>NC_056433.1:15717226-16343476 GCF_018296145.1 Oncorhynchus tshawytscha
GGAAACAAAACTGTTTGTACAGAAATTATCATTCATGAGTCATGAGCTCGATCCTACAAAGTATGGATGACTACATGTCCATTATCGTAAACTGGCTTCATCAACTTTGCACACACGCACACACACACATGTACACACAAACACGCACACACTCGCACACACGCACACTGCTGAGGTATCCCTGCCAACACTGACATCCAAAAACCTTGGACAGACAGAGTTGTGAATGGTACTGAGGAACTTCTGAAAACAAACAGACAGTGTTAAACAGGCGTTTAGGGACCGGGACATCCACACAGAGACTCATTAAGAAGGGCAGTGACATCTGTTTCCTCTCCCCTGGTGACCCCTGAGAGGGCAGCACAGGGCCGTGGACATGACCAGTGCTGCATCCCAAATGGAAACCTATTCCCTTTATAGTGCACTACTTTTGACCAGGGTTCATAGGGATCTGGTCAATAGTTGGGAACAATATAGAGAATAGGGTGCCATTTGGGATGCACCCAAGAGGTCATGTGGAGGGGAACATATCTCCTCGGTAACATTGACCAATGGCAGACTAGACCACCAACGGTAGCATGGGGTTTTAAGTCAGCGGAAGCCAAGACATCTGATATATGGGAAAGTAAACAGATAAACACCTTGTTAGAACATTAGGGAAGCTGATTGTTGTCATATGTCATTTTGAACGGGACTGCGGTTATGTGGCATTTATGGGGCGGCAGGGTAGCCTAGTGGTTAGAGCGTTGGACTAGTAACTGGAAGGTTGCAAGTTCAAATCCCAGAGCTGACAAGGTAGAAATCCCTGAACAGGCAGTTAACCCACTGTTCCTAGACCGTCATTGAAATTAAGAATTTGTTCTTAACTGACTTGCCTAGTTAAATTAGGGTAAAAAAGTGTATATACATCACTCACAAATGATCACGTGAGCTCAGGATGGTCTCCATAGTAACATCATGGTTTGATGATGTTTGAAGTAAACACTGTACTCTACTCTGATTACTACTACTATCTGATGCTGTTATTGTTTAATAGCAGATAATTGGAGTGGTTCAAAGGAGACCACCCTTTGATAAGCTCTGTAGGCAGTGCTTAAGTGGTGAGGTTTGTTTATTTTTGTGAAAACAATTTGAGTGGAAATGAGAAGGACACATTTGTACACAGAGAAGACCCTTGTGATACA
Organism: Oncorhynchus tshawytscha; assembly: GCF_018296145.1. Taxonomy (NCBI): domain Eukaryota; kingdom Metazoa; phylum Chordata; class Actinopteri; order Salmoniformes; family Salmonidae; genus Oncorhynchus; species Oncorhynchus tshawytscha. The sequence continues at coordinate 15,718,411 of NC_056433.1, forward strand.
TGTGGGACTTGCAAGCTAAAATATATGAACAGCTTATGAGACTTAAAGTGACATTGTTATGCAGTACATTTGAACAGAAATATATAGCATTGTCTGGCCTGTCATGCCCTTTCACTATCAGGTTTTCTGTTTTATAGAACAAATTTCAAACATATCCGTTGTCCGCTGTCAGTGGCAAAGTTGTCACAACAAGTGCATAGTGGAATGGAATCCCCAGTGGACGATAGGTGTTTATTATGGTCATCAGCAATGTTGACGGCCAGTTAGGAGGGTAGAGGGAGGATGCTTAGTCCACAAGGAAGCCCCCCCCCTGCAGTGGATGGAGCTGAGCTTCAAGCTGTGGAGGTTCAGGGTATGACCCACTGCTCTGGCCTCCATGACACTGCTCACTTTTACACACCAGGCTTCTGCGCAGACCTGTTACAGTCTACATTAGTGGACCTAGACATGTTACAGTCTATAGTTGTGGTCCTAGACCTGTTACAGTCTATAGTTGTGGTCCCAGACCTGTTGCAGCCTATAATGGTGGTCCTAGACCTATTACAGTCTAAAGTAGTGTTACAAGACCTGCTACAGTCTATAGTAGTGGTACAAGACCTGTAACAGTCTATAGTAGTGGTACTAGACCCGCTACAGTCTAAAGAGAGGTACTAGACCTGCTACAGTCTAAAGAGAGGTACTAGACCTGCTACAGTCTAAAGAGAGGTACTAGACCTGCTACAGTCTAAAGAGAGGTACTAGACCTGCTACAGTCTAAAGAGAGGTACTAGACCTGCTACAGTCTAAAGAGAGGTACTAGACCTGCTACAGACTAAAGTAGTGGTACTATACTTGCTACAGTCTAAAGAGAGGTACTAGACCTGCTACAGTCTGAAGTAGTGGTACTAGACCTAATAGAGTCTATAGTAGCGGTACAAGACCTGATACTGTCTGTAGAAATGGTACTAGATCTGCTACAGTCTATGGTAGTGGTACTAGACCTGCTACAATCTATTGTAGTGGTACTAGACCTGCTACAGTCTATAGTAGTGGTACTAGACCTGCTACAGTCTAAAGTAGTGGTACTAGACCTGCTACAGTCTACTGTAGTGGGACTAGACCTGCTACAGTCTATAGTAGTGATACTAGACCTGCTACAGTCTATAGTAGTGATACTAGACCTGCTACAGTCTACTGTAGTGGGACTAGACCTGCTACAGTCTATAGTAGTGATACTAGACCTGCTACAGTCATCATCGACTCAGTGGGTTTTGTCCAACATGTCTCTGGACCCACTCACTGTCACAGTCATACGCTGGACCTAGTTTTGTCCCATGGAATAAATGTTGTGGATCTTAATGTTTTTCCTCATAATCCTGGACTATCGGACCACTATTTTATTACGTTTGCAATTGCAACAAATAATCTGCTCAGACCCCAACCAAGGAACATCAAAAGTCGTGCTATAAATTCACAGACAACACAAAGATTCCTTGATGTCCTTCCAGATTCCCTCTGTCTACCCAAGGACGCCAGAGGACAAAAATCAGTTAACCACCTAACCGAGGAACTCAATTTAACCTTGCGCAATACCCTAGATGCAGTTGCACCCCTAAAAACTAAAAACATTTCTCATAAGAAACTAGCTCCCTGGTACACAGAAAATACCCGAGCTCTGAAGCAAGCTTCCAGAAAATTGGAACGGAAATGGCGCCACACCAAACTGGAAGTCTTCCGACTAGCTTGGAAAGACAGTACTGTGCAGTACCGTAGAGCCCTTACTGCTGCTCGATCATCCTATTTTTAGAACTTAATTGAGGAAAATAAGAACAATCCGAAATTCCTTTTTGATACTGTCGCAAAGCTAACTAAAAAGCAGCATTCCCCAAGAGAGGATGACTTTCACTTTAGCAGTGATAAATTCATGAACTTCTTTGAGGAAAAGATTATGATTATTAGAAAGCAAATTACGGACTCCTCTTTAAATCTGCATATTCCTTCAAAGCTCAGTTGTCCTGAGTCTGCACAACTCTCCCAGGACCTAGGATCAAGAGAGACGCTCAAGTGTTTTAGTACTATATCTCTTGACACAATGATGAAAATAATCATGGCCTCTAAACCTTCAAGCTGCATACTGGACCCTATTCCAACTAAACTACTGAAAGAGCTGCTTCCTGTGCTTGGCCCTCCTATGTTGAACATAATAAACGGCTCTCTATCCACCGGATGTGTACCAAACTCACTAAAAGTGGCAGTAATAAAGCCTCTCTTGAAAAAGCCAAACCTTGACCCAGAAAATATAAAAAACTATAGGCCTATATCGAATCTTCCATTCCTCTCAAAAATTTTAGAAAAGGCTGTTGCGCAGCAACTTACTGCCTTCCTGAAGACAAACAATGTATACGAAATGCTTCAGTCTGGTTTTAGACCCCATCATAGCACTGAGACGGCACTTGTGAAGGTGGTAAATGACATTTTAATGGCATCGGACCGAGGCTCTGCATCTGTCCTCGTGCTCCTAGACCTTAGTGCTGCTTTTGATACCATCGATCACCACATTCTTTTGGAGAGATTGGAAACCCAAATTGGTCTACACGGACAAGTTCTGGCCTGGTTTAGATCTTATCTGTCGGAAAGATATCAGTTTGTCTCTGTGAATGGTTTGTCCTCTGACAAATCAACTGTAAATTTCGGTGTTCCTCAAGGTTCCGTTTTGGGACCACTATTGTTTTCACTATATATTTTACCTCTTGGGGATGTTATTCGAAAACATAATGTTAACTTTCACTGCTATGCGGATGACACACAGCTGTACATTTCAATGAAACATGGTGAAGCCCAAAAACTTGCCTTGCTAGAAGCATGTGTTTCAGACATAAGGAAGTGGATGGCTGCAAACTTTCTACTTTTAAACTCGGACAAAACAGAGATGCTTGTTCTAGGTCCCAAGAAACAAAGAGATCTTCTGTTGAATCTGACAATTAATCTTAATGGTTGTACAGTCGTCTCAAATAAAACTGTGAAGGACCTCGGCGTTACTCTGGACCCTGATCTCTCTTTTGAAGAACATATCAAGACCATTTCAAGGACAGCTTTTTTCCATCTACGTAACATTGCAAAAATCAGAAACTTTCTGTCCAAAAATGATGCAGAAAAATGAATCCATGCTTTTGTCACTTCTAGGTTAGACTACTGCAATGCTCTACTTTCCGGCTACCCTGATAAAGCACTAAATAAACTTCAGTTAGTACTAAATACGGCTGCTCGAATTCTGACTAGAACCAAAAAATTTGATCATATTACTCCAGTGCTAGCCTCTCTACACTGGCTCCCTGTCAAAGCAAGGGCTGATTTCAAGGTTTTACTGCTAACCTACAAAGCATTACATGGGCTTGCTCCTACCTATCTCTCTGATTTGGTCCTGCCGTACATACCTACACGTACGCTACGGTCACAAGACGCAGGCCTCCTAATTGTCCCTAGAATTTCTAAGCAAACAGCTGGAGGCAGGGCTTTCTCCTATAGAGCTCCATTTTTATGGAACGGTCTGCCTACCCATGTCAGAGACGCAAACTCGGTCTCAACCTTTAAGTCCTTACTGAAGACTTCTCTCTTCAGTGGTTCATATGATTGAGTGTAGTCTGGCCCAGGAGTGGGAAGGTGAACAGAAAGGCTCTGGAGCAACGAACCGCCCTTGCTGTCTCTGCCTGGCCGGTTCCCCTCTTCCCACTGGGATTCTCTGCCTCTAACCCTATTACAGGGGCTGAGTCACTGGCTTACTGGGGCACTCTCTTGCCGTCCCTGGAAGGGGTGCGTCACCTGAGTGGGTTGATTCACTGATGTGGTCATCCTGTCTGGGATGGCGCCCCCTTGGGTTGTGCCATGGCGGAGTTCTTTGTGGGCTATACTCAGCCTTGTCTCAGGATGGTAAGTTGGTGGTTGAAGATATCCCTCTAGTGGTGTGGGGGCTGTGCTTTGGCAAAGTGGGTGGGGTTATATCCTTCCTGTTTGGCCCTGTCTGGGGGTGTCCTCGGATGGGGCCACAGTGTCTCCTGACCCCTCCTGTCTCAGCCTCCAGTATTTATGCTGCAGTAGTTAATGTGTCGGGGGCTAGGGTCAGTTTGTTATATCTGGAGTACCTCTCCTGTCCTATTCGGTGTCCTGTGTGAATGTAAGTGTGCGTTCTCTAATTCTCTCTTTCTCTCTCTCTCTCTCTCTCTCTCTCTCGGAGGAGGACCTGAGCCCTAGGACCATGCCCCAGGACTACCTGACATGATGACTCCTTGCTGTCCCCAGTCCACCTGGCCGTGCTGCTGCTCCAGTTTCAACTGTTCTGCCTTATTATTATACAACCATGCTGGTCATTTATGAACATTTGAACATCTTGGCCATGTTCTGTTATAATCTCCACCCGGCACAGCCAGAAGAGGACTGGCCACCCCACATAGCCTGGTTCCTCTCTAGGTTTCTTCCTAGGTTTTGGCCTTTCTAGGGAGTTTTTCCTAGCCACCGTGCTTCTACACCTGCATTGCTTGCTGTTTGGGGTTTTAGGCTGGGTTTCTGTACAGCACTTTGAGATATCAGCTGATGTACGAAGGGCTATATAAATAAATTTGATTTGATTTGATTTGATTTACAGTCTATAATAGTGGTACAAAACCTGCTACAGTCTAAAGTAGTGGTACTAGATCTGCGACAGTCTATAGTAGCGGTACAAGACCTGATTCCGTCTATTGAAATGGTACTAGATCTGCTACAGTCTATGATAGTGATACTAGACCTGCTACAGTCTATAGTAGTGGTACGAGACCTGCTACAGTCTATGGTAGTGATACTAGACCTGCTACAGTCTATAGTAGTGGTACTAGACCTGCCACAGTATTTAGTAGTGGTACGAGACCTGCTACAGTCTATGGTAGTGATACTAGACCTGCTACAGTCTATAGTAGTGGTACAAGACCTGCTACTGTCTATAGTAGTGGTCCTAGACCTGCTACAGTCTATAGTAGTGATACTAGACCGGCTACAGTCTATAGTAGTGGTATGAGACCTGATACAGTCTAATAGTAGTGGTACAATATCTGCTACAGTCTATAATAGTGGTACAAAACCTGCTACAGTCTATAGTAGTGGTACTAGACCTGCTACAGTCTATAGTAGTGGTTCTACACATGCTACAGTCTGTAGTGGTTGTGCTAGACCTGTTATAGTCTACTGTAGTGGTCCTAGACCTGTTACAATCTAAAGTAGTGGTACTAGACATGTTAAAGTCTATATCAAATCAAATCAAATCAAATGTATTTATATTGCCCTTCTTACATCAGCTGATATCTCAAAATGCTATACAGAAACCCAGCCTAAAACCCCAAACAGCAAGCAATGCAGATGTAGAAGCACCAATATTATTGGCAATAGACCTGCTACAGTCTAAATTAGTTGTACTTGACCTGCAACAGTCTGGAGTGGTGGTCCTAGATCTATTACAGCCTAAGGTAGTGGTAATAGACCTGCTACAGTCTATTGTGGTGGCCCTAGACCTGCTACTGTCTATAGTAGTGGTACGAGACCTGCTACAGTCTATAGTAGTGATACTAGACCTGCTACAGTCTATAGTAGTGGTACAAGACCTGCTACAGTCTATAGTAGTGGTCCTAGACCTGCTACAGTCTATAGTAGTGATACTAGATCTGCTACAGTCTATAGTAGTGGTACAAGACCTGCTACAGTCTTTAGTAGTGGTACGAGACCTGCTACAGTCTATGGTAGTGATACTAGACCTGCTGCAGTCTATAGTAGTGGTACAAGACCTGCTACAGTCTATAGTAGTGATACTAGACCGGCTACAGTCTATAGTAGTGGTATGAGACCTGATACAGTCTAATAGTAGTGGTACAATATCTGCTACAGTCTATTCTAGTGGTACTAGACCTGCTACAGTCTGTAGTAGTGGTACTAGACCTGCTACAGTCTATAGTAGTGGTTCTACACATGCTACAGTCTTTAGTAGTGATACTACATCTTTGCAACTTCCGGCGCCGACAGAGATGGCCGCCTCGCTCGCGTTCCTAGGAAACTATGCAGTTTTTTGTTTTTTTACGTGTTATTTCTTACACTAGTACCCCAGGTCATCTTAGTTTTCATTACATACAGCCGAGAAGAACTACTGAATATAAGATCAGCGTCAACTCACCATCAGTACGACCAAGAATATGTTTTTCGCGATGCGGATCCTGTGTTCTGCCTTACAACCAGTGTAACGGAGTGGATTACATGCAGCGACCCGAAAAAACGACTCAGAAAAAGAGGGAAACGAAGCGGTCTTCTGGTCAGACTCCGGAGACGGGCACATCGTGCACCACTCCCTAGCATTCTTCTCGCCAATGTCCAGTCTCTTGACAACAAGGTTGATGAAATCCGAGCAAGGGTAGCATTCCAGAGGGACATCAGAGACTGCAACGTTCTCTGCTTCACGGAAACATGGCTCACTGGAGAGACGCAATCCGAAAAACGGTGCAGCCAGCGGGTTTCTCCACGCATCGCGCGGACAGAAACGAACATCTTTCTGGTAAGAAGAGGGGCGGGGGCGTATGCCTTATGACTAACATGACATGGTGTGATGACAGAAACATACAGGAACTCAAATCCTTCTGTTCACCTGATTTAGAATTCCTCACAATCAAATGTAGACCGCATTATCTACCAAGAGAATTCTCTTCGATTATAATCACAGCCGTATATATCCCCCAAGCAGACACATCGATGGCTCTGAAACGAACTTTATTTAACTCTCTGCAAACTGGAAACGATTTATCCGGAGGCTGCATTCATTGTAGCTGGGGATTTTAACAAGGCTAATCTGAAAACAAGACTCCCTAAATTTTATCAGCATATCGATTGCGCAACCAGGGGTGGAAAGACCCTGGATCATTGTTACTCTAACTTCCGCGACGCATATAAGGCCCTGCCCCACCCCCCTTTTGGAAAAGCTGCCCACGACTCCATTTTGTTGATCCCTGCCTACAGACAGAAACTAAAACAAGAGGCTCCCACGCTGAGGTCTGTCCAACGCTGGTCCGACCAAGCTGACTCCACACTCCAAGACTGCTTCCATCACGTGGACTGGGAGATGTTTCTGATTTGCGTCAGACAACAACATTGACGAATACGCTGATTCGGTGTGCGAGTTCATTAGAACGTGCGTTGAAGATGTCGTTCCCATAGCAACGATTAAAACATTCCCTAACCAGAAACCTTGGATTGATGGCAGCATTCGTGTGAAACTGAAGGCACGAACCACTGCTTTTAATCAGGGCAAGGTGTCTGGTAACATGGCTGAATACAAACAGTGCAGCTATTCCCTCCGCAAGGCTATCAAACAGGCTAAGCGCCAGTACAGAGACAAAGTAGAATCTCAATTCAACGGCTCAGACACAAGAGGCATGTGGCAGGGTCTACAGTCAATCACGGACTACAGGAAGAAACCCAGCCCAGTCACGGACCAGGATGTCTTGCTCCCAGGCAGACTAAATAACTTTTTGCCCGCTTTGAGGACAATACAGTGCCACTGACACGGCCTGCAACGAAAACATGCGGTCTCTCCTTCACTGCAGCCGAAGTGAGTAAGACATTTAAACGTGTTAACCCTCGCAAGGCTGCAGGCCCAGACGGCATCCCCAGCCGCGCCCTCAGAGCATGCGCAGACCAGCTGGCCAGTGTGTTTACGGACATATTCAATCAATCCCTATACCAGTCTGCTGTTCCCACATGCTTCTGGAGTACCTCTCCTGTCCTATTCGGTGTCCTGTGTGAGAGGGCCACCATTGTTCCTGTTCCCAAGAAAGCTAAGGTAACTGAGCTAAACGACTACCGCCCCGTAGCACTCACATCCGTCATCATGAAGTGCTTTGAGAGACTAGTCAAGGACCATATCACCTCCACCCTACCTGACACCCTAGACCCACTCCAATTTGCTTACCGCCCAAATAGGTCCACAGACGATGCAATCTCAACCACACTGCACACTGCCCTAACCCATCTGGACAAGAGGAATACCTATGTGAGAATGCTGTTCATCGACTACAGCTCGGCATTCAACACCATAGTACCCTCCAAGCTCGTCATCAAGCTCGAGACCCTGGGTCTCGACCCCGCCCTGTGCAACTGGGTTCTGGACTTCCTGACGGGCCGCCCCCAGGTGGTGAGGGTAGGCAACAACATCTCCTCCCGCTGATCCTCAACACTGGGGCCCCACAAGGGTGCGTTCTGAGCCCTCTCCTGTACTCCCTGTTCACCCACGACTGCGTGGCCATGCACGCCTCCAACTCAATCATCAAGTTTGCGGACGACACAACAGTGGTAGGCTTGATTACCAACAACGACGAGACGGCCTACAGGGAGGAGGTGAGGGCCCTCGGAGTGTGGTGTCAGGAAAATAACCTCACACTCAACGTCAACAAAACTAAGGAGATGATTGTGGACTTCAGGAAACAGCAGAGGGAACACCCCCCATCCACATCGATGGAACAGTAGTGGAGAGGGTAGCAAGTTTTAAGTTCCTCGGCATACACATCACAGACAAACTGAATTGGTCCACTCACACAGACAGCATCGTGAAGAAGGCGCAGCAGCGCCTCTTCAACCTCAGGAGGCTGAAGAAATTTGGCTTGTCACCAAAAGCACTCACAAACTTCTACAGATGCACAATCGAGAGCATCCTGGCGGGCTGTATCACCGCCTGGTATGGCAACTGCACCGCCCTCAACCGTAAGCCTCTCCAGAGGGTAGTGAGGTCTGCACAACGCATCACCGGGGGCAAACTACTTGCCCTCCAGGACACCTACACCACCCGATGCTACAGGAAGGCCATAAAGATCATCAAGGACATCAACCACCCGAGCCACTGCCTGTTCACCCTGCTGTCATCCAGAAGGCGAGGTCAGTACAGGTGCATCAAAGCTGGGACCGAGAGACTGAAAAACAGCTTCTATCTCAAGGCCATCAGACTGTTAAACAGCCACCACTAACATTGAGTGGCTACTGCCAACACACTGTCAATGACACTGACTCTACTCCAGCCACTTTAATAATGGGAATTGATGGGAAATGATGTAAATATATCACTAGCCACTTTAAACAATGCTACCTTATATAATGTTACTTACCCTACATTATTCATCTCATATGCATACGTAGATACTGTACTCTATATCATCGACTGCATCCTTATGTAATACATGTATCACTAGCCACTTTAACTATGCCACTTGGTTTACATACTCATCTCATATGTATATACTGTACTCGATATCATCTACTGTATCTTGCCTATGCTGCTCTGTACCATCACTCATTCATATATCCTTATGTACATATTCTTTATCCCCTTACACTGTGTATAAGACAGTAGTTTTTTTTTTGAATTGTTAGTTAGATTACTTGTTCGTTATTACTGCATTGTCGGAACTAGAAGCACAAGCATTTCGCTACACTCGCATTAACATCTGCTAACCATGTGTATGTGACAAATAAAATTTGATTTGATTTGATTTTACATCTGTTACAGTCTATGATAGTGGTCCTAGTCCTGTTAAAGGCTATAGTAGTGGTAATAGAGCTGCTACAGTCTATAGTAGAGGTATTAAACCGGCTACAATCTAAAGTAGTGACACTAGACATGTTACAGTCTATAGTAGTGGTGCCAGACCTGTTACTGTCTATAGTGGTGGCATTAGTCCTGCTACAGCCTAAATTAGTGGTTCTAGACCTGCTACAGTCTACAGTAGTGGTTCTATACATGCTACAGTCTGTAGTAGCGGTACTAGACCTGCTACAGTGTATAGTAGTGGTTCTAGCCCTGCTACAGTCTATGGTGGTGACCCTAGACCTGCTACTGTCTACAGTAGTGGTTCTAGACCTGCTACCATCTGTAGTAGCGTTACTAGACCTGCTCAATCTGTAGTAGCGGTACTAGACCTGTTACAGTCTACAGTAGTGGTACTAGACCTGCTACATTCTATAGTAGTCCACATTTGAGAAAAATATCAAATATATTTTGATTTGCTTAACCCTTTTTTGGTTACTACATGATTCCATATGTGTTATTTCATAGTGCTGATGTCTTCACTATTAAAGATTCTTAAAAGTAGCCACCCTTTGCCTTGATGACAGCTTTGTACACTCTTGGCATTCTCACAACCAGCTTCACCTTCAATGCTTTTCCAACGGTCTTGAAGGAGTTCCCATATATGCTTAGCACATGTTGGCTGCTTATCCTTCACTCTGTGGTCCAACTCATCTCCAACCATCTCAATTTTGTGAAGGCCAGATAATCTGATGCAGCACTCCATCACTCTCCTTCTTGGTCAAATATCTTTACACAGCCTGGAGGTGTGTTGGGTCATTGTCCTGTTGAAAAACAAATGATAGTCCCACTAAGCACAAACCAGATGGGATGGCGTATCGCTGCAGAATGCTGTGGTAGCCATGCTGGTTAAGTGTGCCTTGAGTTCTAAATAAATCACTGACAGTGTCACCAGCAAAGCACCCCCACACCGTCACACCTCCTCTTCCATGCTTCACTGTGGGAACCACACATGCAGAGATTATCCGTTCACTTACTCCGCATCTCACAAAGACACGGCGATTGGAACCAGAAATCTAAAATTTGGACTCAACGACCAAAGCGGTCTAATGTCCATTGCTCGTGTTTTTTGGCCAAAGCAAGTCTCTTCTTCTTATTGGTGTCCTTTAGTAGTAGTGTCTTTGCAGCAATTTGACCATGAAGGTCTGATTCACACTGTCTCCTCTGAACAGCTGATGTTGAGATGAGTCTGTTACTTGAACTCTGTAAAGCATTTGTTTGGGCTGCAATTTCTGAGGCTGGTAACTCTAATGGACGTATCCTCCGCAGCAGAGGTAACTCTGGGTCTTTCTTTCCTGTGGCGGGCCTCATGAGAGCCAGTTTCATCAGAGTGCTTGAGGGTTTTTGTGACTGCACTTGAAGAAACTTTCAAAGTTTTTGACATTTTCCTTTTTTCTTTGACATTTCCATTTCCATTTTCCTTTTTCTTTGCTTATTTGAGATGTTATTGCCATAATGTGGAGTTGGTCTTTTACTAAATAGGGCTATCTTCTGTATACCACCCCTACCTTGTCACAACACAGCTGATTGGCTCAAACACATTAAGAAGGAAAGAAATTGCACAAATTAACTTTAACAAGGCACACCTTTTAATTGAAATGCATTCCAGGTGACTACCTCGTGAAGCTGGTTGAGAGAATGCCAAATGCAAAGAGTGTGCAAAGCTGTCATCAAGGCAAAGGGTAGCTACTTTGAAGAATCTCAAATACAAAATATATTTTGATTTGTTTAACACTTCTTTGGTTACTACATGATTCCTTATATTGTTATTTCATAGTTTTGATGTCTTCACTAGTATTCTACAATGTAGAAAATAGTTTAAAAAATAAAGAAAAACCCTTGAATGAGTAGGTGTGTCCAAACTTTTGACTGGTACTGTATATGTATTACAGTTTTTTACAATCACTTTGGCACTCATTTCAGAACCTTAATGTCATTTTTTGAAACTCTAGATGCAAAACTCACAACCAATGATCAAAATGCACATTTTTGAAAACTCTTTCTAATTGCTTGGATACAATTCACATAAAGCTAAGATAATTTGTTCGTTGAACTAAAATCACCTGTTCAAAATGACACAAGTTAATATCAAAGTATTACCTTTTCAAAATGCAATTTACACATTCAATCTGAGATGACAGTCTATTCAAATCAAATCAAATCAAATCAAATCAAATCAAATTTATTTATATAGCCCTTCGTACATCAGCTGATATCTCAAAGTGCTGTACAGAAACCCAGCCTAAAACCCCAAACAGCAAGCAATGCAGGTGTAGAAGCACGGTGGCTAGGAAAAACTCCCTAGAAAGGCCAAAACCTAGGAAGAAACCTAGAGAGGAACCAGGCTATGTGGGGTGGCCAGTCCTCTTCTGGCTGTGCCGGGTGGAGATTATAACAGAACATGGCCAAGATGTTCAAATGTTCATAAATGACCAGCATGGTCGAATAATAATAAACTGGCAGAACAGTTGGAAACTGGAGCAGCAGCATGGCCAGGTGGACTGGGGACAGCAAGGAGTCATCATGTCAGGTAGTCCTGGGGCATGGTCCTAGGGCTCAGGTCAGTTGAAACTGGAACAGCAGCATGGCCAGGTGGACTGGGGACAGCAAGGAGTCATCATGTCAGGTAGTCCTGGGGCATGGTCCTAGGGCTCAGGTCCTCCGAGAGAGAGAAAGAAAGAGAGAAGGAGAGAATTAGAGAACGCACACTTAGATTCACACAGGACACCGAATAGGACAGGAGAAGTACTCCAGATATAACAAACTGACCCCAGCCCCCCGACACATAAACTACTGCAGCATAAATACTGGAGGCTGAGACAGGAGGGGTCAGGAGACACTGTGGCCCCATCCGAGGACACCCCCGGACAGGGCCAAACAGGAAGGATATAACCCCACCCACTTTGCCAAAGCACAGCCCCCACACCACTAGAGGGATATCTTCAACCACCAACTTACCATCCTGAGACAAGGCTGAGTATAGCCCACAAAGATCTCGATGGATCTCGACAGGATGACCACAACAGTGAATCAACCCACTCAGGTGACGCACCCCCTCCAGGGACGGCATGAGAGAGCCCCAGCAAGCCAGTGACTCAGCCCCTGTAATAGGGTTAGAGGCAGAGAATCCCAGTGGAAAGAGGGGAACCGGCCAGGCAGAGACAGCAAGGGCGGTTCGTTGCGTTCTATTCATTTCATTACAATGATCTAACTATCAATTAATACAACTGCTCAAAATGATAAGTAACTGTTGCATTACTCTTAATGCAGAGTTTTATGGACACTGACAAACAATATTCCATGTTTAGATCATGAAAGTTTCAGTATAACGAGATCCATTGACACCAATTACCATGGAACATGAACCAATGGATGTAATATTTCATCATCATTCTTTATCAGACACTGTTTCTACGGTCCCATGTACCAGTTTTCCAGACCATGTTTTCAGATTTTACATTACTGTACACTCACCGGTCACTTTATTAGGTACACATATCTAGTACTGGGTAGGACTCCCTTTTGCCTCCACAACAGCCTGAATCATTCACGGTGTTGCACGTTAAGAGATGCCCTTCTGCACACCACTGTTTTAAACAGCTGTTATTTGAGCATTTGTGGCCTTTCTGTTAGCTTGAATGAGTCTGGACATTCTCCTCTGACCTCTCTCATTAACAAGGTGTTTTGCCCACAGAACTGCCGCTCACTGAATGTGTTTTGTTTATCGCACCATTCTCTGTAAACTCTAGAGACTGTAGTGCATAAAAATCCCAGGAGGGCAGCTGTTTCTGACATGCTAGAACCACCATGTGTGACACCAACAAACAAGTTGCTTAGATTACGCATCTTGCCCGTTCTAATGTTTGGTCGAACAACAACTTAAGCTCTCTACTCTATATACTCCATATATTGAGTTGTAGGCAGCCACATGAGTCGCTGTTCGAAGGAGCAGGATATTTGCGTTTACACGCAGGTGTACCTAATAAAGTGACCGGCGAGTGCAATTGCTTTTCCAATACTGCCAACTCGTTACTGATGATTGATTTCACATTGTGGTACGAGTATATAGTGAAATGAGTGGTATCCACCTACAACAACATAGTGATAACATGGAGCCGGCAGGTGATCCAAGGAGGAGGAGGAGGAGGAGGAAGGAGGAAGACAAGGAAGACGTGGTACTCAACGGAATAGCAGGGGACAAGCACCCCTTCTGAGAGGTGGTCGTGGGCCTTGTTTGAGAGGTGTGGGAGAACGAGGTAGAGGACAAGGCCACGGACCAAGACAGCGGCAGCAACAGCAAAGAGTGTCCAATGAAATCAGAGCAATATTTGTAGACCATGTCGTAGATCATGGCAAGACCATGACTGAGGCAGCTACAATGATTCAACCAATCCTCTGAAGATCAACCATGCCCTCAATCATCAGAACTTTCCGCAATGAGAACCGGTAAGTCTTCAGCATATACTAAACATTAGGCTACTCTCAACTGTCAAATGACTGTATACTGCATGCCAATGTGTACCACAGAGTAGGTGATGTGACTAAATGTGTTCTTACTGTAATTTTCCCTGCAGAATTGAGATTGGCCAAATAGGAGAGGCAGAGGAAAAATTCTGACAGACCAACAAGAGCGAGCTGTGGTCAATTTGGTTCAGGACAGAAATGATATTCGCCTTACAGACATTCAACAGCACATCTTGGACAATGACGACATGTTGAACAATGTGGAAGCCATAAGTTAGCCGACTATTGCCTGCATGCTGAAAAGGCACCAGGTGTCTTTAAAACAGCTATAACGTGTGCCTTTTGAAATAATTGCAGACAGAGGGAAGTAACTGAGAACTGAGTATGTTCAGGTATGTTCAGTTTCAAGATGCCTGTTGTGAAAATGTTCCCAAAAATTCTACATCATTGTAATCAGTAATTCTCATTACAAAATATCTTTTAGAGGGTGATGGAGCTGGTTGTTGACGAAAACCATCACAAAGTCCTCTTTTTGGATGAGGCCGGCTTCAACTTGGCCAAGACATGGAGGAGAGGTCGGAATTTCATTGGCCAGTGGGCAACCATCCAAGTACCTGGACGTGGGAAAAACATCAGCATGTGTGCGGCTATATCGGAAGATGGTGTGGTGGGACACAGACCTCGTATTGGATCCTATAATTCAGCTCTCCTTGTAACCTAACCTTGATGAGCTAAATCAGGTCTGTAGAGCTGATGGCGTGACCTATGCCATTATGTGGGATAATGTCAGGTTCCACCGTGCTCAAATGTTGAAAGCATGGTTTCAGGCCCGTCCACAATTTACCACCCTGTACTTACTCCCATACTCTACTTTCCTTAACCCAATTGAGGAATTTTTCTCCACATGGAGGTGGAAGGTATATGATAGGCGCCCTCACGAACAAGCCACCCTTCTCCAGGCCATGGATGACGCATGCAATGACATCACGGCAGACCAGTGTCGGGCCTGGATTCGCCATGCCCGAAGATTCATCCCAAGATGGTTGGCTAATGAAAACATCAATTGTGATGTGGATGAGAACCTGTGGCCAAATCCACAAGACAGGGTTGAAGGAAATATAGAAGTACAGTAATCAATCCTTTGTTTAGCTTTTTACAGTAAGCCAGGTGAGGAACACTGCTGTTTACGTTTTCCTGTAGTTTTTTTCTTTTTTGTAGCTAATTATTTTTGCTTTGGTTCAAAGAAATCTATGTTGTGATTTTATTGTATTTGATCAATAAATTTCAGATTTTGTTCAATGATTCCACTGTGTCTGTAGTATTCTCTCTACTAGTCCTTTTACAGTGATGTATTTACGTGTAGTACCATAATGAAACATGCATCACATATTTTGTACTACAATATTTAATTATTGAACGAACAACTACACAGTGACCCTATCGGTATATTGCGTGTGGGTGATCTAAATGAATGTTCCTATGGTATTTCATGATAAATTAGTTATTTGAACAGATAATTCTGCAAGTGCAAGGTTTCTTTAAAGATATGAATGCACAATGCAATGTTTTGAACATTGGACAGCCTGTGTTACAAGTGATGACCGTTTTGAGTTTTGTGTCTAGAGTTTTGAAAAATTACCACAAGGTTCTGAAATTAGTGCCAAAGAGATTGTAAAAAAATGTAGTTCTGGGAAGATCTCCCTCTTATCACGTCATGCACTTTCTCTATAGGCAGCAAGGCAACTTTAGTAGCTGTGTTTCCTATCGTGCACTTTGACTGACTGATCATCGTCCGTCTGTTTTAGGGGTTATTTTTAGGGGTTAACAACCTGTTAGAACTTCATAGAGACAGACATAACAAAAGCCTCAGCGACACTACAGACACTGTTGTTGTTTGGGATACATTAGCGCTCCATCCCCTTGTCACATATTTTCAAAATACTGTATGGCTCGTCTGTGCTCCGGGACTGACCTTGTGACCCCACTTCCTCTGAGGAGAGTTTAAAAGTGAGTAAGACAGAATCACAGTGGTGAAGACATTCTGGCTTTGGTGTGTGTGTGTGTGTGTGTGTGTGTGTGTGTGTGTGTGTGTGTGTGTGTGTGTGTGTGTGTGAAAGTAAGATCTTTAGCATAACATCTGCTAACTTCCTGCTCAACGTGCTTATTGTGAGGTGAATTTTTATTCTCTCATCTTTTTAACCAACTAAACTGTCTTATATTGCGCAACTTCATAACAGCAAATTAATGGAGGGCTTGGAAAGAGAAGTGGAAAACTACTCCTTTATGTTTTCATCCAGCCACCCTCGCCTGCTTCCTAACCTCCTTTTGTAGCATGCTACCTTTTCACACTCACAATGCTATCTCATCTGGTGCTTCCCACTGTACCACCCAAGTGGGATGGCTCAGAAATGAAAACATCCTAATCCTCTCCCTACATCTTAAATGGACCCTCATTCAGATAAGTCCTTCTTTTCCCCAGTCTTCACACAATGTCCATTCAGTTCTGGTGATCTGGGAGAAAACAGTGCATCCCTAGCCATCCGAACACTGTGGCTACACATCTCTGTAGATAGATAGATAGATAGATAGATAGATAGATAGATAGATAGATAGATAGATAGATAGATAGATAGATAGATAGATAGATAGATAGATAGATAGATAGATAGATAGATAGATAGATAGATAGATAGATAGATAGATAGATAGATAGATAGATAGATAGATAGATAGATAGATAGATAGATAGATAGATAGATAGATAGATAGATAGATAGATAGATAGATAGATAGATAGATAGATAGATAGATAGATAGATGGCATCAGGTTTGAAAAAACAACATGCATGGCATCAGGTTTGAAAAAACAACAAAGATCTGTATCCTCACCAGATTGTCTGTTACAAAGCTGTAATGAAGCTCTCCAACTGAAGAGGAATGTTAACAGAGTAGATTCAACCTGTCATTAATGGTCATGTTTGGCTATGGGATTGGTCAGTCTTCAACCCTGACCTCTGTCCAATAGGACCACCAGATCATTGTCCCAGGCTGTTAATCTTTAGGATCGACTGGAGAAGCTGGGCTTTGTGGCATCAAGAGAAACTCACTAAATATTTGTTTTGGGGATTAGGGGTGCAAAGCTTTTAAAATAGTTCTGCTGAGGATGAGGAGAGGGATGGTTGGCTCTTCCGGCCACATGAAGCTCTCAGATTTCCTGACACAGGTAATGTAAAGCCCCTGTTTGCGTCCCAAATGGCACCCTATTTCCTATAAAGTGCACTACTTTTGTCCAGAGCTGTATGGGTATATGGAATAGGGTGCCATTTGGGGCGCAGCCCCTCTCTCCTGAGACCTGTAGGTGCCACGCTGCTTACATGCTGTAAAGTCACATGCCCTGGGAGCCCCTCTATGACACAGAAAGAGGCAGACAAATGTTGTTTTTCAGTATAGTATGTATATTGTTGCAGGCACATTTAAATGATCTACTCACCTTTTTAAATGCCCCTCTCTTTGAATGAAAATGGCTCTATTACAAAACATGTTTTAATGATTTGTGCTTGAATAACCGAGTCACACAACAATACTGTAGTTCATACATTTCTATTTGGCATGGGTCTCCAGATCCTCAAAAAGTTCTACAGTTGCACCATTGAGTGCATCCTGACTGGTTGCATCACCGCCTGGTATAGCAACTGCTTGACATCCGACCATGAGGCACAACAGAGGGTAGTGCATATGGCCCAGTACATCACTGGGGCCAAGCTTCCTGCCATCCAGGACCTATATACTAGGCGTTGTCAGAGGAAGGCCCAACAAATTGTCAAAGACTCCAGTCACCCAAGTCATAGACTGTTCTCTCTGCTACAACACAGCAAGCAGTACCGTAGCGCCAAGTCTAGGTCCAAAAGGCTCCTTAACAGCTTTTACCCCCAAGCCATTAGACTGCTGAACAATTAATAAAGGGCCACCCGGACTATTTGCATTGACACCCCCCCACTCTCTGTTCATTTTCTATGCATATTCACTTTACCCCAACCTACAAGTACAAATTATCTCGACTAACCTGTACCCCCTCACATTGACTTGGTACCGGTACCCCCTGTAAATGGCCTCGTTATTGTTATATCATTGTGTTCATTTTTTTGGTAAATATTTTCTTAACTCTATTTTCTTAAAACTGCATTGTTGGTTAAGGGCTTTATAAGTAAGCATTTCACGGTAAGGAATACACCTGTTGTATTTGGCGCATGTGACAAATCAAATTTCATTTGATTTGATTGCATTTCACTTTGGCTGACGTTGTGGACATGTTTGGGGCCAATCCCTCCATCTCCCCCGCTGTCCGATAACTCAGCCACCTCCAGTGAAGCACTCCTTACAGGCCAAACAAAGCATATCATTCTTATCGGGCATATAGCTACTGGTCACGCTGTCATACGCCATGAAAAGATCTGCCTCCAAAACGGCACCCTATTCCCGATGTAGTGCATTACTTTTGACCTGGTTCCATGTGGACACTATGCACTATGTAGGGAATAGGATGCCATTTGGGAACCAGACAAGATCTGCCTATGATGTTCACTAATCACTGCGGTTATCATTCTCCCTCTCTTTCTCTCTCTCGCTCTCTCTTCTGTGATTGGCCAAGTCCTTATACTCGCAGTCAGAATAGCTCAGTTTCTAGAACTAGCACTTCAAGCATCATCCAGGAGGCTGCTGGATGCGAGGTTAGAACATGTATGTAGATGTCTGTGAAGACATATTGTGCTAGCTACGATACTACTGTACCTGTAAACACCCCTGTTTTACTCTGCTTGGTGATTAGGATTACAGACATATTGCTGACTCCGGCTCCAGTTCTCTTCCAGTATTGGGCTAATTGTTCCCAGTCTTTGGCTCCAGTCAGTGATAATGTCCTCTTGGGAGTGTGTTAAATGATCTACACACTGTTGAGTTGGGATGCATCCCAAATGGCACCCTAAATACAGGAGGCCAGGGTTATTCAACGCTTAGCCTACGAGTTCCGGAGCCTGCTGGTTTTCTGTTCTACCTGATGTGTAATTGCACCCACCTGGTCTAAATCAGTCCCTGATTAGAGGGCGCACAATTAAAACAACACAGTGGAACTGTCTTTGAGATCCAGAGTTGAGTTTGAGGTCAATAGGCTATTCCCTATATATTGCACTGGTCAAAAGTAAGGCACTACAAAGGGAAAGGGTGCCATTTGGGACGCAGGCTTAGAAACATAACGCGTGTGTCAGCGTTGTACCAGGGTTAGACTGGCAATGGCGATCTGATTTAGCCATTGGGGGCAAGCCACTCACACGGCACTATCTCCAACTTCCATCGGCATGGCAACAAAGAGGTGCTGATAGGAGAAAATAAGGATGACGTTGGCAGGCGAATCCTGGGTGGTGGCTCCTGGGTGGTGGCTCCTGGGTGGTGGCTCCTGGCTCAGACTCATTTGGGGAGTTTTGAGGTCAATTATAGGGGCACTGGCAGGGCGTGTGGCAATGTGAAAGACATCCAGATAGTTCTGATGGAATTTGTGATTGTCCTGAAAAACGTGAACTCTTTCCTCTCTCTCTCGTGCGATGGCTATCAGTCAGTAGCCTTGTGTACATTAAAGATGTTATCAGACAGTAGAGGCATTCCAGAAGGTTTTCAAGGCCAGTAACCAAGGCGAGATCAATGGACACCATCTCTGATCTAACGTTGCCCTTTGCTAAGCTGTTGTGTTTGCACACAAAAAGGGATACTTCAGTTGAGCTACCGAACCCTGCTACGTATTTGTGATTTTAACAGTCTGAAAAACAAGTTGGGCTTGGTTTGCAATATGCTTTTGCGAACATACTTTTAACATCAGGATAAACTTTGACCATTTCTCATAATTTAGTGATTTTCTTATTTTATGTCTTGTTGAGAAATCGGATTCAACCACAGTGTTGGTACAAAAGTTGGTACAAAAAATATCTGTATTCATTACTTATTTTTCTTGTAACCTCATGATGTATGAGATTTCGATTAGCTTCTTTTGAAAATATTAATACTGTGATCAAATTAAACTTTGGTTTGGGTTTAGGGTGGGTTTAGAGGGTGTGTGTCCAGGCCTAAACGTTTTGAATCTGTATTTGACCTAAACATGTGTTTTATTACAATTTTTTAAAGCGTCTTAGTATTTTCCTAAAAATATTTAAAAGTTCAAAAATGAGATCATGAACTGTAAGATAAGTATTTAACCTATTTAATTGATGTAGTTTCATTATTTCACAGTTTGTTGTGCATTCACTGTTGTTTCAATAAATTGCTTGCTTCCTTAATATAGTTCACATAGAGTCATTTTCAGAAGTTTGGCTTGTTATGTTCATTAAATAAGGAAAAGCCCTGGCAGCGCAGTGCCAACCCTGGTGCATCTTTTACTGGACGTTGTTGGCATCTGAACAAGAGATCAGAGAACTCTCTGAGTGTGCTGAGAGGAAATGATGTCATACATGGAACCCAGAAGTGGGGCCAGTCATTGGAGGGAGGGAGGGAGGGAGGTGTAGTGTGTATAGTGTAGTGTAGCGTGGTGCTGGACTGGGTTTTCGACTAGACTAAATCTCAGATGTGAAAACGCTGAGAGAATTATTAGAACTCTCTCTCAGAGCCTCACAGAGACATAGTCCCTGCTGTCTCAGAACCGAGACTCCAACTCTTTCTTGCATACATTACTGTATCACAGGACTACAAACAAATTTAAACGAGATTGGAGATCTTGTTGCTACCTTTTGGGGACTTCTATTATTTGTAAATCCCTGAAGGTAGGTGAATATTTCTGAGATTATATAATGGTATTGTAGCCAGGCAATGTGGTATATTTCAAAAACTAAGATGGCGTCATCTGTGGGGAATAAAAGGGTGAGAGTTGTCTTTAGTCTGACAGGTTAATCTGTCATAATTGATAGCTGATGCTCCGTAGTTGCAACACAAAATGGTGTTGCTGTTTCAGAGTAATTAGTTGGAGAGGTGTTTGGTGGTGGGTACGTAACTCTGGGATAGATGCATCTCTTGAGTTGTATTCTAGTTCTGACTGAGAAGCAACCATGCATTCAGACGGAACGACATAACATTTAGTCACGCACCTATCATTCACTACAAGCCAGTTCATCATCCCCCTAGACAAACAAGCACAAAAGTCTATATACAGTACAGCCAAATTGAGCAATTCTGCTGGTGGTGGTAGTGAGGTAGGAGTGACACACAAGCACACACTCACAAATGTACACACACACACAGTCGCACGCGCACGGGCACACACACACACGCACGCACGCACGCACACACACACACACACACACACACACACACACACACACACACACACACACACACACACACACACACACACACACACACACACACACACACACACACACACACACACACACACACACACACACGGTTGAATCGTCCAGATTTCCCATAAACTTTTCTCATTTATTGGCTCATGCTAATGTTAGGATAATCAAGATGGGGATAATTTATGAGAAGACAGGAGGAGTGGGATAACATTGTATCTCAAGCAGCAGCCGAAACGCTGACCCCTGGTTTTGGGATGTCTGTCTGGTAGACTCACCTGCGTTTATTTGCTCTCTCCTCAAATTTCCACAGGAAAGGATGAAAAGAGGGTCAGAGCTGACTTTGAACGTCAGACATCTTCTGGAAAGGACTCAGGATGAGGTGGACAGCAGCACTTCCTCAGCTCTCCTGACACATACCTTTTGTTGAGGGCCCGAGAATGAACCCGGTAACCCGAGACGAGGCACGGTCACTTGAGAAGATGGTGGCTGACCGGCAGTATACTGCTAGCATTCCCCATGAAGAAGATCTTTTAGCATTGGATTGTGTTTGCTTTAAAGGTCTTGACCATCAGATAGATATTGCTTTAGGTTTGCCGCTTTTTAGCGTAAAAGACACCATCGTATATGTAAATATTTTGTGTGCAAATGAAGAATATACACCTTTTTTTGTCAGTATTCTGAAATGAATTCAATTTGAATTTATTTGCATTTATTTAAATTATATTACTTTTGACCTTTTACTAATATCTCAAATCTGAGCTGTGTGTGCAGACTGAGAGCAGCGTGTACATCTCTAGCGGGGGGCAGAAGGTGGCTTGTGGTTTCATGCTCTGCCGCCTGTCTTAGTCCTGGCGCCTTGATTCTTTGCTGCTGAGATGGAGACATTTAGACAGTGTATCTTGGAATGGAGGTGTGCCCTGTACTATAATACCGTTTGACACAGCAGAGATTAATGTGGCCCTGCCTCAGGGCGTGGAGAAAAACTGTTTGTTTGCGAATTCATATGCTTCCTTACGACCCTACATAAAGGTACATCGTAATTGATATGACGACAAGAGAAACATATGCTGTTAGATGTACTTACAGGATACATTATTTTAGTCTGTGTGTACAATACAAACGTGTGTGTGTGTGTGTGTGTGTGTGTGTGTGTGTGTGTGTGTGTGCATGCGTGCGTGCGTGTGTGTGTATTGATGTTGTCCTCAGAATAACCGCCAGTGATGATATGCTCAGTTGTGTGGGCAGTCAGTCAGTCAGTCAATCAAAGTCATAGGCTGTCAAACTGAAAGCTGCTGACTCACCTTACAGCACACAGAGTAGGCAATGGGGATGTTCCAGGGAGGGAGAGAGGGGCATTATCAACATCCTCAATGACTCGAGCCCCTCTCAGCCACTATTGTAAACAATGGAGCAGTGCTTCGTCTCAGGCCCAGTGTTTCTGTCAGACGTGTGCTCAGTAAGGCTCAGACTTGTCCCAGTAATGACATACCTCCATTCAGCAGTAACTGTTTGCTGGAGGATCACCTTACATTGCTCATTACCTGTCTACAGGAGGCTACTGGACTCGCCTCAGCAAAAAAACATCAATGTAGACTTTGAATGGTGAGAAAATGTTGAATATATAGGTACAACATCCAAACCTTTTCTCCTGCATTAGAGGCTGGGAGCTCACAGAGTGCTACATCCACACACACACTTGATGTAATAATGCTATTACAAATGGGGCTAATCATTGAGTAAATATGTGTTGAATTTTTGCAGAATTACTACTAGTCAGACAAACATTATGAGCAGGAAATGATCATGTTAGATAATTCTATTTAATTTCATCTCATCTGTACGACATGTACTTGCCTCAACACTGTAGACGACAGTTTTACTTTTCTAATTTGGCATAGCAGCCGATTGAACACTAAGAAGGAGATTGAGAATAGTCCCTCAGGTTAAGAGACTTGCATACATTCTGAGAGGATAGGCCTACTACACAGTCAGATCATTTGCCTAATGAATGAAAGCACGTGTACATTTACAGGACATATAGCTTGACTCACACCATAACACCTCACAGAAATATCCATAAGGACACACATACCCAGGTCCATACATTGAAATAGTATACGGGTCTGCAAACACCATACATTTTCTCCTCCACCTGTCTCAACAGTCCTATAGGACAGGCATCGTTTTCTACTTTGGGGTGGTGAGGTGGTGTTGATTGCAGAGGAGACACACTGGGCTGTGATGGATGAAGCTACATGCTGCAGCTCCCCTTCCTTTGTGTTGATGTCCATCACCAGGTGTCCATGGTAACCCTACCACACACGTCTCTCTCTACATGCCCCTGCTGCTAACGACTTCCTGTCTGTCATTCTGACTATTGTCCAAACAGTCAACCTGCTCACCCTGAGTACAGCATCCTACAAAACCTTTTGTTAAAGCTAGTTTCTTATCCAGTACATGACATAATCTAACAACTACCTCAATCCAATATCGAAACTTTGAAGCGCATTTCACCAACATGTTCATTTCGATGATAAAAACCACATTTGACAAAATATGGATGTAAGGATAAACAAACTCAAACAACAAAGCTGAAATACCGGCACCTGGATTGTGTTATGTATATTTCTGTTCAGAATGTCCCACATGTTCTCATCCTGGAGAAGTCTGTGGCTTGGCTTTGGACTGGGTTATAGCCACCGCACAGACAAACTGCAGACTAGGGATTGTTAAAAGTAAGCGCTTAGCAAAACTATGTTTTCCACTTCCACTAACTCTATTTTCAAAAGGTTTTCTAGGTTAGTATTTTAAGTCCTATATGCATATATAAAAATTCCTAAATTGCTCTCTGTTTATGCCTCAAAAGCTCAACTAGGCCTCTGTGTTCATCCTGGAAATTTTGTCAACTCTATGACCTTAAACAAGTATTATTTTTAAAGACATAGGTCTATCTAGTTAAATAAAGGCTAAATAAAATTAAAAATCTTACATAACCAGGCGAGAAGTTAATATATCTTTAGTCTTGTACAAGAACGTCCTATAATATTATAATTATAATAACAATAATAATTATAATTCACATGAATGTGTTGGATGACATATTATCATATTAAAACATAAATGTTATACAAATAAATACATGAATGTTCATGTACATATTACTCACAATAATACGTCCTTGTAGTGATAATGAATTTCAGTAGCCTTGTAGTATTTCGAGAAGGGTTTGAGTTGGATTAATTTCAATATGCGACGTTATATCAAGTAGGACTACCACTCACACTCCTAACGTGATATAGAATAGAATAAAGTAGATAGGTTAGGCCTAAGTGATAATAATATAGGATAATCTTTTCGATTTCGATTAAGCATTTAGTCTACACTTTCTAGCTATACACTTTCTAGCTATTTGGCCTATAGCTCCCACCGATTGAATTGGTGA
Source organism: Oncorhynchus tshawytscha (assembly GCF_018296145.1). Classification (NCBI taxonomy): domain Eukaryota; kingdom Metazoa; phylum Chordata; class Actinopteri; order Salmoniformes; family Salmonidae; genus Oncorhynchus; species Oncorhynchus tshawytscha. The sequence continues at coordinate 15,743,276 of NC_056433.1, forward strand.
ATACACTTTTGATATAAATTCAGTTGAACAGATGCACACTGTAAACTGGAATAAACAAATATTAAAAAACAAATGTGCATATGGAAAACGTTGCTGTGATGGGGCTAGTCTGCATGGTTTCATCGGTTGGTGATAGTTTGCTCACAGTCAACAACTTCTCAAATCCAGGCTCCAATATTTTCTGAAGATTAAAGACAACACAGTATGCTGTCCCAAATTGAGCAACATTTACAAATATCAATTTTAAGCGTCATAAATGCTACTCTCGGCGTAGCATTATTAGCTTTAGATGTTTGCACCTGCAAACGGTGCGTAACCGCAGTTGCGCACGCATGACTTGCATTCCTACCTGATGTTTCGATTGATCAGATGCTTCAGACGTTTGTGTAGTGCCAGTTCTGATACTACTGTGTGTTGATTCTTGGATTATCGGGTGTTTCGTGTTTGTCTTGGAATAGGCTATACAATAGAGGTGCCACTCTATGATTTTTGTCATGGTCTGGTGCCACAAATAAGAAGTGCGTTTAGGTCTTTATTTTAGACTAATTGTTTGGTAACTATATTGCGGTCAGCGTCCGTACCCAGATAGAGTGAGAGATAAATCAAATCTGTCCGGGTGGTAGCATCTGGTCAAAGGTATGCAGAGTGAGACCTCAGGAGAAAAGTTGTTATACTAAACCATTCAAGTTATTATACCAATCACAATTTCATCATTTTAATTTGACCAGTAGCCAACAATAGGCGCAAAGCTGCATGAATTAGGGAAATCCAAATATGTCGAAATAGGCATTTCCCGTTTAGCATGCCTTTATTAAGCACAGTTATAAAAAATATACATAATACAGTTTTTGCGGATGTCATTTACAAAATTACAAATACATGATATTGTTCACATTTTGAACTTTCCTTTTCAGTCCATAATAACAAATGTTTGTTTGAACACACACAGCATGCACGCCTATTAGCCATATCCGTCGTGGAAACAATGTGACCTCAGGGAAGTTACATAATTAGTTTTACGCAATTTCGATTTGGGATGAGTTTTGGATGAGTGAAATGCAAAATATATAATAATGAAGTCCTAACCAACACCACTGCGTTAATGCAGGTGAACAAGACTATAACAACATTCATGTCTACATTCGATGATTTTACAATTGTATTGAACTGCAATGCAATTACACTGAATGACGTTTGAAATGTATGTTCCTCACTTACTGGTGGAATTATTGAAAATTCGCCCATAATTTTATGCATTTTCTGTACATTGCCTATTGAAGAGAGCTTGACGGTCCGTTGGGTTCGTTGGGTCATTAAGCTGAGGTCGGGAGGGAGAGTCCGTGTACGTTCAACGCCTCGTGCTGGTGCTTGATCAAGGGACTGTGCGGTTTTCTGTCTCCTGTGAAAAACAAACAACAGATACAGTATGTTTCTGGAACAAATAAGTCGTAATTCAGAACAGTGAGCACACAAAATCATGTCAATTATAGGTCAGGTCTCAATGCCCTAGCAAGATTAGATACCTAGACTTGTTTCTCATCTGATAGAGATCAAGGTTATTGGACTGTCATACCTAGGTGTATAAAACGGGGATGGAATTATATGAATGTGTCCATTGCACTGGACAAATTTGAGGCCTACCACATGTAGCAATGTTTTATTCTTCACACAAATATTATCTTCACAAAAGTATAAACAGGCATGTAACTGATATCAAAATTATTGCCCTACGATAAACAGCAGGGTATGGATAATGTAGGTTACTCAAATATTTCATTTAGAATTATACTGATTGGTTTAGCATTAATAGGCTTATCTTTTAATAGGCTTTTTGTTCAAATGAAGTCGAATGTGGTTGGAAATGACACCGCTAATTGCATGGCAGTGGTCATTTATATCAAATTACCTCAATTAGATTTTTATCCGTAAAAAAGGTTATGATATTGTGGAAATCATGTAGGCCTATCAATGCAAAACAAAATCTTCCCTACAGGACTACTCGTCGTTGAAAATCAAACGCACGCACAAACCTTGAAAATAGGAATATATAACGTTGCCTAAAAAGTATTCGCAAATTAAATAGACATAATTTGAACATCATAGCTAGCTAATTGTAACATTATTTAATGAATATGTAAACGTTTGGAAAAATGTGGTCTATATCGTTAGGCTAATAGCTATCATATAATTAAACTATTATTAATAGGTTCTTCAAGACCACCTACACCAAAGGCCTACAGTCATCACCTGAGGGTATGAAATGCTATTGCTGTAGGCCTACTCTGTACATTTACACTGGCTTGATACCATAATGACTTGCACAGTAAATAAAGTAACCATCTCTCAAAGAACTCAATGGTTTCCCAACAGTCAGTCGCCCAACACAGCCTGCTCTGTTGTTTGTGCCCGAAGCTTCCGTTGTATGTAGCATTTAGGCCTATGCCCTATATAAAATACAAAATGATCTAAATGCCAACCGTTGTCATCCTCGATCACCTATTTAAACCCATCCTGTTAGGTCGTCGGGTTTCGACCCACGGGGCCTAATCTTTTTTTTGACGAGTTGCATTTAAAAATAGCTGTTTTTTTATTGACAGCTGCATATATCTGTGCCATTGTGCTTAATTAAAATATCCGCTGGAAGATTTGAAACCTAAAAAACCGACTTGCTTAGTTACCTTCTCGCGATGAGTGTTTGAAAGACATTGCCGTGTGGAAGTCTCCACCTTGCATGGTTGCTCCGCTGTTGGGGTGGGCCAGGCTTGCGTTCTGAGACTGCCAGTGGTGTCCTGTTGTCATGTAGTTAGCTGCTGGCCCACCATACACCCCGTATTGGTTTGGGGGAGAGTAGGCACACGCAGGTACATAACTAGATAGGTTTGAAGAAGACTGAAAAAAAACGGAAGAAAAAAAAACGTTTAAGCACAGCGAAGCAAAACGCCCCAAAACGTTTATATGTATGCATATATTTACAGTGGACATCTTGTGGAAACGGATTTCTGATCAAACTATGAATATATTCGTTGTTTGTGTATTTGTTTCATAATTGTACCTGATGATACTTAATGTCTGCCTCTAGGGATGATTTCTCTATTCCGTTGACGCCATGGGCAGAGGAAAAAGTCGCTCTGTTAACGCTCGCCCACTCCTCCATTTTTGATTGGTACCCCTCTGCTCCAGCAATGGCTGTGGAAAATGTTTCAGTGTAGAATATAACATTATTAGGCTAACAAACCAATGTACGTTTTTTTTTCGATATGATGCCAACTCAGTTGAGCATTTGAAATAATGTATTTTGGGATCTAGCTCTTGTGTTAAGAACATTCCTTTTGCAAAAAATACAGGATGGTAGTGAACATTTTATGATAAACAGATGTTTTTTATTAAATTCTTGGGGAAATGATCTGATAAACACACACTTCAACCAATCTTTATTTTAGTAAAATCAGATCAAATGTTTTTGGCCACAACGTTTTGAATGCCATGTTTTTTGTAAATTCTTGAGATTTTAGAACAACATATTATATTACATTACTGCTGATGTAAATCCTATAGGTTTGTAGTTTGGCCTGTTGGACCTGTTGGTCTCATGCGATTATAATGCTATACTTTGAAGAGAAACAACAAGATATCTGACATAAAATAAGACGTTTAGCCTAATTAACGTTCATAATGGACAACGAGGACGTTGTAGAAATATGAATAGGCCAAACCACAAAGTAGGACTCACACTGATAGGCCTATACGTAGGCTATTTCCCCATCGACACAGGTCAAGATGATTTTGCATTTATAGTTTATAGCAGATGCGCCATTTGGCTCCTTTATCAATATTATTTAAACGTTCGTCCATTCCAAAATGATACATTAGGCCTATTCAGCCCATATGAACTTCTCACTATTTACTATCCCTGATGTTGACTATACGTTTGTTGTTTTAAATAGTTTCTCATTCATGTCAAATCATCTGAAATATCTGTGTGATTAACAAGCCACACTGACTGATGCATAAATGTACCAATGTTATTCATTTGAGCGCTCAATGCACAATGCTGCTGCCTATGAGAAAACAACTCAGCTTCAAGAGTAACATACATGCACAATATTTGATTTTGTCACCTACCTGAGGGGTCCATGAAGGCTCGAATGCCCAAAATGTTGCTGACTGTGTGCACCGAAGGCCATCCATGACGGGAGAGGCTGACATGGCCCGCTGTGATCGGTACACCGTGACCGCTGCCAATTTTAGTCCCAGTGGGTGACATTGCACTGGGGTATGAGTATGGGTACATGTGGTTGTAGGATAGCTGAGGATGGGTTGGCTTGCTGTTCTCATATTGGCCCGGCTGAGAAAGATTTCCTATTTTGTTGCGTAAAATGCGGCTTATGGAGCTGACGGAGGGAACGTTATATTTATCACAAACTGCATCTGCAAGAAGCCTGTCCCTGATCTCCCAAGCAAAAATTCCAGGGTCTCCTTGTTTGTAATCCCTTATGCTTTTCACCACGTTGGGTGTTGTGACCCGGGGTTTACTTCCTCCTATGGCACCGGGCAATATCGAACCCGTCTCGTTATATCTCGCTAGTATCTTGCTCACGCAGCCATGAGATACTCGAAGCTGTCTACTGATGTCACAGGGTCGTATTCCAAGTTGAGCTAATTCCACGATTCTGATCCGAATCGAATTTGGAAGAGGTCGCCCGTTGACAAATACCCCGCCAAGCTGGTTTACTTCTCCATATGTTTGATCTGCAAGAAACAAATAAGGAATTGCATTGAGGTGCATAGACTCGACATAGCAACATGACGGAGTTTTAAACAATAGCCTGTTTAGCCTAGCCTAGCATAATGCACACTCAAGTTCCCGAAAAGTAATTCCCTCTCCTTGATTTAATCTATATCACTCAGACTGTTATAGCTCTCAACTACAATGTTCTCTAACCTATTATGCTCTCAAACATCGTCAAGCAGTTCACTCCAAATGTGTCTGAAAAATAAAATAGCCTATGAAAATGGAGACATGGACACTGACACTGGAATGATAGAAGGACGCACGATTTGAGGACAAGCTAGTAGGCTACAAAATAAATCTAAAACCTAATGCATTCACATCTCTATTTATGCAAACATTATCTCCTGACGAGTCAAAGATCCATGCAAAATGAATAATGAGTTTACCCATTGCTTTTGGTTTGAGATGTTTTCCTCTACCAGTTGCCAATGGTCGAAAAGTGCTGTCTTCACCCTTCTGCACATGAGATGAGGAAAATGTTTTTTCTGTGCGTTTTTCCTTCAGTTCTGCTCTTGCATTTCTGGTAAGATGATCTAAAACGGCGAGTTTGGGCAAAGGGACTGAAGTGATCTTTGTCCCATAAGGGGAAATGTGTCCATCCCGAAGGCTCAAGTGTGCGCAGATTAATTTGACGCATCCATTACGTCAATCTTGTTGGCTGTGCTCAAGGCTCTTTCCCCATTTCATTGGTCTCCTCCTCCGTGTGTATTCTAGCCTAGCTACTCCACCGAATCTTTTCCGGTTTTTAGAATTTAGGCTACACTCTTGGAACTCGGAGAAAACATGTGCTTGGAAATTAAAATCCAAACAAAAAGCTGTTCTCCACGACAAGGATAAATATACTCTGTTTAAAGATAGGCCTATTTGATTATTACAATGGATAGAATTAACATGTAATTATGGGCCATTATTTTTAATGCATTTACTGATTGATCATATGCTATGACATTTTTTGTCCGTGATACAAGCTTGCATTATACATTTCATTTGCAAGGGTATTAGCATTTTTATCCATCCGAAAAGTTACCACAATTAATGAAACGTGGACTGGAAGTCATGACCCAATAAAGATTTGTGCTAAACACACATGAAAAATCTGCACTTTAGTTTGAAAAAAGCAATATTTACCTACCCCTTAATTGCAATTAATTGAATCTGCGCACAATGGTCATATGGAAACAACACTCAATTCATACAGTTCTATGCAATTTCTGGTTTAGTACAGACCTATTCGAACATCGATATTTGATAGATCTTTGAGGTGCTTGATTGAGTGAGTGATGATTAGGCCACTATGGTTACTCATGGCTAAGGCTATGTGATACATTGGGCACATGGCAGATGGATTAGCCTATTATGATGTGGCGCATACAGTATGTGAGGCCTACATCTTTCTGTCGTAGGCTACTTAAGACTATTGCTTTTATGCGTCGTGAAGTTGGAACCTTTTATTTTCCAATAAATCGTATGGCTATTGAAACGCAAATTGATTTAAATTGATTGATTATGATTGGTCTTTCAAACACATGTATAGCCTACTCTTCACACCAACAAAATAAGCAAAATGTTTAGAAGTTTTTGAATGCCCAGAGGGTCTGTGACAAACGTCTGTTTTAATTTATTTTTACGGTAAATATATTTTTAAGGATACATTGCTGTTCCTCCGAGCATTCTAATTACAGTGGTTGCATGATAAATATTTGGCATGTACTGTATTTTGGTCTTTGCCACTCTTTTCCTCTGAAGAACTATGTAAATCGTTTATTGGTCCACACGATTTCTTGTTTGCCTATAAACAAATGCAACAGTTTTTTTTCGTTATATGCCTATTTTCAGCAAGAAGGCGTGGGTGTTGTTTTCTTTACGACATGTATATTGTTTTACATATATTCATTAAAATTGATATAACTATTGATCTTCCCTGATATATGTGCATTGGAATATAGGATACAGGTAGGCCTATTTAACATTTAAAAGATAAAAGTGTTTTGTTTTGTGAGATAGTCCTATATGGGCATACTGCGAGGTTATTTTCTATTTAAACGACAAGGCCTGCCCCTGAAAGTAGGCATATACCCATTAAACTGGTATGGTTTCAATTGTCTTTATTTATTTAATTATTTTATTGAGAAAATCTCTGTGCCTCCTTTTTTAAATTGAATGTTTATGGGGATGGTGATCTCATAGTTAAGTCAGACGACTTGATCAAGACAAGGGGCGTGCATGGCAAGACATCACCGCAAATATGTACTGGGCAGTAGCCACACCTGCAAACATAGCCAGGTGCTTATCAACTGATCTTTTGCTAAGAATTTGATAAAGTTTACCAGTAGTATGCATTGCACATAGTTCAAAGAAAGACACTCCTTGTTTTGTCATTTGATTGTAGTTCTCAATAGATCGATATGTTCATCTATGATCTTGGTTTGATGTGATGTGGGTTTGGAGCTGAGGTGTGATGCATTCAGAAAATGTAGGTTCTGTTCATTTTTCAAGCCTTTAATTTTCTCAAGAAAATAAGAAAACAGTTCTACATAAATATAATTCCATTCAATTAGCATGCAGTCTACAAAATTAAAGACAGTCCAATGTTTCTTTTTTGGATACTCTGTAGTTAGAGATGAGATCCATCTCATGTTTTCCCTGTTGCATTAGCCTGTCTGCGGGGTCACTGACTGGGTCCTCCTACAGCCAGGACTTGGCTGTGCAGTTCTCTGCTTCCCCCAGATGAGGCTGTGCTCATCATAGAATTGGACACATTGGACACATTGCCCTGGGATGAGCTACTTCTGTACTCCTTACCACAGTTGCCAAATATCAGAACTCAACATCGAACAGATCATGCAAAATGCTTTTGAGTGATTTTGGACCATTTTCAATGATGTTGACTACTTTAAACATCTTCTCCAGAACCGCTGGACCGATTGGCACCAAATTTGGTATATAGCATCTATGTACCCATGTCTTCAAATATTTTCCTGGCCTCTAGCTCAAACATTATGGCTGCTATGAGCCAATGAGCTTGCATGAATGGTTTTGACTGTCCAGCACCGCCAGCATGCGACTAAACTGAACCATACTTTACAGGTTAGCTAGACTCAAATCCCAGAGGATGTGTGCCAAATTGAATCACTCTGAGTCAAACAGATCAAGAGATATAAACACGTGCCTTTTACAGCACCACCGTGTGCTCCATCTGAATGTGCTTGCATATGTTGAGTCTTAACAGTGTTTGGAATATGTGTACCAAGTTTTGTGACAATACGAATATCTTTGCCTAATTTATATGCATTTGTGTGCAAGACCACACCCATAGGAATGTTGTTTGATATGCTAGTTTGGAAAATGTTGCGTCAATAGATGCTAAATATAACTGTAAACTGGTCCTCCCTGTATACCCGTCGCAAGACCCACTGGTTGATGCTTATTTATAAAACCCTCTTAGGCCTCACTCCCCCCTGTCTGAGATACATACTGCGGCCCTCATCCTCCACATACAACACCCGTTCTGCCAGTCACATTCTGATAAAGGTCCCCAAAGCACACACATCCCTGGGTCGCTCCTCTTTTCAGTTCGCTGCAGCTAGCGACTGGAATGAGCTGCAACAAACACTAAAACTGGACAATTTTATCTCAATGTCTTTATTCAAAGACTCAATCATGGACTCTCTTACTGACAGTTGTGGCTGCTTTGTGTGATGTATTGTTGTCTCTACCTTCTTGACCTTTGTGCTGTTGACTGTGCCCAATAATGCTTGTACCATGTTTTGTGTTGCTACCATGTTGTTGTTATGTTGTGTTGCTATCATGCTGTGTTGTCATGTTGTGTTGCTGTCATGCTGTGTTGTCATGTGTTGCTGCCTAGGTCTGTCTTTATATAGTGTTGTGTTGTCTCTCTTGCTGTGATGTGTGTTTTGTCCTATATTTATATTGTATTTGTTATTTATATTTGAATCCCAGGCCCCCGTCCCCGCAGGAGGCCGTTTGCCTTTTGGTAGGCCTTCATTGTAAATAAGAATTTGTCCTTAACTGACTTGTATAGTTAAATAAAGGTTAAATAAATAAAATAAAATAAAAAAAATAGCAAGTTTCATCTGAATCTGGTGGTTCTGGAGGAGATGTCATTTAAGCAGGGTTGGATTACCAAACGAGTATGCAGGGCACCAAATGTGGTAGTCCGGCCCCACATTTAAGTGATATTTCACCAAATGTGGTAGTCCGGCCCCGCATTTAAGTGATATTTCACCAAATGTAAAATGGTGGAAATCCATCATGGCGGACTTTGCGAGAAGAGAGAGACCTATGCATCACATATCAGGATTCTAGGTCACACTGGGTGAGGGGTGTGAGCTTTCAAAGTTATCATTTTCAATTGTGTGTTATAGCGCCACCATGTGGCATTGGTATACTGTAATAATAATAATGACAAAGAAATACATAGCTTCACCAGCTTTGTTGCTTCAACCCCTAATTACTTTTCACAATGCAAATGGTTAATATTAATAATAATATGCTTTTAATTTGTTACATTTACTGCCAAATTGTCCAAATTTGACTTTCAATATAATTTATGTTTAAAAAAAATCCATCATTCAGCTACTGGTGGTCCCCAAGAGCTTTTGACAGTGATTTGGTGGTCCCCGGAATGAAAAGGTTGGGAACTCCTAGACGCTAGGGGCCAGTTTCCCTGACACATATTAAGCCCAGTCCTGGACTAACAATGAGGAGCATTTTTTATTGAGATTCTTAATTGAGAATGTTTTTTAGTCCAAGACTAGGCATAATCTTTGTCAGGGAAGCTGGTCCTATATGAACATGTTAACTTAACTTAAATGCAGGATATGTGTAAATTATAGCTGCCCAGATATTTCAGCCTTTTTAATCTCACAATTTGTTATGTTCTCTATTCTAGATGCCAGTTATACCCATATGTACAATAAGACGACCTAAGCGTTAAGATTATTCATATTTGAGACAATTCAAGTCATAATCTTCAAAGTTGTCACGAAAGAATAGTTCTTACACTGATACGAATAACATACTGTACATTGTAAAGTGCATAATTACACTGTAATGCAAGAAAAAGGAGGACATTTAACTCTTGTCATTACAGAATTATTTTGTATACTGATGGGTTATCACTTAGCTACACACTCCTTATAAACCAGTGTAGGTGGCAATTTAGACGACCTATTTCCTGTGACTGTAATTATTCTATCAGTATGATGTTCTTAGCTACTCTCTGTGACCTGTCATGTACAGTTCAAAAGCACATGTTTTTGGGGTGGAACTGTGTAACCACAGAAGAGGTCATTTGAGAGTAAAACATTTTAAAATGGTGGACTGACTTTTGCTACATGGCTTTTGGTAACGTTCCCTCACAGAAAAAATTAAAGTTATTCTATTTGGTTCTATTCTATTCTATGCTATTCTATTAGGTTCTATTCTATTCTATGCTATTCTATTAGGTTCTATTCTATTATAATTTATTAAATTCTAATATATTCTCAAGAGGGACAGCATTGCAGTCTCCCAAGTTCTGTAAAGCTGCATAGTGGTCGTTGTGCATTTTGTCCGCACCTACTGTCAGAAACAGCTGGTTAGCTGCTATATAGTATAGCCTTAACCTACAGACTACATGGCAGAGACAGCTGGTTAGTGGTGATATAGTATAGCCTTAACCTACAGAACACAGGGCAGAAACAGCTGGTTAGTGGTGATATAGTATAGCCTTAACCTACAGACTACAGGGCAGAGACAGCTGGTTAGTGGTGATATAGTATAGCCTTAACCTACAGACTACAGGGCAGAGACAGCTGGTTAGTGGTGATATAGTATAGCCTTAACCTACAGACTACAGGGCAGAGACAGCTGGTTAGTGGTGATATAGTATAGCCTTAACCTTAACCTACAGACCACAGGGCAGAGACAGCTGGTTAGTGGTGATATAGTATAGCCTTAACCTACAGACCACAGGGCAGAGACAGCTGGTTAGTGGTGATATAGTATAGCCTTAACCTACAGACCACAGGGCAGAGACAGCTGGTTAGTGGTGATATAGTATAGCCTTAACCTACAGACCACAGGGCAGAGACAGCTGGTTAGTGGTGATATAGTATAGCCTTAACCTACAGACTACAGGGCAGAGACAGCTGGTTAGTGGTGATATAGCATAGCCTTAACCTACAGACTACAGGGCAGAGACAGCTGGTTAGTGGTGATATAGTATAGCCTTAACCTACAGACTACAGGGCAGAGACAGCTGGTTAGTGGTGATATAGTATAGCCTTAACCTACAGACCACAGGGCAGAGACAGCTGGTTAGCTGCTATATAGTATAGCCTTAACCTACAGACCACAGGGCAGAGACAGCTGGTTAGTGGTGATATAGTATAGCCTGACCACAGGGCAGAAACAGCTGGTTAGTGATATATAGTATAGCCTTAACCTACAGACCACAGGGCAGAGACAGCTGGTTAGTGGTGATATAGTATAGCCTTAACCTACAGACTACAGGGCAGAGACAGCTGGTTAGTGGTGATATAGTATAGCCTTAACCTACAGACTACAGGGCAGAGACAGCTGGTTAGTGATGATATAGTATAGCCTTAACCTACAGACCACAGGGCAGAGACAGCTGGTTAGCTGCTATATACTATAGCCTTAACCAACAGACTACAGGCAGAAACAGCTGGTTAGCAGCTTAAAACAAAAATATCAACAACAACTTTCTATCGCTGGATTTGAACTTGCAACCTTTGGAATCCGAGGCAGATGCTTACCGAAATCTACTTGAAGGTAATAGCGCATAATAGTGCCCCTAGTGGCGGGTTCCCACGTCATCTTCCAACGTCCTCAGACAGGGATGGATATGGAATAATGACTTGTATCATGGATGACCTGGCTGTACAGAAAAACATGAACTGTATGGGAACAGCAGAGATAAATCATTTCCGTTTAAAATACCTATTTGTTCAGATCAAATTCACAATCGCCTTCCCAAAACGTATTTGTTCCTTTTCCCCCCTGTACGTGTGCTCTCTTCATTCATGGTGGTGAGAACCTGAGGGGCGCCTCAGAGTCTGAGAGGAGCCTCAGATCAGGTAGATAAGGAAGAGTAAATTGATAACATTGTTGCCATGGATGCAGGATGTTTAGGACATGTTCTCTACAAGAGGTTAAACAGGCTGCTCTCTCTGTCTGGTATGAACCTATCCTGAGGCCAAAGCTGTCAGACTTGCTGTCAGAATGGCGTCATCCAATAATCTATATTTGTTGTTCTACATTATTGCAGGGATATTTCACATACTGAACGTGTGAATTGAACATGTTTTTCACAATCTGAAGGAAATGTACTTGTCTTTCTCTTCAGACCTTTGACTGCTCTGCAGTCATCTTGACAGCAAACCGTTTTCTTATGGAGAGTGTCACTTGCCATTCTCAAAACCCATGGGATGGGGAAGAAAAAGGGATCTGAGGAGAGAGGATGTGATGAACATGTATGCAATTGAGATTCTCCCTTACTGTTGTAGGACTGCCTGCTGTCAGTGTATTATTGATACAAAGGCTCCACCATCTGGAAAAACATGCTAATTACAGTTCTTATCCAAATGCATGACCTAGTCTTTTTCGGACAGTGGATTTAAACATGCTATTGGAGCCTATTTTGCATACCTCTATGCTTCACAGATGTAGAGGGTTGAATTACACAGGTGGTGCAGTGCTAGTATTTCAACTGTGATTTTTGTATTTATTATGCCTCACACATCTCCTGTTGAAACCCCTATGGTTTAACCCACTGCACTCTATACACTTTTCATTTTCTTTCATCATTGAATGAATGATTGACATGTCGACACGCAGACCATGCCACCTGCTAACTTGAATTGAGAAGAGTTTTATGGGGAATACTACTACTGGTGGATGTAGGCCAGTGTCAGTGTGAGCCAGTAGGTGGCCCTCTTCACCTAACATTGACAAGGAAGTATTTCTAAAGGCAACGATAGGATTGGTTTAGGACAGAGGCTTTCACGTTTGAAGTTGTGTTGTACAGTGGAATACCTTTCTTGCAAGCTCTTTTCCAACAATGTAGTAATCAATATCAGAATTAGAAAAATATTATACTATAACATTAAGTAAAGTAGAACAAAAACACACAATGAATGGAAAATAAGAAGAACATGAGAAAGTAACAAGATTTATACAGGGTCAGTTCCAGTACCATATTTACAATGTGCAGGGATATTGGAGTGGTAGGGGTAGATATATATAGGGGTAAGGTGACTAGGCATCAGGGTATATGCTTGTGTGTGTGTGTGTGTGTGTGTGTGTGTGTGTGTGTGTGTGTGTGTGTGTGTGTGCGTGTGCGTGTGCGTGTGTGTGTGTGCGTGTGTGTGTGTGTGTGTGTGTGTGTGTGTGTGTGTGTGTGTGTGTGTGTGTGCGTGTGTGTTTATTTGCCTGTGCTTACCAGGCAGGCAGTTGGTTCCTCCTCCCTCTTGCAGCCAGTAATGGTAACAGTTTGACAGGTCTGCCTAGGAGCTCTGCCCCCTGACACCACTTCACACTGGTTTTCTTCTCTCAATATTCTGTCTGGGTTGATTTGATTATAAAACAGGGATCTGCCAGCATACAGAATAAGGCTGGCAGGGCCCTCATGCTATATGATGATACATAGGTCACGATTACATACATTTACATACATATTGTGATTATATGCCTCACAATTCTTTGTGTAGGCCATTGCAATTCAGTTCCGCAATAGGATGGAACTAATTGTTGTTGTAATGCATTACATTTGGAATACTATGGTACTAAGGTCTTTTAAATATAAAAACCTTTTGCCTGATAAATCTGCTAACAAATCCTCAACGTCAGAATATATCTGATAACATGTCATTTAATTGTTGAATCGATACAGTATTGCATTAGTTATCACAATACTGTTTTCCCCCTGGCATTAAGAAGGATGTTTATTGTTGTGTCCAATGTCCTTGGCTTGTTTTGACCCTAAAGGTTAGAATATAACATCACCTTTAACTAAGAACCTGCTGGGAATGTTTGTTTGCTCCTTTGAGAACACAGAGAAGCTTCTGCTTGGCCATGATATGCTAGCTTGCTACCGATGGCCTGGCTAGCTGTCTAAATCGCCGTGACCCCCAACCAACCTCTCCACTCACTGGACCCTTTTGATCACTCGACTAAGCATGCCTCTCCTTAATGTCAATATGTCTTGTCCATTGCTGTTCTGGTTAGTGTTTATTGGCTTATTTCACTGTAGAGCCTCTAGTCCTGCTCACTATACCTTATCCAACCTATTAGTTCCACCACCCACACATGCAATGACATCTCCTGGTTTCAATGATGTTTCTAGAGACAATATCTCTCTCTTCATCACTCAATACCTAGGTTTACCTCCACTGTATTCACATACTACCATACCTTTGTCTGTACATTATACCTTGATGCTATTTTACCGCCCCCAGAAACCTCCTTTTACTCCATGTTCCAGACGTTCTAGACGACCAATTCTCATAGCTTTTAGCCGTACCCTTATTCTACTCCTCCTATGTTCCTCTGGCGATGTAGAGGTGAATCCAGGCCCTGCAGTGCCTGGCTCCACTCCTATTCCCCAGGCGCTCTCTTTTGACGACTTCTGTAACCGTAATAGCCTTGGTTTCATGCATGTTAACATTAGAAGCCTCCTCCCTAAGTTTGTTCTATTCACTGCTTTAGCACACTCTGCCAACCCGTATGTTCTAGCTGTGTCTGAATACTGGCTTAGGAAGACCACCAAAAATTCAGAAATTTTAATTCCAAACTACAACATTTTCAGACCAGATAGAACTGCCAAAGGGGGCGGTGTTGCAATCTACTGCAAAGATAGCCTGCAGAGTTCTGTCCTACTATCCAGGTCTGTACCCAAACAATTTGAACTTCTACTTTTAAAAATCCACCTCTCTAAAAACAAGTCTCTCACCGTTGCCTCCTGCTATAGACCACCCTCTGCCCCCAGCTGTGCTCTGGACACCATATGTGAACTGATTGCCCCCCATCTATCTTCAGAGTTCGTGCTGCTAGGCGACCTAAACTGGAACATGCTTAACACCCCAGCCATCCTACAATCTAAACTTGATGCCCTCAATCTCACATAAATTATCAATGAACCTACCAGGTACCTCCCCAAAGCCTTAAACACGGGCACCCTCATAGATATCATCCCTCATCAACTTCCCCTCTAAATACACCTCTGCTGTCTTCAACCAAGATCTCAGCGATCACTGCCTCATTGCCTGCATCTGTAATGGGTCAGCGGTCAAACGACCTCCACTCATCACTGTAAAACGCTCCCTCAAACACTTCTGCGAGCAGGCCTTTCTAATCGACCTGGCAGGGGTATCCTGGAAGGATATTGATCTCATCCCGTCAGTAGAGGATGCCTGGATATTTTTTTTAAATGCCTTCCTAACCATCTTAAATAAACATGCCCCATTCAAGAAATTTAGAACCAGGAACAGATATAGCCCTTGGTTCTCCCCAGACCTGACTGCCCTTAACCAACACAAAAACATCCTATGGCGTTCTGCATTAGCATCGAACAGCCCCCGTGATATGCAGCTGTTCAGGGAAGCTAGAAACCATTATACACAGGCAGTTAGAAAAGCCAAGGCTAGCTTTTTCAAGCAGAAATTTGCTTCCTGCAACACTAACTCAAAAAGTTCTGGGACACTGTAAAGTCCATGGAGAATAAGAACACCTCCTCCCAGCTGCCCACTGCACTGAAGATAGGAAACACTGTCACCACTGATAAATCCACCATAATTGAGAATTTCAATAAGCATTTTTCTACGGCTGGCCATGCTTTCCACCTGGCTACTCCTACCCCGGTCAACAGCACTGCACCCCCAACAGCAACTCGCCCAAGCCTTCCCCATTTCTCCTTCTCCCAAATCCATTCAGCTGATGTTCTGAAAGAGCTGCAAAATCTGGACCCCTACAAATCAGCTGGGCTAGACAATCTGGACCCTTTCTTTCTAAAATTATCTGCCGAAATTGTTGCCACCCCTATTACTAGCCTGTTCAACCTCTCTTTCGTGTCGTCTGAGATTCCCAAAGATTGGAAAGCAGCTGCGGTCATCCCCCTCTTCAAAGGGGGACACTCTTGACCCAAACTGCTACAGACCTATATCTATCCTACCGTGCCTTTCTAAGGTCTTCGAAAGCCAAGTCAACAAACAGATTACCGACCATTTCGAATCTCACCATACCTTCTCTGCTATGCAATCTGGTTTCAGAGCTGGTCATGGGTGCACCTCAGCCACGCTCAAGGTCCTAAACGATATCTTAACCGCCATTGATAAGAAACATTACTGTGCAGCCGTATTCATTGATCTGGCCAAGGCTTTCGACTCTGTCAATCACCACATCCTCATCGGCAGACTCGACAGCCTTGGTTTCTCAAATGATTGCCTCGCCTGGTTCACCAACTACTTCTCTGATAGAGTTCAGTGTGTCAAATCGGAGGGTCTGCTGTCCGGACCTCTGGCAGTCTCTATGGGGGTGCCACAGGGTTCAATTCTTGGACCGACTCTCTTCTCTGTATACATCAATGAGGTCGCTCTTGCTGCTAGTGAGTCTCTGATCCACCTCTACGCAGACGACACCATTCTGTATACTTCCGGCCCTTCTTTGGACACTGTGTTAACAACCCTCCAGGCAAGCTTCAATGCCATACAACTCTCCTTCCGTGGCCTCCAATTGCTCTTAAATACAAGTAAAACTAAATGCATGCTCTTCAACCGATCGCTACATGCACCTACCCGCCTGTCCAACATCACTACTCTGGACGGCTCTGACTTAGAATACGTGGACAACTACAAATACTTAGGTGTCTGGTTAGACTGTAAACTCTCCTTCCAGACCCATATCAAACATCTCCAATCCAAAGTTAAATCTAGAATTGGCTTCCTATTTCGCAACAAAGCATCCTTCACTCATGCTGCCAAACATACCCTTGTAAAACTGACCATCCTACCAATCCTCGACTTTGGCGATGTCATTTACAAAATAGCCTCCAATACCCTACTCAACAAATTGGATGCAGTCTATCACAGTGCAATCCATTTTGTCACCAAAGCCCCATATACTACCCACCATTGCGACCTGTACGCTCTCGTTGGCTGGCCCTCGCTTCATACTCGTCGCCAAACCCACTGGCTCCATGTCATCTACAAGACCCTGCTAGGTAAAGTCCCCCCTTATCTCAGCTCGCTGGTCACCATAGCATCTCCCACCTGTAGCACACACAATAATAACAAATAAGGTTTACAATCTGGCAAACATTGACCCCTAACTTGACAAACATCCATTTGGGCTACAAACATTCACCAAAGATCATAAATATGTGTACTTTAATAAACCATTGATCATCCTATATCAATTACAGAAAGGTTGTATTTGTCCTGGAATAAAGTTGTGTAAATTGTAAGGGGAGACCCTTCAGAAAGTGATCTGGTATCTCAGGAAGCAGGCGAGCAGAACGTGCATGGGCTCAGTGAGAGTTGTTTACCCTCTTTAGGACCTATAGGCACTAGTGTGTACCATGCAGATTGTTTTTCCCATGGTGTGTACACTGTGAGTGAGAGAGTAAACATGTAAATATCAGTGAAGTAGTCTTGTAAGCGATAGCCTCTCAGTCAGTCTAAATTAGTTTAAGAAACCTGTTACTGGTCAAACAAATACACAAGCCGTGCCATAGTTATAACACAACAATAATAATAATAACGTGTGTGTGTGTGTGTGTGTGTGTGTGTGTGTGTGTGTGTGTGTGTGTGTGTGTGTGTGTGTGTGTGTGTGTGTGTGTGTGTGTGTGTGTGTGTGTGTGTGTGTGTGTGTGTGTGTGTGTGTGTGTGTGTGAGGTAGCGAGGCTGGGCGGTCAAAGATGAATGAAGAGATAGTCCATTGAAAGCAGTTGAATACCATGACAACTAGGGGCAACCTCGGATTTATTCCAAACAGTTACGGCACATTGTAAGGGGGCGTCAATCATCTATTATCTTGCAACCGAAATAAATGCAAAATCTTAGCCTACACAAAAACTTCCAAAAGGAGCCGGACATTTGTCTACATTTTCCCCATTGTCCGCAGCTTAGCAATCGGTTTGTACGTGTGTTTGCTTAGCCTGACCACCCAGGACTCCCGGAGGATTCGCTGAGAACGAGAATCATTGTCACCCACATCACATAGCCTACTAGATGAGGGCAGCGGAGCATAGAAAAGGGGAGAGACATCAGAATAAAAAGATCTAAAACTTAATCATATGAACACGATATTCTGCTTGTTATATTGACTCAACGGCTTCTCATTCGATTTCCCGTGAATTTAAAATAAATTGCTGCAATAAAATTAGTGTTATTATTATGAAGAAATGTTGACTAACATTCCAAAGGGAAATAGCCTACTTGTATGACATTGTGTAGCTATTGATAGTCTAGCCAATGCATGGATGGATGCATGCTGTAGTTAGCTATTTATGACAGAAACAAATAATTATAGTGATAAGAATAAAGATATAATATGGCAATAATATGGTAATAACGATGATAGTAATAAAGGAGAAAATGACAAACATGAATAATTTCAGCCTACTGCAAGTTCCGTATGTAAGACTCAATAAACGGAATGTATTATTCTCCTCTTAGAACGTATTTATCCAAATGTAGTTAGCCTATTTACAATAAACGCCTTGTAGAGATGTCAAACAACATTCTGAGCCAGGCTATGTTTCATTCATGATAGGCCCTAGGATACTTGACTTAAGCCTGCACCAAAATATTGACCTAAAAGGTCTTCATGAGTTATCCATATTAAACACCCACAGTTCAAACTTCGATACGTAGACTAATAACATACATCTTTAAAGGGTGTTTTTGCTCCTAAATAGATATGTATTTGCTTTGAAGCGATACATTATAATGGTTTGAAGCAATGCAGTATAGTGGTTTGTGTAAATGACATGCACAAACGCCCCTCCCCATCTCGGTAATTATCTGTCCCATAATACCAGTCATCACATTTCCGAAGCACCAATGACAGAGATTTGGATGTCCCCAAACCCTAGCATTTCACACCCACAAATATTCTTCATCCACTTGACTCCAAGGACCTCCTACACGCGTTCTGTCTTTCACTGGCTTATTCCGATTCATTTTCCATTGCAGGTTCAGTGTTTTAACTAACCTTATATAGACCAATACGACTGGCGATGGCTTCCTTTATGCAAGTGCTTCTAGTCGTGCAGCATCCATGAGATTCTCCTCTCCATAAACTCCTGCGCTCCTCCATGACCAACACATTGGAGCACTCTCGACGAGCCAGCGGTGAACAACTAGCATACTGCATGCCAGGATTCATTCTTCGTTTGGCTTGAATTAACCCAAACGACACGGCCTGAATATCATCTTAACCTCATTTTGAAATAGTGTCCTCTTGTTCAGTTTTACTGGTTCAGCATAGCAGCAGGGATAAAAACGAACTCCTGTTTACAGCGCGCACCACAGACTTTCTCACACCATGTCGTTCAACAACACAAAGATGGGCTTCTCTGTAAAGGACCTTCTGGATCTTCCTGACACCAATGGAGGTTCTGGAAAGGAGGAGACCGAGGATGAGAACGAGGAGGAAACTAGTGAAATTATGACGCAAAATCCATCTTTAGAAAACGCTGGAAATGTGCCCTATAAGAGCCTTTTGTGTGATGGTGGTGGTAATTCCTACTCAAAATGGCTTGCCTCCTCCAACAGCATCCAATATTCACGTGAGTAGCTCTTTAAAAAAGTTTAATAATCATCTAGGTATATAATAGATTTGTCCAATTCCTAGTCATATCATCCTTTCAATTAGTTATCAAATAAGTCATTAATGAAAACAAAAACCTTTGCATTAACGTTTTCACTATTTCATATTTTAGTTAGGCATATATCTTATGGGTTTAACTTATTAGTCTACTCTTAAAGTAGTTTATTCATGCATAATCAGAATGTGTAATATTATACGTGCTTAATGCAAGTCTCCTTGTGTAATTATCCACGCGTAATCGTCATAGTTTAGCCCTTGTCACCAATAGGCCATTGTTTAAGATTATATAGGTAATCTCTTCAATATTTTCCATTCTTTGCTCAGATTAACTATGGGCTATGATGGAATATTAACTATATTTTCACTGTATTTATTGTCCATCTTTTATAATAATCAAACCGACGTTTTTCTTTTTAAACAGGTTTGTCAGTTGATTCTCGAAACGAACCCAAATCTCCAGAGCTCTCCGCTGACGAATCCCAAGATATCGACAGAGACACCGCAGTTGACAGCAGCGACTCTGGAAAGAAGAGGAAAAGGAGGGTGCTGTTTTCCAAAGCGCAAACATATGAACTAGAGCGACGATTTCGACAACAGAGATATCTCTCTGCGCCTGAGAGGGAGCACCTTGCCAACGCACTACGACTGACACAGACCCAGGTGAAGATCTGGTTCCAGAATCACCGGTATAAAATGAAGAGAGCACGCGCTGAGAAGTGTATGGAAATGGTTCATCTCGTGTCCCCAAGACGGGTGGCAATTCCGGTTTTGATTCGGGATGGAAAACCGTGTGACACTAGCAAAACTCAGGAACTTGAGGCCTCGTTCAGGGCTGGAATACCTCTCTCGGCGTATAGCGCCTATTCTCTCCATCACATGCATATGCGCTCTCACTACAGCCCCGACGCATTGTCACAACTGCCCAGTCTGCATCACTTGGCGCAAATGTACCAATGGACTTGGTAGAAGATGGATAGGCCTACTTCAAATAACTTTGATTCGAAAAATATAAATACAACTTTTCCTGATTTGGATTGAAATTATTCTCTCTATTTTATTCACATCAAAGTTGATTATGGGGTGGCCCATGAGGTCTGGACGATGTTACGCCTCGTGAGATTCCGTTAGTTTTATAATGTTTGCTAAATGAATGTTATAAATAAATGTTGTCTGTTGTAAAGTGCTCATATTATGAATTAATTTATGTTTTTTGGTGTACTGTTTTATTTAACTTATATATTTATGGTCGTGAATAAACCTTTGTCAGTTTGATGTGGTTATTATTCATTTATTAAACTACATTCAATTACTTTTATACAGGTCCAATAAGGGGAATCGAATAGACACTTAATTTAGGGTAACTTGTTTATTATTTGTTAAAATTGTTATATGCGTATAGATGCAGTTACGCACAAAACTAGATGAATACGAGTTCCCTTTTTTAAAGTAGCAGATCGTGCAAAACATGTTTTATGTTTTCCTGTATCTAATTCCGGGCAGATTTGCTATTGAATCACAGAGGAAAAATAGAAACAACCCTGAAGTGAATCTCTATTGCAAACAGTCTTTTCAGAAGTAAAAACGCCCTATGCACGTGCCTACAACAAATAGGACTATTTTGCTATATTTTCCTTGCGTTTCCAGATTGAAAAAGGATGTATGGCCAGGGTGTAATCCGTTACATGTAAGGGATTACAAATTTGTTACATTACAAGAACATATATTGTAATCAACCCTGTGGCGGCAGGGTAGCCTAGTGGTTAGAGCGTTGGACTACTAACCAGAAGGTTGCAAGTTCAAATCACCGAGCTGACAAGGTACAAATGTGTCGTTCTACCCCGGCAGTGTTCCTTGGCTGTCATTGAAAATAAGATGTTTTTCGTAAGTGACTTGCCTAGTTAAATAAAGGTTAAATAAATAAATATATATATATATACTGGAAGTAATCATCAAGTATTCTAGTTTTTCAGAAGTATCTGTAATCTGATTAAAATATATATATATTAAAATATATTAAAATTAAAATATATATATATTTTAATCAGATTACAGATACTTCTGAAAAACTAGAATACTTGATGATTACTTCCAGTATTACTTTTAAATTCAGAAAGGATGTTTGCGAAAAAAATCTTTGACACTTCTCTGTTTTCTCAATGACATTTAAATCAGCATTGAAAAAAGATACAAGTTTAAGTTTGTTCCACCTGAGCGAGTGTGACCAGAGGTCAGAGACCCCTATGACAACACACCAAATGTGTTTGATGGATCGCGGGAAAAGAGCAGGAATGGACTTTTGTAGGCTACAGTCCAAGCTGTGTCTTCCAATGGTGCTATCCGAATTTGAATAAACGCTCGGAGATAAGGATGACCGCAGTGGTGTAGTCTACGGCGATAGAGAGATCACTTATTGTTGATATCTACATAGTGCATTGATGTAAATCACACTGCTGCTCTCTCATTTAGCTATTTGCGCTTAACGGATTGTGGTTGTTGTGGATGGCTGTTCACATCTAAATGCATATTTGAACCCAATAATGGTTGAATTCAAGAAGTTTAACCTGCCTATCAATCATTGTTTTTGAAACCATTGGACAGCCAGTGAAAATGCGCTCTTGCAGCAGCTGCATAGCCTGTGGAAAAAAAGTCTGGCTTCTATTACTCAGTCTAATTCATGCTGGAAAGAAATACATCCATAGGCCTAATGGACACATGCTCAAACTCGCACTCTTTTGATATACTTCAAATCTGTAGTTGCTACAGTTTTTGGACTTGTAAATTATATATATTAATGTAACGATATAATTTAATATTATGTAGTAGAAATGTATGTATGTAGTAGAAAGCTATGGTTTAGAAGAAGCCTATATAACCAATCCATAAAGTAAAATGTAACATCCATGTACAGCCAGCAATGTAAACTTTTACATTTTATCCTGCAATAGAAGTCGTTCAATTGGTAACATACACGTTTGTCTTCTTCTAATGCCTCTTAAGGGGAAAGTAATCTAATAGTAACTGAATGTAATCAGATTACGTTACTGAGTTTCAGTAATCCAAAAATTATGTTACTGATTACAATTTTGGACAGGTAACTAGTAACTGTAACAGATTACATTTAGAAGGTAACCTACCCAACCCTGTGTATGGCTTATAGGATTGTATATGTATGGATATTAATACATTCTGAAGTTAGACAATACGAAACAACCTCTGTTGTAATTATATAAAATACCCATTTGACATTCTCTATTCCTATGAATAATGTTTCCTGTTGCAACAGATTCATTATAGTCAATATAAACACAATTGAAACTACATTATTTCTCACTCAGTTTCTCACAGAACTGCATTGCTTATCAATTCACAAAGAAACCCCCAATTATAGAATAGAGTGCAGCTGTGAATGTTTAGCTACACAGCATGGAAAAGAGAGGGGATGTTGTGGCAGTGGTGGATGGAGAGCTGTGGTGGTTTTTGTTCCTGTTTCAGCTGTGAATGTTTAGCTGCACAGCATGGAAAAGAGAGGGGATGTTGTGGCAGTGGTGGATGGAGAGCTGTGGAGGTTTTTGTTCCTGTTTCAGCTGTGAATGTTTAGCTGCACAGCATGGAAAAGAGAGGGAATGTTGTGGCAGTGGTGGATGGAGAGCTGTGGTGGTTTTTGTTCCTGTTTCAGCTGTGAATGTTTAGCTGCACAGCATGGAAAAGAGAGGGAATGTTGTGGCAGTGGTGGATGGAGAGCTGTGGTGGTTTTTGTTCCTGTTTCAGCTGTGAATGTTTAGCTGCACAGCATGGAAAAGAGAGGGAATGTTGTGGCAGTGGTGGATGGAGAGCTGTGGTGGTTTTGTTCCTGTTTCAGCTGTGAATGTTTAGCTGCACAGCATGGAAAAGAGAGGGGATGTTGTGGCAGTGGTGGATGGAGAGCTGTGGAGGTTTAGCTGCACAGCATGGAAAAGAGAGGGGATGTTGTGGCAGTGGTGAATGGAGAGCTGTGGAGGTTTTTGTTCCTGTTTCAGCTGTGGAGGTTTGGTCAGCTCATCTCTCAGTAAGGATAAGGAATAAGTATCTGAGGTTTTGTAAAGGCTGTCACTTGGCTCTTTTGTGACCCTTGTTGGACACGTTGTATTCCGTGTGGGCAGCTGGCCTCGTGGAGGGGATGGGGAGGGACCCCTAATAAAACCCAACTTGTGTCTGCTTTCAAACATCCCATTGTTACCTCCCAAGGGGGAAAATAATTACAAATTCATGCAGCATCTTTTCAGGGAGGGGGTCCTTATCCTAAGGTTCCTCTGTGCAACCCCACTCTTTCCATCTCTCCCTCTCTCTCTTACTCTCTCTCTCTAAATATTTGTAACCAGTTTTTCAGATACTTTGCACATAAAATATCTGTACTCACTCTAGTTTTCTAAAACACATGTTGTAGTCAGTGGATAACTGTACACTCATCATGCACTTCAAGCACAACTTTGAAGTGATAAATAATACATAATAGGTTTATAAGTTATAATGTTACTTGCATTCCTTAAAGAGTACCACAGTATGAGTCATAATACCCATAAAACCCAGGGGTCAAACAGGGAAATGGTTCCAATTGTTTTTCCACCATACATTTTTCCCATAGGGGATTTTAGAAACACTTCAAATAAGGGCTGTGTTTAGTGTAGGCTTACCCTGGCGTGAAGTTTTGATAACTGTGTAAATCTCATTAGGACAAGGTGACTTTTATCAATATATTCACCTGTATTTACCCCCAAAAATGAAATGTTAATTAGCTGCTAATGTGAGTCTCATAAAGAATTACAAATGCCATGATCGGGACGAGACTGATGAATTGAGGCAAAGGTAAGAATCTCTGGATTAACCATCTAATGTTAGCTAAATGTAGTAATTAATAATTTGGCAATATTTCTTTAAATGAACAAATGACACCTCCAATGTGGGGCTCTAATAAGTCAACCAGCAGCTGAGCATCAAACAACTACGTAGTATTATTCGCCACAAGATGGCAGTATATGCCTTAATGAAAAAGGATAAAGATGCCTACAGTCTTCACAGGGGATTTGTATTATAACGACTGGCTATACTGGATATCCCTTACCTGCTCCCAGAACCAATATTACACCGACTTTGTCATTTGAGCAGTTAATAATTGTAATCTAATTTATTTGCACTGAGCATTTTAGACAAATGTTTTTTTCCCCTCAGTTGTTGTTACAGGAAGGTGTAGGTCTTTAATTAATGAGATATTTTTTTCAAAATGTATTTTGATCATATCTATTTAAATCTAATCATGTTTAGAGATTAAGAGTCTGAATATCCATTGACTAGTTTAACAGACAAAACAGTTAAATGAGAGTGTCTGTAAAAATCTCGTTTCACCTCATTCAGTTTAGAACAGGCAGCAGGGGCACATGGGAGAGCTGTTAGGGTAGTGGTTTGTCCACAGAGGGGAGCAGTTGGGCAAAGTACCTTGGATGAATACACAAGAATGTT
Source organism: Oncorhynchus tshawytscha (assembly GCF_018296145.1). NCBI lineage: Eukaryota > Metazoa > Chordata > Actinopteri > Salmoniformes > Salmonidae > Oncorhynchus > Oncorhynchus tshawytscha. The sequence continues at coordinate 15,768,414 of NC_056433.1, forward strand.
CTCATTTACTAGTGATATTTGAACCTACATGCATGAATTACTGGAGGTGGAATGGTGTGTGTGTGTGTGTGTGTGTGTGGGGGGTCAAGTCTTGCCATAGATTCTCAAGACGATTTAAGTCAAAACTGTAACTAGGTCACTCAGGAAAATTAAATGTCATCTTGGTAAGCAACTCAAGTGTATTGGCCTTGTGCTTAGGTTATTGTTCTGCTAAAAGGTGAATTTGTCTCCCAGTGTCTGTTGGAAAGCAGACTGAACCAGATTATTTTCCTCTAGGATTTTGCCTGTGCTTAGCTCTATTCCATTTATTTTTATCCTAAAAAACTTCCCAGTCCTTGGTGATGACAAGCATACCCATAACATGATGCAGCGCTCTTTATGATAAAAAAATATGTAGAGTTGTACTCAGTGATGTGTTGTGTTGGATTTGCCCCAAACATAACGCTTTGTGTTCAGGACATAACGATCATTTCTTTGCCATATTTATGCAGTTTTACTTTAGTACCTTATTACAAACAGGATGCATGTTTTGGAATATTTGTATTCTGTACAGGCTTCCTTCTTTTCACTGTCATTTAGGTTAGTAATTGTGGAATAACTACAATGTTGTTGATCGATCCTCAGTTTTCTCCTATCACAGTCATTAAACTGGAACTGTTTTAAAGTCACCATTGGCCTCATGGTGAAATTCCTTAGTGGGTTCCATCCTCTCCTTCAACTTAGTTAGGAAGGACACCTGTATCTTTGTTGTGACTGGGTGTATTGATACACCATCCAAAGTGTAATTAATAACTTCACCATGCTCAAAGGGATATTCAATGTCTGCTTTTTAAAATCCATACACCAATAGGTGCCCTTCTTTGCAAAGCATTGGAAACCTTCCTGGTCTTTGTGGTTGAAATTCTTTGCTCGACTGAGGGACCTTACAGATAATTGTATGTGTGGGCTACAGAGATGAGGTTAAACAATATCATGTTGAACACGATTATTGCACATATAGTGAGTCCATGCAACTTAGCATGTGCATTTTTACTTCTGAACTTTTATTTTACCAATTGGTAGTTATAGTCTTGTCCATTGCTGCAACTCCCGTACGGACTCAGGAGAAGCAAAGATGGAGAGCAAGCCGTACTGCTTCTTGACACACTGCTCGCTTATCCCAGAAGCTAGGAAACACCATACAGCTGGCAACTGATGTCAGCTTGCAGGCACTCGCCCTCCACAAGGAGTCGCTAGAGCACAATAGGACAAGGAAATCCCGTCCGGCCAAACCCTTCCCTAACCCGGACGACGCTGGGCCAATTGTGCACCGCCTCATATGTCTCCCGGTCACAGCCAACTGTGACACAGCCTGGGATCAAACTCAGGGCTCTAGTGACGCCTCTAGCACTGTGATGCAGTGCCTTAGACAGCTGCGCCACTTGGGAAGCCACCTTCTGAATTTATTTAAGCTTAACATAACAAAAGAGTTGAATACTTATCGACTCAAGACATTTTAGCGTTTCATTTTTTATTAATTTGTAAACATTTTTTCAAACATAATTCCACTTTGACATTATGGGTTATTGTGTGTAGGCCAGGGATACATCTCTGTAACACATTTTTGGAGGAAAACGTCAAGGGATGTGAATACCTTCTGAAGGCACTGTACCTCCTGACAAAAATACAGATGTAGGATATTAATTTAATCTGTCTTCTGTTGCTGAGAACTTGTAGTGTATTCAAGGTTTAAAAATACTTTTAAAGACTTTGTCATTTCAGACTTGATTTGCCCTCACGAAAAATGTATCAACCCCTACAAAACTAATTCCATTAATTATAATCCACATAATAATTCCCATTTCCTGCCGATTCAGGATTATTTTCCTGCTGTAGCAAACTGTCTCAATTTAAGATCCTACATCTGTAGGAACTCCAGTCCTGACTGTAACTCTTCCACATATTCAGCATTCTTTACTTATTGATTTAAACCATAACCATTTCAAGTGTGGTTTACCCTTCTTTATCAAAGACAAAGCGCATGTTTTTGTGTTCATTTTTTCCCCCTACACAGTGGGGGGATGAAGAAGTAACCTTCGGTGAAGAAGTGAAACACCTACCATACCTCTGATATATGATCCGGAATGATGACCACACTGAAACCATACTATGTCCTTTGGGTTATGCTCATCGTTCGCAGGAAGAATAAATAACATATACGCTAGATAATGACTTTCCTCATAAGGATAATAGTGCTGCCTTATCCTATAGAATTGTTATACAGTGATATACAATGGTTGATTTGACAACCCTGAGCTGAAGGACCATTGTATCCCAGTAAAAGAATGCTGCCTGCAGACTCCAGTAGCCTCCTTCAACCTCAGATCCTCAGGAAGGAGCATTGTGAACCGTCATCCATCCTCCCCTGGACAATGGCTAGTATCCCTTGTTTCCTCAGTGCACTCTCCACCTCTTTCATACCCACAGACAGACATGCTCTGTGAGCCTGGAGCAGCACATGGTGTGCATCCCAAATGGCACCCTATTCCCTACATTAGTGCACTACTTTTGACCAAGCACTACTTTTGACCAGAGCCCTATGGCCCCTTGTCAAAAGTAGTGCACTATATAGGGAATAAGGTGCCATTTGGGCCGTACAAGAGTTTCATTCCCTGCAGCCAGTGGCACAGATGTTAATCCCATGGCACAGTGGCACTCTGGAAATCTTGTCTACTCGTCTAAGCGTGGCCTTGCCTGGCTGCCTGGCTGCTGGTCGTCCACTCCCTCTCAAGAGCTCTTCACGAGGAATCTGACCGACGCCACAGTCTATACAGGCAAACGGACATGTCCCGAATGGCACCCTATTCCCTACATAGTGCACTACTTTTGACAAGAGCCCTATTGGCCCTGGTCAAAAGTCGAGCACACTAAATAGGGAATAGGGTACCATTTGGGATGTAACCTGGATAGAACGCATGTCTCACAACAAAACACGACACAACAAAACACAACACGACACAACACTCAGGGGCTACTGAGTGATGCAGCGGTCTAAGGCACTGCATCTCAGTGCAAGAAGCATCACTGCAGTCCCTGGTTCAAATCCAGGCTGCCTCACATCCGGCTGTGATTGGGAGTCCCATAGGGTTGTGCACAATTGGCACAGCGTCTTCCGGGTTAGGCTGTCATTGTAAATAAGAATGTGTTCTTAACTGATTTACCTAGTTAAATAAAAGTTTCAGTAAATTTTAAAAAACACAACAGCCCCAGGCTTTTATTTTGGACTGAATATACCTAGGTGGCGATGTAGGAGAATTTTCGCCTCTTGTTCATCATAAAGATGTCAGTGCTGTAACTTGCATGTAAGGTGAACTATTTAAATCACTAACTGAACAATTCCTATAAAATGTTTGAAACCCTATCACTCAAAATAGTATCCCAAATAAGCACTTCTCTTTTCTTTTTGCACTGACTTTACTGATAACAGCTTTATTGAGGAAAAATGTACTTACTATGACGGTGATATGTGGTTGTTTCACCTAGCTATCTTAAGGTGAATGCACTAACTGTCAGTCACTGTGGATAAGAGCATCTTCTAAATGTATTTTGTCCATAGATTAGTGGGTAAGAGGTCAACGATTACCCTCCCCCTCCCCCCTCTTCCTCTGGCTGGGAGTTGGTTGCTGGGCTGGCCAGGGCAGGAGCCAGGTGGTCTGGATCCCTCCTGTGAGTGGCTTGAGTGGCTGCCTTTCCAAGAGCCCCGGAACACAGCTGCTTGTCCCATTGCTCTTCACAAGAGCAGGGGATTAAATGGAGAAGAGAGAGAATGAGGGACAGAGACAGAGTAATAGGTAGAAATTGAAAAATGGGAAATGGAAAAAAGGGAGGGTAAATCGAGATCTTTCTAGCAAACATAGTAGGCCTATGTCATACTGCATACAGACATGAACCAGGGTTGTGAGAATAGAGGGTTTCACAAAACAGCATCTTCAATTCAAGGTGTTCTTGTCAAAATCAGAATTTTGAACTACATTCCCTGTGTATACGTGGCATGCGGCTCTCCCACCTTCTGTCAAGGTTCATGAAAGGTTAGTTTAGCGCGAGGAAGTTAACCTCAAAAACCTGGACAAAATGGAAGTAAGAAATTATATTTTTCCTACAGCTTTATTTCTAGAAACTCTAATGGTATTACGTGGGGAGTCACACAAGGTAGGTAGGGATAACACAGAGAATGGCCCTGACGAGAAGATCTCCGGATGCAATTAACAAAATAGAAGTCAGAGTTTATTCAGCAAGGGTGCATGTCAGGAGACCACTCCCCCGTATAAGACCGACACAAAATCACTAAAGCTTACATCGGGAGTGTTCATGATCATTCTCTAACACGAGGGATAAACTGTGGGTGATGTTCTGCCAGATGGGTGTAAATCCACGTTAACTCTTTTTTCACATCATAATGACTGTGTAGTGTTCTCCTTAACACAAAAGAGAACACAACATGATTAGTCTTGTAATATCCCAACATCAATACGTCGTTTCAAATATTGCATTTTTCCTGATCCGCAGAGGGCAATCTTCTTCAGTTAGCTGGGACAGAGATGTGGGTGATTTCGATGAAAATGCAATCACTCTCCTGAGTGTTTATGTGGTTTGCTAAATGAATTGTGACGTGCGCTGCAAAGAATAGGCGGGAGAAAATCAATTTAATTGCGATACCTAAACTGCAAAGTGCCACTTATCTTTATACTCGCTGTTGGGCTCTTTGTGGCTGTGCTTTTCATTACGGTGTACTAGACAGTAGCATAAAATCATATTACACGTGAATAACCTGATTGAAATAGTGATAATGTCTATCACATTACACAGTCATATACAAAATAGCAGAACTTTTTCACATCCTCAGCATATTGTACTAAGGCCATAAAGTACATTCTTCAAGAATCAATGGGTATAGCCTACATTTCATTACAATAGAACAGTAGTCAATCTTACAATCTATTCCTGTAATGCTCCTTACACAGTATGCTATTGCCCAGCTGTGTGAGGCTGAAGTGAACGGCCGTCATATTACACATGGCATCTGCAAACTAAATTGGCTAGCATGATACAATGGCTCACATCAAAGGAACCATCACAGTTAATTTCAAGTGCATGCACAATACACCAGGCCAAGGATCAGGCATGTCCAGCGAAGTAGTCTTCTTCACAGAATATAACATCTTCCTTGTTCTTGGTGGATGTCTTTGCATATTCATCTATTTTCAAGTGACCCTTTAATTATAGACAGCAGATTCATATTCCTTGGATCTTTGTTTTGTACGGATGTTTTCATGCCAATAATTGATAACAAATATTTCATGACTATATCTCACAATTAATTTTAGCAATAGGGGACAGAATCACAATAGGACATGGTTATATATACATATATAAACATTTACATTCATATAAATAATAATTTAAGCCATTCAATGGCTCAATAAAGACATTGAAGAAGGTGATATGGAAATGATGTAAAGTCCCCATTCCCTATCATATCAGTCTTGATGCTTTGCCTCATGATGTAAAAAAAGACTAAACATAGGCTATAAAAAGAGCTGTTGTGCTGTGATATATTGCTCCCCAAATTCGGGACACCATACATGTAGAAATACCATGGAACTGGAAATAGATCTTTATCTCCTTTTGGAGTTACCATGCTAGCCTGCCAATAGAATACCATAAAATTGATGTGTGTGCCCTTGAGATGATTGGACCTGATATTGTTAGGTGTGTCATAGAAACACCTTAGAAAGATGACCTTGAGATAGGCTAGCTACATACAGTATAGGGGTATACTAGGCTATAGGCCTATAATCATTATTATCCTCATCATTGGTATGTCTACTAGTCTAACAGCTTACTATGGCATTTGACCAATTTCGCTTCGAAATTGATTATTTTGCTTAATTTGCTATAAAATGCGCTATAAAAATAGAACCTGAAAGTTTCAGATGTGTCAATAATGCACGTATTTCTTGGTGTAGGTGTATCAATTTCTATTCCTGCTACTACTAGCCTACAGAAACACCATTCAATTCTAAATTATTATATACGATAATTTATTTGATATCGGCTGCTGATATCCTTTGATTGCACTTTAATCAATACAGTTGTCCACACTTGAACAATATATCCTACTGCAGTGTCCAAAGCTAAAGCCACAGTCCCCAACGTATTAGCATTTCCTTCCCTAAGAAACATGAATTGAAAGACAAAGAATACTGGAGCAGATGACAGGGTCTTGAGTAGGCTCACACTTTTATCACTTGGAAATGTGTACAATGCAGACGCACGTACCTAGACGACTGCATGCGAAAAATGTAACAGTTTGGTGCACTAATCTGCCAAAACAATCCGCAGTTAATAAAAGGGTCAATCCATAAAATACACATTGGGAAAATCAAAATACAGTAAAGCAATAAATTAAAGCCCTCCATGAGCAGAAAGCTTGAGAATAAGCTGCTATTATACTTATACTAATATGTCCATATTTCGCTTTAAATTCGCTTTAAAGTAGTACGTATATGCTACATTTAGATGCCGCTTGAATTTCCGGATAGCACATAGTAATCGATTATGTCTAGAATACAACTTTTTCTTAAAATGATCTTTTACACGATACCCAAGTGCTTCCATTAAATCAATAAAACATATTACAAAATATTTGTGTGGTATCTTATTAAATAGCCTGTTATCATGTTAAAACAATACTCTATTATACATAACTAAATTGAATATCAATTATAGGTCTATCTTCTTGTGATTTTGGTGCACTGCTGTAAGTAATTCTAACTTGTTTTCTCAGGTAAAGAGGTGGTCTTTGGCGACAGGTCAGGTTACATTTGATTGCAAAGCATAAATGACTAGGCCTGACATCTCATCGTGCCATGATATTTCTCCTGAATGTCAAAATTAAGATTAGTTCAGTAGACTTGACTAATTTCACGACTGTATCAAGTCAATTCCTTTTCCAATTGTTGATTTATGCATTTAGGCTACTATGCTCTTTAGACCACCAACGAGATTTTGCTCGTGCATGCCCCCAAAAGCAATTTTTATAGGGCATAGACTACCTACCTACAAGAGAAGCCACCATGTGCATGCAGTGGAACCTAATATTTAAATCTGACCTCTCCTCTTGTGAAACATATTGTCATTATTTACAAAATTGTCAGACAGTGTAGTCGGCAAACATTGCCCTAGGCCCTCCGTTGAGCAAATACCCAGGGGGTTTGGTGTAATTCAAATGAACTAATCGTTCATAAGGGATTGACTAAACAAAGAGAGCAGACGTACAGGTTCGTCTCGTGCACAAGGAATGACGTCCCAACACGATTCGATAAGATTAGTAGTTTGTAGCACAGCTGTATAACTTAATATAGCTGCCCTTTGTCCTGCAAACAGGACTTCCATTTCTGTAAATGTCTCTTCTGCAGGAAAACGAATAGGCGCCAACTGTCCAGCAACATTCTGAAACCGTCGAACCGTGTAGGTTACAAAATATACTTCGGTAAATCATTTATATCCATCTTGTTTATTTCTTGTTGACCTCGACGTGACATGAAAGTTGAGATCATAGCTTTTCGTTTAGTTGAATTGGGTTAGCTAACAAGCACGGACTCCGCACAAGCTCATTTGCTTCACTTACATCTCCGGTGTATTAGCAGGAACGGTTCAGGACCCGGCCTTCACTCTAAGCGCACAAACCCTTTACTGACCTCTCCAAATCTCTCATGTTATTGAGCCAGTGATGCCGAAATGCATCAAGTGCCCCATTGATGGCAAATATGCCATCCCTCTACTGCAAGACATAGGGGTATTTTCAAATATAACCTCAAACGAATTGCATGCGTTTTTTGTTTATGATCCTAAAATATTTGATATGCATGTATAACCCCATAAATGTGTAGGGTGTACTTTTATGGGGGATAGGTGATGCACAATTATTATATAGAGGTAATATATAGCATAACAATATTTGAACACAATTCAAATATCATTTAGAATTCACAATAATTCGCAATTTGGTCCATTTCTGTCACCCCAAAATAATCTGTCATTGTCGGGAAGCAGAAATTATGTAAAAAAATAAAGGCCTATGATTCTCTTTTTTGGGGGGGGGGCATTGTTCTGCTTAGTGCTAGAGTGTCTCTTACTTTCTTTCCCAATCAAAATGTCTGTGGTATTTTGTGCTATATTAGTTATGATGAAACAGACTATTTACATCCAGTGTCGCTGCATCTAATCAAAAGTGAAATTGAGTTGACTGTTTTGGCCTATAACTAGTATTTACACAATTACCTAAAACAGTTTTTGGATTGTTTAATCATTTGAAATGTCTAGGAAAGTAATAGGCCTATATCGGCCATAGGTAGTCTATGGGCTATATTGTTGTAAACGATTATGTAATAATACCTTTCCTATACAATTTTGACCTATTTTGGGTTTAAGCGTTTTGCTTCATAGGACGCTATTACATTATGTCAATAATATAGCCAATTTGCTACACCATAATCAGCTCAATGTTCTATCGGTGTCTATTAATAATTGCTACACAAACGATTAGGTTACGGAACACCAATCTATCATAATAATTGCAGTCTAATTTGACCGGCTTCATTCATATTAATCAGGTATTCATGATAAAAAAGTTACCAGTCAATAGAAACATGATTAAGACAAAAACAATTTACCTGCAATGCAATGGACCCGAGCTGAAAATATCATTTTTCACCTGCTGTAAGCCAGCACATGCGATAGTCTATTCGAATAATATTGTGTGAACAGGCATATGTATTGATAGCTATCAATGCACGTTTTAATGTAAATACCGAAGTCATTCGTTTTTTTCGTTGTCTATGTAGCCATGATAATAGGAGCGCGTACGTTGGAATGAAAGTAGTGAGCAAAATTAGTAGTGCGGTGGTCCCTAGCCATACCCTCTGCCTGAAAGGTCCACGAGGTTGAGAGGTTTGGTTATTTGCATACAGAAACACACTGCACGGTGATGAGTATCTGCGGTAATAAGGCTACTTCTGGTAGCCATCACAGCACAATTGGTTTATTATTAACTATGATACAACGGGTGCATGGCCTACACATGAAAAGTAGAAGAATTTATCCAATCTGTACATTTTAATGAAATGTATGCTACAATTGTGCGAGGCAAACCTTGACGCAGGCCTGAGCAAAATTAGGAACAATGTTATCGAAATTAAATACTCTGGGCTTATAGCCAAACAAGGGAACAAGAATAGAACAATATGCTATACAGAATAGGTCTGCATTCGACAAGACAGAGAAGAGGACATTAAAAAACGTATTTTTTAATTGGAAAATTAACAAAACTGAAACCATGAGTAAAGAGTAAACAAGAGAATGTTTCAATAGGCCAGTCAGTATCTAGCAAACGTGACTGTTCTTCAGCACTTAACCAGTCTACGGCCTTGCAATCTCTTTCTGCTACAGGGACTTCACCGCTATGTGCACAGAATTTAGAAATGATCTATGAAGTTTTACTTCACTTTTATAAAGATTGACAAAAGAGAACATTAGGCGAAGATAACAGACGTTGTATTTAACTGAACTAAATTAACCTGTTATTAAGTCAATAGCCTGCACCAAAGACATTCCTGGTAAAAAAAAAGAATTAGGCAGTTTTAGTGAGTGACTTGAAAGTCACAAAATCACCATTACATTTGACCCTTTTCAAATGTTCAGATTAGCCTTACTCGCATAGCCTACCTCTGAAGCATTCGATGAGTTAAAGCAGGTGAACTCGAAATCGTCTACCTGAGATAAAATTACCATTATAGATCAAAGTCTAAATGACAATGAGTTATTAACAACATTAGCATGCTACTGGTGATCCATCATTTTTGTTTTAGAAAATATAAGGCCTTAATACGCATTTAATTGTCTTAGATGAATCTTGCTCACATCAAGACTGGATTGGCATTGAATCGCTGGCATTTTTTGCGTTCTATGAGGATATTGTGCTATAAATTCTATCCGTGAGCTGTCCAAAATTAAATGCAGGCTAATTGCAAAATATAAAAGTACAAGGATGACTGGAATACAAGTCAACAAGTGGAATTCGTCCGTCTTCCAATGAGTGACTCGTTAACCGCAGTGAACACAATGTCACAGGAAAACATAGGTAGGGTGTTTTTATTTCTTCACATCTACATATTTAAACGTATTAATCCACTGTATTGTCTGAATGAAATGTAGTAAAGAATAAGCAAAAATACATAACAGCTCATAAAAACGATATGGTCTAATTTGTCAACATGAGAAATCACACACATAAAAATGCTAAATGATCAGAACGTGGCAGGTTGGATGATGAACTAAAGTGTCTTCATTTTTGTGCCCGATTCTCCGTCTCGTGTCTGCTCCAAGAGCTCTCGAGTTAATAAAAAGGTTGCCATTTCATTAGGCTATGGCAACAGTTTTACCTAACTTCAACAACACTATAGCTTGAGACCAAATAAACTTTTAAAATACGTTTCAAATCAAGTCCATATCGAGGTATTTGTTAAGTTGACGTGTAAAGTTCAAACCATCTAGACGGCATCTTGCTGATCTGAACTAAAAAGTAGCATTTTCCTCAATTACCCCGGTAAAATGTCAATGGCCATTGTTGGATCGTTTGGCTCGTTGCTCCGCCCCTTGTGTTTGTCGTAAACCTGGCGCCTGGCTAGAGTAAACACAAGATAAGAGCGTCCAAGGCTCCCCTCCTTCTCCAAGGCTATCAATTGGATATCTCAGACGGACCCACAAGTACTCTATTACGTAGGTGTCCTGTGAGCAGTGAGGGGACAACAGCACCACAGTCGGGCTTGTTCCGCGTTCAGCCATATTCACCTGCGGGCTAAACCATGTCCTTGAGCCCAAAGCACTCAACTCCTTTCTCAGTGACAGATATTTTAAGCCCGATCGAGGAGACCTACAGAAAGTTTGGAGGAATGGACTGTACAGGGAGCCTCGCGTCTCCGCTGGGAGCATATCGACAGACTTCGGTGTCTCAACCGGGACTGCAGCAACACTCCATGGGCCATAACACCGGGGTGGCGAGCGCTTATCACATGCCACACAGCGTCTCCCAATTTTCCAGCGCCATGGGTGGATACTGCAACGGCAGCATCGGTAATATGGGAGACCTCCCGTCGTACCAAGACACCATGAGGAACGGCGCAGCAGCAACTGCATGGTATAGCGCAAACCCCGAACCCCGCTATCCAACAAGTAAGTTGAAAAAGCTCAGCCTTGTTTCTTTTCAAATAAATGCCAAAGACAATTCGTTTTCAATAACAATACAAATTAATGGAAACTACATTGTAATGGTGCATGATGCACAGCACCTAATTTAGACTGCATCTAATATGAATTTATTTAACAGCCTATATCTGTGCGCTATTACAGTTTCTAGATTCATGGGGGCTTCCAATGGGATGAACATGACCGGGATGGGAACGCTTGCTGGGATGGACGCCACCAAGTCCATGGTGACCCTACACTCAGCGCCCAGGAGAAAACGAAGGGTGCTCTTCTCACAGGCCCAGGTGTACGAGCTGGAGAGGCGGTTTAAGCAGCAGAAATACCTGTCAGCACCCGAGAGGGAACACCTAGCGAGCATGATCCACCTGTCACCGACACAGGTCAAGATTTGGTTCCAGAACCACCGGTACAAAATGAAACGCCAGGCGAAGGACAAAGCCACACTGCAGATTCAACAGGAGAATGGCAATGTGTGCCCACAGCAGTCACCTAGGCGTGTTGCAGTCCCGGTTCTCGTGAAGGATGGCAAGCCCAGTCAGAACGGATCCAGCACACCGACGTCTGGGCATCAGCAGGTGCAGCAGCAGAACGTCTCTAGTGGAGCGATGACAGCTTCGGGCAGTGCGGTGGTCAATCACCATCAGAATCAGCTGGTGCATCATCCATTATCCACTGCTGAAGAACTGGAGGAAATGTCCCCCAGTCCCCCTATTTTACACAGCCAGATTAACATGGCTCAGACAGAAGCGGCTCTCCTCGAGTACACCAATAACATGGTCAGTTCAAACCTGCTTTATGGCAGAACTTGGTAGAAGGAAGAAATGTACATTTGAATTCGGGAGACAATAACGTCAAGTGGATTTTAAGCCGGAAAGACATTGGTCGTTGATGACATTGAGGACAACAGAAGCACCAGAATTTCTTGACATTTTAGAGGTGCATGGTGCACCTATTATCAATTAAAAGTCGGCCGTGTGTGTATACTTTTGATCAAGAGTATTTGATAAAAATGAGACTCCCAAGCACTCCGTAACGGTATTATTCGGGTGTAAAAGGGAGTGGAGTTATTTGTTGCGATTCAATTCTTTAAGGACACGAGGGTATCAGTCCGAAGTATTGTAATATTTCGATGAATGAACCTTAACTGTATATAGCTAACAAAAATATTTCATGTGACTATGATTTTTGTTTTTAAACGAAATATTTGTTTAAAAATTGTTTTGGTAAATTACAAAATGTGATTGCTGCTGCATAGCGTAAATATATACAAATCACATTCCTGTTAAACTTTAACAATATATCGCTTAGCATGTAAGCATTACTGCTTATTTATGTTGATAGAATAATTATGAGGCACATTGACTGGAATGCATCGAATTTCACAGGTATAGCCCAATGATTTCAAACAGATCTAATGTAATTTAATTATTCAAATGATATTGTACTTTACATTATAGCAATGTTACAATTTGTGTTGTTTATTTCTTATTACCACCACACAATTATTGAAAGAAAACAGATTCAATAAATGTAAATTCCAATATTTTCTGCCATGACAAGCCATCATGGTTAAGTGGAGATAAACATTTAAGCACCTAGTCTATACAGCATGATAAAGTCCTAAAACGCAAGACTACTTGCAGGAGATTAAATTGGACCTGTTAGGCTACTGTTTGGGCGAAAAAGGTATATTATCAGGTGATGAAAGGTTAGAATTTCCAAGCAACTGTAACTACACTCAATTGTTTCAGATTGTCATTTCCAATAAATATTCTTTTTTTTGTTATTCCTGGGTTCTTTGTGACTTTGAAATACAGGCTAGCAAAAATGCTAATTAATGTGAGGCTAAATTAGCCTAGTTGATTATATGACCCAAATTAAATAAAGGAATGGGCACATAATTGAGACAAATTATTATAATAATTTTGGTGGGTGCTTAAATTTGTCCTATTTCACACATGTACAAGTGTATATTATTGCATGTGTGAATTGCATATCCGAACTCCCCCTGAGACATCTTCACAGTGGGGTGAAGGCCAGGGTTTGCCATTATCAACGGCGACCCAGGAGTGATTAGGATTAAGTGCCTTGCTCAACGGCTAATAACAGATTTTTTCACCTTGTTAGCTTGGGGATTCAAACAAGCGACCTTTTCGGTTACTGGCCCAATGCTCTAACCACTAGACTACATGCTGCCCTGTACTGCATGATCCCAGCTTCAGCACCCAAGACGCCAGCAAGCCGAAAAAGTACATTGTGCTACCTGCCCGCTAAAATACCATTCAGCCATTCATCTACCTATGAAAATGGACCGTGACGATTTAATGAAACACGACAGGATATAAAATAGGATGCTATTTGTTAATGACATTATTTCGCCTCAAAAACAAAGGCCTGATGCAACTGCCGTCGAGTTCGCCGATCTAAATGAATGACTAAAGAATTAAGTTGATAAAAAACCTAAATAAACCCATTATCTACAGTGTTTAACTCCTTAATGATTTAGGTATTTTAAGTTTACAAACAAATTAGAATGATTTTTTCTACGAATGCTTGACAAAAAAAAGCTAGAGGTTGACAGAAATCAGCAGAAATGTGATTCTAAAAACCAAAGATGTGATGCAAAAAGTTGAATTTGGTTTTATTTCAGTAAATAGAGTAACTTGTACACTGAAATATGGAGCTAATCTTTCCAAATAAACTGACAATGACAATTGTCTTGACTGACTTGTATTTCACAAGTTTTACAGGTATTCTTAAAAATGCATTACATAAAAGAACATTTTAGGTAGAATTAAAAACAAAAACATCTTACAAGTCAACAGCCTGAAAAAGACGTGTATTGCGAAAAAATAAAAAAATTAAAATCGCGTTCAGCACTACTAGGTCTGAATTTAACTCCAATTGTATTTTCCTTCTGGGGGTGGCAAGTGGTAATTCCGTCCAGAGTGGTATCCCTGTAAAACACAGAAAACAAGGGCCAAATCAGTCAGAAATTTGAGTATGAAGATCAAAGAGGTCAGCCATTTCAACAGTTTGCTTCATACTAGTCTTCTTCTAATGTATATTTTGAGAGGCTGAATTAGTAGTTACCCTCTGTCTCCCTGCCATATACAGTGCCTTGCAAAAGTATTCACCCCCCTTGGCATTTTTCCTATTTTGTTACATTACAACCTGTAATTTAAATTGATTTTTATTTGGATTTAATTTAATGGACATACACAAAATACTTCCAAATTGGTGAAGTGAAAAAAATAACTTGTTTAAAAAAAAATATTGTAAAAAAAAAAAACAGAAAAAGAAAAGTAGTTTGTGCATATGTATTCACCCCCTTCACTAGGAAGCCCCTAAATAATATCTGGTGCAAACAATTACCTTCAGAAGTCACATAATTTGTTAAAGTCCACCTCCAAACAGGTAAGGGACAAAGTTGTAGAGAAGTACAGATCGGGGTTGGGTTATAAAAAAACCATTCAGAGACTTTGAACATCACACAGAGCACCATTAAATCCATTATTAAAAAATGGAAAGAATATGGCACCACAACAAACCTGCCAAGAGAGGGCCACCCACCAAAACTCACAGACCAGGCAAGGAGGGCATTAATCAGAGAGGCAACAAAGAGACCAAAGATAACCCTGAAGGAGCTGCAAAGCTCCACAGCGGAGATTGGAGTATCTGTCCATAGGACCACTAAGTCGTACACTCCACAGAGCTGGGCTTTACAGAAGAGTGGGCCAGAAAAAAGCCATCGCTTAAAGAAAAAAAAATAAGCAAACACGTTTGGTGTTTGCCAAAAGGCATGTGGGAGACTCCCCAAACATATGGAAGGCACTCTGGTCAAATGAGACTAAAATTAAGCCTTTAGGCCATCAAGGAAAACGCTATGTCTGGCACAAAACAAACACATCATCATGAGAACGCCATCCCCACAGTGAAGCATGGTGGTGGCAGCATCATGCTGTGGGGATGTTTTTCTACCGACAGGGACTGGGTAACTGGTCAGAATTGAAAGAATGACGATGGCACTAAATACAGAGAAATTATTGAGGGAAACCTGTTTCTGTCTTCCAGAGATTTGAGACTGGGACAGAGGTTCACCTTCCAGCAGGACAATGACCCTAAGCATACTGCTAAAGCAACACTTGAGTGTTTTAACGGGAAACATTAAATGTATTGGAATGGCCTAGTCAAAGCCTAGACCTCAATCCAATTGAGAATCTGTGTTATGACCTAAAGATTGCTGTACACCAGCGGAACCCATCCAACTTGAAGGAGCTGGAGCAGTTCTGCCTTGAAGAGTAGGTAAACATCCCAGTGGCTAGATGTGCCAAGCTTATAGAGACATACCCCAAGAGACTTGCAGCTGTTATTGCTGCAAAAGGTGGCTCTACAAAGTATTTTAATTCCAGGTTTTAAGGCAATAAAATAGGAAAAATTCCAAGGAGGGGTGAATACTTTCGCAAGCCACTATCATACGCATGCAAAATAACTGATCACTATCCACATAAACAATGTTCTGACTTAAAGCCATAAACAAACATCAGTAAACAAACATGTGCATAGTATAGGTAAGTGCTCCTAATGCCCTGGAGGCATGCTCCTAATGCTCTGGAGGCGTGCTCCTTGTAAGGTGGACATTGTTGGCGTCAATAATAGTTACTATCCAGGAAAAAGTTCCAAAAGGCCTAATTCATGGTAAACAGGAGTAAGTGTACTCAAACAGGCAAAAGTCACTTCGTGCAGGCTTTATTCCATGATCAAATGAACACAGGTAGGCATTGGGCGATATGGCCAAAATCTCATATCCCGAAATAGGTCATTTCATATCCAGATAACGATACATTTCACGATATACACATTTCCTGTAAATTCAATGAATAAATAGTATATATAAAATTACCACATGTAAAGGCCTATTTCTTATTACATTTGGAATTATACTCAACAAATAAAAGGTATTTGCATTTGGTACCTTGGGTCGAGTGTTAGTATCAACTCATGAAACCCCCGTTTCTCAACCATGTAAATTGGGGCCATGTCTTTGCAGATGTAAGTTGTAACGGCAGCTGTTATCTCCTTCCATCTTCGTGATTCTTTGCCATATGGTGTGCCGCGGGCAAAAGCCTCTTAAAGTCTTGAGTCGGGGGTTTGTTTTGAGCACTTGACTGTACTTTTCTGGGTCTCATCCATAGACACTCCGTACTGTTTCACATGATTCTTGCGTAGGTGGAAAAAGATGTTAGTGGCGTTCGAGTTTGTTGTCCGGACCGGCCTGCGGCATATTTTGCGGAGGTTGGTTTTCTGGTCCGTGTCAGACTTTTGATACCCAAACCACGTCTATGCGACCGAAGTTACCCCCCTTTTAGGTACGAGCTCCCTGTCTCCGTGCCACGTCCACTATCCTCCATGTTTGTTTGTGGTGCAAATGTCCTTCCACACGACATGTGTGGAAGAACGCAAAGTGTCGTCCAATTGACAAAAAATATTGCCGTAAAGAGTGTGATTTACGACACAACGAAATAAACGATAGAGCATAATCGGAAACGATAGATTTTTTTCTATCGTCACAAGATATAAATCGTCATATCGCCCAGCCCTAAACACAGGTATATTGACATTGAGGTCACGTCTTCCTCATTATTGATGTCCTAAATAAAGTCAGCTGAATAATGTAGTTACCGGTTGTCCTCCACGGTCTCCTCTGCGGTCGTCCTGACCACGCTGCTGATGGTAGCCGCCCTGGCCCTGCCCCCCTCCGTGGCCTCCTCTCTGAGTCGACCGGTCCCAGCCATGCCCACCACCACCATACTGCTGCCTGTGTGGGTACAAACATTGTTGTTTTGGACTTTAATGACTTTTAATGAATTTGTTCATTTCTGGACTGTAGGGTCTACATCACAAATCAACTCTTAACTGCCATGTCATAGAAGATGACTAAACGAAATCACCGCTAACTTGCAATAATTTAGATGTTATCAGAAAGTAAATTAGACAAACCAGAAAATAAATCAGCTAGCCAATGAACCGTTCAAGTCATCATAACAGAATATAATACAACAAAAAATAGTTTCATAGTTTGCTGTATTGTACATTGCTCTTCTTAGATGTATTTTTAAAATTGGCATTAGCACAGTTTACATTTATTCTGAGGGATTTACAGGAGCAATTAGGGTTAAGTGCCTTGCTAAAGGGCACAGCTTTTTCACCTAGTTGGCTCAGGATTCGAACCAGCAACCTTTCACCAGCAAACCGAATAAGTAGATTGTGCCGATTCATATCTAAATTCTGACATCTGTATGTGCCTTAGCCTTTCAGTACGTTTACATGCACAGTAATAACTCAATATTAAAATAGATGGCAGCAGGTTGAGTATGGCAGTCATGTTAACACCTTAATCTGCTTATTTTAAATCTGCGCATGGTCATATTCGAAGTAAGCAAATGCCAATTAAAACACCTGGTTTCTGAGTAATCTTTCAAATTAGGAGTTCTAGTGGTGGTGTATTTGATCTGCGCATGTGACATCACCGGTAGTGCAAGCTTCCCTCTTATGCATGAGTCAAGTGAGATCGGAAAACTGAAAGCATGCACTTAGTTTTCATATAAACTTCATATGTCCGAATATGCTTCACAAAACGAATTGTTTGCGATTTTTTGCATTTATCATAGTCCCCTCGCAGCCTGATTTCAGATGTGTCCTTGTGAGCAATATTAGGGAAATTGCAAAGCATGTAAACGTTTAAGTCAAACTATTATATTAATCTGACTATCCGCAATTGTTTTGTGTGCATGTTAGCATCTCATAGAATGCTACAAACACATTAGCCATGCTGGGCAATTTAGGCCCTCCCTGCTCCAGTCCTACCCATTATTCAGTCTAAATATGTCAAAGCGCCTAATCAGGAGCAAAAAACCCCCCAAACCTTTTCCAGTTCTATTGATGCAGCTTTCAATTGACCATGGTGACCTAGCAACATCCCTGCTAATTAGTATCGACCTGGAGATTTAATTCAGAAGAAAAAAATGGCCACCCATTTCACATGAATAAAAATATAAGAATATTAAATGTATGCCAAAGTATCTAATAAACCAGACATTTACACGTGACTTGAATCGTGAATTGCACTCATCCCTTTAAATTGCGGACGCCACATTGCATGTGTATGACGCCCACACCACCAGTCCAAGACTAATGCCTCAGCAATGTGTCCATCCATAAGCCAAGCCACCATATTAAGTCTCATATTATTCACTACAATGGTCGAAGGAAGAAGGAACCGTCCTAGAAGGGCCCATCCCTCATTATTGAACCATGTCACATTCACCCCCAATGCCAGACTTAGCCGTGCACTGGAATCCGTAATCCCTCCTACAGGTTCCTTATGCATGTAATTTCAGTCCAGCTGGTATAAGTAGTTATAGAAACAGTTTTCAGTTCACCACTAATAACTAGTGACCTAAGGTGACAGAGAGCCACAATGGACCTGGAAGGCCTGAAAAGTTGAACCAAAGAAGCTGATTAGTCCTTCAAGAGGTCTGGAGAAAGAATCAATGACGGGTCTGTGCGGACACTGTGGCGCCGAAATGATACTGCCAGAGCAGTATTAGTGATGCCTCATTAAGTTGGCCAAACCTCCTCAAGAGAAATTTGTTTAGCGCTCCCAAATTCTTAATTCATCTCTAAGCCCCCCCATGGTGAAGACCAGTGGCCTCAACTAATAAAGCAAGATGTTTCATCTACCTTTACATTTAGTGGGACTCAGTGGTCCCCCACTAAAGCATTGGAACAGTTTGTACTAACCACATATTACACTAAACCTCATGTGTAGTAAAAAAACAAATTTGTATCAAGGTTAACTTAATATGCTGCAGCGAGCACCCTTAAAAAAAATTTTTTCTTTAAGTACTACATCGGTTTATAAAGTTTATATAAAATTCTACTGCATCAGTCATGAACTTAGTAGGCCCAGGATGAGGGAATACCGTGTAAATACATGCCTATGTATAAAAAGCAGACAAAGCCGTAGACTCACCTTGGATATTGCTGCGGAGGGTTGTATGGGGGAGGTGTCCCTAGAAGACCCTGCTGCCTAGAATCTGTGGGCGACAAGAGACTTTCAAAAAAGGGCGCCAACACACTACTGAGTGAACATAACGAGCGCAACTCTTAAAGAGCAATACTTTATTTATCTAAGAATTTTGTTCTGATGAGTTGCCATCAGTGTAATTTCTACACACCCACCAACCCACATATTGCATAGATAAAATCAGCTATGAGATTTGTCTCAGTAGAGTGTAAATGTTAGATTGACAAAATGGGACACCACTTAATTTAAAAAATAATAATAAGACAATTCCTTTGAGTGAAAGTTAAAAGTCCTGCACGAAATGTTTGCCAATCAATATGGAAACTCAGATTTGGTATACAACACTGCAACAGCATGTCAAAATGTACAAGTTAATTAACCCAATTAATTTCAGCTTTAACCTCAATATCAAACCCATAAATTTCAATCTTAAAACTGATCCAAGAGATAAAACAATCCCAAAGATAAAATGAAGCCCATTGAAGCACTAAATCACAATAAGATTTGAGGTGGGTGGAAAAGAGAAAAAATGCTTCATTTGCATTCCTTCCTTCAGGAAAATGAAATAAGCATTCAGTGGGCAGCATTGTGGATGGCTCAAGTACCCCTGGTTCTAGCGCAGCGAGCCCCTTTGAGAGCCGCTTCTTCTAGATCCGCTGTTGCCAAGGCAATGACCAGCTGCAAGCCTGGGACTTGTTTGTTTATAGGGGCAGGCCTGGTGAGTGGGTGAGACAGGAGGAGAGGGGGCGGGGTGAAGGGTGTGATGAAAAGAACTTCAGCAAAGAAAAGCCAGTCATTTACAAACCTGGATTGGAGGCTGGTGTTAAAAGAAATTTGATAAGAGGCGATGGGATCCCTGGGAAATAAACACGTTTGGCCTGGTGGTACAATACCTAGTGCTCAATGTTATGACATGTAGAGAGTTTAACATGGTCTGAGATGACCAAGAGAGAAGATAGACTGGTTGGTCAGTCTGACTTACGGTGGAGTAAAGTAGACCACAAGCCAACATAACTGAGCAAACTAAGGTTTTCAGATGTATAATTTTCAGCCACTTGAGAAACAGTTATTTTTTCTATGTATAACCGAAACATACCAACAATGCATAACTGTTTGTCCAGACGAAGTGATTAGGTTGGATCTGTAGATGAGTAAATCTTGACAGTTAATAATCTCTTGGACCAACACAACCTTATTGAGGACCACCCACTCTGGCCTGTGTCTTCTGTCCTACTCTGATGACCAGCAGGCAGTCACTCAATGGCGGACATTACAATTACACACCTGTCAATCTCCTTAATTAACAATGATCTAAAACTATAGAGCCCTGGGCCATGTGATACAAAAGACAATGAAGGATTACACCTAAAATCCCCCGGTACAATATACAGTCACTGTATTAACCCAAGGGATTACAACTAGCTCAAACCAACTCACATGTCCCTCAATACACATGTTCTTCCATTACTATAGTAAAAGAGTTGGTGAAGTTATAGGTCTAGAACTTATACGTTTGGAAATAGAATTCCATGGGATAAGACCGTTAAACTGCAACTTTTAAACGGTGCGACAAAAACACAATGTGACTGGACGTCAGAAGACTAATGGCGACCAGCGGTGTCTCCCCGGTGGGTCATTACACAGCAGCCATTTTGAATAGGCACAACAAAACCCCACAGCATGTTTCAGAGACAGCGCGTTGACACATCACCACATGGGGGTAGAGGTGCAGTCAAAGGGGAAGTTAACTTTGGTTTCAACCCTCCCTAGTCTACCACACATCCAATCAAATGGGATCCTCCCAGAAGGCTTTTATCAGAAGGGCCAGTGTGTCCAGAAGCACTTGACAATCTCATTACCACCCCCAGTCTCCCAGAGCAGCTAGCACCACTAATCAGCAAACGGGGACACCGGGAGGGACACAGGAGCCCCCCCAACACAACACAAAGGACCCAGCCGGACCAGGGTGATTACTGACAACCTAGTGGATCCTCTCAGAGAGAGACAGTTAACAGCAACAAAAGCATGTCTTTGAACTCCGAGCACACTACCGTCCTAGAGTTGTTTTCTAGTCTGGTCTCAATAACTAGTCAGGCTAATTGTGCTGTTGGGACTGATAATGCCAAGTCTGCATGTATACAGTGCCTATAGAAAGTCTACACCGCACTTGAATTTCTACACATTTTGTGTTACAAAGTGGGATTAAAATGGATTTAATTGTACATTTTGTCAATGATCTACACAACATACTCTGTCAAAGTGGAAGAACAATTCTACTATATCTGAAAGACTAATGAAAAATAACACTAATATATCTTCATTAGATAAGAATTCACCCCAGAGTCAATACATGTTAGAAACACCTTAGGCAGAGTCTTCTTGGGAAAGTCTCACCTGTATTGTGCTATTCAATTTACAATTATTCACGCTCTGTTAAGATGTTGGTGATCATGGCTAGACAGCAATTTTAAAGTCTTGCCATAGATTTAAACATATTTAAGTCAAAACCGTAACTTGGCCACTCAGGAACATTTACTGTCTTCTTGGTAGGCAACTCAAGCGTAGATTTTGCTTTGTGTTGTATGTTATTGTCCTGCTGAAAAGTGAATTCCTCTCCCAGTGTCTGGTGTAAGACAGACTGAAGCAGGTTTTACTTTAGGATTTTGACTGCGCTTAGCTCCATTTCTTTTCATCCTGAAAAACTCACTAGTCTTTGCCGATGTCAAGCATACCCATAATATGATGCAGCCACCACCATACTTGAAAATGAGGCAGTTAAGTTACTCAGTGATGTCTTTGAACCCACCCACCCCAACATGAGGTTTGCATTTATGCCCAAAAGTGTATTACTTAGCTATGTTTTTTTGCAGTATTACTTTAGTGGCTGGCTGTATATTTTTATTCTATAGATTTGCACTCTTCTTTTCACTCTCATTGAAGTCATTACTGTGGAGTCACTACACTCTCATTGAAGTCATTACTGTGGAGTCACTGCAATGTTGTTAATCCAGCCTCAGTTTTCTACCATCACAGTCAATGAACTCTGTAGCTGTTTTTATAAAATCCCTAATGGTCTCATGGTGACATCCCGAAGCAATTTCCTTCCTGTCCTGCAGCTCAGTTCAGATGGACGGCTGCATCTTTGATTTGTCTGGGTGGTTTAATACATCAGCATCATTTCCATGCTTAAAGACATATTCAATATCTGATTTATTGTTACCCATCTACCAATCACAGCAGTTTCTTTATGAGGCTTTTGAAAAGCTCCCTGGTCTTTGTAGACAAATCTGTGCTTGAAATTCAATACTTGACTGGGGAACCTTACAGATGTATGGGGAAAGAGGAAGGGGGTAGTCATTAAAAATAATGTCAACCCCCATTATTTCACACAGAGTGAATTCATAACTTGTGATTTGTTAAGCCAGATTTTACTTCTGAACTATCTTAGTTTTGCCTAAACAAAAGGGGGTGAATACTAACAATTTTTTTATAAATAAAAATATATATATTTTCACTTGACATGTGTATTTTGTGTAGATCAATGACCTCAAAAAATTACAATTACATCTATTTAAATCCCACTTTGTAACACAACAAAATGTGAAAAGTTCAAGGGGGTGTAGACTTTCCATAGGGAATGTGGTTATTAATCTCATTAAATATAACAATTCATAATCATGAAACCTGTACATAAATGAGTTGACCAAAATGGCTAGATTCTCTTATTACGGATAGGCATGGGAATAAATACTACAATTATTTCTACAATTATTTCATGTAAATTGCTCTTACTGACTTAATGTGTAGGCCATCTGGTTATTCAAGGAAAGTGTCAAAGGTACAGTAGTTGGTGAAATTAAGCAGTTACAATTCACATCAACTAAATGTTAATATCAAGCCGCCAGAAGTGTAGGAATAATTACATCTCTTCAGGAGGACTAGAAGAACATGAATAAAAAAATCCCACCGTCACGTAAAGTGACAATTTGAAGAGAAACAGGCCCACAATCAGATGGGCCAGAGTATTAACCCTGATTGCCTTAATCAAAATAACGCTCATATAGAAAAAGAGAGGATGAAGTTCGGTCCTATGCTGCTAATTGGCAAGTTTACCATCAGGAATAAACAGCATAGGCCAGGGGAGGCACTGGCTGCCACAATCCGAAGGAGCCAAGGCTTATTTGCATCAAGTGCCACCATAATAGTCTCGACTCCCCCACAAGCTATCAGCAGACAGATGAGATTATTCATCCATTTGCAAATTGGCACATCAAAGTCAAATTGGAGAACCGAGTCTGCTTCCCAAATGACAAACTATTCCCTATATAGTGCACTACTTTTGACTGGAGCTCTACGGGCACGATATAGGTCAAAAGTAGTGCACTATGTAGGGAATAGGGTGCTATTTGTAACACACACCTGCTGTCAGAGGAGCATGAGGCAAGGGCCCAACCAGGAGCCTCTGATTAGGGGCAGGGAAACAGAGAGAGAGAGAATGTCCCCCCTCCATATGTAGGTTATACCATTCGAACTTCCCAGTGTTGAACAAAGGGCCATTTAATTGTATAATATAGTTATTTGTCTTTTCAGAAGAGGTATGATATCTCAGCCAAGGAGAAAGGAAGCGAAATGTTCCCGCAAGTAAGGAATTATGAAACAAAAGGCCTTATCGGAACGGAGATTACTGGCCGTCTGACAGCCTTTCTATTGCCCATTTTCGATGGAGAGAGAGTTACTACTTGACACAATGTAAAGGCTATATTTTAGTTGATCAGAAATGCAGTAAACGTGTGTTTGTCTGAGGCCTGCCCTGCCTGTGTGGGTGTAGGTCTTACGTTGGAAGGGTGGGAGGTGACCACCACTGCCGCTGTGGGGGGGCCTGTTGTAGTTCCCCTGGTGGTAGTTGCCAGGGGGCGGAGCGTTGCTGTACTGCCCACCTCCCTGCTGCTGTCTGTTCATGCTGTGACTGAAAACAACAGAACACGCAGAGTGAGTCACAGACGTTAAACATCAGTTAACGGCTGTTCCATATACACTTCTATAAGCACCAGCTGCCAGCCAAATAGCTGACTACTAACCCTTGTGGCCGGGTACTTAATTGAGGAAGACATTTGGGTCCGGATGCCACGCCAAGCGCACCCAATACAGAGGCTACTTTAGATTCAGGAACACACCAAGTCTGAGGCATTAAACATCAGCTAACGGCAGAAATCCTACACATACAGAACACATTTCATAAACCATTCCTACTGAGATGCAGTATATTATAGACATGACTGCTAATACTAACCATTTCCTGTCACAGCTACACAGACTGACGAGTTTCAGAAGAAAGTTCTTTGTTTCTAGCCATTTTGAGCCTGTAATCGAACCCACAAATGCTGATGCTCCAGATACTCAACTTGTCTAATGAAGGCCAGTTTATTGCTTCTTTCATCAGCACGACAGTTTTCAGCTGTGCTAACAATTTCAAAAGGGTTTTCTAATTATCAATTAACCCTTTAAAATGATAAACTTGGATTAGCTAACACGACATGCCATTGGAACACAGGTGTGAAGGTTGCTGATAATGGGCCTCTGTACTTCTATGTAGATATTCCACGAAAAAAATCAGCCGTTTCCAGCTACAATAGTCCATTACAACATTAACAATGTATACACTGTATTTCTGATCAATTTGATGTTATTTCAAAAACAAGGACATTTCTAAGTGACCTAATACTTTTGAACGGTATGTGTGTATGTGCGTGCACACACAAGTTCAGAATCAGCCAGATGTTCAATTGCCCAGCTTCCTTAAAGGGGCAATCCGGGACAGGTACATTCATTTTTAGACTTCATGAACTTTGAACTTGGTTTAACTATTTACTTTGTTAATGTAACCGTGAACACGGTATAGTTTAAAACATCCCTCAGCTGTTCATCAAAAAACGCATGGTGGGGGTGAGCATTGTTTGAATTAGACTGCAGATTTAAATGATAATTCAGCCTTCTGAGAACATCTGCCTAAGTAAAATAAAAGAGCTTAGATGGCATAAATCAAAAGGTGGGTATTTAATGGCGACTGTTGAAGGGACATCATAAAGGTCGGTCAATGCTATCTAGTTTGAAGTGGTGTACACGTACCCCAGGGCCCTGAAGGCTGACTGGTCAAGGTGGACCTGCTGCCTGTTGGAGTTGAAACCCAGTTGGGGCCTCCAGTTACCCCTGCCACGGTTACCTCTCTCCCAGTCCCCAGGCTTCAGAACCTTCTCAGGCATCCTGAGGAAAGATTGTGGTAAGTACAATTTTTAGATTTTTCAAACAAATGAACAGTAACAAACAATCAACACCATACAATGTCAGAGCTCCATGATCAAACAAAAAAATAAAAAGACAACACACATTTTAGACCCCACATGGGAAAATACAGGGCATTCGGAAAGTATTCAGACCCCTTCCCCCTTTCTACAAGTTGTTACGTTGCAGCCTTATTCTAAAAAGTATTAAATTAATTTCCCCCCTCAATCTACACACAATACCCCATAATGACAAAGTGAAAATAATGTGCTAACATTTATAAACCTAACTTAAAATAAAAAACAGAAATAACTTATTACATAAGTATTCAGACCCTTTGCTACGAGACAAAACAAAAAAAATCAGCTTGGTTGCATCCTGTTTCCATTGATCATCCTTGAGAAGTTTCTACAACTTGGGGTTCACCTGTGGTAAATTAAATTGACTGGACATGATTTGGAAAGGCACACACCTGTCTATATAAGGCCCCATAGTAGACAGTGCATGTCAGAGCAAAAACCAAGCCATGAGGTCGAAGGATTTGTCTATAGAGCTCCGAGACAGGATTGTGTCGAGGCACAGATCTGGGGAAGGGTACTAAAACATTTCTGCAGCATTGAAGGTCCCCAAGAACACGGTGGCCTCCATCATTCTTGAATGGAAGAAACTTCTAACCACCAAGACTCTTCCTCAAGCTGGCTGCCCGGCAAAACTGTGCAATCGGGGGAGAAGTGCCTTGGTCAGGGAGGTGATCAAGAACCTGATGGTCAATCTGACAGAGCTCCAGAATTCCTCTGTGGAGATGGGAGAACCTTCCAGAAGGACAACCATCACTGCAGCATTCCACCAATCAGGTATTTTATGGTAGAGTGGCCAGATGGAAGCCACTCCTCTGAAAAAGGCACATGACAGCACACTAGGAGTTTGCCAAAAGGCACCTAAAGGACTCTGACCATGACAAACAAGATTCCCTGGTCTGATAAAACAAAGATTAAACTCTTTGGCCTGAAAGCCAAGCGTCTCATCTTGAGGAAACCAGGCATCAGCTGGCCAATACAATGACGCATGGTGGTAGCATCATGCTGTGGGGACGTTTTTCAGCATCAGGGACTGGGAGGCTAGTCAGGATGGAGGGAAAGATTAATGGAGCAAAGTACAGAGAGATCCTTGATGAAATCCTCCAGAGCGCTCAGGACCTCAGACTGGGGTGAAGGTTCACCTAACAGGACAGCGACCTTAAGCACACAGCCAAGACAACGCAGGAGTGGCGTCGGGACAAGTCTCTGAATGGTCCTTGAGTGGCCCCAGCCAGAGCCCGAAATTGAACCCGATCAAACATCTCTGGAGAGACCTGAAAATACCTGTGCAGCGATGCACCCCATCCAACCTGACAGAGCTTGAGAGGATCTGCAGAGAAGAACGGGAGAAACTCCCCAAATACAGGTGTGCCAAGCTTGTAGCGTCATACCCAAGAAGACTTGAGGCTGTAATCGCTGCTAAAGGTGCTTCAAAGTAGTACTGGAGTAAATGGTCTGAATTCTTACAGTTATGTGATGTTTTAGATTTTCAATACATTTGCAAATATGTCTAAAAATGTGTTGTTGCCTTGTCATTATGGGGTATTGTGTGTAGATTGATGAGCAAATAAAACAATTTAATACATTTTAGAATAAGGCTGTAATGTAACAAAATGTGGAAAAATTGAAGGTGATCTGAATACTTTCCAAATGCGCTGTATGTCCATGGTATCACATCAGGACAAGTAAAGATTGTTTTTATTTGAAGTCCATCAGGCCTTGCCAGACAGTGACGTTAAAGTGAGTGACTCGTCAGTAGCCTACCAAATTGCATCGGTAAGAGAGCCATTCACTTAGCTCCCTAATATGCTTACTGGTAGACTTTTTGGAGATTATCTACAAATAAATTATGAAAACATTCAATGAATATGGTGAATCATTCTCACCGCAAGAACAATAGGTAGGCTAGTGGAGAGATATCATATTTTGCACCAGAGTGAGGCTAAAAGAAAACAGCTTGAATTGTTTTAAGCCAATGATACTTATATGGAATATTCAACGACATTGACATATGTCTAGTGATTTAATCAAAGTGTTCACAACGGACTAGTCAACTGCTGCTTTCTGTGTAGCAAAGCCCTGTCAAACGCCTGCTTCATTCATGCCTGTATTGCAGATGGCTGAGAAAATGCCTCAAAAGGAAGCTTGAAGCCTGTGGAAGTCAGTAGACTGCTACAGGATTCTTTAAAGGCCCAACGCAGTCAAAATATTATTTTTTTCTTGTGTTTTATATCATATTGTACAACAGCTGATGAAACACTTTTGAACCCCTTGGGCGGTGGAGATCTTCAGGGTAGTAAGTTGGTCTGTTGATATTCCTCTGGTGGTGTAGGGGCTGTGCTTGGACAAAGTGGGTGGGCTAATATCCTG
This sequence comes from Oncorhynchus tshawytscha, assembly GCF_018296145.1. Taxonomy (NCBI): domain Eukaryota; kingdom Metazoa; phylum Chordata; class Actinopteri; order Salmoniformes; family Salmonidae; genus Oncorhynchus; species Oncorhynchus tshawytscha. Next base: position 15,796,533 of record NC_056433.1, read on the forward strand.
CCAGGTTGGCCCTGTCCGGGGGTATTGTCGGACGGGGCCACAGAGTCCACCGACCCAACCAGTCTCAACTATCTATGCTGTAATAGTCTATGTGCCGGGGGGCTAGGGTCAGTCTGTTATATCTCGTGTAATTCTCCTGTGTGAATTTAATTATATATATACTCTCTCTCTCTCTCCCCTCCCGGAGGACCTGAGCCCTAGGATCATGCCTCAGGACTACCTGGCCTGATGACTCCTTGCTGTCCCCAGTCCAACTGGTCGTGCTGCTGCTCCAGTTCTGCCTGCGGCTAAGGAACCCTGAACTGTTCATCGGACGTGCTACCTTGTCCCAGACCTGCTGTTTTGCACTCTCTCTCCCTACCACACCTGCTGTCTCGACCTTTGAACGATCGGCTATGAAAAGTAAACTGAAATTTACTCATGATGTACTGACCTGTTGTACCCTCTAAAACCACTGTGATTATTATTATTATTTGGTCATCTATGAACGTTTGAACATCTTGAAGAACAATCTGTCCTTAAATGACCACGTACTCTCAATCTCCACCCGGCACAGCCAGAAGTGGACTGGCCATCCCTCAGAGCCTGGTTCCTCTCTAGGTTTCTTCCCAGGTTCCTGCCTTGCTAGGGAGTTTTTCCTAGCCACTGTGTTTCCACATTTGCGTTGCTTGCTGATTGAGGTTTTAGGCTGGGTTTCTATATAGCACTTTGTGCCCTCTGCTGATCTAAAAAGGGCTTTATAAATACATTTGATTGATTAAAAGTTTTTTTTATTTATAAATCATATTTTTTCCCCTGGCTGAAAACACAATCTAGCAGTAGAATGTACTAGACGGCCACCAAAATAGAATAGAGCTTGTTTGGCAAAAATGTCAACCTGGGGGGGGGAGACTGGCTGGCTACATGTGTTTGTTGAAAACACTGAGAATATACACCAGGTATTATACACACAGTAAGATTATATACAACACCGATGCAATGGGAACATGTTAATTATAAAAACTAAGTATTAAAATAGCTATATTTATATATATAAAATAAACGATTAACTTACTTAGCTCCAGGAAGAATGACAGCCTTGAACACAAAGGTCTCTCCGTACTGTGGGTCCTTATATTTCACTCTGCCAAGATAAAAAGGAACAATTTACACATTTATAAAACATAATTTTTGCTACAATTGATTTTATGAATTATTAATGTGTTAGTTTATATTGGAACTTAACCTGTATTTAGCCTAAGTGAAAACAGAAAAATTATTTCCAAGAACATGGATCCCCTAAGAGTACAGGCAAAGCTGACCCCAAACCTTGCATTGGCAATATATTCAATAACCATCCTGCCCCAAGGAGAAATGCAGTGATCCCTGGTATTATCATCCTTCGATACTCCAGCGCTGGTCATAGAAAACGGTATCAATTCAAGTTTGGCATGAGTCTTGTTCCAGCTCAGTGTGAATGAGGGACACGTCTTCAAAATGGCTGGTCAAAAGTAATGAACTATATAGGGAGCCATTTGGGACGCAGGCCCGGTGTGAATGAAAGAGTCTCAGCTTCTCTTAGACCTGACCCCGCAGAGGGCCCAGCAGGTCATTTCATCTAAGGACCCAGTGACAGTTGCAGTCCTCTTGTGGTACATATGACAGTCTGAATTCGACCATTGTAGCAACAAAAAAAATAATTTAGTTTCACACAGAAGTTGACCTTCGACATCGCCTCCGGTTCGAGATCAATCACGAAGTTAGGCAGGAATGTGAATTTACGACTTACCACTAAGGATTGTCAACTTGCCCTTCTGGTGAAAATTCTTACGGAATTCAGTCTGTGTACAGCCAGATATGGTAAAACATTCAAGTATGAATAAATTGTAGCTTCTATCAAATTTAATTGTTGCAGATAAAAGGCTCTGCCTGATGACATAGGGCACATTAAAAAAAAATCACTTTTGTGGTTATAGTCCCATGTACCGAATACAAAATACAAGTTAAATGGGTTTTCATCACATTTTCAACTCTACTGATGGTTCTCACAAAAAAAGGCTTGCGTTGTATAGTGAGTGTACCCACTCTGGTATTGGCATGTGCGCTCGAGCCAACAGCATGCAGGGCAGATGCAGTACTCTATCTATGCCGCTGTTGGCTACAGCATATGTATAGCCTACATGAGATTATTATGGACAAAAGAGCAAGATTATTTTTGTCAAAAACGGCAGCCAAGCATTGATGAACATGTCAGCAGAATAAGACCCTCAATATTTATTGAAAAAGAGCATCAAGCTCATCACCTTGCACTTTCTCGACCCTGTGAAGTTCATAATTTATTTAATTTGTAGCCTAATAAACTGCATACTTTCCCTAGTGGGAGGACCACACATCACGTGACTCCAAATGTACTTTGTCGACATTTGGAAAATGTACATAAAAACGTTCTGTTTCCATCAAGCCTGTCATGACATTTTTTTATCCTACATGTACGTAACTCACATAAAAAGGTTGGATGGAAACCTGGTTAATGGGACTATGGAAGAACAAATATTGGGCAGGAGACCAGACAACACCATTTTGGTTACGTATACCCCCTGGGAACCAGAGGTTGTGAGGGTCAAATATGAATCCTTACCCAATGGCGGTGTTCTGTGCAATGTCCCGCAGCATGGGGATGGGAGACTGCACTGGCCTAACAAATGATGTTTCACAGTCATAGGTTAGCCGGGATTCTCTCCACAGAAGGATAGATAAATGGTAACTTCTAAAATGTATGATAATAAAATAGATATTCCTTACTTATCTGGTAGGATAGGGTCTTCGTCAAGATTTAATGTACCTTGAATTCCATGGCATAGTTCTGCTGGCATCTCAGTGCCCTGAGGAAAACACACACAGCAATGTTAATATCATACTATATTTAAGCAATAATCCCAAGGAGGTGTGGTATATGGCCAATATACCACGGCTAAGGGCTGTTTTTAAGCACGACGCAATGCAGAGTGCCTAGACACAGCCCTTAGTCGTGGTATATTGGCCATATATCACAAACCAAGGTTTATTGCTATTATAAACTGGTTAACAATGTAATTAGAGCAGTAAAAATAAAATGTTTTGTCATACCCATGGTATACAGTCTGATATTCCACGGCTGTCAGCCAATCAGCATTCAGGACTCTAACCACCCAGTTTACAATACACTATACAATAAACTATTAGTTGATCAGGCTGCAGGGACATAGCTTTACATACCTCATGAGATTCTCCATGGTACAGTTCCTGGATGAAGTCACAGCAAGGATGAGACTTCCCAACAAACAGCATATCACTGCCAAGGCTGTTCCTCTTGTCTGAAAGAAAGAGAGAAAACAACAGCTGGAGTGACTGACAGTCAATATTCTAAACAATTTCTAAAAGGGAGTTCTTTACACAATAAACCTATTGATTAGCACTAACACCACGGTCATTCAAGATACACATGGCTATGCGAGTTCAAGTAGTAATTTCACAGGTGGAGTACTTCAGTGATAAAGTAATGTTATACAGGTCATTCAGAAAGTATTTGACCTTTTCTATACATTTTGTTCAGTTAGAGCCTTATTCTCAGATGGATTAATAAAATATCTACACACAATAACACACAATGACAAAGAAAAAACAGGTTTTTAGAAAGTAGGAAAATTAAAAAGAACAGAAATACCTTATTTACATAAGCATTCAGACCCTTTGCTATGAGACTCGAAATTGAGCTCAGGTGCATCCTTAAGATATTTCTACAACTTGATTGGAGTCCACCTGTGGTAAATTCAATTGATTGGACATGATTTGGAAAGGCACACGTCTGTCTATATAAGGCCCCACGGTTGACAGTGCATTTCAGTGCAAAAACAAGCCATGAGGTTAAAGGAATTTCCCATAGAGCTCCGAAACAGGATTGTGTCAAGGATCAGATCTGGGGAAGGGTACTGAAAAATTTCTGCAGCATTGAAGTTCCCCAAAACAGTGGCCCCCATCATTCTTAAATGGAAGAAGTTTGGAACCACCTAGACTCTTCCAAGAACTGTCTGCCTGACCAAACTGAGCAATTGGGGGGAGAAGGGCCTTCGTCAGGGGGGTGACCAAGAACCCGATGGAGCTCCAGAAGAAACATCTCTGCAGTACTCCCCCAAATCAGGCCTTTATGGTAGAGTGGCCAGACAGAAGCCACTCCTCAGTAAAAAGGCACATGACAGCCCGCTTGGAGTTTGCCAAAAGGCATCTAAAGGACTCTCAGACCATGACAAACAAGATTCTCTGGTCTGATCAAAAGATTGAACTGTTTTGCCTGAATGCCAAGTGTCACGTCTAGAGGAAACCTGGCACCATCCCTACAGTGAAGCATGGTGGTGGCAGCATGCTGTGGGGATATTTTTCAGCAGCTGGGACTGGGAGACTAGTCTGGATCGAGGGAAAGATTGTACTTAAAAAAATAAATAATAATTAACTAGGCAAGTCAGTTAAGAACAAATTCTTATTCACAATGATGACCTACACCAGCCAAACCCGGACAACACTAGGCCAATTGTGCACCGCCCTATGGCACTCCCAATTACGGCCGGTTGTGATACAGCCTGGATTCGAACCAGGGTGTCTGCAGTGACGCCTCTAGCACTGACCGCTGTGCCACTCGGGAGCCCCTTGATGAAAACCTGCTCCAGAGTGCTCAGGACCTCAGACTGGGACGAAAGTTCACTGAAAAGAACAACGACCCTAAGCACACAGCCAAGACAAAGCAGGAGTGGCTTCGATACAAGTTTCAATGTCCTTGAGCGGTCCAGCCAGAGCCCAGACTTGAACATCTCTGGAGAGACCTGAAAATTGCTGTGCAGCGATGCTCCCTATCCAACCTGAATCTGCAGAGAAGAATGGGAGAAACTCCCCAAATACAGGTGTGCCAAGCTTGTAGCGTCATACCCAAGAAGACTTGAGGCTGTAATCGCTGCCAAAGGTGCTTCAACAAAGTACTGAGTAAAAGGTCTGAATAGTTATGTAAATGTGATCATTTTATTTGTAATACATTAGCTCAAATTTAAAAAGCTGTTTTCGCTTTGACATTATGGGGTATTGTGTGTAGATTGATGAGGGATTATTACATTAATTATTACATTTTAGAATAAGGCTGTAACGTAACAAAATGTGGAAAAAGTCAAGGGGCCTGAATACTTTCCAAATGCATTGTACATTCATCTTCTATAGGTGTGTTCATCACACTTGAAATATTTAATTAATAAAGTACTGTAACTGTACTACTGTGATACATATTCCGAAGGAGTGGTTTACAATGGTGGATTGAAGTTGAAGAATCCCATTACTCACTTTCCTCTGGAGAAAGGTTTGGGTAGACTTCAGCCAGGGCTGCCCTCAGCCTGCGCTCATCCACGAAGGGAAGCAATGCAACACCTACACACAGAGGGGAAAACGCATTCAATCAAATGTATTATATAAAGCCCTTTTTAAAATCAGCAGTAATGCTTTACAGTTACCAGGCCTGGACCCCAAAGAGCAAGCAATGCAGTGAGTATATCATTCAGGACATACAAACTAACCACCTGCATTCACTGCCATGTCAAGGTGTCCGTTGAATAGTCCATTATTCTGTTGACTTACCCTGCCAAGCGTATTTCTTTCCATTCAAGTCAATGGCAAAGTCATCAGGGTAGAAGTCAATGATGGAGGATTCCTGTTGGAGATGAAGCGACAGGTTAGGAAAACATGGGTGACAAAGCAGTTAAATCAACTTCTATGATCATGACATTGGTCACACTTTATTTGGATGGTCCCCTACATAGAAAATCTATCAGTTCCACATCTATTGCCCCTTATAGATTAGCTACATATGCTCGGACAATGCTGAAATAGTTAACATTTTAAAATGAAGTGAAACTTACTGGGTTGCTCATGAGTGACCGCCATGTTTGGGGCAGGAAGTTTCCACTGGCGGCAGGGAAGACACCCATCAGCTGTTCCAGGGGCTTGAACTGAAACGCAGGAACATTAGACCACACAAAACAGACAGGCCTAACAATGGGAGAGAGAGAAGCCTGACGTCCTCCATTCTTACCGGCTTGGTCCCAAGCTCAAAGTCGGTGAACATGCCTTTGATGTCTTTGAAGTCCGAGGCAAATGGGGCGTAGTGGAACGGGAAGTACCACTTCCAGGACGCGCACCCCTGTCAATCAACAGACAGTTAATGAGAGGACCAGGAGAAATGATCCTCCAATAACAGAATTTCCACTAAGCGTGATTAAATTACTAGCTAGCTAGGGGTCCATTTACTCCAGATTTGACTTTACTTTTCATTTATTGACATAAATGACTGAATTCAACATCAGGAAAATAGTAAATCGTTACTTTGATTCATTTGCGTAAATAACTGACAATTCAACAGGAAAACATTTGAATACATAGTCTACTAAATAAGAACGCCCAGGGTTGAATAAATACCCCTGGACTAGGCCTACAGATGCGGTCAAATATATTGCACCCTTGCAATTTACAATGTAGTGCATTGAGGGCAAAGAAACACTTGACTCAAACCACATTCATTCAAATTTGGAATAATTGAGTTCAGGCCATTTATGAATTTGAAGTAAAAAAAAAAAAAAAACCTCAATATCAGTTTAGATGTTTTCTTCTTGGTCCTGTGCAGTTGTAAATCAAACAAATACACGTGTGAGCACCTCAATTCTCAATTTCAATTCATTTTGAGAGAAAATGGGGAGTTTATATGACCCTCTAATCTAGGTGACACTTGCCTGTGACTGACATTTAATTATCTTAAGATTGCATACTTGGAAAACTGGTAGGCGAAGTAGAGGTCGTTAAACCATAAAAGTTGAATCATTGGAAGGAATGGTGCAAATGGCTTGGAATTGGGGTTGGGAAGTCCACCAACTGGCAAACGTACATGTCCCAAAACACTTTCCAATACCAGAGTTGATCAGGCTGTTGAGTGTGTCTAGTTGTCCCACTCCTCTTCAATGGCTGTGCAAAGTTGCTAGATATTGGCGGAAACTGGAACACAGTGCCGTACACGTCAATACAGGGCATCCCACACATGCTCAATGGGTGACATGTCTGGTGAGTATGCAGGCCATGGAAGAACTGGGACATTTTCAGCTTCCAGGAATTGCTTACAGATCCTTGCAATATGGGGTTGTGCATTATCATTCTGAAACATCAGGTGATGGCGGTGGATGAATGGCATGACAATGGGTGTCTGGATCTCGTCACGCTCTCTCTGCATTCCAATTGCCATCGATAAAATGCAATTGTGTTCGTAACTTTTGTCTGCCCATACCATAACCCCACCACCACGGGGAATGTCAGAAAACCTCTTGCCACTCAACTTCATACACCCTGTCAGCCAGCTGCCCGGTACAATTGAAACTGGGATTCATTCGTGAAGAGCACACTTCTCTAGTGTGCCAGTGGCCATCAAAGGTGAGCATTTGCCCACTGAAGTCAGCTACGATGCCAAACTGCAGTCAAGTTAAGACCCTGGTGAGCAGGACGAGCATTCAGAAGCTTCTCTGAGACTTTCAGTTTGCACAGAAATTCTTCGGTTGTACAAACCCACAGTTTCATCATCTGTCTGGGTGGCTGGTATCAGACGATCCCACAGGTGAAGAAGCCGGATGTGGAGGTCCTGGGCTGGGGTGGTTAGATGTGGTCTGCAGTTGTGAGACCAGTTGGACGTACTGCCAAATTCTCTAAAACGAAGGTGGCTTATGGTAAAGAAATGTACATTAAATTCTCTGGCAACAACTCTGGTGGACATTCTGCCAGTCGGCATGCCAATTGCACACTCTCTCAAAACTTGATACATTTCTGGCATTATGTGACAAAACTGCACATTTAAGAGTGGCCTTTTGTCCCCAGCACAAGGTGTACATGTGTAGTGATCATGCTGTTTTATCAGCTTCTTGATATGCCACACCTGTCAGGTGGATGCTTATCTTGGCGAATTAGAAATGCTAACTAACAGGGATGTAGTGCTTTTCGTGGATCATTTATTTTAACCCATGAAACATGGGACTCACACTTTACATTTTGTTCAGTGTATATTCAAATTATATTTGTGCAAGGGCAGATTTTTTAGTTAAAAAAATTCAACCAAAGAATCCAGGCTTGAAACACTTAACCTTGGCTAGTGATTTGCAATTTCAAAGTCACACCAATGGTTGACTGTTGGCTGGATGGAATGCTCTTCTGCAGGGCTTTCATAACTCAATCTTATTGGTATATTAATACATTTACTGCATGATGATGTCACCATGGAAGGCCCAAACTCCATCCCACCAAAAAAGGATTAAACAACTCAAACAGCTCTTACACTAAAAGGAGCATTATCATAATTTTCACAATTTCACAGTATTATTCCAACCTCAGTGTGGGAATATTTATTTTTTACTGCACTGGGCCTTTAAAGGCAATTTTGTGGCGGCCATTATGCTAATTCTCCACTGTGCTCGGTAACTTTTTCAAATAAGACCTTGCAAGTAAGCATGTCATTTTACTGTGTACACTACATTGTATCCTGTGCATTTGAAAAACAAAAGTTTATTTGAATCAGTGTCATACCTGGTAGTAGTATCGAAGTACCCAGCAGAGACCCTCCACGTAGGACTTCACCACCTTTTTGCGGAAGTCATCGTCAGTCGCGTCAACATCAAACTTGGTTTTGTAGTATCTTTGCTTCCAGCCGTCCTCCCACAACCTAACACACATGGACAGTCATGTTCTATTGTAAGGTTGGGATGACAAAGCCATCTAAACAGCCAGCAAGGACAAAAGACTTGGGCCTCCTAATCAATAGAACTCTGTGAGAAGGCCATACTCAAGTCTTGCATGTCTATCACAATTCCGTGTAACATATACTACATGCAGTGCATTCTGAAAGTATTCAGACCGTGACTTTCTCCACTTAAGTTACGGCTTCATTAAAAAAATGTATCAATTGTTTCCCCTCCATCTACAAACAACAACCCACAACGAAAAAGCAAAAACAGGTTTAGAAATATTTGCAAATGTATGAAAAAAAGAAACTGAAATATCACATTTACATACAGTTGAAGTCTAAAGTTTACATACACTTAGGTTGGAGTCATTAAAACTCATTTTTCAACCACTCCACAAATTTCTTGTTAACAAACTATAGTTTTAGCAAGTCGGTTAGGACCTCTACTTTGTACATGACAAGTAATTTTTCCAACAATTGTTTACAGACTATTTTACTGTATCACAATTCCAGTGGGTCAGAAGTTTACATACACTAAGTTGACTGTGCCTTTAAACAGCTTGGAAAATTCCAGAAAATTATGGAATGGATTTAGAAGCTTCTGATAGGCTAATTGACATAATTTGAGTCAATTGGAGGTGTACCTACGGATGTATTTCAAGGCCTACCTTTAAACTCATTGCCTTTTTGCTTGACATCATGCGAAAATCAAAACAAATCAGCCAAGACCTCAGAAGAAAAATTGTAGACCTACACAAGTCTGGGTCATCCTTGGGAAAAATTTCTAAACACCTGAAGGTACCACGTTCATCTGTACAAACAATAGTATGCAAAAATAAACACCATGGAACCATGCAGCCGTCATACCGCTCAGCAAGGAGACGCGTTCTGTCTCCTAGAGATGAACGTACTTTGGTGAGAAAAGTGCAAATCAATCCCTGAACAACAGCCTTGTGAAGAAGCTGGAGGAAACAGGTACAAAAGTATCTATATCCACAGTAAAACTAGTCCGATATAGACATAACCTGAAAGGCCGCTCAGCAAGGAAGAAGCCACTGCTCCAAAACCGCCATAAAAAAAGCCAGACTACGGTTGCAACTGCACATGGGGACAAAGATCGTACTTTTTGGAGAAATGTCCTCTGGTCTGATGAAACAAAAATAGAACTGTTTGGACATAATGACCATCGTTATTTTTAGAGGGAAAAGGGGGGCCGCTTGCAAGCCGAAGAACACCATCCCAAACGTCATGCATCACGTTATGGGGGTGCTTTGCTGCAGGAAGGACTTTTGCACTTCACAAAATAGATGGCATCATGAGGTAGGAACATTATGTGGATAAATTGAAGCAACATCTCAAGACATCAGTCAAGAAGTTAAAGCTTGGTCGCAAATGGGTCTTCCAAATGGACAATGACCCCAAGCATACTTCCAAAGTTGTGGCAAAATGGCTTAAGGACAACAAAGCCAAGGTATTGGAGTGGCCATCACAAAGCCCTGAACTCAATCCCATAGAAAATTTGTGGGCAGAACTGAAAAAGCTTGTTTACAAACCTGACTCAGTTACACCAGCTCAGGGTTAAATGTCAGGAATTGTGAAAAACTGAGTTTAAATGTACTTGGCTAAGGTGTATGTAAACATCTGACTTCAACTGTAAGTATTTAGACCCTTTACTCAGTACTTTGTTGAAGCACCTTTGGCAGAAATTACAGCCTTGAGTATTCTTGGGTATAAACCATACAAGCTTTGCACACCTGTATTTAGAGTTCCTCCCATATTCTCTGCAGTTCCTCTCAAGCTGTCAAATTGGATGTGGCGTGTTGCTGCACAGCTATTTTCAGGTCACCCCAGAGATATTAGATCGGGTTCAAGTCCAGGCTCTGGCTGGGCCACTCAAGAACATTCAGAGACTTGTCCCGAAGCCACTCCTCCTACAGCCACTTGGCTGTATGCTTACGGTCATTGTCTTGTTGGAAGGTGAACCTTCACCCCAGTCTGAGGTTCTGAGTGCTCTGGAGCAGGTTTGCATCAAGGATCTCTCTGTACTTTTCTCCATTCATCTTTCCCTCAATCCAGAATAGTCTCCCAGTCCCTGCCGCTGATAAACATCTCCACAGCATGCTGCCACCACCATGCTTCACCGTAGGGATGGTGCCAGGTTTACGCCAGACATGACGCTTGGCATTCAGGCCAAAGATTTCAATCTCGGATTTCATCTGACCAGTGAATCTTGTTTCTCATGGTCCGAGAGTCCTTTAGGTGCCTTTTGGCACACTCCAAGTGTGCTGTCATGTGCCTTTTACTGAGGAGTGGCATCTGTCTGGCCACTGTACCGTAAAGGCTTGGTGTGGTGCTGCAGAGATGGTTGTCCTTCTGGAAGGTTCTCCCATCTCCACAGAGATACTCTGGAGGTCTGTCAGAGTAACCATCAGGTTCTTTGTCACCTCCCTGACCAAGGCCCTACTCCCCCAATTGCTCAGTTTGGCAGAGCGGCCAGCTCTAGGAAGTCTTGGTGGTTCCAAACTTCTTCCATTTAAGAATTATGGGAGGCCACTGTGCTCTTGGAGACCTTCAATGCTACAGAAATGTTTTGGTGCCCTTCCCCAGATATGTGCCTCGACACAATCCTGTCTCGACGCTCTACGGACAATTCCTTCGACCTCATGGCTTGGTTTTTGCTGTGACATGCACTGTCAACTGTGAGACCTTCACGTCTTTCCAAATCATGTCAATCAATTGAATTTACCAAAGGTGGACTCCATTTCAATTGTAGAAACATCTCCAAGATGATCAATGGAAACAGGATGCAGCCAAGCTCGATTTTGAGTCTCATAGTAGAGGGTCTGAATACTTATGTAAATACACTTTTTTAAATCTGTAATACATTCGCAAAAAAATCTAAAAACCTGTTTTCGGATTTGTAATTATAGGGTATTGTGTGTAGATAGATTACTTTTTTATTTAATACATTTTAGAACAAGGCTGTAATATAACAAAACATGGAAAAAGTCTAGGGTTCTGAATACTTAATAAAATCTCCATAGACAAACATTGGCTGTAAAATGGTCCATTCTGAATTAGTCTGGCACCGTCACAGGATGCCACCTTTCCAACAAGTCAGTTCTTCACATTTCTGCCCTGCTAGAGCAGCCCCAGTCAATTGGAAGTGCTTTTATTGTAAAGTGGAAATGTCTAGGAGCAACAACAGTGTAGCCACAAAGTGGTGGGCCACACAAGCTCACAGAATGGGACCGAAGAATGCTGAAGCGTGTAAACATAGTCTGCCCTCGGTTGCAACACTCACTAGAGTTCCAAACTGCCTCGGAAAGAAACGTCAGCACAATAACTGTTCGTCTGGAGCTTCATGAAATGGGTTTCCATGGCCGAGCAGCAGCACACAAGCATAAGATCTCCATACACAATGCCAAGTGTTGGCTGGAGTGGTGTAAAGCTCACCGACATTTGACTCTGGAGCAGTGGAAACACGTTCTCTGATGTGATGATTCACCATCTGGCAGTCCGACGGACACATCTGGGTTTGGTGGATGCCAGGAGAACGCTACTTGCCCCAATGCATAGCACCAACTGTAAAGTTTGTTGGAGGAGGAATAATGGTCTGGGGAAGTTTTTCATGGTTTGGGCTAGGCATACTTTCGGTCATATAGTGCATTATAGCCAGTAAGAGACCATTTCCTCATCTTCCATACAGGATTTGGGAATTACAATAGTCCATTGAAGAGTAAGTAGTTTACTGCTTTAGGAAGCAGCTGAAAGGTTTCACCATATTAGTGGATTGGCGATGCACTGCACACATAATGAAAGATGAGCAGCATCTGTCTAGCCAATCCTTCACACTGGCCCACAGGGAGAGCAGCCTTGTAACAGCAAAGCCTCCATGAATACCAATTTAGCCCAATGGATTCAACAGCCTTCGCGAGTACATCACAGAGGAATTTATGAGAATATGCCTCCTTTCCATATTAATAACTTGCAGGCAGGAGGAGCTCCCAACCACAGAGGAGCTCCTAAGGGAACCATGCTGAACTGGAGAGGCATAAATCAGACCATCACACCCTTGCTGAGAGGCCTGCCTGGTTGGTTGACTGACTGACTGGCTACTTGGATGAGACTGTCCTGGTTGGTTTACTCCCTAGTTGACTGACTGTAGCGTAGCCATTTACCTGACGTTATCCTCAGGCTCTGGCTCGCTGTCACTGTCCTCGGCTTTCCGCTTCACACCCCGGCCATCCTGCCCATCACTGCTTCCTGCCTGGACAAAACACACATCCTTACAAATAATTATACCTAAACCATCTGGCAGCAGATCGGTTTCTACCAATTGGGGACAGATTTTCATTCAAATATTCTAAAATCCACATAGAACAAATATGCACATGTCCCTCCAGAGGTGTTTCCATTAGACTATAGTGCATAAATTACTTTGGCGCTTAAGTAAATGTACTGAATAAAAACAGTTTAATGCATTTCCAGCTCTACGTATGTGTTTGTCAAAAACTTGCGATAAATTGCATACTTGCTCAATTATAAGAAAATAAAACATTCAGTTAATGTGTGCAGACCTTCACCTTTGCCACACTTCATTCATGTGCAAATATCTCAGGCTATTTGTCTCATACATTTAAGAAACAAAGGCAGATTGAATAGAGGCATTAAGAGCTTCAGAATATACATTAATAAAAAATATAAACTAGCCCAGACCAGCATCAAATAAACATGGAAATGTGTACTGCGCTCACACTTGAGGTACATATAAATGCTTGAACTTGGACAAAAGTCCTCCACCACATTTGATCAACAAAAGACTAGACCAGTTTACAAATCACTATAAAACAGAAGGTTCTCAGTGGAGGCATACCTGGCCACCATTCTTCATCATGGCTTTTAGGGATTGCGCAGCATCCTGAAATAAAAATACATCTTTAAATACCTATAAATTGTCCTATATCGCCCTAACACCTCAACATTCGTATAGATGTTCACTGTGCGGAGAGCTTGCGAGGAAGCATCTCATTGTACTAGGTACACTACACTGTATCCTGTGCATATGGCAAAGTTGGATTTTAGTGGATAATAGGTGTTTTTTTTCTTGCACCGTTGACCAGAAGCAATATCCCCCTGATAAGCCCCCCCATCATACCTTGTTGTGCTGGTCCCTGCCCTGCATCCTCATGTCGAAGGCTTGGTGTCGGGCGTTCTGGACAACCCCAGGTCTGCCTCTGCCGCCAAGGGCCTGGGGGGCGAACTGACCAGCGGTCATGTAGGCTGGGCCCTGCTGCTGAGCCTAGGAAACACACAACTTATCATTTAGTTTAACAATTTGGGATACCTAGTCAGTTGTACAACTGAAATGCGTCATTCGCATTTAACCCTGATTCAGAGAGGTGGGAGGGATGCCTTAATCGATATCCACGTCATTGGCGCAGTTGTTGTCCGGTATTAACTGCCTTTCCCAGAGGCAGAATGACAAGATTATTACCGTGTCGGTTCAGGGTCTTCATCGACCTTGCCAAGGCTTTCGACTCTGTCAATCACCATATTCTTATCGGCAGACTCAGTAGCCTCGGTTTTTCTGATGACTACCTTGCCTGGTTCACCAACTACTTTGCAGACAGAGTTCAGTGTGTCAAATCGGAGGCCATGCTGTCCTGTCCTCTGGCAGTCTCTATGGGGGTGCCACAGGGTTCAATTCTCGGGCCGACTCTTTTCTCTGTATATATCAATGATGTTGCTCTTGCTGCGGGCGATTCCCTGATCCACCTCTACGCAGACGACACCATTCTGTATACTTCCGGCCCGTCCTTGGACACTGCGCTATCTAACCTCCAAACAAGCTTCAATGTCATACAACACTCCTTCCGTGGCCTCCAACTGCTCTTAAACGCTAGTAAAACCAAATGCATGCTTTTCAACCGTTCGCTGCCTGCACCCGCACGCCCGACTAGCATCACCAGCCTGGATGGTTCCGACCTAGAATATGTGGACATCTATAAGTACCTAGGTGTCTGGCTAGACTGTAAACTCTCCTTCCAGACTCATATCAAACATCTCCAATCTAAAATCAAATCTAGAGTCGGCTTTCTATTCCGCAACAAAGCCTCCTTCACTCACGCCGCCAAACTTACCCTAGTAAATCTGACTATGCTACCGATCCTCGACTTCGGCGATGTCATCTACAAAATAGCTTCCAATACTCTACTCAGCAAACTGGATGCAGTTTATCACAGTGCCATCCGTTTTGTTACTAAAGCACCTTATACCACCCACCACTGCGACCTGTATGTTCTAGTCGGTTGGCCCTCGCTACATATTCGTCGCCAGACCCACTGGCTCCAGGTCATCTACAAGTCCATGGTAGGTAAAGCTCCGCCTTATCTCAGTTCACTGGTCACGATGGCAACACCCACCCGTAGCACGCGCTCCAGCAGGTGTATCTCACTGATCATCCCTAAAGCCAACACCTCATTTGGCCGCCTTTCGTTCCAGTTCTCTGCTGCCTGTGACTGGAACGAATTGCAAAAATCGCTGAAGTTGGAGACTCATCTCCCTCACCAACTTCAAACATCTGCTATCTGAGCAGCTGACCGATCGCTGCAGCTGTACATAGTCTAGCATAGCACCCTGATTTAAAACATCTATTAAGGGAAGGTTTCGAACAATACACAGCGCTACCACATTGACAATATAAATCAGAACAAATGAAAAATAGTTTAATTGCCCATTGAAATAAATGGCCTTGCATGCATACTCATAATTCTAAGAAAACATGAAGGTAAGGGGTTAAGTTCATCCAAAACATATTGTCAAGGAAATGAGAATGCATTCAACCACACAGTACAAAGTCAAGCTACAATAAAATAGCCCAATCCACTTCACTTACCTTCATTCTCTTCTTTTTGTCCTTATTCCTTCGCTTGAATCCCTCCTACAAGACAAACCTCATTTACACAAACAGTCAACTGGAAAAGTTACAGAACCGTGATTAACCGCAACTAAAATTGGCATCAGCTAAAATATCTTAAAATGACAGCTGAGTGTCTGACAAATACCCGCTCGAAAAGAGAATTTATGAAACACCCAAGTCATGATTCATGTAAAGCCTATGGAAAATCTCCCACCCCTCAGTTTAACAAAGGAAGAAAATGATCTATTGAAGAGGAATAATTCCCTGCTGAAAGCTACTGCTTCCAGCTTCCATCTTACATCGTCCTCTTTGCGCTTCTTGAAGATGTTGTCCTCAGCCACGCCGATGGCCTGCATGATCAACTCAACACTCTCCAATTTGACAAAACCATTCTCTGTGATGTAGCCCTGTGAGCAGAGAAAGACCACGTTAAGGCTATGAACAGATACCTGAGCAAGGAAGAAAGTCAGGACAGCTTTAAGGGCCAGTTTCCCAGACACAGTTTAAGCCTAGTCCTGGACTAAACAACTATTCCAATAGAGAAATTACACAGAACATGTATTTTCATCCAGGACTAGGCTTAATCTGTGTTTGGCAAACTGACCCAACGGCTTCTGGGGTGGGGGATTCTAAGTAACGTCTCCTAAGAAACCATGTGAGAGTCATAACCAAGCCTACACAGAGAACACTTACTCCAGTCTTGTGCACGACGTCTTTGTAGATGCCCACCAGTCGATCTATCGCACCCTCTCTGAAGGACACATGGAACATACCATCAACAATTGAAAAGTATAGAAACAGCAAGAATGTATTTTTGTCAAGGTGGTTTCAAGACGATAAGCTTCATCTCGGTTCCGTCAGGTTTACCTAATCTCTAAGGACGGTAAGTGAGGCAGGAAATCATTGCCAACAAAGAAGCACATGAAGACCCAGTCGTCGACAGTCCTCTCAAAGTCAAAGGGAAAGGGCAGACTGGCCATTGTCAGCTCTCTCTCCAGGTACTATAGGAAAAGGAAGCATGCGTTGATAAACTGAAAAAAAAACTAAAAAAAGAGATGTCTTATTTCGATCTGAAATGTAATGTTCATTTCTCTACCATAAGCCGCCTGTCAGTAATAAAGCCCTTTTGTGGAGAAAACTCATTCTGATTGGCTGGGCCTGGCTGCCAAGTGGGTGGGCCTATTGCTGCACCCCCTGCCCAGTCATTTGAAATCCATAAATTAGGGCCTGATGAATTCATGTCAATAGACTGTTTTCCTTATATGAACTGTAACTCAGCAAAATCTTTGAAATTGTTGCATTCATATTTTTGTTCAGTATAGTTATATGACCATAAATATAATTAATAGGCTTTTTGGAAATTCTAAGACGTCAGACAGAACGTACCTCGCGCAAAACGCACAGCCTGATGAATATGAACTCCTGTTCAGAAGCCGGCATAGTGTCTGCAAACTCATCATGCTGCAATAAGAACACATTATTCGTCATAATTGCTCATAAAATGGAGAGAAAATGTAATGTATACTTTTTGGGGGGCGGTTTACTGAGCACAGATTAAGCGTAAACTTGAACGGTAAACCAAACTCAATGGAGAATCTCCATTGAAAATGCTTTTTAGTTTAAAACCTTTTGTATCTAGGGGGCATTCTTTTCATTTTTGGATAAAAAACATTCCCGTTGTAAACGGGATATTTTGCCACGACAAGATGCTCGACTATGCATATAATTGACAGCTTTGGAAAGAAAACACTGATGTTTCCAAAACTGCAAAGATATTGTCTGTGAGTGCAACAGAACTGATGTTACAGGCGAAACCCAGATAAAAATCCAACCAGGAAGTGCCCCATGTTTTGAAAGCCCTGCATGCTAATGACTCCTTATATGGCTGTGAATGGGCTACGAATGAGCTTACGCTTTCTACGTATTCCCCAAGGTGTCTACAGCATTGTGACGTCTTTATGTTGAAGAATAGCCGTAAGGGACCACATTGAGCAAGTGGTCACATGATGGCTCCCGCAGAAAATCTTGCGTAAAGTACTGAGGTAGCCATTATTCCAATCGCTTCTAATGAGAAACCAATTGTCCCGACGGATATATAATCGAATAGATATGTGAAAAACACCTTGAGGATTGATTCTAAACTACGTTTGCCATGTTTCTGTCGATATTATGGAGCTAATTTTGAAAAAAGTTTGGCGCTTGTAGTGACCGCATTTCCGGTCGATTTCTCAGCCAAACGTGAAGAACAAACGGGAGCTATTTCGCCTACAAAAATAATATTTTTGGAAAAAAGGAACATTTGCTATCTAACTGAGGGTCTCCTGAGTGAAAACATCCGAAGTTCTTCAAAGGTAAATTATTTAATTTGATTGCTTTTCTTATTTTTGTGGAAATGTTGCCTGATGCTAGCAGAGCCTAGCATAGCATTATGCCAACTTACATAAATGCTTGTCTAGCGTTGGCTGTAAAGCATATTTTGAAAATCTGAGACGACAGTGTGATTAACAAAAGGCTAAGCTGTGTCTCAATATATTTCATTTGTGATTTTCATGAATAGGAACATTTTCTAGGGGTATTTATGTCCGCTGCGTTATGCTAATTAGTTTGAGGCTATGATTACGCTCCCGCATGCGGGTTGGGTAGTATCAAGAAGTTAAGACTAGGCTTAGTCTGCCTGTGAAAATGGCCCTTAGAAGGATAGTTTAGGATTTTATCTACTTCCTCAGTCAGATGAACTCATGATAATTCAATTTTTGTGTCCGTGTCCAGTATGAAGGAAGTTAGAGGTAGTTTAGCAAGCCAATGCTAAGTAGCATTAGCACAATGACTGGAAGTCTATGGGTATGTGGTAGATTCTCCATTGAGATGGGGTCAATTCCAAATTGAATTTGAAAATCCAATTAAATTCTTGATTTCCCCCATGAAGTGGAGAACTTAAGTGGAATTAAATGAGAATTTACAGAATGAAAAGTTACAGAATTGGAATGGACTTTTTATTTTATTTTTTAAAATCAGAATTATAAAAACACTTAATCTTTGGAATTTAAATAAAATATTTGTACATTTCCCAGTTAATGGTATGAATTCACATGGTATAAAACATTCACTGTAGGATTTGATTTGAATAATTTCAACCTGCATTCTTATATTTCCAGCATAGCTAGGCTGTCTCTAGAGTAACATGCTCAGACCGAAGGAAATGAATTCCAATTTGTGTAATTGTTAGGGATAATATTGAATTGAGAATGTAAATATTGGAATTTACCCAACATTGGAATTCAGAGGAATTGGATTCTCAGAATGCAAAGACTGACCTGGAATTTGAATTTAATAAAATTTACAGGGAGAGAGAATTGAATGAGGAATTGACCCCGACCTTAATGTCTATAAAGTAAACTTACCTCTCCCTGTTTCTCCCTGGCCACTCCCTGGCAGTCCTTGATCTCATGGCCTTTCTGTCCACACATAGCACAGGGCCTAGGCTGGTTGGGCTTGAACTCTTCTCTGATGATGGTGAAATTGGGCTCGTGAGTGGCAAGACCCAGCATGATCAGGTCAGCTAGGGAAATGAACAGAAGATGCCATCCAAATTTTAAAAAATACAATTGGAAGTAAAGAGGAAATTCAGTAACTCTGTTTGGACAGTGGTAGTTGATGAAAAAGCTTATTTGTTGTTCAAATGTAAAACCAACGATTTTCAGCCCTAGACCTTGATCAGGGTTTTTGTGGAAACAGAAAATCTTGAAATACAGTGGAAGGCAGAAAACAGCTCTGAAGTACTGCGTTTTATACATGTACTGTCATCAGGAACAATGAACTCAGGTTTCTAAGGCTTTATGTTAATTAAATTACCTAGTCCACATGAGCCACGCATGCATTATTATCTACATGTGTCATTAATATACACGTACAATAGCATGATTTATCCATTTGAGGGGAGTGAAGCTTCACCCAAAATGGCACCCTATTCCCAGCATAGTGCACTACTTTTGACCAGAGCCTTATGTGCCCTGGTCAAAAATAGTGCACTATATATAGGGAATAGGATGTCATTTGGGACAGGCTGAATGCATCAGGCTCCTCTTCAAGCTAATTACATGCAATATTTTCCCTCTTTTGTCTACCAAGGGCATCATGAACCATTGAATGACTGAAGCTTTTATCTATCATGTCCTGCATAATTTCACCCATTTAAAACTAACTGGCCATTAATATAGCAGGACAATAAGGCCGGCAGAAAACAGAGAAGCCCTATCCTCTAACAAAATCCAAGGTTGGAGAGTTGCAACTAATGTTGCCAAACTTTTAAACAAGTGTAAGAACATTTTTATATTCACTATATCGATAACCATTTAGCAAAGCATCGCCTGCAGTTATGGTGCATAACTAAATCCTTTGCTGTCGTTTTAGAAAAACAAACATACGTTATCACGGTCACCCACAGGTCTTTTGCCCATCTGGCTCAATAAGGTAACATTGTGTGCCCTACAATTATTAACAAACATTTATCAAATCCTGAATAGGTATCATTGTGCATTTAGAAGCCTTCTAGCTGGTTTGACAAGTCTTTCCTACAGTAAACGTGAGCTCTAATTTGCATCATGTCTGCATTTATCATGCACTCTCATAATTCATCAATACTATGAAGGATACACGAAGCACAGCTTTTTGGAAGAGTTCTTGCCATTAATGCTCAATTTTCTCCCATTGTGTTGGTTACTCATTACTACAGAGACCATTGTGGTGCAAAGCTTACCGTCAGCTCCACAAAGACAGTGGTGTGTGTTGGGGTCATGGTGGGGTTGAGCTGTATAAAATAATAATAATAATACAAATAAAAAAAAGATAAACGCATCATTACATACACACGATTGCAGAGCTTGTACTAAGATGGAAGGCCATTTGTGACTTTGTAATATGCCTGTGATTTCAGCCAAGTATGTCACAAATGACCTTCAAAATGGTCAACAATTTTATATTGAAAACTATCTTGACTCCTACCTCTCTGCCGTCTAATATAGTCCATGATCTTATGCTCTCCCTCACCAGGGACACTGGCATCAGACAAGATTACCTAGAATGAACAAAGAAAGCTGTCATTTGAGCAATATTGAATGCATATGACAGTGTCAGACATGACCTTTGTTTCATTTCCAAGAAAATATGTACTTCTTGACTGAGTAGAACAGACCAACACGTAAAAAAGCAAGCTTTGACATGGTAAAAATTAAAGAGCACCAATGCATTAGAAATTGTTGTGGTCTTTTTCCACAGATGCGATCACCTTTTCGGAATAACACCTACTGTAATGTTACGCCATCCAGGGTCATTACTGAGTCTGTCTGCAACGTAGTAACGGAGACACTTTGCAAGGTTGTCCATGAACTCTGTGCCCTAGAGATGATTTTCAAATGAACAATAATTAATTTTCAGACAGTATTCACAACTTTGCAGGTTCACAAAAAGAGCTGGTCCAAAAGTACCAGGGGCAAGTTCTTCTGCACTGTTAAAGTAACTGTCCAGTGTTTCCAGATTTCTAGAAAATACGACCTATAGCCAAATAATTCATATATATATACATATATATATATATATACATATATACATATATATATATACACACTGCTCAAAAAATAAAGGGAACACTTAAACAACAATGTAACTCCAAGTCAATCACACTTCTGTGAAATCAAACTGTCCACTTAGGAAGCAACACTGATTGACAATAAATTTCACATGCTGTTGTGCAAATGGTATAGACCACAGGTGGAAATTATAGGCAATTAGCAAGACACCCCCAATAAAGGAGTGGTTCTGCAGGTGGTGACCACAGACCACTTCTCAGTTCCTATGCTTCCTGGCTGATGTTTTGGTCACTTTTGAATGCTGGTGGTGCTTTCACTCTAGTGGTAGCATGAGACGGAGTCTACAACCCACATAAGTGGCTCAGGTAGTGCAGCTCATCCGGGATGGTACATCAATGCGAGCTGTGGCAAGAAGGTTTGCTGTGTCTGTCAGCGTAGTGTCCAGAGCATGGAGGCGCTACCAGGAGACAGGCCAGTACATCAGGAGATGTGGAGGAGGCCGTAGGAGGGCAACAACCCAGCAGCAGGACCGCTACCTCCGCCTTTGTGCGAGGAGCAGGAGGAGCACTGCCAGAGCCCTGTAAAATGACCTCCAGCAGGCCACAAATGTGCATGTGTCTGCTCAAACGGTCAGAAACAGACTCCATGAGGGTGGTATGAGGGCCCGACGTCCACAGGTGGAGGTTGTGCTTACAGCCCAACACCGTGCAGGACGTTTTTAATTTGCCAGAGAACACCAAGATTGGCAAATTCGCCGCTGGCGCCCTGTGCTCTTCACAGATGAAAGCAGGTTCACACTGAGCACGTGTGACAGACGTGACAGTCTGGAGACAGCGTGGAGAACGTTCTGCTGCCTGCAACATCCTCCAGCATGACCGGTTTGGCGGTGGGTCAGTCATGGTGTGGGATGGCATTTCTTTGGGGGGCCACACAGCCCTCCATGTGCTCGCCAGAGGTAGCCTGTCTGCCATTAGGCACCGAGATGAGATCCTCAGACCCCTTGTGAGACCATATGCTGGTGCGGTTGGCCCTGGGTTCCTCCTAATGCAAGACAATGCTAGACCTCATGTGGCTGGAGTGTGTCAGCAGTTCCTGCAAGAGGAAGGCATTGATGCTATGGACTGGCCCACCCGTTCCCCAGACCTGAATCCAATTGAGCACATCTGGGACATCATGTCTCGCTCCATCCACCAACGCCACGTTGCACCACAGACTGTCCAGGAGTTGGCGGATGCTTTAGTCCAGGTCTGGGAGGAGATCCCTCAGGAGACCATCCGCCACCTCATCAGGAGCATGCCCAGGCGTTGTAGGGAGGTCATACAGGCACGTGGAGGCCACACACACTACTGAGCCTCATTTTGACTTGTTTTAAGGACATTACATCAAAGTTGGATCAGCCTGTAGTGTGGTTTTCCACTTTAATTTTGAGTGTGACTCCAAATCCAGACCTCCATGGGTTGATAAATTTGATTTCCATTGATAATTTGTGTGTGATTTTGTTGTCAGCACATTCAACTATGTCAAGAAAAAAGTATTTAATAAGAATATTTCATTCATTCAGTTCTAGCATGTGTTATTTTAGTGTTCCCTTTATCTTTTTGAGCAGTGTGTGTATATATATATATATATAGATAGTAATTCATTAGCTAGCTAGATATATATATTTTACACACAGTACCTGTCAAAAGTTAGGACACACCTACTCATTCAAGGGTTTCTCTTACTTTTTACTATATCGTAGAATAATAGTGAAGACAAACTGTGAAATAACACATACAGAATCATGTAGTAACCAAATAAATGTTAAACAAATCTAAATATATTTTATATTTCAGATTCTTCAAAGTAGCCACCCTTTGCCTTGATGACGGCTTTGCACACTTGGCATTCTCTCAACCAGCTTCAAGAGGTAGTCAAATGGAATACATTTCAATTAACAGGTGTGCCTTGTTAAACATTCATTTGTGGAATTTCTTTCCTTCTTAATGCGTTTGAGCCAATCAGTTGTGTTGTGACAAGGTAGGGTGGTATACAGAAGATAGCCCTATTTGGGAGAAGACCAAGTCCATATTATGGTAAGAACAGTTCAAATAAGCAAAGAGAAACGACAGTCCATCATTACTTTAAGACATGGTCAGTCAATACAAAAAATTTCAAACTTTGAAAGTTTTTTCAAGTGCAGTCGCAGAAACGATCAAGCGCTATGATGAAACTGTCTCTCATGAGGCCCGCCACAGGAAAGGAAGACCCAGATACCTTTGCTGCAGAGGATAAGTTCATTAGAGTTACCAGCCTCAAATTGCAGTCCAAATAAATGCTTCACAGAGTTCATGTAACGACACATCAACTGTTCAGAGGAGACTGTGTGAATCAGGCCTTCATGGTCGAATTGCTGCAAAGAAACCACAACTAAAGGACACCAACAAGAAGAAGAGACTTGCATGGACCAAGAAACATGAGCAATGGATATTAGACCGGTGGAACTCTGTCCTTTGGTCTGATAAATCCAAATGTGAGAATTTTGGTTCCAACCGCTTTGTCTTCGTGAGATGCAGAGTAGGTGAACGGATGATCTTTGCATGTGTTTCCCACCGTGAAGCATGGAGGTGGCGGTGTGATGGTGCTTTGCTGGTGACACTGTGCAATTTATTTAGTATTTAAGGCACTCTTAAACAGAACGGCTATGACAGCATTCTTCAGCGATACGCCATCCCATCTCTGGTTTGCGCTTAATGGGACTATTATTTTTTCAACAGGACAATGACCCAACACACCTCCAGGCTGTGTAAGGGCTATTTGACCAAGAAGGAGAGTGATGCAGTGCTGAATCAGATGACCTGGCCTACACAATCACCCTACCTCTACCCAACTGAGACGGTTTGGGTTGAGTTGGACCGCAGAGTGAAGGAAACGCAGCAAACAAGTGCTCAGCATGTGTGGGAACTCCTTCAATGACTGTTGGAAAATCTTTCCAGGTGACTACCTCATGGAGCTGGTTGAGAAGGCCAAGCTGTCATGAAAGCAAAGGGTAGCTACTTTGAAGAATATCAAATATAAAACATATTTTGATTTGTTTAACACTTTTTAGTTTACTACATGATTCCATGTGTTATTTAAAAAAAATTTTTTCACTATTATTGTACAATGTAGAAAACAGTAAAAATAAAAACCCTATAATGAGTAAATGTGTCCAAAAATATATAGATACACATATACAGTGGGGCAAAAAAGTATTTAGTCAACCACCAATTGTGCAAGTTCTCCCACTTAAAAAGATGAGAGGCCTGTAATTTTCATCATAGGTACACTTCAACTATGACAGACAAAATTAGAAAAATCCAGAAAATCACATTGTAGGATTTTTAATGAATTTATTTGCAAATTATGGTGGAAAATAAGTATTTGGTCAATAACAAAAGTTTCTCAATACTTTGTTATATACCCTTTGTTGGCAATGACAGAGGTCAAACGTTTTCTGTAAGTCTTCACAAGGTTTTCACACACTGTTGCTGGTATTTTGGCCCATTCCTCCATGCAGATCTCCTCTAGAGCAGTGATGTTTTGGGGCTGTTGCTGGGCAACAGACTTTCAACTCCCTCCAAAGATTTTCTATGAGGTTGAGATCTGGAGACTGGCTAGGCCACTCCAGGACCTTGAAATGCTTCTTACGAAGCCACTCCTACGCTGCCCGGGCGGTGTGTTTGGGATCATTGTCATGCTGAAAGACCCAGCCCATGCCCTTGCTGATGAAAGGAGGTTTTCACTCAAAATCTCACGATACATGGCCCCATTCATTCTTTCCTTTACATGGATCAGTCGTCCTGGTCCCTTTGCAGAAAAACAGCCCCAAAGCATGATGTTTCCACCCCCATGCTTCACAGTAGGTATGGTGTTCTTTGGATGCAACTCAGCATTCTTTGTCCTCCAAACACAACGAGTTGAGTTTTTACCAAAAAGTTATATTTTGGTTTCATCTGACCATATGACATTCTCCCAATCTTCTTCTGGATCATCCAAATGCTCTCTAGCAAACTTCAGATAGGCTTGGACATGTGCTGGCTTAAGCAGGGGACACATCTGGCACTGCAGGATTTGAGTCCCTGGCGGCGTAGTGTGTTACTGATGGTAGGCTTTGTTACTTTGGTCCCAGCTCTCTGCAGGTCATTCCAGTGTGGTTCTGGGATTTTTGCTCACCGTTCTTGTGATCATTTTGACCCCACGGGGGTGAGATCTTGCATGGAGCCCCAGATCGAGGGAGATTATCAGTGGTCTTGTATGTCTTCCATTTCATAATAATTCCTCCCACAGTTGATTTCTTCAAACCAAGCTGCTTACCTATTGCAGATTCAGTCTTCCCAGCCTGGTGCAGGTCTACAATTTTGTTTCTGGTGTCCTTTGACAGCTCTTTGGTCTTGGCCATAGTGGAGTTTGGAGTGTGACTGTTTGAGGTTGTGGACAGGTGTCTTTTATACTGATAACAAGTTCAAACAGGTGCCATTAATACAGGTAACAAGTGGAGGACAGAGGAGCCTCTGAAAGAAGAAGTTACAGGTCTGTGAGAGCCAGAAATCTTGCTTGTTTGTTGGTGACCAAATACTTATTTTCCACCATAATTTGCTAATAAATTCATTAAAAATCCTACAATGTGATTTTCTGGATTTTTTCTCTCTCATTTTGTCTGTCATAGTTGAAGTGTACCTATGATGAAAATTACAGGCCTCTCATCTTTTTAAGTGGGAGAACTTGCACAATTGGTAGCTCACTAAATACTTTTTTGCCACACTGTATATGCAAAATAATTACGTTAAAAGCAACTTTTCTGCATTGGAATGGTCTGGACATGCTAGAGGTCGACCGATTAATCGGAATGACCGATTAATTAGGGCCCATTTCAAGTTTTCATAACAATTGGAAATCGGTATTTTTGGACACCGATTTGGCCATTAAAAAAAATATCTATATTTGTACACCTTTATTTAACTAGGCAAGTCAGTTAATTAAGAACACATTCTTATTTTCAATGACGGCCTAGGAACGGTGGGTTAACTGTCTTGTTCAGGGGCAGAACGACAGATTTTTACCTTGTCAGCTCCGGGATTCAATCTTGCAACCTTACGGTTAACTAGTCCAACGCTCTAACCACCTGCCTCACGAGGAGCCCGCCTGTTACGTGAATGCAGCAGAAGCCAAGGGAAGTTGCTAGCTAGCATTAAACTTACCTTATAAAAAAAAATCTATCAATCATAATAACTAGTTAACTACACATGGTTGATATTACTAGTTTATCTAGGGTGTCCTGTGTTGCATATAATCGATGCAACGCAAGGGGATGATTTAACAAAAGCACATTCGCGAAAAAAGCACAATCGTTGCACGACTGTACCTAACCATAAACACCAATACCTTTCTTAAAATCAATACACAGAAGTATATATTTAGCTAAAAGAAATCCAGGTTAGCAGGCAATATTAACCAGGTGAAATTGTCACTTCGCTTGCGTTCATTGCACGCAGAGTCAGGGTATATGCAACAGTTTGGGCAGCCTGGCTCATTGCGAACTAATTTTCCAGAATTTTACATAATTATGACATAACATTGAAGGTTGTACAATGTAACAGGAATATTTAGACTTTGGGATGCCACCCGTTAGATAAAATACCAAACGGTTCCGTATTTCACTGAAATAATAAATGTTTTGTTCTTGAAATGATAGTTTCCAGATTCGACCATATTAATGACCAAAGGCTCGTATTTCTGTGTGTTATTATGTTATAATGAAGTCTATGATTTGATAGAGCAGTCTGACTGAGCGATGGTAGGCAGCAGCAGGCTTGTAAGCATTCATTCAAACAGCACTTTCGTGCGTTTTGCCAGCAGCTCTTCGCAAGCACAGCGCTGTTTAGGACTTCAAGCCTATCAACTCCCGAGATTAGGCTGGTGTAACCGATGTGAAATGGCTAGCTAGTTAGCGGGTGCGCGCTAATAGCATTTCAAACGTCACTCGCTCTGAGACTTGGAGTGGTTGTTCCCCTTGCCCTATAAGGGCTGCGGCTTTTGTGGAGCGATGGGTAACGCTGCTTCGAGGGTGGCTGTTGTCGTTGTGTTCCTGGCTTGAGCCCAGGTAGGGGCGACGAGATGGATGGAAGCTATACTGTTACACTGTCAATACTAAAGTGCCTATGAGAACATCCAATAGTCAAAGGTATATGAAATACAAATGGTATAGAGAGAAATAGTCTTATAAATACTATATTAACTACAACCTAAAACCTCTTACCTTGGAATATTGATGTCTCATGTTAAAAGGAACCACCAACTTTCATATGTTCTCATGTTCTGAGCAAGGAACTTAAACGTTAGCTTTTTACATGGCACATATTGCACTTTACCTTCTCCAACACTTTGTTTTTGCATTATTTAAACCAAATTGAACATGTTTCATTATTTATTTGAGGCTAAATTGATTTTTATTGATGTATTATATTAAGTCAAAATAAGTCATAATTCAGTATTGTTGTAATTGTCATTATTGCTTTTTTTGGTCCTCCAACAATCGGTATCGATGTAGAAAAATTATAATCGGTTGACCTCTAGGGCATACCCCAACAGAATGGTGTGGGCGTGTACCGTATATTCGTGCAAGAAGACCACTGATTGGTCAGGTCATCCTCAGGAGGGTGACATCATCCTAATTATTTTTTTTTAACTAGGCAAGTCAGTTAAGAACAAATTCTTATTTTCAATGACGGCCTAGGAACAGTGGGTTCAGGGGCAGAACGACAGATTTGTACCATGTCAGCTCGGGGGTTTGAACTTGCAGCCTTCCGGTTCCTAGTCCAACGCTCTAACCACTAGTCTACCCTGCCGCCCCATGAGGAAAGCAAGCATTTAAAAAAAAAGTGTTTCTATAGTTTATGCTTTGGCCACAAATACGAGTGTATGATGACTCAACAACATTATCTGAGTAGGAGTTAATAGATTATTACATTTTTAAAAGTAAGACTTTCACTGAACAGTTACTTTAAGATATTGGTGACAGAAACACAGCCTTAAAAAAAAGCCTCATACTTACTGGGGTGATACAGTTGCTGTCAAATCTCTCCTTGACTTCAACCGGTGGAAGATACCCTCCTAAAATGTGAAGATGGGCAGAAAAAAAGTTGTATATATTTAGTATGCAATTCTGTTATGGAAAATATTTGTAATTAAATAAGTGTTTAACAAAGACTCCCATCTAAAGACTATTGGAAGGGTAAGAAAACCTCTGAAAATATATGCACCTCTCCCGAGGATCTCCTCTCGGATGCGGGATTTCTCCTCAACCAGTTCCACTCCTTCCTTAGAAGCACGGAATCGCCTGGAGCGCTGCTGGTTCATTTTGGCGCGAGGGGCCTGTTCAGAGATAAACAAGGTCATATGTATAACAAATTGATTTGTACAGAACTGTAGAAAATCTAAATAGGGATTCATAGAAAATGTTATTCTCTCATGAAAAGAAAGCAGCAGAATTTACCACTCCATCAATAGCCATGTAGAGAACCCTTCTGGGTCGCACAATATTGAAGAGCCGATCCATGTATTCAAAGATGGCAACCATCATTTCATCTTCATTTTTGGGTGCAGCCCTGTGAAAGTGAAGTAGAGTTTGAGGGTTTATACTACATTATCATCACAATTCATGGTAATGTACAAGAGTACCACCAATACCATGGGCCCTGGTCAAAAGTAATGCACTATAAAGGGCATAGGGTGTCATTTAGGACAAAGTCACATTCTATTTAATTATGTTAGTAAGACTAACTTGTCTTCAGGATGTGTACAGGGGTGAATGATCCCATTCATGTCCAAGTACAAATTGTCAAACTCCACTTCATTTGGATTCGGTTTGCTGGTATCAACAGGAATTCGTACCCCATTACATTCCTTGGACTAGGAGTAAAAGGGAAAAATAATTAAACATTATTCCTATTATCAAATGCATGTCTGTTTATGTACTGTTGCAATGACGCAACAAATATAAATAAGGTGGTTAGCGAGATTTAACGTTACTTGGTTATGCATTACATTCCGTAACACGCCAAGTCAAAACATTGGCGGGCTGTCTCGCTTCTGCTTGTTCGCAAACCAATGGAATACCAACTCGACACTTGCGCAACACAGGCAGCAAGGCTCTGCACACGAGTTTCTGTGTCAATCACTGCAAGTAGCATAGCTAACGTTAGCTATCTAACTGCGTGCATCCCATACATTGTTGTTCATTCAATCGACAAATGATATAATATGCTCTGCTCTAGCTATGTCGTTGAAAAGAGAAAATTATGAAAACTAACTATTTTAATATCTAAAGTGCAATAAGGTTAGTACATGCTAGATGTACTAAGAAATAAAGGGCACAATTATTACACGGTCTTAAATACGCAACACACTAGCTAACGTTAGCTGCCTACAAACACGTACCCTCTCCTCAGTACAATGGACAACAATTGTAGAGTATTTCCGACTCAACCAACGAAAAAATGCGGGGACTCCCATCTCCCGTAGTTTTACAATACGCTACACACAGCTATAAATTATTATATAGATTTAAAATTATTTAGTAAAAAAAAACGGCTGTAGAAATAGCCGTTTTGCTAGCTACGCGTTAACAAATAAGCTCATGTCAACGGTTGATTTCCGGGTAATGCTGTTTTCATCTTCCGGGAGCAATTGTGTACAGGACAGGAGTCGAGGAGTCGAACAGCGCCCCATCGCAAATTCAAACAACGAGAAGGCCGATGAGGTATTCAATTCTGAAACATTAAACTCATCTATCATGCTGGCTTCTGATGCTCGTGGGAAATGGGAAACTGGGAAGTGGTAAGTCCAACATGATGGTCAAGTACTTTTAAAGTCAGAACAATTATTCAACCAATAATATTTTAGTTAGCTTGATTATCCATAGTTTGGTTGTAATTGTCAAAAACGTATTTGTCAAATCAAAAACTTTTTTTGACCAATGGGTCAAATAATGCTAATTGTTTAAATAACCTCTAAGAAAACCAATATTCCAAACCTCATGCCTCTTATAATCCGTTCAAACGTTGTTTTTATCCTTGTAGGATGGCCAAAATTAGGGTGTTAAAATATATTTTTATTTCAATGGAGGCCAGAGAAAATAAGTGGTCAAAAATAATGAAAATTGTGCAGCATCCGGTCAGCTAAACTGCATGCTGTGTGAGAATGAAGGCTGCCTGACAGGCTCACTTTCCCATTGAACCCCTCGTCGAATCCGCTGGACAGAAAACAATATAGAGGTAAGATAGATATGGATTGAGACAAAACCTTTTACATTGAATTCAGTTCTTGTCATGCTAATTTTTCTTTTTGCAACCCACAGAAACAACTTCAAAGACGACCACCACAAAATGTAAAATTCTCAAAAGTTGTGGGTGAGAAAGCTGTAGCTCTCAGTCAACATTGCTCGGTGCTTATTATCGGATGTATTACATGCAGACCGGACACGTCGCGTATGCGAGCATCGCAAAATAAATGTAGAAATCCATGTTATTCAATTATTGCACCCATACTGCTCATGTGCGCCAACGAGCTTCTGCGTTGCCAAGGGCTAAAATTGAACTCTATTTCTGACGCAGATCGCACTGCAAGTCCTGCCTCTCCCATCTCCTCATTTGTTTATAGAAGCAGGTACCCACGTGCCATCTCCTCATTGGTTATACCCATGTGGGTGATTGAAAGATGAACTGTTGCCGGTATTCGTGGTAATACAATGAAAGTTTAGATGCGATCACCATATAAGTTAAACGATTAAAAAGCCTGGAAGGAGGAGAGATGACTAGAAACGATTCGGTTGGCCGTTTTATGTGTGGATTAATTGTCGGAGTAGAGGTCCTTGTGCATTTCAGGTAAAATAACAACTCAATGTTTATATCCCAGGACAAATTAGCAAGCAACAGCAAGTTAGCTAAATAGGACAAATTAACATTAGCTAGCAAGTGCAAGCTAACTAGCTAAATTGAAATACATGTTTAATGCTTTTCGACCTGTCCCCAAATTAATGTAATTGGTTCAGAGTTTCTTTTGATATTTTAACCTGCGTGTCGTGATCGCGTTTGGTGTGTGGGGGGGGGGCACGATTGCGCACGCGCGCAGCCGGTTTGGGTTCTGTGTTAGGTTACGAAATCTGACTTTTTGCATATACTCTTAATTAAATGTTAGCGAGAGGCCCCACTGAATGATTCAGAACCTGAATAATCATTTGTCTTGGTAAAATTGGGGAAAAGGAAATAGGAAACTGGGAAGTGGTAAGTCCGACATGATTGTGTTCAAGTACTTTTGAAGTAGATGGCGCCGGAGGGTAGGGCTGCCGTCTTATCGGCTCTTAACCAACCATACTATTTTTTTTGTTTTTTTTGCGTTGTTCTTAAATTGTTTTGTACATAATGTTGCTGCTACCGTCTCTTACAACCGAAAATATCTTCTGGACATCAGAACTGGGATAACTCACCTCAAATTGGACGAGGAGTTCTTCTTCAATGAGTCAGACGCGAGGGATATACTACGGACACCCGACCAGGCTCAGATCTGCTAGCTAACGTTCAATTGCTGAAAATAAATGGGACGACCTGAAAGCATGTATATCCTACCAATGGGACATTAAAAACTGGAATATCTTATGTTTCACCGAGTCATGGCTGAACGACGACATTAAGAACATACAGCTGGCGGGGTAAACACTCTTCTATCTGCAGGACAGGACAGCAGCCTCTGGTAAGACACGGGGCGGGGGCCTATGCATATTTGTAAACAATAGCTGGTGCATGATATCTAAGGAAGTCTCAGGGTTTTGCTCGCCTGATGTAGAGTGTCTCATGATAAGCTGCAGACCACATTATCTACTGAGAGTTTTCATCTGTATTTTTGTAGCTGTCTACATAACACCATAGACCGATCTGGCACTAAAACCGCACTCAATGAGCTGTATTCCGCCATAAGCAAACAGGAAAAGGCTCATCCAGAGACGGCGCTCCTAGTGGCCGGGGACTTTAATGCAGGGAAACTGAAATTTCAATCAGCATTTTAAATATGCAACCAGAGGGAAAAGAATGCTAGACCACATTTGCTCCACACACAGAGACACGTACAAAGCTCTCCCTTTCCCTCCATTTGGCAAATATGACCATAACTCTATGACCATAACTCTATCCTCCTGATTCCTGCTTACAAGCACAAATGAAACAGGAAGCACCAGTGACTCGATCTATAAAAAAGTGTTCAGATGAAGCAGATGCGAAGCTACAGGACTGTTTTGCTATCACAGACTGGAATATGTTCTGGGATTCTTCCGATGGCATTGAGGAGTACCACACATCAGTCACTGACTTTATCAATAAGTGCATTGAGGAAGTCGGATGTGCTTTGAAAGGATGGTCATGTCTCATATCATCACCATTATCCCAGAAACCCTAGACCCACTCCAATTTGCATACTGCACCAACAGATCCACAGATGATGCAATCTCTATTGCACTCCACACTGCCCTTTCCCACCTGGACATAAGGAACACCTATGTGAGAATGCTATTGATAGACTAGAGCTCAGCGTTCAACACCATAGTGCCCTCAAAGCTCATCACTAAGCTAAGGACCCTGGGACTAAACACCTCCCTCTGCAACTGGATCCTGGACTTCCTGACGGGCCACCCCCAGGTGTTAAGGTTAGGCAACAACAAATCCGCCACGCTGATCCTCAACACAGGGGCCCCTCAGGGGTGCGTGCTCAGTCCCCTCCTGTACTCCCTGTTCACTCATGACTGAACGGCCAGGCACGACTCCAACACCATCAATAAGTTTGCTGATGATACAACAGTGGTAGGCCTGATCACAGACAGCGATGAGACTGCCTATAGGGAGGAGGTCAGAGACCTGACCATGTGGTGCAAGGACAACAACCTCTCCCTCAACGTGATCTTGACAAAGGAGATGATTGTGGACTACAGGAAAAGGAGGACCGAGCACGTCCCCATTCTCATCGACAGGGCCGTTGTGGAGCAGGTTGAGAGCTTCCTTGGCGTCCACATCACCAACAAACTAACATGGTCTAAGCACACCAAGACAGTCATGAAGAGGGCACGACATAACCTATTCCCCGTCAGGAGACTGAAAAGATGTGGCATGGGTCCTCAGGTCCTCAAAAGGTCTTACAGCTCCACCATTGAGAGCACCCTGACGGCTTTTATCACCGCCTGGTATGGCAACTGCTCGGCCTCCGACCGCAAGTCACTACAGAGGGTAGTGCGTACAGCCCAGTACATCACCGGGGCCAAGCTTCCTGCCATCCAGGACCTCTATACCAGGCGGTGTCAGAAGAAGGCCTTAAAAATTGTCAAAGACTCCAGCCACCCTAGTCATAGACTGTTCTCTCTGCTACCGTACGGCAAGCGGTATCGGAGTGCCAAGTCTAGGTCCAAGAGGCTCCTAAACAGCTTCTACCCCCAAGCCATAAGACTCCTGAACAACTCCTTCTACCCCCCCTCACACACACACACACGCTGCTGCTACTCTCTGTTATTATCTATGCATAGCCACTTTAATAACTCTACCTACATGTACATAATTAACTCGGCCACCCGCACATTGAGACATTGACCCACATATAGACCAGACCGACCCACTATTGTTATTTACTGCTGCTCTTTTATTATTTGTTATTCTAATCTCTTACTTTTTGGGGGGGGGATTTTCTTAAAACTGCATTGCTGTTTAACCTTCCTGTTGTGTTTGTTTCATGTTTATTCATTCTGTGTTCCTGCTCCAAAATGACCGCCCCATTGTTGCTGATTATAAATCCATAATAATACATATATTTTCATCTAATGTTGTGTTAAATCTTTTTATCAACTGAAGTTATTGTGAACATTACAAGTTTTGAACTTCTATTTGCTATTCATGGCCTGTAGGCCTCACTGACCTGAGCTCATACAACTAGTTTTTTAGTACAAAAAGCATAATGTATGGATTATTTTGACTATAACAAATACTCAGATGAAACATATTGTGCTAATTATTACAGACTACTTTGTGTCAAAGTTTAACAAGGACTCTCTCCTCCTCATCAGTGTCATGATCAAAGATATGATCAAGATCCTCACATACACTATATAATTTGGTCATTGTGCTGCCACAGAAGGAATTGTGTGCAAGGCCTTAAAAAAGCTTCATATACCAGAGCTGTGAGAAAAGTTCTATATATTATTGAAACAATGTTGTGATTGTTTGTGAGAATGCCAACAGGTGTGGTTCCCACTGGGGTAAGATTATATTGGGGAAAGGTTCCAGGGGGGTTGCCATGGAAGCCATGAAGGGGAGTGAGGTGTGTGTGTGCTCAAACACACATGCATGTGGGGGTCTCGGAGAGGAAGTGTGTCCATCTGATGAATGGGCATGTGCCTGAACTCAATTTTATACACTCATTTTAGTCTCACCCATTAATTTCTAATGACCAGTCATTTTTGACCTGGAACACCACAGGTGTACAAAAGTTAAATAAAACACCCAAAATGTGATGAAAATCATCAATTTGTATTTTGTGTGTTCAAATGCCCCGTGTGGACTAAGTCGCGGAACCTTATGACAATCAGATTAAATTAACTACGTTTTTCAGAGAAATCTTGCAAATCGGTCCAATTCGACCATTGGACTCTTCACCATCTGGCAGTCTGACGGGCGAATCTGGGTTTGGCGGATGCCAGGAGAACGCTACCTGCCCGAATACATAGTGCCAATTGTAAACTTTGGTGGAGGAGGAATAATAATCCGAGGCTGTTTTTCATGGTTCGGGCTAGGCCCGTTAGTTCCAGTGAATGGAAATCTTAATGCTTCCGCATACTTGTGGTAACAGTTTGGGGAAGGCTCTTTCCTGTTTCAGCATGACAATGCCCCTGTGCACAAAGCAAGGTCCATACAGAAATGGTTTGTCGAGATCGGTGTGGAAGACCTTGACTGGCCTGCACAAAGCCCTGACCTCTACCCATCGAACACCTTTGGGATGAATTGGAACACCGACTGCCAGCCAGGCATAATCGCCCAATATTAGTGCCCTACCTCATTAATGCTCTTGTGAGGGGGGGTGTAGATATGACAATGAGTTATATGGAGAGGTGCATGAGTTGGGCCATATAGGGCCCCACAGTGGAGGTGTCATAATACCCATAAAGGCTAGCCGTCAAACAGGAAAATGGTTCCAATCGTATGTCCACCATCCTTTATTCCCACACGGAATTTTAGAAACACTTAAAATAAGGGCTGTGCTTCATGTAGGCTTACAAGTGTGGTTCCCATTGGGGAAAGATTATATTGGGGAAAGGTTCCCGTGACGTTTTGATAACCATTTAAATCGAGTTTTATAAATATAAAAGGAAAACGATTGAAACCGTTTCCATGTTTGATGACTAGGTTTTATGGATATTATGACTCATACTGTGGTACTCTTGCTGTCCTGCCTGAGCATTTCAAAATGTAATGAGTACTTTCGGATGTCATGGAAAATGTATGGGAGTAAAAAGTGCATATTGTCTTTAGGAATGTAGTGGAGTAAAAGTTGTCAAAAATATAAATAGTAAAGTAAGGTACTGATACCCCCAAAACAACTTAATATTTTTACTTAGTTACTTTACACCACTGCTATACCCTGTCTTAACCGGTTTTAACACAATTGCAGGCAACAGTACTTTTCCGTAACAACACGTTTGTGGCATCTTTTCTTCCGTTACACGCACTTGTTCGGAGACGCAGATAGCTAATTAGCACAGGTAGTTGCCTCTATCTTCTGTCTGTCTTCTATCAACAAGCGCTGTAACATGGTAATATGGCATTGTGGAAACCGTAACCCTTTAAAAGGTGTGTAGTAATTTAGCCTATTGTTTTTATTGAAATTGTATTATGACTGATATGAAAGTCAAGTTCCATAATGTTTCCAAAAACTATCGCTTGCCGGGAGTTTGCGTTTAAAAATAGCAGTGCTCCCTTCGTGAATAGACCGTATGAATATACCGTCTATGAATGGATAGATATCCGTAGGACATCCACAATGTGAGGATTCCTTATTTTGTCTAGTAATTGAGCACCCACTCTCAACTTTGGTTTGTTGGCTAGGTCAGGCATTTTGCAATATTTCCTTTAATATTTGAATTGCTTTGGTCCCTTTTCATTCAGGTTTGAGAAACGTTGTCCTATATATTTTGAACATATTTAGCATTAATATTCTTCAGAGAACAAAAAAATAACGTATACCATGATTATAATAGTGCTTCTCATCTCTATTCTGAATGGTATTCTGAATGGAAATGCATCTGTGGGTTATAATAATAACGTGTTGCACCAGGATAATAGCCGCAATAGCAACACATTTTAAATAGAAAATGGGGGCTCCTCTATTCTGCATGGCCTCCTTCAGAAGAAAAAGTCCATCAGCTGTTCTACTTCAGACAGCACCGGGCTGATTTCAAGACAGTGCTATTACCACAAAGAGCTACTGATGGAAAACACTTGCCTACTCCAATTTCCCATTTCCATAAACATTCATTTTGTAGGGAATTTGATTGAGTAAGATTTAGCCAATGATCTGAGTGTCTGAGACGGACACACTGAGAGGAATGGGGGAATGTGATGCAAATCACTGCAGGCATTTCAGACTCCGTGTTCTCTAACAGGTCATGTATATTTCATCGGGCCAGGCTTGGTTGGTCCAGCTTTTTAGATGTTCAAACTAACATGGATAACTTAATCTGTTAGTGACCGATAGTATTAGGTTGTGTTTACACAAGTAGCCCAATTCTGATATTATTTTACTAATTGGTCTTTTGACCAATCAGATCAACTATTTTGCCAATAATTGGGCAAAAGACCAGAATTGGGATACCTGTGTAAACACAGCCTTAGGGGGCAACAGAGGTTTTCTCACATATATGCTCAAAAAAAAAAGAAATGTGATAATGGGGAATAGTAGATTAAAAAAGTATATATATATATATATATATATATACACATACATACACACACATACATGTGTGTGTGTATATATATATATATACATACATATACAATGGGGCAAAAAAGTATTTAGTCAGCCACCAATTGTGCAAGTTCTCCCACTTAAAAAGATGAGAGAGGCCTGTAATTTTCATCATAGGTACACTTCAACTATGACAGACAAAATGAGAGAAAAAAAATCCAGAAAATCACATTGTAGGATTTTTAATGAATTTATTTGCAAATTATGGTGGAAAATAAGTATTTGGTCAATAACAAAAGTTTCTCAATACTTTGTTATATACCATTTGTTGGCAATGACAGAGGTCAAACGTTTTCTGTAAGTCTTCACAAGGTTTTCACACACTGTTGCTGGTATTTTGGCCCATTCCTCCATGCAGATCTCCTCTAGAGCAGTGATGTTTTGGGGCTGTTGCTGGGCAACAGACTTTCAACTCCCTCCAAAGATTTTCTATGGGGTTGAGATCTGGAGACTGGCTAGGCCACTCCAGGACCTTGAAATGCTTCTTACGAAGCCACTCCTACGTTGCCCGGGCGGTGTGTTTGGGATCATTGTCATGCTGAAAGACCCAGCCCATGCCCTTGCTGATGAAAGGAGGTTTTCACTCAAAATCTCACGATACATGGCCCCATTCATTCTTTCCTTTACATGGATCAGTCGTCCTGGTCCCTTTGCAGAAAAACAGCCCCAAAGCATGATGTTTCCACCCCCATGCTTCACAGTAGGTATGGTGTTCTTTGGATGCAACTCAGCATTCTTTGTCCTCCAAACACGACGAGTTGAGTTTTTACCAAAAAGTTATATTTTGGTTTCATCTGACCATATGACATTCTCCCAATCTTCTTCTGGATCATCCAAATGCTCTCTAGCAAACTTCAGACGGGCCTGGACATGTACTGGCTTAAGCAGGGGGACACATCTGGCACTGCAGGATTTGAGTCCCTGGCGGCGTAGTGTGTTACTGATGGTAGGCTTTGTTACTTTGGTCCCAGCTCTCTGCAGGTCATTCACTAGGTCCCCCAGTGTGGTTCTGGGATTTTTGCTCACCGTTCTTGTGATCATTTTGACCCCATGGGGGTGAGATCTTGCATGGAGCCCCAGATCGAGGGAGATTATCAGTGGTCTTGTATGTCTTCCATTTCCTAATAATTCCTCCCACAGTTGATTTCTTCAAACCAAGCTGCTTACCTATTGCAGATTCAGTCTTCCCAGCCTGGTGCAGGTCTACAATTTTGTTTCTGGTGTCCTTTGACAGCTCTTTGGTCTTGGCCATAGTGGAGTTTGGAGTGTGACTGTTTGAGGTTGTGGACAGGTGTCTTTTATACTGATAACAAGTTCAAACAGGTGCCATTAATACAGGTAACAAGTGGAGGACAGAGGAGCCTCTGAAAGAAGAAGTTACAGGTCTGTGAGAGCCAGAAATCTTGCTTGTTTGTAGGTGACCAAATACTTATTTTCCACCACAATTTGCTAATAAATTCATTAAAAATCCTACAATGTGATTTTCTGGATTTTCTTTCTCATTTTGTCTGTCATAGTTGAAGTGTACCTATGATGAAAATTACAGGCCTCTCATCTTTTTAAGTGGGAGAACTTGCACAATTGGTGGCTGACTAAATACTTTTTTGCCCCACTTTTATATATATAAAAATAGATAGATTTTAAAATACACATTTCTTCCCTGGGATAAAACAAAGTCTGGGACCAAAATGCTCTTGAACAGCTTCTACCCCCAAGCATAAGACTTGACCAGTTAATCAAATGGCTACTTGGACAATTTGTATTGTGTCCCTTTTTTTGTTTTTGCACTGACTCTCTTGCACTGTTTCTATGCACATCCACTGCACTCTACCCACACACTCACAAATACTACATTCACACATACAGTCGTGGCCAAAAGTTTTGAGAATGATACAAATATTAATTTTCACAAAGTTTGCTGTCTCAGTTTGTATGATGGCAATTTACATATACTCCAGAATGTTATGAAGAGTGATCAGATGAATTGCAAATAATTGCAAAGACCCTCTAAGCCATGCAAATGAACTGAATCCCCCCAAAAACCTTTCCACTGCATTTCAGCCCTGCCACAAAAGGACCAGCTGACATCATGTCAGTGATTCTCTTGCTAACACAGGTATGAGTGTTGACGAGGACAAGGCTGGAGATCACTCTGTCATGCTGATTGAGTTCTAATAACAGAGGGGAAGCTTCAAAAGGAGGGTGGTGCTTGGAATCATTGTTCTTCCTCTGTCAATCATGGTTAACTACAAGGAAACACGTGCCGTCATCATTGCTTTGCACAAAAAGGGCTTGACAGGCAAGGATATTGCTGCCAGTAAGATTGCACCTAAATCAACTATCGGATCATCAAGAACTTCAAGGAGAGCGGTTCAATTGTTGTGAAGAAGGCTTCAGGGCGCCCAAGAAAGTCCAACAAGCGCCAGGACCGTCTCCTAAAGTTCATTCAGTTGCGGGATCGGGGCACCACCAGGTACAGGGATTGGACTGCTGAGGACTGGGGTAAAGTCATTTTCTCTGATGAATCCCCTTTTTGATTGTTTTGGGCATCCGGAAAAAAGCTTGTCCAGAGAAGACGAGGTGAGTGCTACCATCAATCCTGTGTCATGCCAACAGTAAAGCATCATGAGACCATTAATGTGTGGGGTTGCTTCTCAGCCAAGGAAGTGGACTCACTCACAATTTTGCCTAAGAACACAGCCATGAATAAATAATGGTAAAAAAACATCCTCTTAGAGCAACTTCTCCTAACCATCCAGGAACAGTTTGGTGATGAACAATGCCTTTTCCAGCATGTTGGAGCACCTTGCCATAAGGCAAAAGTGATAACTAAGTGGCTCGGGGAACAAAACATCAACATTTTGGGTCCATGGCCAGGAAACTCCCCAGACCTTAATCCCATTGGGAACTTGTGGTCAATCCTCAAGAGGCAGGTGGACAAACAAAAACCTACAAACTCCAAGCATTGATTATGCAAGAATGGGCTGCAATCAGTCAGGATGTGGCCCAGAAGTTAATTGACAGCATGCCAGGGTGGATTGCAGAGGTCTTGAAAAAGAAGGGTCAACAAAGCAAATATTGACTCTGCATCAACTTCATGTAATTGTCAATAAAAGCCATTGACACTTATGAAATGCTTTTAATTATACTTCAGTATTCCATACTAACATCTGACAAAAATATCTAAAGACACTGAAGCAGCAAACTTTGTGAAAATTAATTTTTGTGTTGTTCTCAAAACTTTTGGCCACGACTGTACACACGCTCGCACACACAAAACACACACGCACACATGCATATTGGTACCACACACACACTCACACATAGACACATTTTCAAACTCTTCACATACACTGCTTTATTCTGTTTATTATCTATCCTGATTTCCTAGTCACTTTTACCCCTACCTAAATGTACATATTACCTCAACTACCTCGTACCCCTGCACATTGAATCGGTACTGGTACTCTGTGTATATAGCCTCGTTACTGTTATTTTATTGTGTTATTATGTTCTTTTTTTATTCATCAAATCTGTCATACTTTTTAACTCTAAATTGTTGGGAAAGGGCTCGTAAGTAAGCACTTCACAGTAAAGTCTACACCTGTTGTATTCGGTGCATGTGACAAATACAATTTCATTTGTGGTGATCAATTTATATCAACAATTTGTTAAAGGCAGTTGTTGCAAGAGAATCATAAAGATGTTTGTACTTTCAACAAAACACTTGATAATGCACTTTACAGAGGGCAGAGATACTTGTACTTCACAGATTACCTTATTATGAGCAAAATATCACACAGTCAAAATACAAAGGCAAAAAGTAACATGTCCATGACGAAGTTCTAGAGAAATGTGATAATTTCCATTAGATAATAACACAGTGGTGTTGCTCTCAGTGACCCAACTGGTTTGGATTGCCATGGAGACCGTTTCCAAACTGATGTCAGACAGAGGGAGAGGGCCCTCCTCTGGTTCTTCTCAGTCATTGTAACCAGTGGAATGTCAATCCTATAGTTTAGAACCATGTCCACCTTCGCCTCCTCTGTCATTTGGCCTTTCCCTTCTAATTTCTAGAGACCCAAAACACTTGGAGGAGAGAGGTCCAGGCAGAAATGACTGCGAGCGGCTTTAACTGGTAAGACCTGGAAAAACTTGCCCTCGAACTGAGTGAGATGGAGGACATTTATCAATGGCCTACGCTCCTTGTAGGAGCTAAGGGCTTAAAGGGCGACTGCACTTTCTGATCTGGCCTCATTTTTAAGATTGCCCATTAAGAAATCATAGTGGCCTTGACTGAAGCCAAACCAGAGTTGTTTTGGAGGTGTGGTTTTTTGCATAGAAATAGAAAGACTAGAATGGGCATCCCCATTCAATTCAATGATGGCATAATGGTTGTACAGGCGACCATTGCGAGTGTACCCATAGGAGCAAAGCAGGAAGTAAAACCAGGCAGTTTACTCATCAATCTTGAGCTTAAAAATGTAAATATTTTTTCAAACTGTACACCAGTGTTATTAAAAGTCGGTACAGTGTGGTCAGCAACAAAAAAAATAAAAATTGGGGGGGGGCGGGGACAACATAAAGAGTACAGATTATTATATGGGACAGTATAAACACATTTGTTTTAAAGGTAATTAGAAAAATACAATTTTATTGAGTAAATGTATTTATTGGTTTGTTTTAATTTTGACTTGAGATGAAAATGCAATGAATTGAAGGTTGTTTGTTGATGTAAACATTTTGGGGTGGGATTGCATTAAATACTTGGGGTAAAAATGGGGTCCCCAGACATTCTGGCAGAAAAAAATGGTTCCCCGCTGAAAATGTTTGAGTACAACTGTGTAAAGTACACAAATGTAAAGAGAACTAGATAAACAATTATTCCTCAAATTGTACAAAACAACAATAGCAATACACTTTTAACTAAATCAACACAAACTATTTTTATGTCTCTGTGTCCAGAATGAAGGAATTTAGATTTAGTTTCGTAAGCCAATAGTATTAGGGCAATGACTGGAAGTCTATGGGTATCTGCATAGTAGAAACAAAAAAATGCTATCCACGAGTTCCTCTGACTTTGGGGAAGTAGATCATCCTTAAGTATCCCTTTAGTCATAAATGAAAGATGAAGATTCAGTTCTCACCATACTATGAGTTATAGGAAAATGAGCACATATAAATATTTTGAATCCACAAAGCATGTAACACTAGATTCAATGAAATGCAATGCAGTGCCCATGCCTGGAATCAGTCGAGTGCAGTGTTTTGCCAATAAGGCTTCACTTTGCCCTCTGAACTCATTCTATATTCATAACAAGAGACATTTGGACAATACACCTCTCAAAGGCTGCTGAATAGGTTTAATACTCATGTAAACAACTCGAAACCAATTACTTAATGAATCGGACCCTCCCAGAGTGAGCAGCCTCACAAAGAACGGTACATGCATTGTATTTGGCATTGAGTCC
This sequence comes from Oncorhynchus tshawytscha, assembly GCF_018296145.1. NCBI lineage: Eukaryota > Metazoa > Chordata > Actinopteri > Salmoniformes > Salmonidae > Oncorhynchus > Oncorhynchus tshawytscha. The sequence continues at coordinate 15,839,340 of NC_056433.1, forward strand.
TCAAATTTAGGCCATGATCTCACAGTTTCAGTCGTGGTAAAAACAACAACAAATAATAATATCCCTGATTCTTAACACGTTGGCAACACAAATACACAGGACTGGCATTTTCAAGCATCTCTCAACATGACTTTTGATAACCCATGAACTTGCTAATAGTATACCGAAGTGATCACACACACACATTATACCTTTTTCTTATACAGTACTTGTTATTCAACACAGAACACACAAACCAAGTCAACGCATAACCAAAGTAGCAAGGACAATTCAGTGAACCTTTGTATAATCTGTACTTTAAGTGTGGGAAATACAATACAGTCTATTCTATGTTATTCCAAGCTGTTTTTCATCCAACTATTAATCTCTTCTTTTGATTAACAGATCTGCGAGCCGGGATGCCTGCCCTTGAAAAGGTCCGTGTGAATTCAGATATTATAATAGATCAGTTTATGTGTCCAAGGTTCCGATGGGGCCTTGAGCCCTGAGCTCCTTTGAGGGTGTCTACACACATCTGTTTCTGCTCATTGTTCCGCCTAGATAAAGAGAACCATAGGCAATGTTTCATTGTGACACACACCAGAACCATGTTTCATTGTGACACGTACCAGAACCGTGTTTCATGGTGACACACCAGAACCATGATTCATTGTGACACACCAGAACCGTGTTTCATGGTGACACACCAGAACCATGATTCATTGTGACACACCAGAACCGTGTTTCATGGTGACACACCAGAACCATGATTCATTGTGACACACACCAGAACCATGTTTCATTGTGACACACACCAGAACCATGTTTCGTTGTGACACACACCAGAACCATGTTTCGTTGTGACACACACCAGAACCATGTTTCATTGTGAACACACACCAGAACCATGTTTCATTGTGAACACACACCAGAACCATGTTTCATTGTGACACACACCAGAACCATGTTTCATTGTGACACACACCAGAACCATGTTTCGTTGTGACACACACCAGAACCATGTTTCGTTGTGACACACACCAGAACCATGTTTCATTGTGACACACACAGAACCATGTTTCATTGTGACACACACCAGAACCATGTTTCGTTGTGACACACACCAGAACCATGTTTCATTGTGACACACACCAGAACCATGTTTCGTTGTGACACACACCAGAACCATGTTTCATTGTGACACACCAGAACCATGTTTCATTGTGACACACACCAGAACCATGTTTCATTGTGACACACACCAGAACCATGTTTCGTTGTGACACACACCTGAACCATGTTTCATTGTGACACACACCAGAACCATGTTTCATTGTGACACACACCAGAACCATGTTTCGTTGTGACACACACCAGAACCATGTTTCATTGTGACACACACCAGAACCATGTTTCATTGTGACACACACCAGAACCATGTTTCGTTGTGACACACACCAGAACCATGTTTCATTGTGACACACACCAGAACCATGTTTCATTGTGACACACACCAGAACCATGTTTCGTTGTGACACACACCAGAACCATGTTTCATTGTGACACACACCAGAACCATGTTTCATTGTGACACACACCAGAACCATGTTTCATTGTGACACACACCACAGTTGTAGTCTGCTAACACAAAACAACTTTTTAAAATGTTTTCTGTTTCAAGGAACTGGTGAAAGTTAACTTTGATCATCGTCTGTACCTGCACAGTCTTTTTAATACATCACATTCTACATTTCATTACCATTGCAACAAGATATACAGTACTGTACGGGTTAGACATGCTAAACTGTTGCATATGACATTCTGAAATACAGTGCTTGGATTCCAACATTTCTTGACGTTATCACGTGGAGGGATCAGAAGAAGATCCATAAAAAGAAAGTATGTGTTAATAGAAGAAATTATGGTCTTTTCACAAATGACCCATTCTAGCCACAGTTACCTGTACTATAGGTCTGTAGGAGGAGAGGACGGTGTAGGTCTGTAGGAGGAAAGGACGGTGTAGGTCTGTAGGAGGAGAGGACGGTGTAGGTCTGTAGGTGGAGAGGACGGTGTAGGTCTGTAGGAGGAGAGGACGGTGTAGGTCTGTAGGAGGAGAGGACGGTGTAGGTCTGTAGGAGGAGAGGACGGTATGGGTCTGCAGGAGGAGAGGATGGTGTAGGTCTGTAGGAGGAGAGGACGGTGTAGGTCTGTAGGAGGAGAGGACGGTGTAGGTCTGTAGCAGGAGAGGATGGTGTAGGTCTGTAGGAGGAGAGGATGGTGTAGGTCTGTAGGAGGAGAGGACGGTATGGGTCTGCAGGAGGAGAGGATGGTGTAGGTCTGTAGGAGGAGAGGACGGTGTAGGTCTGCAGGAGGAGCATTTCCGATTCTGAAGAAAATAACATCATTGCAACGGTCTACTTGGAGTTGAACGACTGACTTTTAAAACAGCCAGAGAGGGACTGTAGCAAATTAGCCCCTTGGTCTCAACGTGTAGCAGTTTTGAAGGTGTAGCCAGAGTCTATTATGAAAGAAATTGTGGCATGTCAAGGAAGCCAAAGCTAGCATGCCAGGGTTAAGTTTTAAGTTGATGCAGTAAGTGAAAGGTCATAGCCTTTTGTGCAGGTGGTATTAAAAAGTAATTGTGTTTGGTCAATTCACCTTGTGCTGCAATACAATCTTTAAATCACAGCTAGCCTTGCCCCTCAGTTCTGTTTTCCATTTTCAGCTTTTGATGGAGACTGCAGTTTAACCAAACACAGGATTCCATCCACGAGTTGTTTTGATTGTATATACGGAGTTGTCCAACGTGTATGTTGCATCTGAATCATATCAATGCTGTTGTCAAATGGCAGTTCTACTTACCAGTGTGACTATGAAGGTTAAAGTGTAGCAACCGTGTGAATGGAATTTACAGTACATAATGTGATTTGTGATGCCATTGTCATTCACCGCTGTCTCTTCAACAGGAAACACTCAAGGTGTTACTGTTCACGAATCATGTTTATTTTTCATCTATTTATTTGAAGGTTGGGAAGATGTCTATAACAGGAATACAATTTCTGGGCTGGCAAAGCCCTGATGGAAATGAGTGCTTTTGAGTGGCTCCATGGGTTACTGCTGCTGAACCATAACAATTATTTGCTAGAAAATTGCTGCAAATTCCTCTTTTAATATCGGAATAAAAACGTAAAAAATGTCTCAATACCTTGTCAACTGTACATGATATATTCCCCCATCAATCATCTCTGTCACAACAAAAGGAAGCCCAACTAAGTGAAATAATTATCTGCTTTCAATGCTGAGCAGTACAGTTGTGAAAAGGCTCAAGGTTTCTTGTGTTGGTACATTGATTGTACTCCAAAGTGTTGTTTGCTTTTTTTTAGTCAGTTAAAAGGTATTAAATATCTTAAATTGTTTGTTTCATATCCACCACTATCCTGATGATATTAACATGAAGTGACTGGTGGAATTATGGCACTTGTGCTGTATTAAAAGATGCCCATATCTGGTCAAAGTCAATACTACTCCCAAATGCAAAAGTGAAGATTTCCAGTGAGCCACACTTACTCTGCATAGCAGATCAGGCTCTATCTCAAATTTGCACAGAACTCAATCTGTACATTTTTCTGCATCCACCCAGCCAGCTCTGTTATGCTGGTCCTCTATGGAGACCAGTGAGCAAAGACAAATACTGATTTGACAGAGCAACATCTGTCACAAACATATAGAGAACTCTTTTCAGAGGCACCAAGAGGCAGCTGCTTGTACATAGTATGAGGGGTTACATTCAAGTGAGACTAAATAACTGTTACATTCAACATGTAGTGAGACTAGTAAATTAAGAGTCCTTAAATAACGGTTTCATTGTTGTGCAGAACGAGATCCTCAAGCACATGCACCAAACAGCATATATTTCAGTATATTCACGGCATAAATTAGTTACCACTCTAGCTAGCTTTATGAATTCACAATGGACTATTAGGATGGTTATCGACCAAGAGACCCATGATGCGACCCAAAGATGATGACCTCAGGTACTGATAACAAAATGGGAGTTAACAGAGATATCAAAGGGCACCCAGGACATCCATGGTATATATTCTTAAAACATGAAAAAATGGGATCTGTCATGGATATTTTCATCATGCCTAATTGAAAAGGATGGTTTGTAATGTCGCTCTAAAACACTCTGTGGGATGTAAAGCAGTTTAATTGGGCTAAATTGATCTGAATTGAAAGCACTCTGTTAAAAGGAAGGGATGCCACTGGCAGTGGGCCTAGTGTGGCCAGTAATCCGAGAGCGCTAGGGCCCTTACCTGCCCATTAGCATGGAAATGCAGAGGATGAGCTTTGAGGATAAAGTGTTTTAATAACAAACATGTTCCCCCGGTTAGCCTTTAACTGGAGTGTGATTCAATTATTTTCAAAGGAGAGTTTGGCATGCATTTGCAGTGCACATCGGTCCTCAGCATATATATGAGTGTACAAAACATTAGGAACACCTGCTCTTTCCATGACATAGACTGACCATGTGAATCCAGGTGAAAGCTATGATCCCTTATTGATGTCACCACTTCAATCAGTGTTAATGAAGGGGAGGAGACAGGTTAAAGAAAGATGTTTAAGCCTTAACACAATTGAGCCCTGGATTGTGTATGTGTGCCATTCACAGAGGATGAATGGGCAAGACAAGATATTTAAGTGCCTTTGGACGGGGTATGGTAGAAGGTGTCAAGGCACACTAGTTTGAGTGTGTCAACAACTGCAACGTTGCTGGGTTTTTTACGCTCAACAGTTTCCCGTGTGTATCAAGAATGTTCCACCACCCAAAGGACATCCAGCCAACTTGACACAATTGTGGGAAGCATTTGAGTTAACATGGGCCAGCATCCCTGTGGAACGCTTTCTACACCTTGAAGAGTCCATGCCCTGACGATATATATATATATATATATATATATATATATATATATATATATATATATATATATTGAAGGGAAACCTGGGGCTTGTGGTACATAGCCAATATACCACTCCGCGCTGCATCGTGCGTAAGAACATCCCTTAGCCGTGGTATATTGGCCATATACCACAACTCCTTTTGGCATTATTGCTTAAATACCACACTAGAGCCGAGTGTTCTCACTGTGACCTTGAGCCTTGTGACAGTTAGAGGAGAGCAAATCCCATGAATGCCATTTATATTTGTGCCTATACAGTGAGAAGTGAAACAAGATTGAGTTCCAACAGTAAGGAATGATGTCATTTAGAGAGGGTGGTGTGTGGGAAATAAACAGCCACTGACAAGGTTGGGGTTTCCGGGAACAAAAGCAGGGACTTCGCTGCTCACATCTTTGTTTACTCTGACCTTCTACCAGACTAGCCTACTGTTATTGTCAATGTAAGCATATAAGCTATATGCTAAGTATCTGGAAAGTTGCTAAATAATGACAAACACACATTATTTCCAACCACTGTGTTATAACTTTGAAGAACATATGTATAAACCAGTGGCGGCTGCTGAGGGGAGGACGGCTCATAATAATGGCTGGAATGGAGTAAATGGAATGCTATCAAAAACATGGAAACCACGTGTTTGATGCCATTCCATTGACTCCATTCCAGCCATTATTATGAGCCGTCCTCCCCTCAGCAGCCGCCACTGGTAAAAAACTATTTGTAAACTAATGGGCAGTTAGCACATTAATTATCATAAATTCCTTGTATAATATTTAGTACAGCTTAATGTAATGTGTTATCACCATACTATCATCTTTGCTTTCTGGCTGCTGCTTCCAGAGCACTTTCCCGACCAGTTCCTAACCTTGGTCAAGACTGCCCCCACCTGGTAGAGTGTTGAACCAGCAGAGGCTTGTCACATGCTCTCTGAGCTGAGGGCAGGCAGATTTGATTTGTCAAAGGTCATGAATTTAAATCCCCTATGTGAAGGAGGTGGATATAGTGTTGATGACTTGTTAAAACAGCATCATAATGAATCAGTCAGTATACGGCATTGAGTCAACAGGTCTGGGGCTGACCAGCTGTCCTCTCTCAGTCCTTTCTATGAAGTGTTTGTGGATGAGCTTAGGGCCCAAACTGTGAAATCACATAGAAGTGGATTAAAAGCAACAACCCCACTCGATTGGGGCCACACTCCTAAATTGATAAGAGTCCTCCGGTTCCTGCCTTAGGAATCCACATCAGAAATAGAAAATGCATTGTATTCCCCCATACTACGTATGAAGTATTGTATGAATGAAACAGAATAGACACAGGGTTACTATGATAAAAATAGTAAGCCCTAGTGATCACGATACATGGAGAGAGTCCTTGTGTGTGATCTGCTTGAGCATGTATGTCCTACTTTCTGTCTCATTGTGTGTGTATCTCTTTCCACCGGTCTCTGTGTAGTGGCGAGATGATCTTTATTCATTACATGCAAGGTTTCCCTTTTGTGTGCATAGCTGTCTTTCTTACAGCGGTCAGCGGGATCCATTCAGCCCTCAGATAACACAGCTCTCTCTGTAACAATAAGTCCCTTTTCTGCCCTGTCTGTATGTCCTGGATCTTCAGCCCTCAGATAACACAGCTCTCTCTGTAACAATAACGTCCCTTTTCTGCCCTGTCTGTATGTCCTGGATCTTCAGCCCTCAGATAACACAGCTCTCTCTGTAACAATAACGTCCCTTTTCTGCCCTGTCTGTATGTCCTGGATCTTCAGCCCTCAGATAACACAGCTCTCTCTGTAACAATAACGTCCCTTTTCTGCCCTGTCTGTATGTCCTGGATCTTCAGCCCTCAGATAACACAGCTCTCTCTGTAACAATAACGTCCCTTTTCTGCCCTGTCTGTATGTCCTGGATCTTCAGCCCTCAGATCAGCCCTCAGATAACACAGCTCTCTGTAACAATAACGTCCTTTTCTGCCCTGTCTGTATGTCCTGGATCTTCAGCCCTCAGATAACACAGCTCTCTCTGTAACAATAAGTCCCTTTTCTGCCCTGTCTGTATGTCCTGGATCTTCAGCCCTCAGATAACACAGCTCTCTCTGTAACAATAACGTCCCTTTTCTGCCCTGTCTGTATGTCCTGGATCTTCAGCCCTCAGATAACACAGCTCTCTCTGTAACAATAACGTCCCTTTTCTGCCCTGTCTGTATGTCCTGGATCTTCAGCCCTCAGATAACACAGCTCTCTCTGTAACAATAAGTCCCTTTTCTGCCCTGTCTGTATGTCCTGGATCTTCAGCCCTCAGATAACACAGCTCTCTCTGTAACAATAACGTCCCTTTTCTGCCCTGTCTGTATGTCCTGGATCTTCAGCCCTCAGATAACACAGCTCTCTCTGTAACAATAACGTCCCTTTTCTGCCCTGTCTATATGTCCTGGATCTTCAGCCCCTGCTTCAGTTGGGTGGACTTGGTCCAGTCGACTCGGTGCCTTATGTTCTATATGTGTCCATTCTGTATATGTCTGGGTGTCTTCTATGTTGAAAGTCAACTAACAACGTGCAGGAGGTGTAACATGGCTTAACATGTAGCTCCGGAGACGGGGTATACAGGGTGCTCTTTGAAAAGGGTCTCTTATTCTCTTTTACAGGCATTGAGCTGTGCGGTCTGTGAATGGCACATTTGAACCCGTACTGTGTTCATGGACATATGCTTGAAAGCCTTCCACAAAGACAGCTCAGTATTCCTCTTATCTCCCTATTTTAGCATTGACATTTGAGTGCCTGCTGAATGCATGCTTTAACAAACAGCCCTTATCACCATGACATCTGGGTAAGCACACAATTCCCCAAATAGCCAAACTTCTTTACTTTGGCTTCTTTCTAGGAGTCAGGGGTGCTTCCCAGATGACACCCTGTTCCCTAGTGCACTACATTTGACCAGAGTCCTATGAGCCCTGCTCAAAAGTAGTACACTCTATAGGGGATCGAGTCACATTTGGGACGCAAAAAGGCAGATGCACCATAACTATTTATGTACCTAATAACTGATTTGTGAACTAGGTTATTCAGCTGAGGCCAAAGCCCCATGCTGTGGCATTCAACAGATCTCCCCATCATTAGGTTCAGAAACTTTGGCTTTGACATGAAAGCTTCATAACGACAGTAGAGCAACAGTTCTGCCAATCAGTGTCGGCACCCCAGCGGGTGGCCATATTGCCCGCTTAGGGGACTTGTATTGGTACTGCATGGTGGGCATGTTTTGACTGTTGTTCTCTCAGTTAACAACTACATCAGAGACTGCTAAGCAGACGTGGGATAATGACATGGGTTTAGCTGTGTTTATGGGCCCCCTGGCAGGGTGGCAGGGCAGCGAGTGCAGCCAAAGCTACTGACCCTGCTTATGTGGAGCGTCTCATTACGCCGCTAATATGGCTCACAAACAAAGGCTTTAAAAGGGAAAAGTCACTAATGAGAAAACCCCTGCTAAATGGGAGTTCTCTGAACTGCCCTGGCTGCTTTCTGTTACACACACACAAAATAAACATTATGCTGACCAACACACAAACACACAACGCAGAATATTTCACTAAGGCCGTCAGTGTTTTCTAAATGCAGCTTTATCTATCCTTTGTAGATAGTATTGTCTAATGATGAGAAATAACAAACAAAAAGCCCTCAGTTATTGAAGAAAGGGTGATGGTGAAATAACAGTAGGCTGCAGAGAAACCAGGACTCCCACCATCCATCTATCTTCTTTGCTTTATCACAAAATCATGGCCTTCTTTGGGGAATTATACATCTAGGCCTACTGTACAATTAAATATTAACAAGAAACCAGGATAGTTGTTGCCTATTTCAAATTCTGAGGGAGGCCAACAAATGCTGTAAACTAAAATGTCAGTCAGAGATAGATTTAGCAGAGCAGAGGCTTCTGTTATGCCTCCTCCTAGCTGCCAAATGATTCCAGTCCCCTTCACTCACTCCAAGCCCTCAATCCTAATCATCTGCCCACACTACTATGACTGCCAGCCACCGCTGCCTCTCTATACACATGGAACAGGAAAGGAGGATTATTGCACAGATGGCTGTGAATGAATGAGAGATCCTTCAGATGTAATGATGCTACAATTGTGTATTCAGGAGGGAAAATTCTCCCTTTTTTAAGGAAATCTGTCCAGACATAAACCAGGACACAGTAAAGGGGGCATTTCGTTTCTGGTAGACGGGGTATTGAGCGATAGGAACCAATAAACACTGTCCAGTTAATGATGGTGTCAGTGGGGATAATTTATGAGAGAGCAACACAAAAGAATATTGTTCACAAATAACTATTGCTTTCTCCATCCTCATTAAGAGAGACTGAGGGCTACTGTTTAGTGCCTGCAGCAGCAGCAAAGCTATTCTCTGTCTCTTGGATAGAGGCCATTGTGTGTGTGTATGGAAACTACAGATGACTGTGTCACGATTCCGGAAGCTATAAAACGGATGGAGGATGATAAGCCTACATCAATCATTAATGAGTATGGAGAGATTGATTCCTTTGGATTTCATAGCACAAAACTGTACTATATTGACCTCAGGGCTAATTTGCTAACTGTTTGCTTATTGTATGCACAGTTTATTTTCAAGTGGATAGAATGTAAAATAACCTTTTTGGTAGAACAAAAAGTAAATGATGAAAATATCATACTTTTTCCCCCTCCATATATATTGCATTTTACTCTTTTATAACCATAACAGAGGTAAATATAGAGCTTCATAAATCAAACATGTAGAGTACACACCTTCCTCTTTCATTATCAAGCTTTGTGCCATTTTATGTGCACATTAAACACCATTGCATTTTCATCTAATTATTTATTTTTCAAAATTGTCCTTGACCTCACCTGAAATGCATTTGTGAAATAGCTTTTAGTAATGGCATTCTTCCAATGGTTTGGCTTTTTTTAAGTGTTTTTTTTTCTCCAACAAAATTCCAGCATAAATATAGTCCCATGCAGTTTAATAGGAAATATGTAAATTATATAATAATTCGAACCAATTATCACTGGATAGAGCAGCCACATCGATTAAATTAATTTCCAATTATTTCAGTACACAAATGATATATTTAACAGGTGCAACGGGTCAATGTACATTTCATTAGAGCATTATATATTTGAAGCCAAATAATTTACTGCAGTCATTAAAAAGAACAGACTCTGCTTTTCAGTGGATTCTCAAAAGCATTTAGTTCAGTACTCTAGCCACCTCGTTGGCTGCCTCTCCGGTCCACTTCTATCTGCTCGTTGCTGTGGGGGAATAATAGCTAGCTGCCTCTGCAGATAGAGGCTGTCGTGTGTGTTAGACTCCAGATATTGTGCGACCTTGAGCACGATCACATCTATCAAGGCAGTGTATGCATCCCAAATGGCACCCTATTCCCAACAAATTGTACTACTTTTGACCAGGGCCCGTGCCCTATATAGGGAATAGGGTGCCATTTCAAATGCAGCCAGTATGATTCCAGTCTTGTCAAAATGTGCTAAAGCAATTTACAGAGGCACAATACCAGTGGATACTTCATTTTTGGAAAATTGGCTCCACTTCGAACCATATTCACAAATTGATAATAAAGGTTGCTGCATTACCCTGTGATACATGGTGGCATTTTACACAACAGCCTTTGGTTTGGTGTGAAATTGAAACTAAATGTGATAATCAGCAGATTTCTGACAAGCTTATGCAAACACTCTACTACCTTTAACTTACTAACCTACTGTCATCATTATAGAGCAGGAGAGAAATAGTTTGTCAAATCAAAATTTATTGGTCACTTACACATGGTTAGCAGATGTTAATGCGAGTGTAGCGAAATGCTTGTGCTTCTAGTTCGACCGTGCAGTAATATCTAACAAGTAATCTAACAATTTCACAACAACCACCTTATACACAGAAGTGTAAAGGAATGAATAAGAATTTGTACATATAAATATATGGACGAGCGATGGCCGTGCGGCATAGGCACGAAGCAGTAGATGGTATAGAGTACAGTATATACATATAAGATGAGTAATGTAGGGTATGTAAACATTATATAAAGTGGCATTGTTTAAAGTGACTAGTGATACATTTATTACATCCAATTTTTATTGTTAAAGTGGCTATAGATTTGAGTCAGTATGTTGGCAGCAGCCACTCAATGTTAGTGATGGCTGTTTAACAGTCTGATGGCCTTGAGATAGAATATGTTTTTCAGTCTCTCGGTTCCAGATTTGATGCACCTGTACTGACCTCGTCTTCTGGATGATAACGGGGTGAACAGGCAGTGGCTCGGGTGGTTCTTGTCCTTGATGATCTTTTTGGCCTTCCTGTGACATCGGGTGGTGTAGGTGTCCTGGAGGGCAGGTAATTTGCCTCCGGTGATGCGTTGTGCAGACCTCACTACCCTCTGGAGAGCCTTACGGTTGTGGGCGGAGCAGTTGCCGTACCAGGCGGTGATATAGCCCGACAGGATGCTCTCGTTTGTGCATCTGTAAAAGTTTGTGAGTGTTTTCAGTGACAAACCAAATTTCTTCAGCCTCCGGAGGTTGAAGAGGCGTTGTTCCTTCTTCACCACGCTGTCTGTGTGTGGACCATTTCAGTTTGTCCGTGATGTGTATGCCGAGGAACTTAAAACTTTCCACCTTCTCCCGCTACTGTCCCGTCGATGTGGATGGGGGTGTGCTCCCTCTGCTGTTTCCCGAAGTCCACAATCATCTCCTTTGTTTCGTTGACGTTGAGTGTGAGGTTATTTTCCTGATACCACACTCCGAGGGTCCTCACCTCCTCCCTGTCGGCCGTCTCGTCGTTGTTGGTAATCAAGCCTACCACTGTAGTGTTGTCTGCAAATTCGATGATTGAGTTGAAGACGTGCAAGGCCACGCATTCATGGGTGAACAGGGAGTACAGGAGAGGGCTGAGAACGCACCTTTGTGGAGCCTTAGTGTTGAGGATCAGCGGGGTGGAGATGTTGTTTCCTACCCTTTTTATTTTTATTTCACCTTTATTTAACCAGGTAAGCTAGTTGAGAGCAAGTTCTTATTTACAACTGCGACCCGGCCAAGATAAAGCAAAGCAGCACAAACAACAACACATGGAATAAACAAACATACAGTCAATAATACAATAAAGAAAGTCTATATACAGTGTGTGCAAATGAGGTAGGATAAGGGAGGGGTGAGGCAATAAATAGGCCATAGTGGCGAAATTGTTACAGTACAGCAAATTAAACACTGGGGTGATAGATGAGCAGAAGATGAGTGTGCAAGTAGCGATACTGGGGTGCAAAGGAGCAAAATAAATAACAATATGGTGATGAGGTAGTTGGATGGGCTATTTACAGATTGGCTATGTACAGGTGCAGTGATCTGTGAGCTGCTTTGACAGCTGGTGCTTAAAGCTAGTGAGCGAGATATGAGTCTCCAGCTTCAGTGATTTTTCCAGTTCGTTCCAGTCATTGGCAGCAGAGAACTGGAAGGAGAGGCGGCCGAAGGAGGAATTGGCTTTGGGGGTGACCAGTGTAATATACCTGCTGGAGCGTGTGCTGCGGGTGGGTGCTGCTATGGTGACCCGTGAGCTGAGATAAGGCGGGGCTTTACCTAGCAACGACTTATAGATGACCTGGAGCCAGTGGGTATGGTGACGGATATGGAGCGAGGGCCAGCCAACGAGAGCATACAGGTCGCAGTGGTGGGTAGTATGTGGGGGCTTTGGTGACAAAACGGATGGCACTGTGATAGACTGCATCCAATTTGTTGAGTAGAGTGTTGGAGGCTATTTTGTAAATGACATCGCCAAAGTCAAGGATCGGTAGGACAGTCAGTTTTACGAGGGGATGTTTGGCAGCATGAGTGAAGGATGCTTTGTTGCGAAATAGGAAGTCGATTCTAGATTTAATTTTGGATTGGAGATGCTTAATGTGAGTCTGGAAGGAGAGTTTCCAGTCTAACCAGACACCTAGGTATTTGTAGTTGTCCACATATTCTAAGTCAGAATTCAAAGTCAGTAGTGATGCTGGACTGGTGGGTAGGTGTGGGCAGTGATCGGTTGAAGAGCATGCATTTAGTTTTGCTTGCATTTAAGAGCAGTTGGAGGCCACAGAAGGAGAGTTGTATGGCATTGAAGCTCGTCTGGAGGTTTGCTAACACAGTGTCCAAAGAAGGGCCAGAAGTATACAGAATGGTGTCGTCTGCGTAGAGGTGGATCAGCGAATCACCAGCAGCAAGAGCGACATCATTGATGTTTACAGAGAAAAGAGTCGGCCCGAGAATTGAACCCTGTGGCACCCCTATAGAGAGTGCCAGAGGACCGGACAACATGCCCTCCGATTTGACACACTGAACTCTTGTCAGAGAAGTAGTTGGTGAACTAGGCAAGGCAGTCATTTGAGAAACCAAGGCTGTTGAGTCTGCTAATGAGAATGTGGTGATTGACAGAGTCGAAAGCCTTGGCCAGGTCGATGAATACATCGTTTAGGTCGTTTAGGACCTTTAGCGTGGCTGAGGTGCACCCATGACCAGCTTGAAGTGTTTTAGGGAGCGTTTGACAGTGATGAGGGGTGGTCGCTTGTCCGCAGACCCATTACCGACGCAGGCAATGAGGCAGTGATCACTGAGATCCTGGTTGAAGACAGCAGAGGTGTATTTGGATGGCAGGTTGGTTAGGATGATATCTACCCTCACCACCTGGGGGCGGCCCGTCAAAGTCCAGGACCCAGTTGCAGAGGGCGGGGCCGAGACCCAGGGTCTCGAGCTTAATGACGAGTTTGGAGGGTACTATGGTGTTAAATGCTGAGCTGTATTTGATGAACAGCATTCTTACATAGGTATTCTTCTTGTCCATATGGGTTAGTGCAGTGTGATTGCGATTGCGTCGTTTGTGGACCTATTGGGGCGGTAAGCAAATTGGAGTGGGTCTAGTGTGTCAGGTAAGGTGGAGGTGATATGATCCTTGACTAGTCTCTCAAAGCACTTCAAGATGACAGAAGTGAGTGCTACGGGGCGATAGTCGTTTAGCTCAGTTACCTTAGCTTTCTTGGGAACAGGAAATAATGGTGGCCCTCTTGAAGCATGTGGGAACAGCAGACTGGGATAGGGATTGATTGAATATGTCTGTAACACACCAGCCAACTGGTCTGCGCATGCTCTGAGGACGCGGCTAGGGATGCCGTTTGGGCCGGCAGCCTTGCGAGGGTTAACACATTTAAAGGTTTTACTCATGTTGGCTGCGGTGAAGGAGAGCCCGCAGGTTTTGGTAGCGGGCCGTATCAGTGGCACTGTATTGTCCTCAAATGTCACGTTCGTTGAAATTAATATCAGACCAAGGCGCAGCGTATGTTGAAATCCACATAATTTTAAAAAACAAAGAGAAACTTAGCAATGACAAAGACAAACAATAAACTAACAACGAACCGTGACTACAGAGATGTTATGTGCACTAACTCAAAACACATACATTCAAACAATATCCCATAACCCACAGGTGGAAAAATGTAACTTAAGTATGATCCCCAATTAGAGACAATGATTACAACTAGCTGCCTCTAATTTGGAATCATACACAAATACCAACATAGAAAATTAAACCTAGAACCCCACATAGAAATAATAAACTAGACTAAAAAACCCTAGTCACGCTCTGACCTACTCTACCATAGAAAATACAGGCTTTCTATGGTCAGGACGTGACATCAAAGCGAGCAAAGAGGTTGTTTAATTTGTCTGGGAGCAAGACGTCGGGGGGGCTGGTTTTCTTTTTGTAATCCGTGTCTGAGCCGTTGAATTGCAACTTTACTTTGTCTCTATACTGACGCTTAGCTTTTCTGATTGCCTTGCGGAGGGAATAGCTACACTGTTTGTATTCAGTCATGTTTCCGGTCGCCTTGCCATGATTAAAAGCAGTTTTGTGCGAATGCTGCCATCAATCCACAGTTTCTGGTTGGGTAAGGTTTTCATAATCACCGTAGCTACAACATCACCGATGCACTTGCTAATAAACTCGCTCACAGAATCAGCGTATACATCAATGTTGTTGTCTGAGGCTATCCGGAACATATCCCAGTCCATGATCGACGCAATCTTGAAGCGTAGAATCAGATTGGTCGGACCAGCGTTGAACAGACCTGAGCACAGGCGTTTCCTGTTTTAGTTTCTGTCTATAGGCTGGGAGCAACAAAATGGAGTCGTGGTCAGATTTGCCGAAAAGAGGGCGAGGGAGGGCTTTGTATGCGTCGCGGAAGTTAGAGTAGCAATGATCCAGAATGCTGCCAGCCCGGGTCGCGCATTCGATATTCTGATAAAAGTTAGGGAGCCTTGTTTTCAGAATAGCTTTGTTAAAATCCCCATTTACAATAAATGCATCCTCAGGATATGTGGTTTCCAGTTTACATAGAGACCAATTAAGTTCTTTCAGGGCCTTCGAGGTGTCTGCTTGGCTGGGGAATATACACGGCTGTGATTTTAATCGAAGAGAATCCTCTTGGTAGATAATGCGGTCGGTTTGGTTGTAAGAATTCTAGGTCAGGTGAACAAAAGGACTTGAGTTCCTGTATGTTGTTATGATCACACTATGACTCGTTAATCATAAGGCATACACCCCTGCCCTTCTTCTTTCCAGAGCGATGTTTGTTTCTGTCGGCGTGATGCGTGAAGAAACCAGGTGGCTGTACCGACTCTGATAATGTATCCCGAGTGAGCCATGTTTCCGTGAAACAGAGAATGAGAATGATATCTCTCTGGAAGGCAACCCTTGCTCGAATTTCGTCTACCTTGTTGTCAAGAGACTTGACATTGGCAAGTAGTATACTCAGAAGCGGTGAGCGATGTGCCCGTCTATGGAGCCTGACCAGAAGACCGCTCCGTCTGCCACTTCTGCGGCGCCGTTGTTTTGGGTCGCCTCCTGGAATCCGATCCATTGTCCTGGGTGGTGGTCCAAACAGAGGATCCGCTTCGGGAAAGTCGTATTCCTGGTCGTAATGTTGGTAAGTTGACGTTACTCATATATCCAATAGTTCTTCCTGGCTGTATGTAATAAGACTTAAGATTTCCTGGGGTAAACAGTGTAAGCAATAATACATAAAAAACTAAATACTGCATAGTTTCCTAAGAACGCGAAGCGAGGCGAACATCTCTGTCGGTGCCATGTTTTCTCATCAAAGCTGGGTTGTCAGGTCATTCACTTAGCTTATGTCACAGTCTGATGTATAGTTTGGGCACACAAGTGGCGCAGCGGTCTAAGTCATTGCATCTCAATGCTAGAGACGTCACTACAGACCCTGGTTCGATTCCAGGGCTGTATCACAACCGGCCATGATTGTTAGTCCCGTAGGGCGGCGCATAATTGGCCCAGCGTTGCCCGGGTTAGGGTTTGGATGGGGTAGGCCATCATTGTAAATAAGAATTTGTTCTTAACTGACTTGCCTCATTAAATAAAGGTTAAATAAAAAAAGATTAGCTGGGCATAGACATGAGTATCTCCAGCCATCAGGGCTACAGCAGAATAGAGCAGTAGTCATATATGGGGTTATTTAGGAGTGAGTGAGTGAGTGAGTGAGTGAGTGAGTGAGTGAGTGAGTGAGTGAGTGAGTGAGTGAGTGAGTGAGTGAGTGAGTGAGTGAGTGAGTGAGTGAGTGAGTGAGATAGATAGATAGATAGATATTTGGGACACAGACAGTGGACTGAGTGTGTTCATGAGTGAGGGTGACAGTAAAAACTGCTAGTGACTAGTTTGTTTGGATGACACTTGTGAAATGTCAGCATAATGTACTGTTCAGCTAAGCCCTGCTAATGGAGGTTAACAACAGAGCAGAGAGAGCTCCATCTATGACCACCCCCAATCACAGCATTTGCTTAATAACAGTTAAACACAGTAGAGAGGGTCAAAACTACAAACACATGATCTCTTTCACTCTCTTTCTGGTCACACTTTATTTAGATAGTCCATCTGTAAATGCTCTACAGATGGTGACACTATCGACAAACCATCTGTTGATAAGCAACTGCTTACTAAGGTTATGGTTAGGGGTAGGTTTAGAATAAGGATTAGGTTAGGATAAGGGTTAGGTTAGGATAGGGTTAAGGTTAGGGCTAGGGTTACTAGGGTTAGTAGAAAGTTAGTTGAAATGTTACTGATAGTCTGTAGATGGACTATCGAGACAGACTATCCAGATAAAGTGTCAATCTTTTCTTTCTTTCTTTCTTTCTTTCTTTCTTTCTTTCTTTCTTTCTTTCTTTCTTTCTTTCTTTCTTTCTTTCTTTCTTTCTTTCTTTCTTTCTTTCTTTCTTTCTTTCTTTCTTTCTTTCTGTCTGTCTGTCTGTCTGTCTGTCTGTCTGTCTGTCTGTCTGTCTGTCTGTCTGTCTGTCTGTCTGTCTGTCTGTCTGTCTGTCTGTCTGTCTGTCTGTCTGTCTGTCTGTCTGTCTGTCTGTCTGTCTGTCTGTCTGTCTGTCTGTCTGTCTGTCTGTCTGTCTGTCTGTCTGTCTGTCTGTCTGTCTGTCTGTCTGTCTGTCTGTCTGCTTCTTTCTTTCACAATCACTGAGAGAGATCATGATGGACTGGGAGAGCATATCTACAGCCAGATCAATAGACTGAAAACATGCAGAGAACTGTGGATCAAACGGTATCTCTTTCAAATCCTGAAGCTTCCGTTTGGAGTCTGTGTGCTTGCCTGATCATTTTTCACAAAAGAGGACTGTGAGCTGCTTAGCAGTTTGTGTAGTTAAAACAGTCCCAGGGGGTACGGCGCCAGACCACCAACACATTCTGCCACCATGCTGTTTAAACAGATCAAAACAAAAGCACAATGATGCTTGCCGCGGGAGCTCTTTAGTTCCCTCAACCCAGTGGCGGTTCTAGCTTGTATGGCTCCCTGGGCGAACTCCGCCTGTAATTTTTATTCAGAACTTTGGAACAACACAAATAAATAATCATAACATTTAAAACTATATAAATATAAAAATGTTTTCAAAAATAAGACTCATAGATATCAAAAAGAAGTAACAACAAAAAATAGAGACAAATTGTAGTTATAAATACAAATAAAAAATATAATATAATTATTACATTATAACCCTATAGCTAACAAAAAACAAACAAATACATCTAAATTGCACAAATCCTATATCATACAAATACACAACTAGAATAACACACTTATAAAGAAGAGAACCTGATTATTACACTATTGCACTTCAAACAAGAAACACACAAACTAAATTGCACAACTGCCATCTAAACCCTGACCTTTCTTGCCTTCCTTGATGCAAAGTCATCAATTACAGTGGGGCAAAAAAGTATTTAGTCAGCCACCAATTGTGCATGTTCTCCCACTTAAAAAGATGAGAGAGGCCTGTAATTTTCATCATAGGTACACTACAACTATGACAGACAAAATGAGAAGAAAAAAATCCAGAAAATCACATTGTAGGATTTTTTATGAATATATTTGCAAATTATGGTGGAAAATAAGTATTTGGTCAATAACAAAAGTTTATCTCAATACTTTGTTATATACCCTTTGACAATCAAAAACTTTTCCTGTAAGTCTTCACAAGGTTTTCACACACTGTTGCTGGTATTTTGGCCCATTGCTCCGTGCAGATCTCCTCTAGAGCAGTGGTGTTTTGGGGCTGTTGCTGGGCAACACAGACTTTCAACTCCCTCCAAAGATTTTCTATGGGGTTGAGATCTGGAGACTGGCTAGGCCACTCCAGGACCTTGAAATGCTTCTTACGAAGCCACTCTTTTGTTGCCCTGGCGGTGTGTTTGGGATCATTGTCATGCTGAAAGACCCAGCCACGTTTCATCTTCAATGCCCTTGCTGATGGAAGGAGGTTTTCACTCAAAATCTCACGATACATGGCCCCATTCATTATTTCCTTGACACGGATCAGTCGTACTGGTCCCTTTGCAGAAAAACAGCCCCAAAGCATGATGTTTCCACCCCCATGCTTCACAGTAGGTATGGTGTTCTTTGGATGCAACTCAGCATTCTTTGTCCTCCAAACACGACGAGTTGAGTTTTTACCAAAAAGTTATATTTTGGTTTCATCTGACCATATGACATTATCCCAATCTTCTTCTGGATCAAATGCTCTCTAGCAAACTTCAGATGGGCCTGGACATGTAGGGGGACTGGCACTGCAGGATTTGAGTCCCTGGCGGCGTAGTGTGTTACTGATGGTAGGCTTTGTTACTTTGGTCCAAGCTCTCTGCAGGTCATTCACTAGGTCCCCCCGTGTGGTTCTGTGATTTTTGCTCACCGTTCTTGTGATCATTTTGACCCCACGGGGTGAGATCTTGCGTGGAGCCCCAGATCGAGGGAGATTATCAGTGGTCTTGTATGTCTTCCATTTCCTAATAATTGCTCCCACAGTTGATTTCTTCAAACCAAGCTGCTTACCTATTGCAGATTCAGTCTTCCCAGCCTGGTGCAGGTCTACAATTTTGTTTCTGGTGTCCTTTGACAGCTCTTTGGTCTTGGCCATAGTGGAGTTTGGAGTGTGACTGTTTGAGGTTGTGGACAGGTGTCTTTTATACTGACAACAAGTTCAAACAGGTGCCATTAATACAGGTAACGAGTGGAGGACAGAGGAGCCTCTTAAAGAAGAAGTTACAGGTCTGTAAGAGCCAGAAATCTTGCTTGTTTGTAGGTGACCAAATACTTATTTTCCACCATAATTTGCAAATAAATTCATTAAAAATCCTACAATGTGATTTTCTGGATTTTTTTTCTCTCATTTTGTCTGTCATAGTTGAAGCGTACCTATGATGAAAATTACAGGCCTCTCATCTTTTTAAGTGGGAGAACTTGCACAATTGGTGGCTGACTAAATACTTTTTTTGCCCCACTGTACACCATCATAAGAAATCTGCCCAGCAATTGCATGGTTAATACTGATGACAGCAAGACCACTAAGGCGTTCCTGTGACATGGTGGACCTCAGGTAGGATTTGATGAGCTTCAGCTTTGAAAAGCTCCTCTCTGCTTCAGCTACGGTCACTGGAAGAGTAAGACACATTCCGAGGCCCACAAATTTGGATACATTTCTGAGAGCTCCCTTTCATGTATAAATATCAGCAGCTCAAGCAGGGTCCTGGTCTTCGATGGCAAGTCAGGCAAGTTCTTCAGTTCCTGTGCAAGATCTCTGCCATCCAAGTCTGAGTATTCTATATAGTGCAGTGTCACACTAAGGGCCTCACATTGTTCTGTCAGCTCCTCATTTGAGAGACATTGGAAGGTTGCCAGCACTCCAAACTTCTCTCCCACATTTTCCATTGTGGAAAATCTTTCCTGAAGGGCTGAGGTTGCAGCATCAACAACGACATTGAAAAATGTCACCTCCAGCTTCTTCAGGACATCACTCAAAGGCTCACCAAGTCATTCGTATGAAAAGTGCCACTTTGTGACTGGATCAAATTGTGCCATCAGTTCAACCTCTTTGAGGAAATTTCCATTTGATGGAGAGCACAGTGTTTCTGTGTGTTGTCTTAGTGCCAGATTTCTAATTGCCAGAGACTACACAATAGCAGCCAGACATGTCAACACCTCTTTCCATCTTGTCCTCTCAGCCTCCATAAGTGCCATCTCATGCTTATCAATTGATTCCCCTTTTTTGATCCTCATTGCCAGTTCTTTCCATGTTTTCATGCAGTTTTGGTGTTCTCGACTGCTGTCGTATGAAGTCAGCAAAGAACTTGCATGTTTCCTGTCTGTCAGTCCTGAGTTTGCTAAATTCATTTTCTTTTTCGAAAATAGTTTTCAGCAGAAGAAGAAGAGGCTGTTGTTTCTTTCAGAATACACCAACCAACTTCTAGGGATTTCTTCACCACTCACCAAGGTCTTCTTGAAATACTGGTGGTGATAACTTCTTCCATCACTCTCATTCCCTGGGGAATCAAAGTTAGGTGGTACCTCACTTGGTCCTCTGCAAACTAGTTGTGTCCGAATTCTGTCAGTCAGAACTGAAGGCCAGCCAGCAGGGTCTGTAGACACTGGTTCATCCTCAGCAGCAGGGTCTGTAGACACTGGTTCATCCTCAGCAGCAGGGTCTGTAGACACTGGTTCATCCTCAGCAGCAGGGTCTGTAGACAGTGGTTCATCCTCAGCAGCAGGATTTGGTAGGGATGCTGCTACAGACATTTCTAATGGAGAGCACATGGGCATTAGTTTACACATGTTATTCACAGCATTTATAGTGGTGGAACATCCCACATACATACCCAGTAATAATAAAATCATCATTGTTACCTACAATATGGAAACTTAAAACTTTGCATAAATGGAAATGATTTATTTTGTTTATGTTATGCAGGGATGCACACATAAACACACCATACAACCTCCTTGGCTAATTATAGGCATAAGACAAGGCATAACTCAATATATCACAAAATATACTAAATAATAGCATAATATAGACGTCTTTTAAGTTAGCCTACAGCATTGGAAATTCCCCTTACTGAGCTCAGAACCTAGTCAATACAAACACAGAAAACCTTTATGATGTCACCTCAATGAAAGTTAACCAAATCAATAATGTGCTCTTTAGGTTGTAATCGTTTTGCTGCAGGCTACACACATTATCATGATGAAACTGTGTGAAATGATATCCAATGTTATGTACGCTAGTTGGACAGAAAACAGAATATTGTCGCCCTATGTGTAATACTGTCAACCAAGAGTCAAGACTAAACCAATTGGTTTTATATTATTCTTAATGATTTCACATAAACCAGAAAAAAATGAAACAATATGTCTGCGAAACTATATATTCACAGTATTATGAATGAATTATGGTTTATTTGGTAGCATTTTGTTGTGTGAATGATTTTACTAATTGCATTAGTACTGTACAAAGTTAAAGGTACGCTATTTGATAGATTCTCCCGCTCCCCCTACTTTGGGCTTCCAATGGGGAGACCTGAGGTAAACCTACCCCCGCCCCCCTCCCCATCTCATACTTCTGAGTTGGAGACTTTCCCAGGTAGTAGCCTGCCTAGCTCACGAACTAGAATCAGGGAGCCCACTCCGACAAGGTTAATTTACCCATAATCCCACACGGTGACATGATATGATGGAGGTGACGTGCAAATGAGCGATAGAAAACCTATTGCTCAAATGTCACCATTACAAAAACAATTGTGCGGGCGCCCTATGCCGCCCCAGGCAAGATGCTGCCCTCCTTGGCTAATTATGTCACCCATACTTAAAAGATGCTGCCCATGTCACCCATTCCTAAATCCGCTGCTGCCTCAACCTCTGACTTGATGTTCTGCTACCCTGCTGGCATCGAGCTGTGTCCCGTTGGTCTGGAACCACCACAGTTATAGTAACCGTCACTATGCTAAATGCCCTTTTTGGTGAAAATATTCCAGTAGTTTGTGCCGACTCCCAATGGAAGCATAAGTACTAGTTTTACTGACCTTGGATCAGTCTTCTGCATATTGCAGTGAAATATTCCTTAACACTAACATTGTGTTATTCCTGTAAAACTATACAAGAGTGTGAGTTATTTACCTATTAATAAAGAAAATAAACTACTTCATGTGAGAATGTCTCTTGGTGTGGAGGGTAATCCATACCAAATACATGAGTGATGAACCAATGGCACATCTGGTCTGGTGTAAAAATGTGATATTTAGTGACAGGATTAGCATTCCACCCCAGAGTGGTGGTTGCTGGGGAGAAGGGTGCATGACCACTTTATCATGCCCCCTCAGAGCTGAAAGCACTGGGAGGCCTGTGGTAAGTGATGCTCCGTCTCGTTTCAATGGGCACTTAGAGGCTCAGCCTCTCTTACATATACTGGGAAAATGTATCTGTAGTGCTGCCCTGTGACTGAGTGTGTATCTGTGTGTGTCCTCCCCGTCAATGTCAAAAAGCTGTACCTACTGTTGTGTGTTAAGGCATTCTCCTGTCTGTCCTGCACACTTGTAGTTCATTTGGAATATTAACTATGGGTACATACAAAACACACCTTTCTCAGCATAGCATTGTGTAAACTTTGAGTTGTGCAGTTTATTGTACACTGCCTGTCATGCTTTACTGCTCAAAAGCCCATTTTATGAATTGGTTATTTAGAGTATGTTGAGCTGCTTGCTTATTCCACTTCTACGGCTCTATCCCTCTGACTGTAAGCCAAAACACTTTCACCTGTCTCTCCCTAGAATCAGGTTACGTCCCAAATGGCACCCTATTCACTACATAGTCTCTAGTCAAACGTAGTGCACTATCTACCCTGGTCAAAAGTAGTGCACTATATAAGGAATATTGTGCCATTGGGGAAGCATGCTGAGACGATCTTCCTCCGCCAGCCTACCAAGGCTATGCTGTGACTCACGAGCCTTAGAGACCCACACAAAGGCTATACAGTATAATCCACAGCATTGTTCCTAGCCCAATTCCCTGTTGTATTCCTTATTAACTTCGATGTGGGACCTATTACGATAAATCAGTCAATCAAATCAATCAATCAATCACATTTATTTATAAAGCCCTTCTTACATCAGCTGATGTCACAAAGTGCTGTACAGAAACCCAGCCTAAAACCCCAAACAGCAAGCAATGCAGGTGTAGAAGCACGGTGGCTAGGAAAAACTCCCTAGAAAGGCCAGAACCTAGGAAGAAACCTAGAAAGGAACCAGGCTATGAGGGGTGGCCAGCCCTCTTCTGGCTGTGCCGGGTGGAGATTATAACAGAACATGGTCAAGATGTTCATAGATGACCAGCAGGGTCAAATAATAATAATCACAGTGGTTGTCGAGGGTGCAACAGGTCAGCACCTCAGGAGTAAATGTCAGTTGGCTTTTCATAGCTGATCATTCAGAGTATCTCTACCGCTCCTGCCGTCTCTAGAGGGTTGAAAACAGCAGGTTTGGGACAGGCAGCACGTCCGGTGAGCAGGTCAGGATTCCATAGCCGCAGGCAGAATCAAATCAAAGTGTATTTGTCATGTGCGCGAATACAACAGGTGTTGACCTTACAGTGAAATGCTTACTAACAGGCTCTAAACAATAGTGCAAATAAGGTGTTAAAGGTGAATAATAGGTAAGTAAAGAAATAAAACAACAGTAAAAATACAGGCTATATACAGTAGCGAGGCTATAAAAGTAGCGAGTCTACATACAGACACCGGTTAGTCAGGCTAATTGAGCTACTATGTACTTGTAGATATGGTTAAATTGACTATGCATATATGATGAACAGAGAGTAGCAGTAGCGTAAAAGAGGGGTTGGCGGGTGGTGGGTGGCGGGACACAATGCAGATAGCCCGGTTAGCCAATGTGCGGGAGCAATGGTTGGTCGGCCCAATTGAGGTAGTATGTATATGACTGTATAGTTAAAGTGACTATGCATATATGATAAACAGAGAGTAACAGCACCGTAAAAAGAGGGTTTGGGGGCACACAATGCAAATCGTCCGGGTAGCCATTTGATTACCTGTTCAGGAGTCTTATGGCTTGGGGGTAAAAACTGTTGAGAAGCCTTTTTGTCCTAGACTTGGCACTCTGGTACCGCTTGCCGTGCGGTAGTAGAGAAAACAGTCTATGACTTGGGTGGCTGGGGTCTTTTACAATTTTTAGGGCCTTCCTCTGACACACCCTGGTGTAGAGGTCCTGGATGGCAGGCAGCTTAGCCCCCGTGATGTATTGGGCCGTACGCACTACCCTCTGTAGTGCCTTGCAGTCAGAGGCCGAGCAATTGCCGTACCAGGTAGTGATGCAACCAGTCAGGATGCTCTCGATGTTGCAGCTGTAGAAACTTTTGAGGATCTCAGGACCAATGCCAAATATTTTAGTTTCCTGAGGGGGAATAGGCTTTGTCTTGCCCTCTCCCTGACTGTCTTGGTGTGTTTGGACCATTCTAGTTTGTTGTTGATGTGGACACCGAGGAACTTGAAGCTCTCAACCTGCTCCACTACAGCCCCGTTGATGAGAATGGGGGCATGCTCGGTCCTCCTTTTCCTGTAGTCCACAATCATCTCCTTAGTCTTGGCTACGTTGAGGGATAGGTTGTTATTCTGGCACCACACGGCCAGGTCTCTGACCCACTCCCTATAGGCTGTCTCGTCGTTGTCTGTGATCACTGTTGTGTCGTCTGCAAACTTAATGATGGTGTTGGAGTCGTGCCTGGCCATGCAGTCGTGGGTGAACAGGGAGTACAGGAGGGGACTGAGCACGCACCCCTGTGGAGCTCCGGTGTTGAGGATCAGCGTGGCAGATGTGTTGCTACCGACCCTCACCACCTGGGGTTGGCCTGTCAGGAAGTCCAGGATCCAGTTGCAGAGGGAGGTGTTTAGTCCCAAGATCCTTAGCTTAGTGATGAGCTTTGAGGGTACTATGGCGTTGAATGCTGAGCTGTAGTCAATGAATAGCACTCTCACATAAGTGTTCCTTTTGTCCAGGTGGGAAAGGGCAGTGTGGAGTGCAATAGAGATTGCATCATCTGTGGATCTGTTGGTGCGGTATGCAAATTGGAATGGGTCTAGGGTTTCTGGGATAATGGTGTTGATGTGAGCCATTACCAACGTTTCAAAGCACTTCATGGCTACGGACGTGAGTGCTCGGGTCTGTAGTCATTTAAGCAGGTTGCCTTCGTGTTCTTGGGCACAGGGACTATGGTGGTCTGCTTGAAACATGTTGGTATTACAGACTCAATCAGGGACATGTTGAAAATGTCAGTGAAGACACCTGCCAGTTGGTCAGCACATGCCCGAAGCACACGTCCTGGTAATCCGTCTGGCTCCGCAGCTTTGTGTATGTTAACCTGTTTAAAGGTCTTACTCACGTCGGCTACGGAGAGCGTGATCACACAGTCGTCCGTAACAGCTGATGCTCTCATGCATGCCTCAGTGTTGCTTGCCTCGAAGCGAGCATAGTAGTGATTTAGCTCGTCTGGTAGGCTCGTGTCACTGGGCAGCTCGCAGCTGTGCTTCCCTTTGTAGTCTGTAATAGTTTACAAGCCCTGCCATATAAGACGAGCGTCGGAGCCGGAGTAGTATGATTCAATCTTAGCCCTGTATTGACGCTTTGCCTGTTTGATGGTTTGTCGCAGGGCATAGCAGGATTTCTTGTAAGCTTCCGGGTTAGAGTCCCTCTCCTTGAAAGTGGCAGCTCTACCCTTTAGCTCAGTGCGAATGTTGCCTGTAATCCATGGCTACTGGTTGGGGTATGTACGTACAGTCACTGTGGGGACAACGTCCTCGATGCACTTATTGATAAAGCCAGCGACTGATGTGGTGTACTCCTCAATGCCATCGGAAGAGTCCCGGAATATGTTCCAGTCTGTGATAGCAAAACAGTCCTGTAGTTTAGCATCTGCTTCATCTGACCACTTTTTTAAAGACCGAGTCACTTGTGCTTCCTGCTTTAATTTGTGCTTGTAAGCAGGAATCATGAGGATAGAGTTGTGGTCCCCTCGTCTTACCGGAGTGTGCTGTTCTATCTTGCCGGTGCAGCGTAGATCCCGCTAGCTGAATATCCATGTCGTCATTCAGCCACGATTCCGTGAAACATAGGATATTACAGTTTTTGATGTCCCATTGGTAGCATATTCGTGAACGTACCTCGTCTAATGATTGCACGTTGGCGAGTAGTATTGACGGTATCGGCAGCTTTCCCAGTCGCCTTCGTCGGGTCCTGACCAGGCATCCGGCTGTTTGTCCTCTGTACCTGAGTTGCTTCCTCTTGAAAATAACGGGGATGTCGGTCCTGTGGGGTGTTTGGAGAATGTCTTGTATGTCTTTGTTGTGGAAAAAATCTTTGTCTAATCCGAGAGTGATCGCTGTCCTGATATCCAGAAGCTCTTTTTTTGCCATAAGATACGGTTGCAGAAACATTATGTACAAAATAAGTTACAAAATAACGTGAAAAACCCCCACATAGTAGCACAATTGTTTGGGCGCCCGTAAAACTGCTACCATTTCCTCCAGTGCCATTTTAGTTGAAACTGGAGCAGCAGCACGGAGTCATGAGAGAGAGAGAGATATACAGACTGACCCTAGATATACAGACTGACCCTAGCCCCACAACACATAAACTACTGCATATACTGGAAACTGAAACAGAAGGGGTCGGGAGACACTGTGGCCCCGTCTGACGATACGCCCGGACAGGCCAAACAGACAGGATATAACCCCACCCACTTTGCCAAAGCACAGCCCCCACACCACTAGACGGATATCTTCAACCACCAATTTACCATCCTGAGACAAGGCCGAGAATAGCCCACAAAGATCTCCGCCACGGCACAACCCAAGGAGGGGCGCCAACCCAGACAGGAGGATCACGTCAGTGACTCAACCCACTCAAGTGACGCACCCCTCCTAGGGACGGCATGGAAGAGCACCAGTAAGCCAGTGACTCAGCCCCTGTAATAGGGTTAGAGGCAGAGAATCCCAGTGGAAAGAGGGGAACCGGCCAGGCAGAGACAGCAAGGGCGGTTCGTTGCTCCAGAGCCTTTCCGTTCACCTTCACACTCCTGGGCCGGACTACACTCAATCATAGGACCTACTGAAGAGATGAGTCTTCAATAAAAAATGTAAGATTGAGACCAAGTCTGCGCCTCTCACATGGATCGGCAGACCATTCCATAAAAATTGAGCTCTATAGGAGAAAGCCCTGCCTCCAGCTGTTTGCTTAGAAATTCTAGGGAGAGTAAGGAGAACTGCGTCTTGTGACCGTAGCGTTCGTGTAGGTATGTACGGCAGTACCAAATTGGAAAGATAGGTAGGAGCAATCCCATGTAATGCTTTGTAGGTTAGCAGTAACACCTTGAAATCAGCCCTTGCCTTAACAGGAAGCCAGTGTAGAGAGGCTAGCACTGGAGTAATATGATCAAATATTTTGGTTCTAGTCAAGATTCTAGCAGCTGTGTTTAGCACTAACTGAAGCTTATTTAGTGCTTTATCCAGGTAGCCGGAAAGTAGAGCATTGTAGTAGTCTAACCTATAAGTGACAAAAGCCTGGGTTAATTTTTCTGCATAAGTTTTGGACATAAAGTTTCTGATTTTTTTACGTAGATACGTAAAGCTGTTCTTGAAACAGTCTTGATATGTTTGTCAAAAGAGAGATCAGGGTCCAGAGTAACACCGAGGTCCTTCACAGTTTTATTTGAGACGACTGTACAACCATCAAGATTAATTGTAAGATTCAACAGAAGATCTCTGTGTTTCTTGGGACCTAGAATAAGCATCTCTGTTTTGTGCGAGTTTAAAAGTAGAAGATTTGCCACCATTCACTTCCTTATGTCTGAAACACAGGCAAACAATAGTGGTGCTTTGCCTGTGGCTATTTGCTATAGTGGTTGAAAACAATAGTGGTGCTAAAACGGAGCCTTGAGGAACACCGAAATTTACAGTTGATTTGTCAGAGGACAAACCATCCACAGAGACAAACTGATATCTTTCCGACAGATAAGATCTAAACCAGGCCAGAACTTGTCCATGTAGACCAATTTGGGTTTCCAATCTTTCCAAAAGAATGTGGTGATCGATGGTATCAAAAGCAGCACTAAGGCTTCCGGTGACGCAACTTAGGAAATGGCTGCCTAGTTTTTCGTACTGCACATCGGTTGGGTATTTCCCCCCCTAAATTCAAGTATTTACTCTGAGCATTATAATAACTTATGGTAAAGGGGAAAATAGGACAAGGTCGCGGAGCTACAACAACAGCCCGTAACAAGACAGCAGAAGATATAATCGTTGATGAACCCGAAATGGCTAATGCTAGTGCAAATAAGATAGCAGCAGCAAAAGAACCCTCATTTTGTGAGGTGATGAAGGAGGAATTGCGCGAGGTGCTCACAGGCTTACGAGAGGAACTTCGAGAAGATGTAAGAAAATAACTAAATGAGTTCAAGAAGG
The DNA here is from genome assembly GCF_018296145.1 of Oncorhynchus tshawytscha. Taxonomy (NCBI): domain Eukaryota; kingdom Metazoa; phylum Chordata; class Actinopteri; order Salmoniformes; family Salmonidae; genus Oncorhynchus; species Oncorhynchus tshawytscha. The sequence goes on from NC_056433.1 coordinate 15,868,146, forward strand.
ACATTAACCAGAAACTGGAAGAAAACAAATTAGAACTTCACAGCATATCTACAAGAATGGGGGACTCAAAACAGTGCATTGGGGAAACGGACACATGGAACTTCACAGTCAAGGAAATACTTGAACAGTCACTGAAAAGCCAACACGCGCTACAGGCAAAAGTGACAGAACTCGAAGGTTTCTCATGTCGAAACAACATTAGACTTTATAACGTGGTAGAGGAATAGGAAAATAGGAAAATGAGCCTAGTTGCCAAAAAGATCAATAGGATACTGCAGGATCTAGGACTGCTCGATGTATGGCGTGACACCCACAAGACGATAAGGGATATACTTTTTACTCAGTCCGCCACACTGAATACTCCAGGTTAGACTACTTTTTTATGTACAGTGCAGATAGACACGGGCTTAAGGATTGTAGGATCGGGCAGAGCGACTTATCAGGTAATAATGGAGTTTACCTAACTCAACTCCTTGATAGCAAACCAAGAAATACTATATGGAGACTTAATACAAGCATGCTGAATTATCCAGCATTAAAGGAATCAATAAAGACAGAATTTAACATCTATCTGGAGAATAATGATAACGGGGAAGTATCTCCTACATTGTGGGATGCAGCTAAGGCGGTTATTAGAGGGAAGATCATAGACACATCATCTCTCAAGAAAAAGATTAAAGCACAAAAACTGCTGAAATTACAGGAAACCCTAAGAAACTTAGAACGATCTCATAGTCAATACAAAGACCCTCTTATATTACGAGATTCAAAAGGTAAAACAGGAAATTGACCAGATTAACAGAGAAGAAGTAGAGAAAAAGCTTAGGTTCCTGAAACAATGATATTATGAAGCAGGCTCAAAGGCAACTAAATTACTAGCATGGAGACTCAGGAAAAGCACAGAACACCATTTTCAAAATAAAACCTTGTTGTGTTGCATTTAGGGCTTTTGCGGTGACCATACTACCTTCATGCCTGTGGTCACGTGGTTGTATGCCTGTGGTTCACATCTGGTATCCATTCCCCTCATTTAGTGTTGTGTATTTAATTCTCTGTTCCCCCCCCCATGTCCTTGTGTGGAATTGTTTGTTTGTAAGTGCTTGTGCACTATGTTACTGGTGCACATCGGGTTTTGTACCCATGTAGGTTATTTTTTTATTACCGTTGTTTTTGAAATTAAACTGCTCCGGCTATTACCTATTACTGCTCTCCTGTGTCTGACTTCACTGCCACCAGTTCCGCAATCCTTACACCTAGCAGGACAAATTCAGACTTAGTGTAAGGGACCAGGAGAGAGATTAGGGCAGGTAGGGTACAGGTCGGTGCTGAGACGATAACACCCAGCAACAGTCAACAAAAAGGTATTTGAAAGTTTAAAGCTTAAAACCAGGAAATCATATTGTTTGGGGACAGACTTGGTGGAGACAACCAAGCACTGAAGGTGTTCCTTGGTAAAGATTGCCATTTCTGGGTGTTTGGAGTCTTACCTTGTGGGATTGGTAATAATCTGAGAAAGATTTAGAGAGTCCCATTGCTTTAATTTAGTCAGGTGGTTTAAGCATGTCCCAGTTTAGGTCACCTAGTGTCACGAATTCCACCGAAGTCGTTTCCTCTCCTTGTTTGGGCGGTATTCGGCGGTCGGCGTCACCGGTCTACTAGCCATTGTCGAACCACTTTTCATTTTCCATTTGTTTTGTCTCGTTTTCCTTCACATCTGGTATCCATTCCCCTCATTTAGTGTTGTGTATTTAATTCTCTGTTCCCCCCCCCATGTCCTTGTGTGGAATTGTTTGTTTGTAAGTGCTTGTGCACTATGTTACTGGTGCACATCGGGTTTTGTACCCATGTAGGTTATTTTTTTATTACCGTTGTTTTTGAAATTAAACTGCTCCGGCTATTACCTATTACTGCTCTCCTGTGTCTGACTTCACTGCCACCAGTTCCGCAATCCTTACACCTAGCAGGACAAATTCAGTGTAAGGGACCAGGAGAGAGATTAGGGCAGGTAGGGTACAGGTCGGTGCTGAGACGATAACACCCAGCAACAGTCAACAAAAAGGTATTTGAAAGTTTAAAGCTTAAAACCAGGAAATCATATTGTTTGGGGACAGACTTGGTGGAGACAACCAAGCACTGAAGGTGTTCCTTGGTAAAGATTGCCATTTCACCACCTTTGGAAGATCTGTCTTGCCGAAAAAGGTTACAACCAGAAAGGTTAACATCAGTGTTCAAAACACTCTTTCTTAACCACGTCTCAGTAATGACCAACACATCTGGATTGGAGCTGTGAACCCACACTTTCAATTGATACATTTTTAGTAATAAGCTTCTAGTGTTAACATGCAGAAAACCTAAGCTTTTACGAGAGCAGAAACCAGTGGAACAGATATCAGAGCACAAGTCAGAATTGGAGCTAGTAACAGATGGGCCAGGGTGTACATGCACATTTCCAGATATCATCAGCAATAATACAATCAGGCCACAGCAGAGGACAGGGAGAGCTCTGCAATGTTGATTTTTTAATGACATTTGAATGTGCATCAGATGGCAACAAGATCATATTGTTCAGCATTTTCATCAGGTAACATGAATACAAAGCCAGCGAGAGGTGGTTAGAATAGGATGGGAGGCCAAGAGTCCATGTAACCAATAGCGATTCAGAGTCCCAAGTGTGGGAACAAGCATAGTCTGTCCCACGGTTGGGTAAACAAACAAGTTCATAGTCAACACAGCATGCATCAAGTCATGAGGCAAATAGCATAAAGCACAAGAAAAATATATAACTTGGGGCTAGCCATTGTCCAAAGAGTCACTTGACGCAACAAGATAACTTGAGCGAGTGCTCTCTATGATTCCAGTAGGCTATAAAAGTCTGAGATAAAATAAATAAATAGTAGGCCTATACTAATTAATTAAAGCATTTCTGTGTAAGCTCACATAATAAGTCCAAAGTCTGTGGTTTGTGTGTAAGTGCATGTGTGCTGGAGGTGAGCGAAAGCTCGGGAGAGAGGGGGGGAGTATGGCGGGGGTACCTAGACCAGACAGGGGAAGACAGGCTAGGGCAGACAGTGAACAGATCGCCAGATGGAATCCAAGCAGCAGTGGAGCAGGCAATGGGAGTCACACCCGCTTGGGATAAGCTTTTTTCTGGAGGCAAGTTCCTTGTAGAAAATCAGGGCTAGCTAGCTAGCTAAAGTAGCTAGCATGTCTCTGTCCACTGTTTTTTTTTCATGTGCCTTAAACCTTTTTTTTCATGGATGTCTTTAACTAGATATATCTCTTCAGTTTCGGCGAATGGTCCTTTACGATGTCCAAACAAAGTTGTCCTGTGGCTGTTGTATCTTGGAGATTGCAAGGAGGATATCTTCTGATGTGGAGGTCTGGTTATGAAGAACCCTACTGGAGTCCGATGGGCTTTCAGCATTAGGGGTCCTGAGAGGAACTTCCCTACCTGCTCACTCGTAAGAAGCTCACTTGTTTCTTAGAGCTGAATTGCATTTGAGGACACTTTTGATTATGGTGTTTTCCCGCTAATGGAACATTTGCACTTAAAGCCTACTATGTGCACATTGCTGCGCTTATAATGTGAAGAAATATTGTAGCCTGTAAGAAAGGCCATATCATGTGATGGAGACCCATGTGAGTGAGAGGTGCTTCAGAGTGCGCAGCACTCAAGGAGAAGGGCACAACGGTCACTGCCCACAAAAAGCATGGATTTTTTTAGGGAGCATTACGGCCACAAAGGGGATGCTGCCGTGAAATTTGAGGCATTATCAAGGGATGGTCAAATTGTGAATGAGAGACTGTTGACGTGTGTACAGCCTGCGCCAAAAAACACAAAGCAGAGCTTATGCCTTTCAAGTGACTTTTTCAAGCGACGAGTCGCATCATGCAGCCTTTCAATGTATTAAAAATCAAAACATATAGCCCAATGTATGTAGAACAACTAAAGTTACATGAATAACTCTAAATTAAGCATATAGGAGTTCCTATTTCATTGTTAAACACCTCAATATAGAATAGCCGAATGTGCGCACTCCCTCAAATCGTTTGGAGAAAATATTTATATTTTATTCAGCTATGTTCAATTGTATTCTTCATACTATAAAATAATATAAAACACTTCCACGGAATTCTAAGCAAATCTTGTTTGCTAAATGAAGTAGTGTAGCCTACAGCCATTTGGCATAGCCAGATTAGGACCTAAAATGAGGAAAACTCAAGAGTATGCTATTCTGTTCTTCTGAAATAGACTACGTTTTCTTCATATCATCCTTCTTTAGACCGGTCTAAAATAAATACTGGATATATTGTGAAGGTGTTGGCTCTATTACATGGATTTACTAGACTTTTTAAAATGTAGATGTTCCAAAGGTTTACATCTGTCACGACTTCCGGCGGCACTCGGTGGTCGTCGTCACCGGTCTACTAGCTGCCACCAATCCCTTTTTCCTTTTCTGTTTGTTATGTCTGTATTGAATTCACCTGTTCCTTGTTTGAGATTTGTTTTAGGGCTATTTAAGCCGGTTGTTTTCTGTTTGTCTGTGGATGGTTGTGTGTAGTATGTTCTCTGACCTTTTTGGTGTCCCGTTTTGGGTTGGTCATATTTTGTTCGCCTGTTGTGTTGACCACTTACCCATTTACCGAAATAAAGTCGGTTTTCTATGAACCCTCTGCTCTCTGCGCCTGACTCCGCACTCACCACTCCTAGCTGTGTGACAACATCAGTGACTTGTGTGGAAACCAGGAGATGAGACCGTGAGACGACGGTTATTTGGTGACAAGCACCGGCTGACAAAATGTTGTTATCGCCACAGCCCTAGTTGCATTTGATGTGAAAACCTTCAGGAAACTCTAGAAGCGGCTATTTGTTATAATGCGGTGAAGTGCTCAGTTAGGAATGCAGTGGCTAGCTCCTATTTGAGTCATCATAAACTCTCTGATCTGAATAACAATTTAATGTAGCACTCAATCAGTAAGCACTTACAACAAATACAGGTACAACTTCAATGCCACACACACGAAGGCAAAGAAGGACAAAGAGAAAGCTCTTATTGTGCATAAAACAGACTGGAAACCACATATTCTAACCACATCTCTCTCTCTCACACACACACACACACACACACACACACACACACACACACACACACACACACACACACACACACACACACACACACACACACACACACACACACACACACACACACACACACACACACTATAGAAGACAGCAGCCCCTATATGGTTTGTCCTCTATCAGACCCTACATGGTGCCCAATTAAAGCACATAGATCTATATGAACTCTGCTCCATCAAAAGGTTGTCACCACTCCCCATCCCCTCCCACATACAGCCCTCAGACAGCCCTGTGCTAGCATCCTTTCTTCAGCTGGACGGCTGTGGCTTTGTGGAGGTCATTGCTAATCCTGGGGGAGTTCTCACATTGTGTCTCAGCAACCAGTGGGTCAGAGCCATTCAAAAGGCGGGCTTTAGTTAAACATTCATTAGCAGGCCCCACCTATTGGTCAGAGTGACTGAGCGCTCAGGGGTGGGAGGGTTTCTGTTGGAAACGGTTTCTCCCACAGCTGTTCAGTGTTACATCATTAGTCATCTGCTCCATAGAAAGTGTTACCGTACAAAGGCCCTCTATGGAGGCAGTATTTGGGGGGTGTCGGTTCACATTAGCAGAGGGGAGGTGGAAGAAAATAATATCTATTTAATTACTGTGAAATGGCTGTGTTGTCTTATCCTTTTCACCACCTCCCATTGACAAAGGGCCAAACCCAATGTCTACATGTTATTTTGTTTTATTTCACCTTTATTTAACCAAGTAGACTAGTTGAGAACAAGTTCTCATTTACAACTGCGACCTGGCCAAGATAAAGCAAAGCAGTTCGACACATACAACAACACAGAGTTACACATGGAATAAACAAACATACAGTCAATAATACAGTACAAAAAGTCTATATACAGTATGTGTAAATGAGGAAGGATAAGGGAGGGAAGGCAATAAATAGGCCATGGTGGCAAAGTAATTACAATATACCAATTAAACACTGGAATGGTAGATGTGCAGAAGATGAATGTGCAAGTAGAGATACTGGGGTGCAAAGGAGCAAGATAAATAAATAAATACAGTATGGTAAATGGATAGTTAGATGGGCTATGTACAGGTGCAGTGATCTGTGAGATGCTCTGACAGCTGGTGCTTAAAGCTAGTGAGGGAGATATGAGCTGCTATGGTGACCAGTGAGCTGAGATAAGGCGGGGCTTTACCTAGCAGAGACTTGTAGATAACCTGGAGCCAGTGGGTTTGGCGACGAGTATGAAGCGACGGCCAACCAACGAAAGCATACAGGTCGCAATGGTAGGTAGTGTATGGTGCTTTGGTGACAAAACGGATGGCACTGTGATAGACTGCATCCAGTTTGTTGAGTAGAGTGTTGGAGGCTATTTTATAGATGACATCACCGAAGTCGAGGATCGGTAGGATGGTCAGTTTTACGAGGGTATGTTTGGCAGCATGAGTGAAGGATGCTTTGTTGCGATATAGGAAGCCGATTCTAGATTTAATTTTGGATTGGAGATGCTTAATGTGAGTCTGGAAGGAGAGTTTCCAGTCTAATGGAGGTGATCTACTTATTCACTGCCATTGCAGTCAAACTGAAATAATTCAATCTCATTTATTCTCTTAAATGTAACAATATGTCCGTATCAAACTGCTAGTTGGACATCCTTGACCGTAAAGTCATCTTCTAATCTTCTTCTTCTAGTCTTTTTTAGAGTGGGGTTTGGTGAGCAGCTCAGGGAAGCCTGTGTGATCGTCCATCTCTTTCATACCATCGTCCATCTCTTCATCACCAAGCACATGGATCCTGGTGAAAAGTAGTTCACTATTACAGGAATAGAGTTCCATTTGGGACACAACCATTGTTTTTTAATTTACAACTGACAACGAACAGGTACTTCACCAGAGGCATGACGGATGGCTGCCAGTCAACACTCTGCCAAGTACCTCATTGGTATTCCCCGCAGTGGCATTTGCCAGCCGGAGCATTGCCTTGGTTACGCTGCCCATGCAGGTGATGAGGTGATCCTCTATGCAGGTGATCTGAGACGGAGCTCAGAACAGTAACCAAATTAGCCTCCATGTTGGAGTCAATAGAAACCAGAAAAGACATGATAAATGTTTCCTTACCTTTGATGAACTTCATCAGAATGCAGTCCTAGAAATCCCAGGTCCACAATAAATGCTTGATTTGTTCGAAAATGTCTGTTTTTTTATGTCCAATTAGCTACTTTGGTTAGCGCGTTTGGTAAACAATTCCAAAGTCACAAAGCGCGTCCACTATAATGTGACGAAATGTCCAACATTTCCCTAACAGTCAGTAGAAACATGTCAAACGATGTACTGAATCAATCTTTAGAATGTTGTTTACATATATCTTGAATAACGTTCCAACCGGAGAATTACTTTAGAATTACTTTAGATGAGCGGTGGAACGCAAGTCCTTCCCCTGTGAACACGCCTGGTGAAAGCATGGTCCACTCATGGCTGTAGTGACTATTTCCTGTGTCAATCGACCACCCTTCACATTAGAGTCATCAGACAAAGTACTATTGACTGCTGCAATCTAGTGGAAGGCGTAGGAAGTGAAAACTCATCCATATCTCGCTGTAATTTCAATGAGACCTTGGTTGAAAATCTGCCACCTCCAGAAAAAAGGAAGTGGAATTTCTCAGGTTTTTGCCTGCTATATGAGTTCTGTTATACTCACAGACATAATTCAAACAGTTTTAGAAACTTCAGAGTATTTTCTATCCAATACTAATAATACTATGCAAATATTAGCAACTATGACTGAGCAGCAGGCCGTTTGATATGGGCACCTTTCATCCAAGCTACTCAATACTGCCACTGCAGCCATAAGAAGTTAACGAGGGAATCACTGACATGATGTCAGCTGGTCCTTTTTTGGCAGGGCTGAAATGCAGTGGAAATGTTTTTGGGGGATTCAGATCATTTGCATGGCAAAGAGGGACTTTGCAATTAATTGCAATTCATCTGACCACTCTTCATAACATTCTGGAGTATATGCAAATTGCCATCATACAAACTGAGGCAGCAGACTTTGTGAAAATTCATATTTATGTAATTCTCAAAACTTTTGGCCACGACTGTACAGGGAGGGTTGAGAGAAATGCCTAGAGAAGATACAAAAGTGTAAGACAGAGAGAGGAGTTGCGAGTGGTGTTTTCTTTCAAAACATAACCTATTTTCCAATCATTTGTCCATCTCTTGTTTCACCTCATTGGACTTGTCAATCCCCCTTGTTTTACTTAGAGCACCTCTGACAGTCAAAAGGCCTGTGCTGGCTGGGCCACCTGGAGCCTTGTCTTTATAGCCCTGTCCTGGACTGGTGGCCAGTTGTACCATTGTAAAGTGGCCAAACTTTATTCACTCCCTCTAAACCCCTAGCAGCCAACGCTTCTCTCCCCTTCTCCCTCTGTGGCCACACTATTGCTCTAGGCCTGGCTTGATTCAAATATGTTTTTCCGAGTCATTGACCCCTAGAAGTCCATGAATTAATCCATTCATTCACATGTTGGGTAAAGGGGAACAGAGGGAGAGGAAAGGGGGAAAGGGGGAGGAGGATAGAGGCGTGGTCTGCAGAGGCACACTCGCTAGGATGGTGGTCCATTCAGGTGCTTAACAGGATCATAATGGTTAACTAATACGAACCTGACCCCGTAACCTGCAGAAAAGACGTGTCGGTGTATGCAAATTAGTTTATCACCTGCTGGGGCGGCAGGGTAGCCTAGTGGTTAGAGTAGCAACCAGATGGTTGCAAGTTCAAACCCCTGAGCTGACAAGTTACAAATCTGTCGTTCTGCCCCTGAACAGGCAGTTAACCCACAGTTCCTAGGCTGTCATTGAAAATAAGAATTTGTTCTTAACTGACTTGCCTAGTTAAATAAAGGTAAAAAAATCATATCCACCTCGGTGTATTCACCAACTGATTCCACATCATATCCTCATTCTGCTGGTGTTCAACAAGCCTGACAGAGCAGCTCTGCGTTTCCAGAAATAAACCATATCATCAAAATGCTTTTCTTAAAGCTGTCAACAGCTAGCCTCATTCAACCAGCCTAATCTTGCTAGCTGCACATCGTGATACACAAACGGAAAGGAAACGTGAGCTATCAGTCAGATTTCACCAGGATAATCAACCCTTTATCTATGATAAATCATACTGTATTAAGCCAAAGAGTTAGTATTGGAAGGTTAGGATCCATCCTGCAAGGTAGCCAGCCTTCAGAATTAGTATGTATGTGGTTCAACTCAGAAATCCACAACCAAGGACCACCTGGCAAGCAGCACATGACAATAAAGGAAAGGGAGGGTATTCTGTCTTTCTCTCTTTCTCCAAATCCTTCCTTCAAACCAGCAGGAGAATTATGTTTCATCCTTTCTTCACCCAGCAGGAGAGAACATTCCAGAATGCAACATCCATCCAGGGGAGGATGAGGGGAGGAGTCTGACTGGATTAGTGGACAAGAATGAAAGGAAAAACATTAGCTTCATTGATGCCAACGTGAGCATTTGTACATTTTAATGTATTGTAACGACCCTGGGTCATATTTTGTCCAATCATTACCTAGCCCCTATTCAATCATTACAGGCTATTTATCATATCTTATCATAATATTTTTCATGGATGGATGAAGTGGTAAAAATCTATACATTGCTACTGGTCTCGACTCTTGGCTCATTGTAGGCCAACCAGTAAATAAATAAGGCATAATGCAATAATTTAAGGGCAGAGGAGGTTGCACTCATTTTGGAGCTATGTTTTAGGCACATGCAGACCTCTGCTCTGCTGTTCACATTCACACTCAGCTGATCTTGGCATTCATTATTACAAATACAACACTCTACTTTTGTTGTATAAAAGCCTGTTTAGAATTGAATTTAGAATCCTATAAATGTAATTAGATATACAAGGACATTTTATTGATCTGCCAGTATTTGCATTTAGAGATTCCAGTAAACTCTTTGATGTTTCCTTTCATCTGTCCTGCCAATTATTATTGGATTATTCACCATGGCAACCAATTGTTAGTATGAAACAGAATTTATTTCTCAGTTCGGTTGGCTTTCGTGGAAATCAGACCGTTTTCATTTGCAGGGATGTTTGTGCTTTTACCTAATGTAATCCAGAACAAATACTTATTTCACTTTTATAATATTCCTGTTGCTATTGTTATATGTAAATACAGGACATTTGTAGCTATGTAGAGGCATAACTTCATTCACCAGCTCTCTTACCATTTTGTACAATTATGTGAATAGCCTACCAGTTGGTGCAACTGTAATGTTAATTCAACTGAAAGGAATTATAGTGTGTTATTTTTCTCTTCCTGTAAATTGTGTATAGAGATTGCTGATATTCCTGTTTAATGTAATAGAGTTTACTGGATTTACATTGTTGTAGTTTTCTGTAACGGTCGTCGGTGGAAGAAGGTGAGGACCAAAGCGCAGCGTGGTACTTGTTCATCTTATTTATTTTAACTGAACAACATCAAACAAAGAAACAAAAAAAGGCACAACCGAAACAGCTCCGTCAGGTGCAAAACACACTAAACAGAAAATATAAATCACCCACAGCTCAAGGGTGAAAACAGGCTGTCTAAGTATGGTTCTCAATCAGGGACAGCGATTGACAGCTGCCTCTGATTGAGAACCATACCAGGCCAAACACAGAAATACCAAATCATAGAAAAAAGAACATAGACTGCCCACCCCAACTCAAGCCGGCAGGGTAGCCTAGTGGTTAGAGCGTTGGACTAGTAACCGAAAGGTTGCAAGTTCATATCCCCGAGCTAACAAGGTACAAATCTGTCATTCTGCCCCTGAACAGGCAGTTAACCCACTGTTCCTAGGCTGTCATTGAAAATAAGAATTTGTTCTTAACTGACTTGCTTAGTTAAATAAAGGTAAAAAAAAAAAAGCCCTGACAAGACAAAACAAAGGAACTAAGGTCAGAATGTGACATTATTTTATCCTGTTTCTCTCTGTACACATACTACATGCATACTCTGTTTCATCATTAATCTCCTAGATTGGGCTTCTGTGTCTGTCATCACTCTTTGCCCAGAGTGCAGTCTGGTATCAGTTTACTCCCACTGGCCTATCCACACATTAGTACGTACCAGACTGTTTTATTTGGAGATGTACAAATATCAAATGTGCATGTTGTGTGCATATCTTCATTTATTTTCAAAGATTTTGGGTGATATGTTGACCCCGTGGAGCCTTGGAGAATGATGCAATGCTAGTAGCCGAACTAGAGAGTGGAGCAAACAAAAAAAATATATGTTTTTGTTGCATGCCATCAAAGCCACTACACACCACAACACAACATTAAACAATACATCAATTGTACTATAACTGTGACAAACGGTGCCCACAAACAGTTAGGGCCTACATAAAGCTGTCCCAACAACAGAGCTTTCTTTTCAGCACCATGGAGCGAATCTTTAACACTGCTACACCTGGATATGAGCAGAGCCTTGTCTGGCAGCGAAACAATTCATTCAGCTAAATTTACTGCCTTTTTTAAAAACATAGCTGATATGGCTGACTTGCTTAAACAAATGTGGTTTCTACTGACAATTGAGATGTACAAACTATGGCATAAGGGAATGATGAGCCGAAAAGAGGCAATCCATAATTTCAATTAAGACATTAATAAGCAGGCTAAGACGAACAAGTCTATAACTATTAGTTCAGCCCTTTTGAAATCGGAGCTCTAGAAAAAAGCCTGAGTTCCCGACTTGGAATCCTGAGTTGGATGACTGTTCAAAACTTATTTTCCCAGTCGGAGCTTGTTTTTTTCAGAGTTCCCAGTTGTCTTGAACTCACTGAAGTCTGAGATTTCCCAGTTCAGAGTTTCCAGCTGTTTTGAACGCAGCAGAAGTCATGCTGGATTGACAGTACGGCCAATGTATTCAACCTTCTCTGGCCCATGGTGTTGCATGTGAATGTTTATCTATTTAAGCTTGAAAAGAGACCCTTAAACCCAGACTTGGACCACACACCCACTCCACTGAATAGCAGGCTAGTGATTGCTTTGCAAAGCTTGCAGATAGCCACTGATTCCTTCCAAACCACTCATTGTTGAATTTGCGATTTCCAACTTGTTGTGTAATGTTTATGTCCAATGGCCTATGAACACCGACACATTTTATCTATAATTTCTCTTCATATGACAAGGATTGAAAAGGATTTGCCAGTAGATTGTCGACTTGATTCATGGCGGTACTGCTTGTCTAGCTTGCTAGCTAAGATTTTGAAAGTATGATATTGACATGATCAGTCCAATCAAAGCTACGGTAGATATAACGTGATTTGAAGTCATTTTATCTGTGGCCAATGACCTTGAGCCTTCTTGGATGGCACTTCTAATGTAAATCTATGGCAGCACCCAAGGGGCTTGAATTTTTGAGCTCTCCCTGTAGATTTTGCGGAAACGTAGTGTCCCCATGAGTGACAGGACACTGTGCCAATAACAGCGCAGCTAGAGAACATTACCAACCCCCAAGTATAATTTTCTGCTGACTGACCCACCACCACAGAAAGCACTGAGCTAGGCTGAAACACCTGCATTTTGGAGCTGCCTTACTCAAAAAAGCAAAAAAGACAACATGTTTGTATGCAAATAATTTTTACATCGTTTGCGAACTGATATGTGACATGGATTAATGCCTCTGCCCTGAATGTCGGGTCGCCACTGAAACTAGAGAAGGCTATTTTGAAAACCGATGTAAAACAAGCCCTATATTGATTAATGTGGCAAACAGTTAGTCAACTCACCACGCTTTCAAAGAGAACTTCAGGGGTGTATTCACTAGGAACCAAACATAACCAAATTGAAGCAAACTGTACGGAACAGAGAGGGGCTAGATTAATTTGTCCAATTGAAACACTCGTTTTAGCAGCTTGTTTGGACTAATGACAATGATTATACATACCAGGTTCGGATTGAAGTGGTCCTTCTTCCTGCCACGTGCTATAAATCAACAAAACATTTCACCATGTTAATGAAACCATTCAACAAGTTTTTTCCCAGTGGTAACACTTTTGGAACAGTGACTAGCTGACACTCGTATGCCTAATAGCCTATATATTCATATATTACATTTGCATTAAAATGGGCATGTGCCTGTCAAAGAGGTGGTCATGGGCCCGTCAAAGAGGTGGGCATGGGCCCGTCAAAGAGGTGGTCATGGGCCCGTCAAAGAGGTGGGTATGTGCCCGTCAAAGAGGTGAGCATGGGGCAGTCAAAGAGGTGGGTATGTGCCCGTCAAAGAGGTGGGCATGGGGCAGTCAAAGAGGTGGGCATGGGGCAGTCAAAGAGGTGGGTATGTGCCAGTCAAAGAGGTGGTCATGTGCCCATCAAAGAGGTGGACATCAGGAAGAGGGAGGCAAACGGCATGGAACTGTTGTGTCTAATGAAGCCCGGGCCATTATCGTTGACCATGTGGTATACTGAGGCCTTACCATGGCAGAGGCTGCCAGATTAGTTCACCCCAATCTGAAAAGATCAACTGTAAATTCGATCATGAGAACATTTCGCCGATATGCACTATGCTTTACCATTACATTTACTGTAAATGGCGTATTATAATGCATGTCAATTCACAAAACATGCTACAGTATTCTTACAGTATGATCTATTGACAGTATACTCCATTCTACTCTCAGAATTGACAGAAGACCTCATGGTAGTGGCCGTGTGCTGACCGACCAGCAGGAGTAGACAGTGGTGGAAATGGTGAGGGCCAGGAATGACATACGGCTGTCTGAAATTAAGCAGGCCATTGAGGAGAACAATGACACCTTCACCAATGTGGCATCCATCAGCATTCTCCCGCCTTTTGAATAGGCACCAGGTATCTATGAAACACATTTACCTGGTGCCTTTCGAGAGAAACAACTGCTGGCCGATTATGTTCCAGTACAGCACTATATATTGTATTATTATTACTATTTGATGCACATTCTACTTCACAGTATCATATTGGAACTATACTGTAAAAATAACTAACCAAAATATAAGTATTGAAGGTGATGGTACTTGATGCTGCTGTGAACCATGTTGATGAAGCGGGCTTCAACCTGGCCAAAACTCCACGCCGTGGTTGGAACCTCATCGGCCAATGGGCGACCATCTAAGTGAAGACATCCTCTGTGTGTCGCAATTGTAGAGGATGTCTTTATTGATCACACCTTTGATTACACATTGGATAGATATTATGGAAATTATAGATGTTCTGTCTATTTTCTTGGCCAGTGTAAGTGTTTTGCCTAATGTGAAAAGTGTGTAATGTACTGTAATTTACACTACTGTAGCATATTACTTTCAGCACTTCTAAGGGAGATTTGAAACACATATCTTGCATTGTTTGCTATTGGATTAACTGGTAGTTAAAACAACTAAATTATATCATTATGTTGTGTTTTGGTGATTAAACCAATGTTCTCATTACATGTCACAATAAACGTATATTTTGAATCAATGGTTGTGTGGAGAGATGTTTACAATCCAAATGAATGCACAAGGACAGGTTTTGAATGAAAGACTGGCTGTGTTGTGTGACCAGCTTGGAGTTTTGTACTTAGAGTTGTGAAAATGTACCACATACTTGTGAAAATAGTACTAAAGCGATTTTAAAAGAACTGTAATAGCCTACACATAGGTTTTTTTCTTTATGCTGGAAAAAAATCTTGCAAACAAATGGAATGAGGCAAAATGCCCCTATTTAATGCCTTTTACTGCCACCTACTGTTGAATGGTTGGTGCGTTTCATACAGACTGATCTAACTTCGTTGAAACCGCTCAAATATCACGTCCTCCATTCACTATTCTTCATTATAATGTTATTTTAGGCATATGGCCTCAAACTTGCTTGATAATTTCTAGGCAGTGTCTTTGTTGCCTCCACACACAGGTCTTCAAGTCTGTAAATGGAATACACCCATGGTAGGCTGACTATCTTACCTAGAAAGGGTATTTATCCAGTGTTTTATTAAACTAGGCTACTGTACTTGGTAAATACTGCAATGCAATACTTTTTTTATTGAACTGTCAGGAAATTACCCACTCGATTTGTAGACTATGTAAAATCAACACCCAAAGCAACTGTCCTGCTGGCTTCATGTCTAACAACACACACACACACACACACACACACACACACACACACACACACACACACACACACACACACACACACACACACACACACACACACACACACACACACACACACACACACACACACATACACACATACACACACACACCATGGTGCATGACCTCTTAGTGGCTCCAGTCCCCTTCGACTAAACAAAAGGCCTCCATTGACCTCCTCACCCCTGCTATTCTGCTGAAGGACATCAATTGTGAAAACGTGTTGTTCTTCTGACACACGCAAAAAAAATACCCGACAAAATCACTTGACATCTTCTTTGCAGTGACCTTCGTGTGGGCTGTGCTGTGTGTCCATGGACGTGAAAACCTGCACTCCAGCTTGCAAAACATGCTGTTTTGTTGGAATGGGGATAAAATTAATTTGAGGCGGTTTCACTCTAAGTGACACTTGTTGACTGAGCTGAAGTTTGGAGGTTTATGATTGATGGTCCTTGGGGCCTATGGAGACTACAGTCAACAGCATATGTGGGAACTCCTTCAAGACTGTTGGAAAAGCATTCCAGGTGAAGCTGGTTGAGAGAATGCCAAGACTGTGCAAAGCTGTCATCAAGGTCATCAAATATAAAATATATTTTGATTTGTTTAACATGTTTTTGATTGCTACATGATTCCATGTCTGTTCATTCATAGTTTGATGTCTTCACTATTATTCTACAATGTAGAAAATTTTAAAAAAGAAAGAAAAACCCTGGAATGAGTAGGTGTGTCCAAAATGTCTGGTACTATACATTATGGTCAATACATTTTAGACGGTCTGTCTTTATAAACAGGAGTTGTGGTTCTAGGATTAGGTGGAGTCTGTTAGCATTCTGCATATGTTTATATTGATTTTCAGAGTATCATAAACAATAGCCTCAGTGGTAAAATAATGGATGTACACTAAATTTGATTATTTCATTTGTTGTGCCTTTTAGTGAGATGAATACTTGGCTATGCCTTGACATTGGAGAGGGGACTATTCTCTGATTGATGTAGTCAAACAAAAACTGGGCCATGCACATTGATGATGGCCCAAATTAATTTTAGCCTGGTCGCAGTTAGGTGCTCTGTCATTGTTATTATTTGGTCTGTAGATGGTGCTGTGGACCTGTGGTTAAATAAATCAAGCTTTTGGTATGAAAGTGCTAGCTGAGAAAAGACTCATGGCTGTGCTACATCTAGCAAAGGGATTCTCTGTCGCCATTTCAACATGTGTGTCTTAATAATATGTTTCATTGAGGAGTGGCAAACTATTGTGATTGTGAGACAGCCAGCAACTCCAAACCAACTTCTCTAATAGAGAAAAGAAACAACACAATTTCATTATGTAGAAAAATAGCTGTGGTGATAGTAAGTATAATAGTATAACAGTAATAGCTGTGGTGATAGTAAGTATAATAGTATAACAGTAATAGCTGTGGTGATAGTAAGTATAATAGTATAACAGTAATAGCTGTGGTGATAGTAAGTATAATAGTATAACAGTAATAGCTGTGGTGATAGTAAGTATAATAGTATAACAGTAATAGCTGTGGTGATAGTAAGTATAATACTATAACAGTAATAGCTGTGGTGATAGTAAGTATAATAGTATAACAGTAATAGCTGTGGTGATAGTAAGTATAATAGTATAACAGTAATAGCTGTGGTGATAGTAAGTATAATAGTATAACAGTAATAGCTGTGGTGATAGTAAGTATAATAGTATAACAGTAATAGCTGTGGTGATAGTAAGTATAATAGTATAACAGTAATAGCTGTGGTGATAGTAAGTATAATAGTATAACAGTAATAGCTGTGGTGATAGTAAGTATAATACTATAACAGTAATAGCTGTGGTGATAGTAAGTATAATAGTATAACAGTAATAGCTGTGGTGATAGTAAGTATAATAGTATAACAGTAATAGCTGTGGTGATAGTAAGTATAATAGTATAACAGTAATAGCTGTGGTGATAGTAAGTATAATAGTATAACAGTAATAGCTGTGGTGATAGTAAGTATAATAGTATAACAGTAATAGCTGTGGTGATAGTAAGTATAATAGTATAACAGTAATAGCTGTGGTGATAGTAAGTATAATAGTATAACAGTAATAGCTGTGGTGATAGTAAGTATAATAGTATAACAGTAATAGCTGTGGTGATAGTAAGTATAATAGTATAACAGTAATAGCTGTGGTGATAGTAAGTATAATAGTATAACAGTAATAGCTGTGGTGATAGTAAGTATAATAGTATAACAGTAATAGCTGTGGTGATAGTAAGTATAATACTATAACAGTAATAGCTGTGGTGATAGTAAGTATAATAGTATAACAGTAATAGCTGTGGTGATAGTAAGTATACTACTATAACAGTAATAGCTGTGGTGATAGTAAGTATAATAGCATAACAGTAATAGCTGTGGTGATAGTAAGTATAATAGTATAACAGTAATAGCTGTGGTGATAGTAAGTATAATAGTATAACAGTAATAGCTGTGGTGATAGTAAGTATAATAGTATAACAGTAATAGCTGTGGTGATAGTAAGTATAATAGCATAACAGTAATAGCTGTGGTGAGAGTATTTCAAAGACATGCCAAAGGATTTGGCTTCCATCCCAAAGCACAGCAAATAACCTTAGCAACACACTGACAGCTTCAGCATCAGCAGTGCTTTACCCACACCATAAGTGTGCCTCCCAAATGGCACCCTATTCCCCATAGGGCTCTGGTCAAAAGTAGTGCACTATATAGAGAATTGGGAGATATTTAGGACGCAGACCAAGTCTACCCCAAAAATGTCTCCAGTATAAAAGACCTTCCTCATGGGCATTGTCTCTGGTGCCACTTGCTAAAGCTAGCCAACAGAGATTTGGCTCTAACTCATTATTTGTTTGGCCGAGTGCCAGTCTAAACAAGCCTTTTGTAAAGGGATAATGCAATCCTACCCCAAAACAATGACCGGCTTAAAATATGATTGTAATTACCAGATCTTTTTTATCATTATTAGCAATGAATGCACCCAAAGCAGTCTGGCTGGCTGTTAGTATTCATAAAATAAACATCAGCTGCCCACAAACAAACCCCAACAGATTATTTGTAAATGAAATATTTGCCACCATATTGTGGAAGTGGATGGAGTAGCAGAGTTATCTAGAATGTGTCCCTCAACGGTGAATTGTGCCACAAATGATTAATAGCTGTGTAGTTAGTGTAACAGTTCAGCAAGCTCTCTGTAAACCGACGCAGTGAGTTTCCTTTCTGAAGGAAACAGTAGAAATGTATTAACACTCTCAAACCCAGCTTCTAGGGTCAGCTGGCTTTTGTAATCAAAGACCAACAATGCTGCACTCTATTACACCCTCTTGACGACTGTACAAACTATTGTTATTTGTTATGTAGCCTAGTTTTCAGTGAAGGACACTTATTTTTTTATGTGATGTACTACATTAGGACACTCGGGCTCATATGAGTGTTTGACAAACAACAAATTACACAAAAAGACTATCAGCTACACAACATTACTTTACTTCTGAGGTCACTTTATTCTCCTCTCCTCTCCTCTCCTCTCCTCTCCTCTCCTCTCCTCTCCTCTCCTCTCCTCTCCTCTCCTCTCCTCTCCTCTCCTCTCCTCTCCTCTCCTCTCCTCTCCCTCTCCTCTCCTCTCCTCTCCCTCCTCTCCTCTCCTCTCCTCTCCTCTCCTCTCCTCTCCTCTCCTCTCCCTCTCCTCTCCTCTCCCCTCTCCTCCCTCTCCTCTCCTCTCCTCTCCTCCCTCTCCTCTCCTCTCCTCTCCTCTCCTCTCCTCTCCTCTCCTCTCCTCTCTCTCCTCTCCTCTCCTCTCCTCTCCTCTCCTCTCCTCTCCTCTCCTCTCCTCTCCTCTCCTCTCCTCCTCCTCTCCTGATGCAATGCCACAAACCATCCAGCCAGTCAGTGAGATCAAAAGAAGCCATATCCTCATCACAGAACACCAGTATCCTGCTGAATGCCAGCCATTTATTCATTCCCTTACGGACAATGATCAAGGCTTTGTCAGAGATTACCATTGTTATGGCATTATAAAAGCACAGTGTTACTGCTTACTGTATTGCTCTATATTGGTCAACTGTCAAAAGGGATAGCCATTTCTATAGGTTGGGAAAAATGACAGGAAACATTAAAGATATTAACACATATGTCAATGTTTTGTCTAGAGCGGTTTAACGTCCATGTGGCAGAGTGATATTTTTACAATGTGTTCCAAATAACACCCTATTTCCTACATAGTGCACTACTTTTGACCAGAGACCTATGGAGAATAGGGTGCCATTTTGGGACGTAATGTTAGTCTCCAAATGCAGTTCCCTCTGTGGGTAAGGTATAGGATACGTTCTCCTCTCTTTGTGCGTTACAAATGGGACCCTATTCCCTATATAGTGCAGTATTTTTAAATGCGTCCTAAGTATCTGCCAACACAGAGCGGAGGATCTTTCCACCCAGTACTTTCAGATGGTGTTTATACATTTAAAGGAAAACTCCACCCATAAACCTTATTTTGGTATTTATTTCATCAGTCCATTGATGATATACTCCCAAAATGTTTTACATGTCAGCAATCAAGTTTTCAAGATATGTAACTTTCAAAATACATAAATACAGCCAATTTGATGCATTTTGCATTTGAAAGTTATATATGTTGAAAACTTGATGGCTGACATGCAAAACATTTGGGGAGTATATCAACAATGGACTAATGCAATAAATACCAAAATATAGTTTTGATGCGGAATTGTCCTTTAACGAACACAAGTGAAACTTGCCTCCGTTTGCCAGATGCTGCTCTCTTCTTCCTTCTATATATAACTACAGTAAAGAAAGTAGTAAAATACATTAAGTGATTTCTGCTAGTGCTGGGTGTTTACCCAGAGTGTGCATGGAATTGATTGATTTTCCAGGTAGGGAGCAGCATCATTTGGCAGGTATTTACAGAGCAGGGCAGTAAAACTGGTCAGTGTATAAACAGCCTGATTTGTGCGGGTGGATGGATGGAGACAGGATGGAGGCAGGACGGAGGCAAGACGCAGGCAGGGGCAGATGGGACTAGCACTGTGCTCCAGGGAGGAACAGTACACACTACCTGTGATAAGAGCTGTGCTCAGTTGGAGCCCTGTAGGCTCCCTGGAACACACCCAAAGCAAAACACAGTACATTTATTCTCAAATGACAATTATCACTTTTTGATGTAGCACCTAGATATTTTTCTATTAATTAAACCCTTCGATCTGACTGGGGCCCATTTTCAAGTTTACGGAATAAAACTACATTCCTATGATGGGAAATCATTTCATTCTCTTTCATAGGTAGTCAGTTTGAGGTCTTTGCTTATTGAGTGTTAACACTTGTGCTCCTTCACTTCAAGGGCCTTTGAGCAGGGCCGGCTCAAGCCTTTTGGTACGGCAACTGCTCGGCATCTGACAGTACAGCGCTAAAGAGGGTAGTGCGTATGGCCCAGTACATCACTGGGGCCAAGCTTCCTGCCATTCAGGACCTCTATACCAGGCTGTGTCAGAGGAAGGCCCAAAAGTCACCCAAGTCAGGAAGGCCCAAAGTCACCCAAGTCATAGACTGTTCTCTCTGCTACAGCACTGCAAGCAGTACCGGAGCGCAAAGTCTAGTTCCAAAAGGTTCCTTAATAGCTTCTACCCCCAAGCCATAAAACTGCTGAACAATTAATCAAATGGCCACCTGGACTATTTACATTGACCCCCATTTGTTTTTACACTGCTGCTGCTCACTGTTTATTATCTATGCATAGTCACTTTACCCCGACCTACACTATCATTCAAAAGTTTTGGGTCACTTAGAAATGTCCTTGTTTTTGAAAGAAAAGCACATTAAAATAACATCAAATTGATCAGAAATACAGTGTAGACATTGTTAATGTTGTAAATGACTATTGTAGCTGGAAACGGCAGATTTTTTAATGGAATATCTACATAGGCGTACAGAGGCCCATTATCAGCTAACATCACTCCTGTGTTCCAATGGCAAGTTGTGTTAGCTAATCCAAGTTTATCAATTTAAAAGGCTAATTGATCATTAGAAAATCCTTTTGCAATTATGCTAGCACAGCTGAAAACGGTTGTTCTGATTAAAGAAGCAATAAAACTGGCCTTCTTTAGACTAGTTGAGTATCTGGAGCATCAGCATTTGTGGGTTCGATTGCAGGCTCCAAATGGCCAGAAACAAATAACTTTCTTCTGAAAATCGTCGGTCTATACTTGTTCAGAGAAATGAAGGCTATTCCATGCGAGAAATTGCCAAGAAACTGAAGATCTTGTACAACGCTTTGTACTACTCCCTTCACAGAACAGCTCTAACCAGAATAGAAAGCGGAGTGGGAGGCCCCGGTGCACAACTGAGCAAGAGAACAAGTACATTAGAGTGTCTAGTTTGAGAAACAGACGCCTCACAAGTCCTCAACTGGCAACTTCATGAAATAGTACCCACAAAACACCAATCTCAAAGTCAACAGTGAAGAGGCGACTCCGGGATGCTGGCCTTCTAGGCAGAGTAGCAAAGAAAAAGCCATATCTCAGACTGGCCAATAAAAATAAAAGATTAAGATGGGCAAAAGAACACAGACACTGGACAGAGGAACTCTGCCTAGAAGGCCAGCATCCCGGAGTCGCCTCTTCACTGTTGACTTTGAGACTGGTGTTTTGCGGGTACAATTTAATGAAGCTGCCAGTTGAGGACTTGTGAGGCGTCTGTTTCTCAAACTTGACACTCTAATGTACTTGTCCTCTTGCTCAGTTGTGCACCGGGGCCTCCCACTCCTCTTTACCGGTACCGGTACCCCCTGTATATAGCCCCGTTATTGTTATTTTATTGTGTTGCTTTTTTCAAACTTTAGTTTATTTAGTAAATATTTTCTTAACCATCTGCCCCTTTTTTTTCAATTATCGCCTGAAATGACATACCCAAATCTAACTGCCTGTAGCTCAGGACCTGAAGCAAAGAAATGCATATTCTTGATACCATTTGAAAGGAAACACTTTGAAGTTTGTGGAAATGTGAAATTAATGTAGGAGAACATTAGATCTGGTAAAAGATAATACAAAGAAACATTTTTTTTTGTACCATTATCTTTGAAATACAAGAGAAACACCATAGACAAGGAGATGATTGTGGACTACAGGAAAAAGAGGACAGAGCACGCCCCCATTCTCATCAATGGGGCTGCAGTGGAGCAGATTGAGAGCTTGTTCTTGTTACTTACAACCTCATGCTAGTTGCATTAACCTACGTTAGCTCAACCGTCCCGCGGGGGACCCAATGTGATTTGATTTGATTTGACCATAAGGCAATCTGATTTAAGAAATGTAATATAATTTATGGGATATTCTACCCGTCATGATGATTTAGGTGCAACCAATCATAATTTGATCAAATACCTCCAGTCTCCATGGCAGTCAACCATTAAATACCTTCAGTAAACATGGGAACAAATACCATGATGGATAATTATTCTCTATATCTGTGTTTCCCATAAACTGATGTGAGCATGGGAATCCATTTCACACAGTTAAACACAGGAAAAAGACTTGTAAAAGAATGAAGAAACTGACTGCTCAGATTAGTGAAGGAACATGGGCCTGATGACATGTATTTAGCTACATATGGTCCCACAGCATTAGGCTTTAAAGGCAGCTGTGTAAAACCAGGCTGATATTTGGTTTGTGATGAAGTGATGGCACAGAGCAACTTCTAAAATACCAATGTGAAAGGAAGGAGAGCATCCATCCACTCGGATGAAAGCAGCTGCTCTGCTCTCAGCCCATCACATGCACTCTCACGCACGCACACACACACACACACACGCACGCATGCACACACACACACACACACACACACACACACACACACACACACACACACACACACACACACACACACACACACACACACACACACACACATCATCATGTCTGCCCAGCTCAGCTCCATAAAGACCAATCAATAGACTCTGCTCTGAGAGTGACTAATTACTATGAGCTGTGGAGGAGCATATTTCCCACTCTACCAAACTCTCTGGTCTAGCACTAATGTGCACCAGGTAACTTGTTTTGGCGATGTATTACACAAACACTGTATATAGTATTTACCAATGTAACTCAGCTTGTTAGTGTGATTGTTCTGCAGACACACCAGAAAGAAGATGACCAGAATTACTTCATCCTTTTCTGAAAGCATTTTTTAAACTGCTCTCCCTCAGTCCTCTCTAACCCGCATGCTTTGAGTCTCTCTCTCTCTCTCTCTCTCTCTCTCTCTCTCTCTCTCTCTCGCTCTCTCTCTCTCTCTCTCTCTCTCTCTCTCTCTCTCTCTCTCTCTCTCTCTCTCTCTCTCGTGTGTGTGTGCTCTGTGCCTCTGAGCACCACCGTTTTGTGAGGTCACACCCTTTGCCTGGAGATGGAAGTCCACTGAGGCTCTGAAAAAAACATCTAAAAAAACAAAACAAGTCGAAGGAGTGTACAATGTGTACCAGTTCACCAAACTAAAGAATGTGAAGCTATAATCAAATGATGGAAGACGGGACACTTTTCCCTGCTTTTCTTTGATCAATACTTGTTCCAGTACGGGTTATTTTTCACCTCATTATGAGCAGATTCAATCTGATGCTTTGGAGACTGTGATAGCGCTGTGTCCCCTGGGAAGGGAAACAGGGCCCTGTTCTGCTGATTAGGCCAGGTGGAGGCGTTTACGTGTATTCCCACAGCTTACTATCAAGTTACCGTATCCGTGGCAACATGTGATGACTTTGTTTTGTGTTGGAAGTAACATCATTCCTACTCCCTCGTCATTTAACATTGATGTACTGTTCTTGAGATTTTAGAACGTATGACTTTATATGGTAAGTGTTATCCTGTAATAAGCACAAATAAGTATGTGAAGCTATGCAGTATCTGGAAGCTAAATAATCAAGTTTGTGTCTGTTTGTGTGTCTGAAACCCTGGCTGTGTCCCGAATACCTATACTTAAATAGTCCTAAATAGTAGGCTGTTTGAGAATTCTAGTAGAATTCGATGCACACTTTTCCACAATGCATTGGAAGAGGTGGGCTGCGAGTGATAGGCCCTAGTTCTCTTCAAGTAGCCAAACAACAAAACTAGGCTACTTAATTGGGAAGATGCTGAATAGCGAAGCTTCTGCGGTAGTGTTAAAATGTAGGCTGAGTGGTTTTTGTTCTCCTTAAAATGATCACGAGAATTGCATCGTAGGCTACATATTTGAAAATATGTATTTCTTTTCCCAAAGTGGATTTCTGTTTTCTCATTGAAAATGATTTATTGTTCTCTTGGCCTTCATCAGAGCTTTTAAACAAAATACTAAACCATCTTTTGATTTGTGAATGTGTCGGCACCCTGGACTCAGGATGTGGCTGTGTTATTGATGTCATCTTAATCAGGTCTTTTGATTTGTGAATGTGTCGGCACCCTGGACTCAGGATGTGGCTGTGTTATTGATGTCATCTTAATCAGGTCTTTTGATTTGTGAATGTGTCGGCACCCTGGACTCAGGATGTGGCTGTGTTATTGATGTCATCTTAATCAGGTCTTTTGATTTGTGAATGTGTCGGCACCCTGGACTCAGGATGTGGCTGTGTTATTGATGTCATCTTAATCAGGTCTTTTGATTTGAACATATGTATTGTTTTAGTTTTGTAGGCTTGGCTACCTATTTCATTTATGGATCAAGCCTTGGCAGTCATTCTGATCTGCTTCTCAATGAGCAGTGCTTGAGTTTATTATGTTGCACCTTACTGTCCACGTTTTTCTGTGCCTTTTGATGTGAACATTTTAATAAATTAATCGAATTGCAAATTATCAGGCTGTTTATTGAATTTGGAAAAATCTACCCACACATACTGAACTAGTCAGTGTAACAGCGTTCGTCTGTTGAAGGAGAGTCGGACCAAAATGCAGCGTGGTGGTTACTCATGTTCTTTAATGAAAAAATAGCGATACATGAAATAAATAAATAAATACAAAAACAACAAACGAAACGTGAAAACCTAATTACAGCCTATCTGGTGAACACTACACAGAGACAGGAACAATCACCCACGAAAACACAGTGAAACCCAGGCTACCTAAATATGGTTCCCAATCAGAGACAACGAGAATCACCTGACTCTGATTGAGAACCGCCTCAGGCAGCCAAGCCTATGCTAGACACACCCCTAATCAGCCACAATCCCAATGCCTACAAAAACCCCAATACGACAACACAATAAACCCATGTCACACCCTGGCCTGAACAAATAATTAAAGAAAACACAAAATACTAAGACCAAGGCGTGACAGTCAGGAGCCACTATTGCATTGCTGCCGTGTCCTACTGCATTTGTTTTTTGTATTTTTTGTGTTTACTCCCTTTTTCTCCCAATTCCAATTACGATCTTGTCTCATCGCTGCAACTCCCCAACGGGCTCGGGAGAGGCGAAGGTCGAGTCATGCGTCCTTCCAAACATGACCCACCAAACTGTGCTCCTTAACATCCACCCGCTTAACCCGGAAGCCAGCTGTACCATTGTGTCGAAGAAACACTGTTCAACTGACAACCAAAGTCAGTCTGCAGACGCCTGGCCCGCCACAAGGAGTCGCTAGAGCACGATGAGCCAAGTAAAGCCCCCCCACCCCCGGCCAAACCCTCCTCTATCCCGAAACCCTCCTCTAACCCGAACTCCCGGTCACAGCCGATGGTGACACAGCCTGTCACGCCCTGGCCTTAGTTATCTGTGTTTTCTTTATTATTTTGGTTAGGCCAGGGTGTGACATGGGTGATTTATTGTGTTTCGTCTTGTCTAGGGGTTTATTAGATTTATGGGGTTGTGTTCAGTGTAGTTGTCTAGGGAAGTCTATGGTTGCCTAGAGTGGTTGTCAATCAGAGGCAGGTGTTTATCGTTGTCTCTGATTGGAACCATATTTAGGCGGCCATATTCTTTGGGTATTTTGTGGGTGGTTGTCTCCTGTGTCAGTGTTTGTGCCACACGGGACTGGTTTCGGGTTTTCACGTTTCTTGTTTTGTATTCTGTTCATGTATAGTTTCTCTGATTAAAGAACCATGAACTTTAACCACGCTGCATATTGGTCCTCCGATCCTTCTCACCTCTCCTCTTCGGAAGAAGAGGAGGAAATCCCTTACACAGCCTGGGATCGAGCCCGTGTCTGTAGTGATCTCTGCGCCACTTGGAAGGCCCCATACTGTATACTTTTTACTAAACGGTATGTGCTAAATAGTATGCAACGATGAGTACATGGTACGCAGTTTAAGTAGGTAGTACGCTAGTATGGGTATTTGGACACAGCCCCTGTGTGTGTGTGTGTGTGTGTGTGTGTGTGTGTGTGTGTGTGTGTGTGTGTGTGTGTGTGTGTGTGTGTGTGTGTGTGTGTGTGTGTGTATTAGAGTGTGTGGACTAATTAGGACCAGCAATCACCAACTGTGTTTGCGTCTTCCACCCAGACTGGGGACAATAGGCTGTCTGTCAGTGCCAATATTGCCCATGCCTGACAGATGCGTGTGGACACCCCAGACAATGGCACGGCTGGCCAAGTGGGTGCCGAGTGCGGTGGGGCGGCAGGGGCCCAGGCAAACAGCAGCTTGTGTCCGACACAAACGTGGAGGAGCGCTGCTGGCGGGCCAGGCTCAGCCCCACAGCACCAGTGGGTCTCAACAGCCCCCCAGCCCTAGTGCTCACACGCAGAC
Source organism: Oncorhynchus tshawytscha (assembly GCF_018296145.1). Taxonomy (NCBI): domain Eukaryota; kingdom Metazoa; phylum Chordata; class Actinopteri; order Salmoniformes; family Salmonidae; genus Oncorhynchus; species Oncorhynchus tshawytscha. The sequence goes on from NC_056433.1 coordinate 15,895,142, forward strand.
CTGTCAAAACTCCTGCAGCGCCAGGCCCAGCCTGCTAATGGACGTCTGACTCTGGCTCTCTGGCTCCAGAACAAGCCATGAGGTCACAGCTAGACTGTGTCATGGATGTACTGTAGATTCTTAAACTTGATTTTATAACATGAACATTATGGTGACATATTACAGAGAACGAGGATGGAGATAGGGTATTTTAATCAGTACAGTTTTAATCAGTACAGTTTTAATTAAATAAATTAAAGATATATTAAATAGATTAGGGAGAATCTCTGCCAATAAATGTGAAGTGAATAATGAACAGCAGGGGCAGGGTTTCAGGCCAACTGCCTAAAGGCCTTTTTGATCCAGGGCCAAAGAAGTGGAGCTATTGTAAGCTTTGATTACACTGGACTGTCAGTCCTGCATTTTATAGTCAGCTTTATGTTTTACAATAGATATGGTGGAAAAATGTATATTGGCAGAGGACATTTGTGATTCTGAACCTTTACTCTAACCTATTAACCCTGTTCATCATGAATACAGACATGAACGCAAACATAACAGTAATACAGCAGTAAAACAGCTCTATTAAAGGGCACGAGATGGTCATCACTTTACCCTGTCAACAATGCTGTTAGTGAAGTGTTTGTTGTGGGATAACCTAATGTAGCAGGCATAAGGAGAATGTGTTGTGCTTTGTCCTACCTGCCAGAGTCAGACCAGCAGCACATTGGAATGACATGTAGCTGCATGCCTCTGTTAACTACAGCTGCTTCTGTCAGGTGACTGATGAGGACCGTTTGGTTGTGTGTGTGTGTGTGTGGTGTGTTGTGTTTGTGTGTGTGTGTGGTGTTAATGTGTGTGTGTGTGGTGTGCGTGTGTGTGTGTGTATACCACCTTTAATCAGAGGAATCCCCTGATGCATGGAGAGCTCATTATTCCCTCCCTCCCTCCCTCTGTGGCTGAACCTGGAGGATGATGCCAGGCAGGGTAGGGGCAGTGGCCAATGCCAGCAGAACAGTGCCCTATCCTCCCATCCCAGGGATGCTCCACACAGGCCTGCATGCGCCCTCCGCTACCTCTCTCATCTGCTCTGTCCACCGTAATGAAAAACCAGGGCCGTGCAAAACGCCTTTCTTCTTACTATGGCTTGGTGCAGTGTGTGTGTGTGTGTGTTATGGCTTGGTGCAGTGATCTCATCCTCCACTTTTTTAATCAATGTGAAACAGAGCGTTGCATGTCTTGGTTCAGAGAATTGTTGTAGTTTTGTGAATTATGTGAATTCTGATCAAACATATTTAGAATATTTGTACTACTCTCACTTTGAATTCAGTTATTAGAATGCTGCAATAATTTGAAATATCTCAAAGTGTGTTGCACCTGAGAGGACCTGCTTTTCTCTTGTGTTATGCAATTTACAGTGCCTTGCGAAAGTATTCGGCCCCCTTGAACTTTGCGACCTTTTGCCACATTTCAGGCTTCAAACATAAAGATATAAAACTATATTTTTTTGTGAAGAATCAACAACAAGTGGGACACAATCATGAAGTGGAATGACATTTATTGGATATTTCAAATTTTTTTAACAAATCAAAAACTGAAAAATTGGGCGTGCAAAATGATTCAGCCCCCTTAAGTTAATACTTTGTAGCGCCACCTTTTGCTGCGATTACAGCTGTAAGTCGCTTGGGGTATGTCTCTATCAGTTTGGCACATCGAGAGACTGACATTTTTTCCCATTCCTCCTTGCAAAACAGCTCGAGCTCAGTGAGGTTGGATGGAGAGCATTTGTGAACAGCAGTTTTCAGTTCTTTCCACAGATTCTCGAATGGATTCAGGTCTGGACTTTGACTTGGCCATTCTAACACCTGGATATGTTTATTTTTGAACCATTCCATTGTAGATTTTGCTTTATGTTTTGGATCATTGTCTTGTTGGAAGACAAATCTCCGTCCCAGTCTCAGGTCTTTTGCAGACTCCATCAGGTTTTCTTCCAGAATGGTCCTGTATTTGGCTCCATCCATCTTCCCATCAATTTTAACCATCTTTCCTGTCCCTGCTGAAGAAAAGCAGGCCCAAACCATGATGCTGCCACCACCATGTTTGACAGTGGGGATGATGCGTTCAGGGTGATGAGCTGTGTTGCTTTTACGCCAAACATAACATTTTGCATTGTTGCCAAAAAGTTCAATTTTGGTTTCATCTGACCAGAGCACCGTCTTCCACATGTTTGGTGTGTCTCCCAGGTGGCTTGTGGCAAACTTTAAACGACACTTTATGGATATCTTTAAGAAATGGCTTTCTTCTTGCCACTTTTCCATAAAGGCCAGATTTGTGCAATATACGACTGATTGTTGTCCTATGGACAGAGTCTCCCACCTCAGCTGTAGATCTCTGCAGTTCATCCAGAGTGATCATGGGCCTCTTGGCTGCATCTCTGATCAGTCTTCTCCTTGTATGAGCTGAAAGTTTAGAGGGACTGCCAGGTCTTGGTAGATTTGCAGTGGTCTGATACTCCTTCCATTTCAATATTACCGCTTGCACAGTGCTCCTTGGGATGTTTAAAGCTTGGGAAATCTTTTTGTATCCAAATCCGGCTTTAAACTTCATCTCGGACCTGCCTGGTGTGTTCCTTGTTCTTCATGATGCTCTCTGCGCTTTTAACGGACCTCTGAGACTATCACAGTGCAGGTGCATTTATACGGAGACTTGATTACACACAGGTGGATTGTATTTATCATCATTAGTCATTTAGGTCAACATTGGATCATTCAGAGATCCTCACTGAACTTCTGGAGAGAGTTTGCTGCACTGAAAGTAAAGGGGCTGAATAATTTTGCACGCCCAATTTTTCAGTTTTTGATTTGTTAAAAAAGTTTGAAATATCCAATAAATGTCGTTCCACTTCATGATTGTGTCCCACTTGTTGTTGATTCTTCACAAAAAAATACAGTTTTATATCTTTATGTTTGAAGCCTGAAATGTGGCAAAAGGTCGCAAAGTTCAAGGGGGCCGAATACTTTCGCAAGGCACTGTATACGCTTCAATACCAGCATTTAAATATCGTATCCTCTTGTGGATGACACACATCAAGCCATGAAGCTCAGAAAACATGGAATGATTAAATAATGATATGTATGTGTTGGGTGTTTCTCTACTGTGACTGTGTTGTGTGGGTGTTTCTCTACTGTGACTGTGTTGTGTGGGTGTTTCTCTACAGTGACTGTGTTGTGTGGGTGTTTCTCTACAGTGACTGTGTTGTGGGTGGGGGGGTACTGTCACACCCTGACCATAGTTTGCTTTGTATGATTCTATGTTTTGTTTGGTCAGGGTGTGATCTGAGTGGGCATTCTATGTTGGATGTCTTGTTTGTCTGTTTCTGTGTTTGGGCCTGATATGGTTCTCAATCAGAGGCAGGTGTTAGTCATGGTCTCTGATTGGGAACCATATTTAGGTAGCCTGTTTGGTGTTGGGTTTCGTGGGTGATTGTTCCTGTCTTTGTGTTTGTTACACCAGATAGGGCTGTTTTCGGTTTTTCACGTTTCTTGTTTTTGTATATCGTTCATTTATCATCTTCATTAAAGATGTATCAAAATAACCACGCTGCGTTTTGGTCCGCCTCTCCTTCAACAGAAGAAAGCTGTGACAGGTTGGGACTGGGAAAGCTACAATGAGTGGGTGGTGTTTTCCATTTCCAACAGGGTTGTGGAACCACAATGCAATGCTTCAAGACAATTCTCATTCTAATCATCATTATTCTCTGAACATCAATGCAATGTGGAGTGAGTGTGTTTCTGCTTGACAGGACTGAGCTCTAAGTATGTTGGAGGATCAGTGGGGGCTTTTCTCTCTGCCCTAGTCCCCTACAACAGGCTCCTCAACTTTGTGTTGTGTATGTGAGCGCAGAGCGCTGCTTGTTCCGTTTGTCTGCTGCGGCCCCCTGGGGCCTTGGTATGATTGGAGTGTAGGCAGCTGTTGGTCACAGGAAGCCAAGTAATTTATCAGTGGGTAAGAGCCCAGACAGTTCTGTCCTGGGCCCCTCCCCAGAGGCCAGTAGGGCTAAGAGATGAGGCTGAGGTGGAGTTATCTGCTCATGGCTGTGGCCACATCCCAAATGGCACCCTATTTACTATATAGTGCACTACGCTTGATCAAGGCCCATAGGGATCTGTTCAAAAGTAGTGCACTATGTAGGGAATAGGGTAACATTTGGGATTGAACCAGCGTGTCATTCGCCTGGAAGAGAGGATCCTCAGGTCTTCTGTGCTGGGAGGGAGTAGATAAGCATTGTAATGGCGCTACGATGGGACCCTCTGCCAGAACAGCCATCTTCCCATCCGGGTGACTACCTCCAAACAATCCTCCTGTCTGCCTTCTCCACAGTCCACAGTGTTGGGGTTCTGATTCACCCCTCTGCATATTTCATTGGGTTTTGAGTGCCACTTTAATTGTGCACTTTCAAAGCTGTTAGAAATCATGAGCTTCATATGTAAAAAGGGAATTAATACATGACTTCAAGACTTAGCCAGTCTGTCCTGTCTGTCCTCTGGTCTGTAGGTAGTGATGAGAGGGGGTGGTATATGGTCTGTCCTAGTGTTACTGTAAGTGCGGGTTGATGGATGGATGTTACTGCTGTCCTGATTGAAAGGTGGTGGATTAAGGAGGTGTGACCTCGGTTGTTAGAGGTTCAGCTTCCCTTGCTGCTGGGATCCATAGCTCTATGGGGGCCCTCACTCACCACAGCAGCCATCACCACAGCCATCTCCTGGCACAGATCAATCTCCACAATCACCACCAACCCCACAGCAGGAGCCTCCGCCTGGGGCTTTTAGCTGGAATTATGGGGCGGCAGCAGTGGTGGTAGCGAGATAACTAGACACAGTCCTCAGCCGGAGAGAGAAGTAATGCACTGTGCACTTCAGGGCTTTCTCGTAGTGTTGAAATGTTGTTGGTATTGATGGTGCTGCTGCAAGGCCATCACTCCTCCAGGCAGAGGGCAAGGCTTTTACCATCACCATCAAAGCCCTGTCTGTGGCCATGGCGGATCAGGATGGGTCTCACTAAGTGAGATTGGTTGTGATAATAGCCTCATAGAGAGAGAGAGTGGGTTTTACCATTCTGGTGTTGGGAGGACCATTAAGTCCCAATGTGTTTGAACCACCTCTACTGTAGGAGTGCACTGTCTTTAATTTACGGTAGGGGAGAAGAGGGGAGGGGTGTGTAGGACATTCATGGGCTGTGTCGTAGTGCATTATGTAGGGAATAGGGTACCATTTGGGATGCTGCCTGAATAACAGCACAGAACAACATCTCTATTATGTGTGTAGCTGGATCATTAGGGATTGGGGGAGAGCAGGCACAGGCTCTGAGTCTTAGTGTAACCACCTCCCAGAGGTTTAGCATCCCAATACAACAGCACAACAGTTCTTCCAAGGTGCTGCTTCTACCCAAGTCATCCAATGATCACATGGAGGACCTGTGGTGACTAGGTAATTGAGCCTTGGACATTCTCTCACTCTACATCAGCATTCGCTCTTTACTAAGCTACATGTTTAACGGCATGTCATTTCAGACAATATTTGCATTGAGATTTTCCAATTACATTTTATTCCTATTGTCTGTATTCACATTTAGATTATTCTTTCAAAGTGATTCTATTACCATACAAGAGCTGCTCTTTCTAGTAAAAAGTATGAGGAACAGTATATTGTCTCCTTCTGTTTGTGCTATAAAGCAATGCTCAGCACATGTCATGGCTGCAGAACCTATTTGGAGCATTAGACAGATACAAAGATCAAGGGCCTTGAAGAGTGCTGTGACCAACCAACCCACTGTCCTCTCTTGGATGGGTATGATGCTATCACAACCTGGCACTGCCTAAGAGAGACAACCAGGGGGAATCGCCCATGTCTGCCACCCAGACGGCCCACCCTGCTCCCTCCGTCCGGTGGCTAGGCTAATTGGCCCTGGTCTCTACTAGCCTCAACGGAGATCCATGCCATGCCAATGTGCCCCCTTTGCCACCCTTGCTCCTGGCACGGGGCAACACTAACTCACTCATCTCATCTGACTGGTTTCGTAAATAAATAACAACAACAAACAGCAACAAGAGAGGCAACACCCGGCAGACTATGTCTGCCATATGGGACCTGCTAGTTTTCAGGCATCCCATTATGATAAACAGGCGCCAGATGACGACACAGTGCCCTGCCCTAATTTGCAGGGCTATCAAAGAGCTGCTGTGGCTGTGTATTCAAATGAGCCCACTCCCCATGTTACAAGACCTCTCCTTTCAATTTCCATTGAGTCGTTGACGGCTGACACGGGCTCAGATGTGTAAAACACAATGGCCGACAATTAACCAAGCTAGTCTTAGCAAAAAGGGCTGAATTAAGGAAAAAAGGTGGTGGATGACTCAGCCTACATTCTGCTTTGAAGGCGTCCCTGGACAGTGGCTGGCACTGGGTTGGTTTAACATTAAAAGCCTGACCTCACAGAGAAAAGCAGTGGTTTGATCCCTACTGCATTAGTGCTAAGCCTTTGTTCTCCTAAGTATGGGCAAACGGACTGACAGACCACTTCCTGAAAAATGTAAAGTGCGTTCCAAATGCCACCGTCTTCCCTATATCGATCCCTATGGGCCCTGGTCAAAAGTAGTGCACTATATAGGGAATAGCTTCACCTCCGAACCTTCACCTCCGATACATCAAAGCTGAAGACTGGACAGCTAGATATGGGCTGACAGACAAGCCTTTCATAACTCAATACTGAGCCTTAATACATTCAATCACTAACTTATTTTGAACGTAAATTAATGGATTTAATTTTCTCTTTCTCTTGGAATGCCGAACGCAGACATGGCTCTCAAGAGAAGACAGGCTATGTGCACACTGCCCACAAAATGAGGTGGAAACTAAGCTGCACGTCCTAACCTTCTGCCAAATGTAGGACCAAATTAGAGGAACATATTTCCCTCAGATTACACAGACCCACAAAGAATTCAAAAACAAATCCAATTTTGATAAACTCCCATATCTATTGGGTGAAATACCACAGTGTGCCATCACTGCAGCACAATTTGTGATCTGTTGCCACAAGAAAAGGGCAACCATTGAAGAACAAACACCATTGTAAATGCAACCTATATTTCTGTTTATTTATTTTCCCTTTTGTACTTCAACTATCTGCACATCATTACAACACTTGCAAAACTATTCACCCCCCTTGATGTTTTTCCTATTTTGTTGCATTACAACCTGTAATTTAAATAGATTTTTATTTGGATTTTATGTAATGGACTTACACAAAATAGTCCAAATTGGTAAAAAATAAAAAGTGGTGCGTGCATATGTATTCACCCCCTTTGCTATGAAGCAAATATGATGTGGTGCAAAGAATTACCTTCAGAAGTCACATAATTAATCTAAGGGTCACATGATCTGTCACATGATCTCAGTATATATACACCTGTTCTGTAAGGCCCCAGAATCTGCAACAGCAAAGGGCACCACGAAGCAAGCGGCACCATGAAGACCAAGGATCTCTCCAAATAGGTCAGGGACAAAGTTGTGGAGAAGTACAGATCAGGGTTGGATTATAAACAAATATCCAAAAATTTGAACATCCCACGGAGCACCATAAATCCATTATTAAAAATGGAACGAATATGGCAACACAACAAACCTGCCAAAAGAGAGCGCCCACCAAAACTCATGGACCAGGCAAGGAGGGCATTAATCAGAGAGGCAACAAAGAGACCAAAGATAACCCTGAAGGAGTTGCAAACCTCCACAGTGGAGATTGGAGTATCTGTCCATAGGACCACATTAAGCCATACCCTCCACAGAGCTGGGCTTTACGGAAGAGTGGCCAGAAAAAAAGCCATTGCTTAAAGAAAAAAATAAGCAAACACATTTGGTGTTCACCAAAAGGCATGTTGGAGACTCTCCAAACATATGGAAGAGGTACTCTGGTCAGATGAGACTCAAATTTAGCTTTTTGGCCATCAAGGAAAACACTATGTCTAGCGCAAACCCAACACCTCTCATCACCCCGAGAATACCATCCCCACAGTGAAGCATGGTGGTGGCAGCATCATGCTGTGGGTGTGTTTTCCATCAGCAGGGACTGGGAAACTGGTCAGAATTTAAGTAATGATGGATGGTGCTAAATACAGGGAAATTATTGAGGGAAACCTGTTTCAGTCTTCTAGAGATTTGAGACTGGGAGGGAGGTTCACCTTCCAGCAGGACAATGACCTTAAGCATACTGCTAAAGCAACACACACGTGGTTTAAGGGGAAACATTAAATTTCTTGGAATGGCCTAGTCAAAGCCCAGACCTCAATCCAATTGAGAATCTGTGTTATGACCTAAAGATTGCTGTACACCAGCGGAACCCATCCAACTTGAAGGAGCTGGAGCAGTTTGGCCTTGAAGAATGGGCAAAAATCTCAGTGGTTAGATTTGCCAAGCTTATAGAGACATACCCCAAGAGACTTGCAGCTGTAATTGGTGCAAAAGGTGGCTATACAGCCTCCCGGCTGGCGCAGTGGTTAAGTGTGCTGTACTGCAGTGCCAGCTGTGCCACCAGAGACTCTGGGTTCACGCCCAGGCTCTGTCGTAACCGGCCGCGACTCCTGTGGTGGGCCAGGCGCAGTGCGCGCTAACCAAGGTTGCACGGTGTTTCCTCCAACACATTGGTGTGGCTGGCTTCCGGGTTGGATGGTGCTGTGTTAAGAAGCAGTGCGGCTTGGTTGGGTTGTGTATCGGAGGATGCATGACTTTCAACCTTCGTTTCTCTCTTGTTTGTTTCACAATCAAAAATATTTTGCATCTTCAAAGTGGTGTGTTGTGTAAATCAAATGATACACCCCCCCCCAAAAAAAATCCATTTTAATTCCAGGTTGTAAGGCAACAAAATAGTAAAAATGTCAAGGGAGGTGAATACTTTCACAAGCCACTGTATATAGACATAATATGACATTTCAAATGTCTTTATTCTTTTGGAACTTTTGTAAGTGTAATGTTTACTGCAAATATTGTATTGTTTATTTCACTTTTGTTTATTTTCTATTTCACTTGCTTTGGCGATGTAAACATATGTTTCCCATGCCAATGAAGTCCCTTAAATTGAATTGAATTGAGAGAGAGAGACCACAAAAATGACCACCTCAAGCTACAATAAAAAAACACTACTTCCAGGCTTCTTTCTTTCGCTCCTTTCCTTCCTCTTAATTTCATAATCACTGGGAGAGGGGAGAGGCTATAGGGCTAGGAACTGAGAGAGAAAAGAAAATGGCCTCCTGTGTGTTAGCAACAGCGTTTTTAATCTTAGCCCCAAGCTGCACTGTGCAGTCAAGCGACCTATTACATGGCAACAATTAAGAGGGCTGGAGCCCAGCACCTGGTCTCTCCCCATTTGTTGCCTTCAGTGGCAGCTGACTGTGCACTGTCCCCTGCCAGGTGGTTCCACTTCAATCACATTAGCTAGTCACTCTAGGGTTAATAAAGAGGTTGTCCCGGCCCAATCTGCCTGCCTGCCTGCTCACAGCCCCACAACACACCCAGCCTTCCCACCTACAGCAGACACACTAGGTCTTTTTTATGGGCTCTGTAGACAATACATTTTAAAACTCGTTAAAATGAAGATCCCTCCATAGAGCTGGATAATTAAACTAGTGGGGTGGGGCTCCTTGGAATCCGAGGGGCTAATGTTTTTCGGGGGGCCCGGTCCTATCTGCTTAGCCAGTCCATTTGTACTGAGAGCAGAGGATCATAATAGACCTTTTCATAGACACACAAAACAGATGGAGGCCAATTGAAATGAGACAGCAGGGCACTGTACATATTTGCTTGGATGCGGACAATGTGGAGAGATGCGCAAAAACAAGTGGGAATAGCAAGGACAGCCACTGTGGCATTTTAGTAATTCAACAGATGCTCTTATCCAGAGCGACTATGGCTAAGTGCCTTGCTCAAGGGCATATTGAAGAATCTGTCGCAAAAGTTGGCTCAGGGATTCAAACCAGCGACTTTTTGGTTACTGGCCCAGCACTCTTAACCGCTAGGCTATCTCCCGGCAGTGTGCTGTTGATGTTTGTTTCATAGTTTGTTCACACTGTTTCACAGTTCCACAGTCTTTTATTTGAGTAAATAGCTCAACTAACAATGAAAATACATCAATAATTCTGGACAAATCTGTCAGGATTCCAATAAATAGTCATTAGTAACCACAAATTCTATGACAAATAATGACATATGTCCTGCAAGCTAATGCATTGTTTTCCTTTTACAAAACCGTTTAGTACATATGTTTTCCAACCTGTTATGATGCCTGTTGCCCTCCGTATTTACATTGTGGTTGTTGGGGGTTTTGATGGTAGGAGTTGTGTGTTTATAAATTTTTATCAAATCATGAAATGTGGCTAGTGTACAATGCTTGGTTATGAAAAGCCCACTGACATTTACTCCTGAGGTGCTAAGCTGTTGCACCCTCTACAACCACTGTGATTATTATTATTTGAACCTGCTGGTCATCTACGAACATTTGAACATCTTTGCCATGTACTGTTATAATCTCAACCTGGCACAGCCAGAAAAGGACTGGCCACCCTTCAGAGCCTGGATCCTCTCTAGGTTTCTTCCTAAGATCCTGCCTTTCTATGTAGTTTTTCCAAGCCACAGTGCTTCTACATCTGTATTGTTTGTTGCTGTTTAGGGTTTTAGGCTTTTGATTAATTTGATTGGTTGATTGATTGGTGTGATCCATTAACACACGCATGCCATCTTCACTGAAATGACACAATAGGTAGGCTACATGTGATGACTTTCAAGCTTCATTCATTCCTTCCACAGCTAAAACTAAAGTAATTCATGCCTCCCTGCTTTAGAAGCACCATTAAGCTCAACACATCAATCATCAAAGGCTGGATTCCGGATCGTAGAGAAAAGAGAAGAAAGGAAAGTCAAGAGTGGAGAGAGAAGAGAAGGGAGGAGAGAAGAGCGAGGAGAGCAAATCAAATCAAATTTTATTTGTCACAGGTGCCGAATACCACAGGTGTAGACCTTACAGTGAAATGCTTACTTACAAGCCCTTAACCAACATTGCAGTTTTAAGAAAATACCCATAAAAAATACAAAATAACATGTCTTTTTTTTAAACAAAAAATGACAAAAAATAGACCAAAAAAATGTAAGAAATAAAGTAACAAATAATTAAAGAGAAGCAGTAAAATAACAATAGCTAGGCTATATGCAGCGGGCACAGGAGGCACCGGTGTCGAGGTAATTCAGGTAATACAGTTGAAGTTGAAGTTTGCATACACCTTAGCCAAATACATTTAAATTCAGTTTTTCACAATTCCTGACATTTAATCCTAGTAAAAATTCCCTGTCTTAGGTCAGTTAAGATCACCACTTTAATGTAAGACTGTGAAACGCCAGAATAATAATAGAGTGATTTATTTCAGCTTTTATTTCTTTCATCACATTCCCAGTGGGTCAGAAGTTTACATACACTCAATTAGTATTTGGTAGCTTTGCATTTAAATTGTTTAACTTAGGTCAAATGTTTAAGGTAGCCTTCCACAAGCTTCCCACAATAGGTTGGCTGAATTTTGTCCAATTCCTCCTGACAGAGCTGGTGTACCTGAGTCAGGTTTGTAGGCTTCCTTGCTCGCACAAGCTTTCTCAGTTCTGCCCACAAATTTTCTATAGGATTGAGGTCAGGGCTTTGTGATGGCCACTCCTATACATTGACTTTGTTGTCCTTAAGCCATTTTGCCACAATTTTGGAAGTATGCTTGGGGTCATTGTCCATTTGGAAGACCAATTTGCAACCAAGCTTTACCTTCCTGACTGATGTCTTGAGATGTTGCTTCAATATATCTACATAATTTTCCTACCTCATGATGCCATCTATTTTGTGAAGTGCACCAGTCGCTTCCGCAAGAAAGCACCCCCACAACATGATGCTGTCACCCCCGTGCTTCACGGTTGGGATGGTGTTCTTCGGCTTGCAAGCCTCTGCCTTTTTCCTCCAAACATAACAATTTCTCCAAAAAGTATGATCTTTGTCCCCATGTGCAGTTGCAAACCGTAGTCTGGCTTTTTATGGCCGTTTTGGAGCAGTGGCTTCTTATTTGCTCAGCGGCCTTTTAGGTTATGTCGATAGAGGACTTGTTTTACAGTGGATATAGATACTTTTGTACCTGTTTCCTCCAGCATCTTCACAAGGTCCTTTGCTGTTGTTCAGGGATTGATTTGCACTTTTTGCACCAAAGGACGTTCATCTCTCAGAGACAGAACGAGAGATTTCCGCTCCTTCCTGAGTGGTAAAACGGCTGCGTGATCCCATGGTGTTTATACTTGCGTACTATTGTTTATACAGATGAACGTGGTACCTTCAAGAATTTGGAAATGGATGCTCCCTAAGATAAACGAGACTTGTGGAGGTCTACAATTTCTTTCTGAGGTCTTGGCTGATTTCTTTTGATTTTCCAATAATGTCAAGCAAAGAGGCACTGAGTTTGAAGGTAGGCCTTGAAATACGTCCACAGGTACACATCCAATTGACTCAAATGATGTCAATTAGCCTATCAGAAGCTTCTAAAGCCATCACATACTTTTCTGGAATTTTCCAAGCTGTTTAAAAGGCACAGTTAACTTAGTGTATGTACACTTCTGACCCACTGGAATTGTGATACAGTGAATTATAAGTGAAATAATCTGTCTGTAAACAATTGTTGGAAAAAATGACTTGTGTCATGTACAAAGTAGATGGCCTGACCCACTTGCCAAAACTATAGTTTGTTAACAAGAAATTTGTGGAGTGGTTGAAAAGCGGGTTTTAATGACTCCAACCTAAGTGTATGTAAACTTCTGACTTCAACTGTATACATGTAGGTAGAGTAATTAAAGTGACTATGCATAAATAATAACTGAGAGTAGTAGCAGCGTAGAAGAGTGGGTGGGGGGGGGACATTTGATTAGATGTCCAGGAGTCTTATGGCTTGGTGGTAGAAGCTGTTTAGAAGCCTCTTGGACCTAGACTTGGCGCTCCGGCACCGCTTGCCGTGCGGTAGCAGAGAGAACAGTCTATGACTAGGGTGGCTGGAATCAATGACAATTTTTAGGGCCTTCCTCTGACACCGCCTGGTATAGAGGTCATGGATGGCAGGATGCTTGGCCCCGGGTGATGTACTGGGCTGTATACACTACCCTCTGAAGTGCCTTGTTGTTGGAGGCCGAGCAGTTGCCAATACCAGGCAGTGACGCAATCCGTAAGGATGCTCTCGATGCAGCTGTACAACCTTCTGAGAATCTGAGGACCCGTTTCAAATCTTTTCAGTCTCCTGAGGGGGAATAGGTTTTGTTGTGCCGTCTTCATGACTGTCTTGGTGTGCTTGGAACTTGAAGCTCTAAACCCGATCCACTACAGCCCTGTCGATGAGAATGGGGGCGTGCTCTGTCCTCCTTTTCCTGTAGTCCACGAACATCTCCTTTGTCTTGATCACGTTGAGGGAGAGATTGTTGTCCTTGCACCACACGGTCATGTCTCTGACCTCCCCCCTATAGGCTGTCACACCGTTGTCGGTGATCAGGCCTACCACTGTTGTTTCATTAGCAAACTTAATGATGGTGTTGGAATCGTGCCACGCCGTGCAGTCATGAGTGAACAGGGAGTACAGGAGGGGACTGAGCACGCACCCCTGAGGGGCCCCCGTGTTGAGGATCAGTGTAGCGGATGTGTTGCTACCTACCCTTACCACCTGGGGATGACCCGTCGGGAAGTTCAGGATCCAGTTGCAGAGGGAGGTGTTTAGTCCCAGGGTCCTTAGCTTAGTGACGAGCTGTGAGGGCGCTATGGTGTTGAACGTTGAGCTGTAGTCAATGAATAGCATTCTCACATAGGTGTTCCTTATGTCCAAGTGTGAAAGGGCAATGTGGAGTGCAATAGAGATTGCATAATCTGGGGATCTGTTGGTGCGGTATGCAAATTGGAGTGGGTCTAGTGTTTCTGGTATAATGGTGTTGATGTGAGCCATGACCAGCCTTCCAAAGCATTTCATGGCTACAGACGTGAGTGCTACGGGTCTGTAGTCATTTAGGCAGGATACCTTTGTGTTATTGGGCACAGGGACTATGGTAGTCTACTTGAAACATGTTGGTATTACAGACTCAGACAGGGAGAGATTGAAAATGTCAGTGAAGACACTTGCCAGTTGATCAGTGCATGCTCGCAGTACAAGTCCTGGTAATCCGTAAGGCCCTGTGGCCTTGTGAATGTTGACCTGTTTAAAGGTCTTACTCACATCGTCTGCGGAGAGCGTGATCACACAGTCGTCCGGAACAGCTGATACTCTCATGCATGTTTCAGTGTTATTTTCCTCGAAGCGAGCATAGATGTTATTTTGCTAGTCTGGTAGGCTTGTGTCACTGGGCAGCTCTCAGCTGTGCTTCCCTTTGTTGTCTGTAGTAGTTTGCAAGCCCTGCCGCATCCATTGAGCGTCGGGGGGGCCGGTGTAGTACGATTCGATCTTAGTCCTGTGTTGATGGTTTGTTAGAGGGCATAGCAGGATTTCTTATAAGCTTCCTGGTTAGAGTCCTGTTCCTTGAAAGTTGCAGCTCTACCCTTTAGGTCACTGCGAATGTTGCCTGTAATCCATGGCTTCTGGTTGGAGTATGTACAGGCTTGCGAAAGTATTCAGCCCCTTGCCATTTTTACTATTTTGTTGCCTTACAATCTCAAATTAAATTAGATTTTTTGGGGGGTTCGTATCATTTGATTTAACAAAATGCCTACCACTTTGAAGATGCAAAATATTTTTTATTGTATAACAAACAAGAAATAAGACAAATAAACGTAAATCTTGAGCGTGCATAACTATTCAACCCCCCCAAAGTCAATACTTTGTATAGCCACCTTTGCAGCAATTACAGCTGCAAGTCTCTTGGGGTATGTCTCTATAAGCTTGGCACATCAAGTCACTGGGATTTTTGCCCATTCTTCAAGGCAAACTGCTCCATCTCCTTCAAGTTGGATGGGTTCAGCTGGTGTACAGCAATCTTTAGGTCATTCCACAGATTCTCAATTGGATTGAGGTCTGGGCTTTGACAAGGCATTTAAATGTTTCCCCTTAAACCACTCAAGTGTTGCTTTAGCAGTATACTTAGGGTCATTGTCATGCTGGAAGGTGAACCTCCGTCCCAGTCTCAAATCTCTGGAAGACTGAAACTGGTTTCCTTCAAGAATTTCCTTATATTTTGCAATATCATTCCCTCAATTCTGACCAGTTTCCCAGTCCCTGCCGATGAAAAACATCCCCACAGCATGATACTGCCATGGTGTTCTCGGGGTGATGAGAGGTGTTGGGTTTGCGCCAGACACAGGGTTTTCCTTGATGGCCAAAAAGCTCTCAGTACCCCGAGTACCTTCTTCCATATGTTTGGAGAGTCTCCCACATGCCTTTTAGCTTATTTTTTCTTTAAGCAATGGCTTTTTTTCTGGCCACACTTCCATAAAGCCCAGCTGTGTGGAGTGTACGGCTTAAATTGGTCCTATGGACAGATACTCCAATCTCCACTGTGGAGGTTTGCAGCTCCTTCAGGGTTATCTTTGGTCTCTTTGTTGCCTCTCTGATTAATGCCATCCTTGCCTGGTCTGTGAGTTTTGGTGGGCGGCCCTCTCTTGGTAGGTTTGTTGTCGTGCCATTTTTTTATAACCCAACCCTGATATGTACTTTTACACAACTTTGTCCTTGACCTGTTTGGAGAGCTCCTTGGTCTTTCTGGTGCCACTTGCTTGGTGGTGCCCCTTGCTTAGTAGTGTTGCAGACTCTGGGGCCTTACAGAACAGGTGTATAGATACTGAGATCATGTGACAGATCATGTGACACTTAGATTGCCCACAGGTGTACTTTATTTAACTAATTATGTGACTTCTGAAGGTAATTGGTTACACCAGATCTTATTTAGGGGATTCCTAGCAAAGGGGGTGAATACATATGCACGCACCACTTTTCTATTTTTATTTTTTAGAATTCTTTGAAACAAGTAATTTATTTAATTTCACTCTACCAATTTGGACATTTCTGTGTATGTCCATTACATGAAATCCAAATAAAAATCAATTTAAATTACAGGTTGAAATGCAACAAAGTAGGAAAAACACAAAGGGGATGAATACTTTTGCAAGGCACTGTACGAACAGATATAGCCAGTGACTGATGTGGTGTACTCCTCAATGCCATCGGAAGAATCCCGGAACATATTCCGGTTTGTGATAGCAAAACAGTCCTGTATCTGACCACTTCATCTGACCACTTTTTTATAGACCGAGTCACTGGTGCTTCCTGCTTGAAATTTAGCTTGTAAGAAGGAATCAGCAGGATAGAATTATGGTGAGATTTGCCAAATGGAGGGCGAGGGAGAGCTTTGTACGCGTCTCTGTGTGCGGAGTAAAGGTGGTCTAGAACTCTTTTTCCTCTGGTTGCACATTTAACATTCTGATAGAAATTAAGTAAAACTGAGTTAAGTTTCCCTGCATTAAAGTCCCTGGCCACTAGGAGCGCCGCCTCTGGATGAGCCTTTTCCTGTTTGCTTATGGTGGTATACCGCTCATTGAGTGCCAGCATTGGTCTGTGTTGGTATGTAGATAGCTACGAAAAATACAGATGAAAACTCTCTAGGTAGATAGTGTGGGCTACAGCTTACCATGAGATACTCTACCTCAGGCAAGCAACACCTTGAGACTTCCTTAGATATCGTGCACCAGCTGTTGTTTACATATATGCATAGGCCCCTGCCCCATGTCTTACCAGAGGCTGCTGTTCTGTCCTGCTGATAGAGTGTTTACCCCGCCAGCTGTATGTTCTTAATGTCGTCTTTCAGCCACGACTCGGGGAAACATTAGATATTCCAGTTTTTAATGTCCCGTTGATAGGATATACACGCTTCAGTTTGTCCCATTTATTTTCCAGCAATTGAACGTTCGCTAGCTGGATGGCAAGGGCAGATTAGCCACTCGTTGCCTGATCCTCACAGGGCATCCTGATCTTTTTCAGAGAAATCTCAGTTTCCTTCTCCAGCTAATGACAGGGATCTGAGCCTGGTCGGGTGTCAGTAGTATATCCCTCTCGTCCGACTCACTGAAGAAAAACTCTTCATCTAAGGTGAGTAATCGCAGTTCTGATGTTCAAAAGCTCTTTCCGGTCATAAGAGACGGTAGCAGCAACATTATGTACAAAACAAGTTACGAACATAGCGAAAAAACAAACAAAATAGCATGTTTGGTTAAGAGCCGATAAGACGCCGAGAGGATTGAGGAGAGAGGAGAGAGAAGAGATAAGAGAGAGGAGAGGAGAGATTTAGATGAGAGAGGAGGAAAGAGGAGTCGAGAGGCGAGAAAGAGGAGAGTCAACTGTAGAGGAGAAGAGAGGGAACTGTAGAGGAGAAGAGAGGGAACTGTAGAGGAGAAGAGAGGGAACTGTAGAGGAGAAGAGAGGGAATTGTAGAGGAGAAGAGAGGGAACTGTAGAGGAGAAGAGAGGGAACTGTAGAGGAGGGAAAGGGATGAAAGGGTGCAGGATGCTCACATTTAATCTTCATTATTCACTGATGTGAGGTGGTGGAGACTCCATGTAAAACCAACATGATAATTCAGATTCAGATCAACAGCCCCTGAACAGTGTAAAGTGGCATAATGCACTAACTCATCAAATATTAATTATTCCTTCCTGCTGCAAAATAAACAGAGCAGATGGATGACATCATCAGGAGAGACATTTTAACATGGAGAATTGTTTTTGTAACTGATGGAGGGGAAATATGGCCTCCGTCCCAAATGATACCCTATTCCCTATGTGGTGCACAACTTTTGACCACGGCTCTGTTACCATAGGTTAGCCCTTGCGATGTAATGCAGTCACTGAGGATAAAGACTGTACACTTGTAGAGATCTGACATTTTGCTGTTCTCTATGGGCTGGAGTAATACTGAACCCATACTGCAACACTCAATGGAAGACATGGATTTATTGATGGAGAGCCTAATGGTCTTTTCCTGGTTACACGCTCCATGACATTATTCCACAAATAATCACTGTTGTACTTTTCATCATTGATGATTGATTGGTTGCTCCCTATAGAGGTTACAGGATTGTGTCAATGAGCTCAATAATGTCGACCATTATTACTTTGGGGAAAATAGGAGGTTTTCACAGAGGCAACACACATCTTAAACAACTATGAATAATAAAGCAATGCATTTTCAAGTTGCCTTCATTACAGCATTGTTGGTTCCCTTGCTCTCTGCTTTAATCTTTAAGACAAATATTTAAGTGCCTTTGAACGGGGTATGGCAGTAGGTGCCAGGCCCCGTTTGAGTGTATCAAGAACTGCAACACTGTTGGGTTTTTCACACTCAACAACTTCCTGTGTTTATCAAGAATGGCCCACCACCCAAAGGACATCCAGACAACTTGACACAACTGTGGGAAGCATTGGAGTCGACATGGGCCAGCATCCCTGTGGAACGCTTTGGACACCTTGTTAATTAATTGAGGCTGTTCTGAGGTCAGAAGTGGGTGCAACTCAATATTAGGATGGTATTCTTAATGTTTTGTACACTCAGAGTATATGCGTATAGATAGATGCCTTTGTTTAGGACACTGGATTAATGATGCTCTGAGTGACTCAGTGTCATGGAGGGCCGTTATGGAACTCTGAGGCAGTTTGCATGAGGAGGTTCCGATTCCAAACCAATGCCATCCCAGGACTAGAAGACTGGAGCCCCCACTGCCAAGGCAGATAGGCGTGGACAGACACACACACACACACACACACACACACACACACACACACACACACACACACACACACACACACACACACACACACACACACACACACACACACACACACACACACACACACACACACACACACACACACACACACACACACACACACACACACTAAGAAGGCCCAGGCTATGGGGTTTTGAAGTTACAGTGCCTCTCCAATGCAGGCCAGACTCAGGGGCAGCTGGTCAGTTAGCAGGCCACATCAGCGTCAGGCCGCTTGACTGGTAATGGGATTAGTTTAAGCCATGCAGTGGAGAAAGCAGAATCAGGGGGACAGACAGTGAGTGGACAGGGAGGACAAACCCCTCATCTACCCATCCCTTTCCTCTTGTTCCATCCCCCTTTGGAAACCCATCCCATAACAATACCACCCTGGATCGTATGTCAATCATCACCAAGCCTTTAGTGGGGGTTCTGGGGTTCAGTCATGTAGGGGTGTCAGCATTAGAAGGTGAGCCAAAAGGAATTGGTCATGCAAGATCAGCCTAATGGCATTTTCACTCATCTCAGATTTTCTGGCAGAGAGCTGAGAATAGCTGCCATTTGAACTTCTATTCTGCTGTATTGTGATTTTAGAACTTTTTATCTATATGAAACCATTAATATCTTGAACATTTTAGTGTCAGGTTTCTAGTGACTCCCTTGATTATTAACAAAGTCCCTATTTGACCATAACATGGGCTATTTAGACACAAATGGATTATTCTTGAGGTCTTAAAGTGCAAGGGTTGTGTTTATAGGGGGAAAGGTTAGAGTCATCCCAAACAAAAAGGTCAGCAGACAGACCAGCACCTAACAAAACCATTCCCCCCGACTGCCTTCTGTTCTCCCTCTGATTACTACAGCACCTTCTACAGGTCAATCTGTTGCTTTCATAGTCAGGAAAGGGGTTCTTATGCAATTCAATGAAGTTTCAACAGACAGATTAGACTATTAAGTGCTTCCTCTGCGGCCCAAATGGCATCCTATTCCCTTTTTAGTGCAATAAAAGTTCTGAATTAAATAGGGAGTAAGGTTCCATTTGAGACACAAGCTCAGTTCTACAGCCGGGAGGTGCTTGCTCGTCAGACCCTCCCTCTTCCTGCTTGCACAGCATGTGGTGTCTCACTGCCGGCCCCAGCAGGGAGCTAGCCAGCTAACAAGACGCCTGGGCCTTGGCGTGTACAGACAAGGTCAGAACTGAACAGACCAATCAAGGCTGGGTGTTCATCCTAAATGGCACCCTATCCCTTTATAGTGCACTACTTTTGACCAGGGTCCATAGGGGTCTGGTTAAAAATAGTGCACAATTTAGGGAATGTAGTGCCATTTGGGTTGCATTCTGGATTTTCTGTGGCTATGGGACTATTTCTCACCTCATTTTCATCCTTTTGTCAATGCATTGCAATTATTTGGGGATATGATTCCCAAAAATGAACTGTGTGGTGTATACACACAACAGAGGAATTACACTGATGATGCAACTAGTACTGAAACAGATTTTCAGCAGTGATCAAGCCTTTTCTCAGTTACAGCACCATCTTAACTCCCACATCCCAAAATGCATATGAAAATGTAATCAGCTCACTTACGTATTTAGGTAATGGCGATGAAATTGGATTATGCTTTTCTCTCCTGGCCTGGCTGTCTCCAGTAGTCTCCATGGTGACAGGCTGACGCCTCGCTAACCAAGTTCCTTTTGGCACCTCGTTAGTAGCCGGGAGTTGATGAGGTTAATTGGATGCTTTCAGCCTTCTTAATGATATTCAGTGGTTTCTCTCAGG
Source organism: Oncorhynchus tshawytscha (assembly GCF_018296145.1). Classification (NCBI taxonomy): domain Eukaryota; kingdom Metazoa; phylum Chordata; class Actinopteri; order Salmoniformes; family Salmonidae; genus Oncorhynchus; species Oncorhynchus tshawytscha. The sequence goes on from NC_056433.1 coordinate 15,915,744, forward strand.
AGGGGCTTGTGTGCTCCATGGCTGACTGTGTCTGCGCCCTAAAGGGCACCCTATTCTCTACATAGCGCACTACCATGGGCACTGGTCAAAAGTAGTGCACTATATAGGGTATAGGATGCAATTTGGGGCGCAGCCTGTGTTGGTGTGCAGCCTGTGTCGGTTTGCAGCCTGTGTCAGTGTGCCTCTAGCTCGCTAGATGCTGTTTCTGGCCCCTGTCTGCGATTGGCTGGACTTTTACAAGCCAATTATCCCTCTCGGTGAGGGTCGGCGTAGTTGTGGGCCTCTTGAGCACGTCGTGGGGAAGGTCAATGCGATTGACGGGGGTTAATTAACCAACCGTAGCTCAAAAAGCGGTCAGGTGTGAGCAGCCTCTGTCCTCAACCCCAGTCCCACTGCCATCAGGGGAATTTCACATTTCTGCCATTCAAGGAAAAGACTGCTTCTTACAGAAATAAATGGTTTCCTTGGATCATGTTCGGCATTTTGGGTCAATCTTGGGTTTTTACCTGGTAGAAGTAATCAACTAGACATTGAATTGCATGTTGACTGAGGACAACCTTGAGGTGTAATAAGGTAGTGAGTGAATTTCCAGACATTTTCTTGAAATAATAAAAAAAAAATGACCAAGGATGAACCTCGAGTCACCTTGAGTGAACTGGGTTAGAACCGAGAATTAATCCCAGTAATTCTAACATTATCTGAATTGAAGGATTGTGTTTCTTTCTGTCTGTCTGTCTGTCTGTCTGTCTGTCTGTCTGTCTGTCTGTCTGTCTGTCTGTCTGTCTGTCTGTCTGTCTGTCTGTCTGTCTGTCTGTCTGTCTGTCTGTCTGTCTGTCTGTCTGTCTGTCTGTCTGTCTGTCTGTCTGTCTGTCTGTCTGTCTGTCTGTCTGTCTGTCTGTCTGTCTGTCTGTCTGTCTGTCTGTCTGTCTGTCCTGATGCAGTCCACCCTCAGTGACTCCATTAGGCAATGAAAAGCTGTCGTCCCACTGTGGGGTTGAAGGGGGTTGAGCCATCAGCGTCTCTTTAAAAAGCATCAGCTGCCACCACCCCGGTCCTTTGACAACCTGTCAGTTTATGGAGATTCCAGACGACCCCCTCCCATGACCTTTATTGATTGTGGTCTGCACCAAACAGCTCCCTGCAGTCACCAAAGAGCCCTGCCCCTCCGGCTACAACACTGGGGTGCCGTAATGTTTCAATTACTGACCCCTCTCATTGTCTAGCCGTGGCAGGGGAGGTCCATCTCTAATTGCTGAGTGGAACCTTTTGTGGTCCATCCGGCCGAAGTAGGATTTGACATACAGCTAGGACATGGTGTCTTAGGACCTGAAGGCCAGAGGAGAGGAACCAGTATTGATACATACGGAGTGATTTTGTTATTTTAAAAATATATTTAATCGTATGTGACTTGAAAGACTGTCTGTCTGGGATCAATATTTGCCAAAGGGAGCGTAATTAAAGTCTGATGGAGTCCTTCATACTCCAGGTAATGGACAGGAAGCCTGCTTGTCAGAGATAAGATCCAATTTATGTTGAGCTGAATCTTCCCTTTACATGATGAAGACTTACTTATACCCTACAATATCAAATTACAAATAATGAGCAACGCAGTTCATTTTTAGAAGACCATTTCATTTCATCAGCAAATATTTAGCAGAATGAAACCTGCTGTTGTGATATGGCCCTGGTTGCCATGGCAGCTAAACCTTTGATGCTCCTCTGGTGTCCTAACTCATCCTGTGAAATCCAGAGTGGCCAGATTATGAGTCCACTTAGGACTGGACCCAACCCTGCACATAAGCATCAACATAAAAAGCCTCTGTTGTTCATTACTGCCAATTTGTGCTTTTTAATTCTCTCCTGTATTTCATATCATGATAGCTCAATACACTGTCTGCTTTTGGATTTCTCTATTGTTCTATCACCTGGATCAATTATGTAAACAAAATGGTTTGTTTGTATCTTATTTACAGTACACAAAGCCCATTACTTCTAATGCAAAGTGTAGACTGTGCAGGGAACCGGTTTGTCTCTCGGATGGTAGTATGTGCCATGCACCTGAGGGATTCTCTTGAACAGCAGGAGGGTCGTTCTGGAGGTGGACTGTGAAAGGCTTGTTCTCTAGTGGACCAGCTTCATCTGATAGACCACAGGGCCCCCTCTGTGGCCCCCTCTGTGGCGGTCCAGGCTCAGGTGCTCCTCGGCTCAGAGTTGCAGCAACCTCTTTCAGCGATTTGTCATGCCTTGGACCAGGCCTGCTGCGCCGGCACGTGCCAGGCTTTAGCCCGGCTGCGTCTGTTTGCCAGACGGCCACTCAGGCCTGACAGCCTGCTGCTGTCACCCAGGGGCTGAGGAGGAATGAGGAGTCACACACAAGGACCCTGGCAACCGCCCAGCCCGGCAGCCCCACCACCACCTCTACCTTAACCCAGCCCCAGCCCAAGACAAAAACACACAGAGCCCCGAAGGGCATGGAGGGTTTAACTGTGGGGATTAACAGCCAGCCCTGTCAGAAAGGTCACGGTTACATTCACAGGTCACTCTCCTGAGGTGATTAACACAGCCATCTGAGTAGAACACTGAGGTGATTAACACAGCCATCTGAATAGAACACTGAGGTGATTAACACAGCCATCTGAATAGAACACTGAGGTGATTAACACAGCCATCTGAATAGAACACTGAGGTGATTAACACAGCCATCTGAATAGAACACTGAGGTGATGTGATTAACACAGCCATCTGAGTAGAACACTGAGGTGATTAACACAGCCATCTGAATAGAACACTGAGGTGATTAACACAGCCATCTGAATAGAACACTGAGGTGATTAACACAGCCATCTGAATAGAACACTGAGGTGATTAACACAGCCATCTGAATAGAACACTGAGGTGATTAACACAGCCATCTGAGTAGAACACTGAGGTGATTAACACAGCCATCTGAATAGAACACTGAGGTGATTAACACAGCCATCTGAATAGAACACTGAGGTGATTAACACAGCCATCTGAGTAGAACACTGAGGTGATTAACACAGCCATCTGAGTAGAACACTGAGGTGATTAACACAGCCATCTGAGTAGAACACTGAGGTGATTAACACAGCCATCTGAATAGAACACTGAGGTGATTAACACAGCCATCTGAGTAGAACACTGAGGTGATTAACACAGCCATCTGAGTAGAACACTGAGGTGATTAACACAGCCATCTGAGTAGAACACTAAGGTGGATCGGTCACAGCATCAGAGTCTTTCAAATCCTGTCTCTTATCATATCAGTTGGATTAGAGCTTTGCTTTTGGAGGAGGAAATATACAGTGCTTTCAGAGAGTATTCATACCCCTTCACTTATTCCACATTTTGTTGTGTTACTGCCTGAATTCAAAATTGATTACATTGATTTTTCCCTCACCCATCTACACACAATACCCCACAATGACAAAGTGAAAACATGTTTTTAGAAATTGTTGCAAATGAATTGAAAATGAAATATAGAAATATCTCATTTAAATAAGTATTCCCACTCTTGAGTCAATACATGTTAGAATCACCTTGGGAAGCGATTACAGTGGTGAGTCTTTCTGGGTAAGGCTCTAAGAGCTTTGCACATCTGGATTGTACAAAATTTGCACATTCATATTTGTTTTAAATTCTTCAAGCTCTGTCAAATTGGTTGTTGATCATTACTAGACAGCCATTTTCAAGTCTTGCCATATATTTCAAATCAAATCAACGTTGATTTGTCACGCGCGCCGAATACAACAGGTGTAGTCCTTACAGTGAAATGCTTACTTACAAGCTCTAACCAATAGTGCAAAAAATGTATTAGGTGAACAATAGGTAAGAAAGAGAGAAAAACAACAGTAAAAAGAGAGTGAAAAACAGTAGCAAGGCTACATACAGACACCGGTTAGTCAGGCTGATTGAGGTAGTATGTACATGTAGATATGGTTGAAGTGACTATGCATATTTTCAAGACGATTTAAGTCAAAACTGTAACTAGGCCACTAAGGAACATTCAATGTCGTCTTGGTAAGCAACACCAGTGTGTATTTGACCTTGTGTTTAAGGTTATTATCCTGCTGAAAGGTGTATTTGTCTCCCAGTGTCTGTTGGAAAGCAGGCTGAAACAGACTGAGGGACCATACAGATAATTGTGTATGGGGTACAGAGACGGGGTATTAAAAAATCATGTTAAACATAATTATTGCACACGGAGTGAGTCCCTGCAGCGTATTATGTGACAGGTAACCAAATGTTTACTCCTGAACTTATGCTTGAAATAGGGGTTGAATGCTTAATGACTCAAGACATTTCAGCTTTTAATTTTTTATTAATTTGTAAACATTTCTAAGAACATAATTCCACTTTGACATTATGGGGTATTGTGTGTAGGCTAGTGACACAACATCTCAATTGAATCCATTTTAAATGTAAGCTGTAACACAACAACATGTGGACCAAGTCTAGGCGTGTGAATACTAAACTTTAGGACTAAGGATTTTACTAGGTCTGACTGTCTTCTTCATCTATTTAGTCCAATCAAAACAATACATGTATTGCATATTTTTTTCAAGATAGCAAATTCGAAACACAAACAACCTCAACAATATAAAAATAATTAAATTAACTAATGCATTTATTTACAGTTTATAGAGAGTAGTATTTTGACTCTTGGCTGAACTAGGTATGGTGTCAGCCTCCTTGTGGTGTACATGCCCGTCCCCCTGTCCGTCTGGCTCTGTGCATAACATCATCATACCCTCCATCCCCTGCCTCCCAAATGGCACCCTATTCGTTATGTAGTGCACGACTTTTGATCAGGGCTTGGTCAAAACTAGGGCACTAAATAGGGAATAGGGTAACATTTGGTCTTTTTCATTGGTCTTTTGACATCCATGGTCTTTGTTCTGCTCTAGTCTAGTCCATTCCACACTGATGTCTGCACCCTTACATAAAAAAACACATGTCAAATTTGTAGTTAAACATGTACAAATCGCATTTTCACATGTTAAATAGCTGTTTTCGCATGTTGAGCATAAACCATATTTCCACATGCATTAAATGTATAGTTAACATGTTAACACCACCTTTCCACATGTGAAAAGAATAACATGTTTTCACCTCACCTTCGCCTTACAGTTGCAGAAGTGAAATTTGAGGTTTCACATGTTAAAAACTTTCACATGTGAAAATTGGATATGCAGTTTCACATGTGAACTAAGTTCTCATGTGAAAATCTTACGTTCACATGTGGAATTGCAAGTTCATGTGAAAATCAATCACTTGAAAATCTAATTTGCAGTTTCACATGTAAGAAAACTCCACATATGAAATCTAACTTTCAAGTATGGAATTGCATTTTCACATGTAAAAAACAATCACTTGTAAAAATAACATTTGCAGTCTCACATGTAAGAAAACTCAAGTCCACATGTGGTGGTATCAAATATCAAATCCACATGTGGTGGTGAAATAGTGTTATTCTCCTCACATGTGAAATGTGGTGTTAACATGTTACATATGGAATTTCAAATTCTGTGATGCCATCTGTAAAAAGGTAACTTAGCCTACATGAGTATAATAAGTCAACTGTGTTAAAAAATAATATATTTGTTATTTCGGAACCATCCATAGGGAAGGTTACTGCTGCCTTTCAGTGTCTCATTATTTGTCCTGTTTAACACGTTCAAATGAACGGAGTAAATCAGCTAACTCAAGTTCAGTTTTTGTAATTTTAGCGCAATTTTTTAAAACACTGTCGGAAAGTACATTTAGTTTTGTTCAAAACACTCTAGATACATAATCTAATACAGGTAAAAACAACAATGCAATGTCAAAATGAGTTGACATTGAGTTTAAAGAAAGTGTGTTAGATTTTGCTAATCATTACTTTGGTCAAAATCAAGATGCCAATATTCTTGTAATTCTTTTTGTATTAATAATCTTAGATTACATTTCAATAAGAGCGAATTCTGAATTTGTGATTAATTGTGATTAGTGATTTATCCATTGATAAACTCAATACAATTTTGGAATCGTTTGATAGCCCTAGTTAAAATGTACATTAAAATGTGAAAATGCACGTGAAAGTGTAGTCGACATGAGTCGGCCATGGTTGCTCTTGGTCACGTGATGAGGGAGCCCTGCCTGGGACTTCAAAATTGGTGTTGGTCTAATGGTCAAGAAATCGGCTTCTCCCATTGGAGAAATGTTGGGAATCCAAGTGTCTGAGTAATGTGAGAAATCCATGTGAAACTCACGTGTCTATTTTTCACATAATTTGTTCACATACAAAAAAATAATGTGAAATGTCACACTTGTCCAATAACCACGTGTCTGACTCGTGAAAAAATAATATATATATTATAGTTATTTTTCATGTGAAATTTTCATGTGTCAGACATGTGGTTATTGGACAAGTGTGACATTTCACATTATTTTTTCATATGTGAACAAATATATATATATATATACATGATAAAAGTTTAAAATGTGATTCTTTCATGTGATTCTTTGTAAGGGTATCCTGACGTATATGTGGGTACTGTATAACTGTGTTCTGTATGCATGTGTGTGTATGAGTGTGTGTACGTATATGTGGGTACTGTATAACTGTGTTCTGTATGCATGTGCCTTGTCTGTGTGTGTGTACGTATATGTGGGTACTGTATAACTGTGTTCTGTATGCATGTGTGTGTATGAGTGTGTGTACGTATATGTGGGTACTGTATAACTGTGTTCTGTATGCATGTGCCTTGTCTGTGTGTGTGTACGTATACGTGGGTACTGTATAACTGTGTTCTGTATTTGTGTGTGTGTATGAGTGTGTACTGTTTGTATATGAGTGTGTGCTGTGTGTGTGTGTGTGCGTGTGTGTGCCTGAGAGCGTGTTTGTGTTTGAGTGCGTATTAATGTGTGTGTGTGTGTGTGTGTGTGTGTGTGTGTCAGTGGATCGTCTTCACAGGCTCACAGAGCAGAGGGCCGGCCAGACCAGCAGACCGGCTAGAACCGAGGGGAGCCAGGGACATCTGCATGATTATGCCACTGCTTCCTGGAGAGGCATTGAGAAACCCTGTTCTAACCTCCATCAGCCTTTCATGAACTGGAATACTAAACAGCACAGAGACAGAGGGAGAACGAGGGGTTACCAAAAACCTCTAGTATTCAGTCGTAATTTGCAAAGTTGTGTGTGTGTGTGTGTGTGTGTGTGTGTGTGTGCGTGCGTGCGTGTGTGCGTGTGGGCGTGTGCATATAGTTGCGGGAAGTAGGGATGCTGAGGGTGCAGCATCCCATGAAAAATCAAAATCAAATACAACTTTATTTAAAAATAAATGCAGATATATTGGTCCGCTAATACAGGACTAGCAAAGGCCTAGTGAACTACTTTTGTGAGATTTATTTTCTTTCTTTTTTCTAACTTGATGGCTACTACCCAGCCTTCTATTAGTCCAATAATAAACATTTCTCTGCATTGATTCAAAACGGAGGATTGGTCTCCCTCATCTGTCTATAAAGCAGGAACATGTCTTCAACATAATTAGGTTCTAATGTGAGAGGCCTCTTTTGCCTCTCTTGGAAATGAATTCTGAACAGCTTGTTATTATCTTGGCCTCTGGATGTGTGAATAGTAGATTTACAAGCATTAGGGCCGGGGTATTGTGAGGGGCAGCATTAGAGGCATGTGTGGGGGAGGTCCAGGGACTTTTGTATGGGCTGTGGTTGGAATCAGCTGTACCCTACACAAAAGCCTTCTGGTTGGAAGAACACAACAGATAAATGTGTTGCAGTGTCTGTTGTGAATGGAGGGTTCATATCTGTTGTGAATGGAGGGTTCATATCTGTAGTGAATGGAGGGTTCATATCTGTTGTGAATGGAGGGTTCATATCTGTAGTGAATGGAGGGTTCATATCTGTTGTGAATGGAGGGTTCATATCTGTAGTGAATGGAGGGTTCATATCTGTTGTGAATGGAGGGTTCATATCTGTAGTGAATGGAGGGTTCATATCTGTAGTGAATGGAGGGTTCATATCTGTTGTGAATGGAGGTTGAAGGAGGATGTCACAGTTTCTACATTTATGCAAATGTTTAAAAAAATAAGAGTATGTACAAATGTTCCTAAAATGCTATGTGTTGATTACATGAAGTAGATACATTAAAATCGCATAATGGCGGAGTGATGTCACTGAAATGTCCTGGAGGCATTTCTTGTCATTAGGTTCTTGACACATAATTGTCTCCTCTTTGGTCTGTTGGTTGAAATAATTAGCCTTTGACTTTCAGTGTCAGGTCAACCGAGTGATTAGAGCTTAGAGTGTTGAGCGTGCTAATCACAGAGAGATATGGATATCAGAGGCACCTGTATCCTGTATGCTGCATAGGATCAGTAGCCATCTGCAAGACTCCAACACCCTAGAGATGTGTCAGGGATCTTTAGCTAGGCTGGAGAAGGGGAGAAGGGAGATGGGCATAGATGTGGTCCTTGAAGTGAACTGAAATAGGTGTTGGTACTCATTTTGTGTGCTGGAACCGTTTATATGTAGGTGCTGGAATGCCACAATATTCTTAAACCAATATTCTACGAGGTGCTGGTGCTCAGCAGGGTCAGAACATGCTGCAGGCTGTTAGTGACACGCTAAATACCAGCTTCAAAACAAACTGGGCTCTTATGAGTACACTGTTGTACTCATAACAATGTTTCACTGCGTGGTGGTTTCTTCCTCTGCTTTTATTCCAGCATCCATCCTTGTTGACTCTTCGTGGTTGTCTGGCCCTGACACCAACACCTGCTGTAATGGAAAATTCCTGGGGGCTTGTTTGTCTTGCCATGTGCAGCCCAGGGGGAGAGAGCCCAGGGGAGAGAGCTCAGGGGGAGAGAGCCCAGGGGAGAGAGCTCAGGGGGAGAGAGCCCAGGGGAGAGAGCCCAGGGGGAGAGAGCCCAGGGGAGAGAGCCCAGGGGAGAGAGCCCAGGGGAGAGAGAGCCCAGGGGAGAGAGCTCAGGGGAGAGAGCCCAGGGGAGAGAGCTCAGGGGGAGAGAGAGCCCAGGGGGAGAGAGAGCCCAGGGGAGAGAGCTCAGGGGAGAGAGCCCAGGGGGAGAGAGCCCAGGGGAGAGAGCTCAGGGGGAGAGAGCCCAGGGGGAGAGAGCCCAGGGGAAGAGAGCCCAGGGGGAGAGCCCAGGGGGAGAGAGCCCAGGGGGAGAGAGCCCAGGGGGAGAGAGCCCAGGGGAGAGAGCCCAGGGTGAGTGAGCCCAGTGGGAGTGAGCCCAGGGGGAGAGAGCACAGGGGGAGAGTCCCCAGGGGGAGAGAACCCAAGGGGGGAGAGTTTACTTTTCTTATTTTTTCTTTGTCTCTGAGTGGTACAGATAAGAGAAGGCATGGGCTGTACTGAACTCTGCTGTGGACTAAGCTGAAAGACTGCCTGTTGACTTGTCTTTTTTTTAAAGAGGGACGGATGGATGGATGGCAGAGTTGATAAGTAGAGGGAGGATGTGAATAGAAAAGAGAAGAGAGGAAATTAGGGTTGTGGGTGTGGCTGACAGGCAAAGGGCAGGTGTAACTTCCACCATCTGTGTGTGTGCACACGTACACCCTCACACAGAGGACAACACGTCCAACCACGTAACACTACTCCCAATGTCTGGTTAACTGCATTAGACTCTGCTGAATGTCTGATTACATCAGGCAAATTGAATAACTCTGTGTTGCTTTAATGTGAGATATCAAGTCAGCTCACAGGATAAAATGAAGGTGTCTTTGAACCAGACCAGAGAGTAGAACTGCCTTGGGATACTGACTGGGAAGCCTCTGTTATGAACACTTACAGACAACACACACAATGTTATGGCAACCAGACTGCACTATCAGCTCTGTGGCACTGATCCATTCCTAGTTAATTATAGAGTCAGTAGTGCCAAGTTGCACTATATATATATATATATGAAAGAACGTGGACAACCCTTCAAATGAGTGGATTTGGCTATTTCAGCCACACCCATTGCTGACAGGTGTATAAAATCAAGCACACCACCATGCAATCTCCATAGACAAACATTGGCAGAAGAATGGCCTTATTGAAGAGCTCAGTGACTTTCAACGTGGCACCGTCATAGGATGCCACCTTTCCAACAAGTCAATTCGTAACATTTCTGCCCTGCTGGAGCTGCCACGGTCAACTGTAAGTGCTGTTATTGTGAGGTGGAAACATCTAGGAGCAACAATGGCTCAGCCGCAAAGTTGTAGGCCACACAAGCTCACAGAACGGGACCGCCGATTGCTGAAGCGAGTATTGCGTAAAAATCGTCTGTCCTTGGTTGCAACACTCACTGCTGAGGTCCAAACTGCCTCTGGAAGCAATGTTTTTCACAAGAGTTGTTTGTCTGGAGCTTCATGAAATGGGTGTCCATGGCTGAGCAGCCAAAAGCCTAAGATCCCCATGCGCAATGCCAAGTGTCGGCTGGAGTGGTGTTAAGCTCACCGCCATTGGACTCTGGAGCAGTGGAAATGCGTTCTCTGGAGTGATGAATCACACTTCACCATCTGGCAGTCCGACGGACTAATCTTGGTTTGGCGGATGCCAGGGGAACGCTACCTGCCCAAATGCATAGTGCCAACTGTAAAGTTTGGTGGAGCAAGAAAAATGGTCTGGGGCTGTTTTTAATAGTTTGGTCTAGGCCCCTTAGTTCCAGTGAAGATAAATCTTAACACTACAGCATACAATGACATTCTTGATGATTCTGTGCTTCCAACTTTGTTGGGTAATGCCCTTTCCTGTTTCAGCATGACAATGCCCCCGTGCACAAATCGAGGTCCATACAGAAATGGTTTGTTGAGATCGTTGTGGAAGAACTTGACTGACCTGCACAGAGCCCTGACCTCAACCCCATCGAACACCTTTGGGATGAATTGGAACACTGACTGCGAACCAGGCCTAATCGCCCAACATCAGTGCACGACCTTACTAATGCTCTTGTGGCTGAATGGCTCAAGTGGGAAAGTCTTCCCAGAAGAGTGGAGGCTGTTATAGCAGCAAAGGGGGGACCAACTTCATATTTATGCCCATGAATGAGATGTTCGACAAGCAGGTGTCCGCATACTTTTGGTCATGTAGTGTATATACAGTATACTTTCTGTCATATTACCACAGACTCCCTGCTCTCTCCTTTGATGGAGTTCAGATTGGCTGTCATATTAACACAGACTCCCTGCTCTCTCCTTCCATGGAGTTCAGATTGGCTGTCATATTAACACATACTCCCTGCTCTCTCCTTCCATGGAGTTCAGATTGGCTGTCATATTAACACATACTCCCTGCTCTCTCCTTCCATGGAGTTCAGATTGGCTGTCATATTTGAATGGTACACTATTAAAGCTTCTACCTACTTGCCAACGCTATGCATTTCCCTTTCCCACATTTTTCTTTCTCATTGTGGTGTAGAACTAGACTGCCACAGGCAGCTCCATTATAGTGCAGCAGCGGTCGGTACTGTTGGTGTGAAAGGCTTTATCTGAAGCTCTTATCTTTGGCCCGCTCCCCAGCTGCCTGTCTGCCGCACACCTGTCTGGGATACCCGCCGAGAGGAGGTGTGTGTGTGTCAGGTTTTAATGTCACATGAACAAGTACAGTAAAAGGCCTTTTTTGCAAGCTCCAAACCCAACAATACAGTGATCAATATCAAAGTAGTACTAGAAATAACAAGGTAGAACGGAAACAAATGAGAAATAAAAACAAGAAATAAGAAGAACAGGAGAAAGTAAGAAGACATATACAGGATCAGTTCCAATACCATATTTACAATGTGCAATGTGGATAAGGTGACTAGGCATCAGGGTATTTGATCAACAGAGTAGCAGCAGCGTATACGATGAGTGTATGTGAGTGTGAGTGTGTGTGTGCGCGTGCGCTTTTGTGTAAAGTCAGAATAAATGTGTCTGCATGTTGTGTGTGTTGGAGTGTCAGTGTGTATGAGTTTGTAGATTCCTGTGAGTGTGCATGGAGATAAAACATGAAATACAACGGTAAACTCAGACAGTCCGTGTAGCCATTCTGTTAGCTACTGTATTTATCAGACTTATGGCTTGGGGATAGATGCTGTTCAGGAGACTGTTAGTGTCAGATTGAGGCACCGGTACCGCCTGCCGTGCGGAAGCGTGATGTGTGTGGTGGTGTGGGCTGGAGGTGCATGAGGACTGTTAGTGTCAGATTGAGGCACCGGTACCGCCTGTCGTGCGGAAGCGTGATGTGTGTGGTGGTGTGGGCTGGAGGTGCATGAGGACTGTTAGTGTCAGATTGAGGCACCGGTACCACCTGCCGTGCGGAAGCGTGATGTGTGTGGTGGTGTGGGCTGGAGGTGCATGAGGACTGTTAGTGTCAGATTGAGGCACCGGTACCGCCTGCCGTGCGGAAGCGTGATGTGTGTGGTGGTGTGGGCTGGAGGTGCATGAGGACTGTTAGTGTCAGATTGAGGCACTGGTACCGCCTGCCGTGCGGAAGCGTGATGTGTGTGGTGGTGTGGGCTGGAGGTGCATGAGGACTGTTAGCCAGGCCATCACCATGTGAGGAGAGGGGTCTGGGGTTCAGGGGAACTGAAGGAATGTGTTGAGGTTAGTGAGGACATGTTTTGTGGTCACCGCAGAGCGTTTGTGAAGTGCAGTTGAGGACACTTCCTCTTCCGTGTAAAATAAAAGTCCAATACAGTCCAAGAATTTCCAACATGATTTACCGCGATTTTCCTCTCTCTAAACCTTAGGTGCCTTTTTTAAAAACAGAAATCCACCATGTAACATCGGTACAATTTTTTTTGTAATTAGCAAAAGTCAGTTGAAAATTCCTAGTGGCCCACCAACGAACTCACATACATCTACCCATTCCAGTTTAGAAACCTTTTCCATTTTCAGTGGTATATCCATACTAATTTCTTACTGTATTCATTTTCTGTTTTTATCATCCAGCTCAATCAAGTTTTTTGGGGGTTCTGATTATTTACAAGCTTATAGGGCCATGCCTTAGGTTTCTGACCATGCCACTCTTAGTGACAGTGAGCATAATATGTGCAATTGACAGCTTATAGTCCTCTACCACCAGCAGCAGTTACTGTGTAAGGGTGTGGCTGGCTCGGCCGTCACATCTTTCTACTTCTCCAGAGATCTGGTTGCCATGGGGAACCAGGTGGAGCCCAGGTGGCGATGAGAGCTTACCCTTAGTAGTAAAAAAAAATCCCTTCATTACTTTATAGCATTATACTCAGCATTGTCACTAAGCCAGCTCCAGCGTAATTAAACACTTAATATTATGTGGATTCTCATTATAGTTGCATGGACTGAAGGATTATTACAACAAACAAAATGTCTTAAACATGTATGTGACTTCAATTGAGCCCTAGAGTGACAGGAACCAGTATTCCCTCCAACTATACTCTGCCCTGTGCTGCACTATGAGATGGGATGCAGTCAGTGGAGGCTGCTGAGGGGAGGACGGCTAATAATAATAACTGGAATGGAGTGAATGGAATGGTGTCCAAAACATGTGTTTGATACCATTCCATTCATTCCATTTCAGCCATTATTATGAGCCATCCTCGCCTCAGCAGCCTCCACTGGATGCAGTGAGAAATAAACACTCTCTGGTGCAGTAGTGCCATCTCTGCTTCTTGTTGGTCTTCTCTGTGCTGCTGAACTATGGGATGTTGCTAATGGAGGCTGCCTCTGGTGTGAGGATGATAGCCTGAGTCAAAGAGTCAATGTGTTGAGGGGGAGCCTTTTAGGAAGACAGACAAAACAAACTCAACCTGCTGAACACCTGCACTTCCCTGTACTCCCTCACTGACTGACCATGCAGGGCCAAGACCAGGCCATGTCCACTTACTTTCTGACAATAGTGAAATGCACTATAATAACACCGCCACTGTGGCTGAATGATCCTGAAGCTACAAGCTCAGAAAACAGAATTTTCTTGGATCCAAGTTAGTCAAACAATAGATTTTTTTTCTTTTATTATTTAGACATATAGCTAATAGTTATAAAACAATCAGAGCAAAAAAACAGGATTGCATTTAAGAGCATTGAAGAGAATGTTTTATAAGCTCAGGGTCGATCGATTACTTATACACCATCCTCGGTATCTATGTAAACTTGAAATAAATAAGTCAAAAGGATCATTTGGCTATGGCATGAAAAAATACATGAATAAGTCTCACATAAATCACACAAAACATAATTTACATAAGATCAATTCAATAAATAAATAAATAGAAAATAACCATGATGGTTTTATGTGTAGTATATTGGCAATACACGTGTAAAATAACAATAATGATACAATATCTGGCCAATGATAAATAAGACATTAAAAACAATCATTATTCGACATATAAATTAAGGCAGTTTTACAGCAGGTGTGTACATGAGCTCTAATCCAAGGCATTGATGGCTACACTAGGGCAAACCTTTCAAATTGTATTATGTTCAGAGACAAAGCTAAAGTTGAATGTCCACAGATTCACAAGCTAATAAAGTGATAGATACATTTCCAGCCTGTGAATTAAAAGGCGATTGTATGACAACAGTACAGCTAGGATATGCCTTTCTTAGGTCTAGAAGCTAATGCAAAAGCACTTGTGCAGAGATCCTAGAAAAATAAAGTTAACAGTCTAATGCTTTACGTACTTTAGATAAACTAAGATGAGTCTGAAAAATATATAATTCAAGCTCCAAACGGGATTTTAAATCCCCATTATTAAATGCAGTGGTCGAGGACGGAGACGAACTTCACGCATACTGTATGACGTCCACGCGTAAAGGCACAGGTATCTCTTCAGTTTAACAGGCTGGTCGCACAGGCATCTGAAGGAGTATAACCTGCCTGTTTTCTGAGGGATGACATTTGTTGATGTGCCGTGTAAGTCCCGGAGAACTGTAGAACATGGCAGGGCAGTATTTGCATGGGTAGACCTGCGAGGAGTGGAGGAGACGGATGTGCCTCTCCTGGTTGACTCTGTTGGGAAAGTCCTCTCCACAAACAGGGCACAGGTGGCACCCTGAGGAACTCAGATTCAATGGTGCGTGGCTTGGAGCTTTGTCACTCGGTTTTCCTTCGTTTTGGGATAAGGGATAGGCATCGTGGACCTCACTGCTGGTATTGTGGGAAGCTGTGGCATGTTGAGATATGATGTGCTTTCTTAGGTATGCCTGGCGTTTAAACTTTTTCCCACAGTGATGACAATCATAGAGACCCTCCTCTGATCCAACTGATCCCGACTCTGACAGCCCGGGGCTGGGTGTGTCTCTATCACTCCGGACCTTTATTTCATCAGACACAGCCTTGTCGAGCGCGCACATCTTATCACTCTCTGATTTAATATGTTGTGCACCAGACATTGACGCGTTATTTTGAGGTTTTGGTTTGTGCCAGCGCCTGTGGGAGGCTAGGTTTGCCGGGCAGCTGAAAACCTTATCACATTCAGGACATCTGTACTCAATCCTCACTATCCTGGAACACTTATGCTGGGCCAACGCGAAGGGGTCGCCATATGCTTCTCTGCACAGTTGACAGACGAACTCACCGAGAGGCTTGTCACCTGCTGCCGGCTGTGGTCTGGGTTTTTGGTCGACGGGAGCCTCTTTAATTTTGAGCCCAAGTACGGGTGATGTGGTCATCTCGTCTTCGAAATGTAGTTTCTTGATAGCTTTGTTTTTTTTTGATGGAGGCTTGTTTTTACGCTCGTTGTCGCTTGAAGGCCTTTTGGTGCCATTCCCGGTGACCGCGGGTAGATTTGGGTTCGTGGTTGTCCCGGTCCGATTGCAGTTACTAGTACCGATTTTTAGGTCCACAGGGGCAAAGAGGGGATCTAAAGTGGTAAGCGATGCAGATGTGGGAAAGGATTCAGCAGACACCGGTGAGCCGAGATTGAAATGTCTCTCTAAATATCCCTGTTCATGGTCTTTACTGACGGGCCGGGTGGGGCTGTAGAGAACCTGGTACAATGCCTCCGGGTTCCCAAACTGAACAGGTTTAGCATCTTGTCCGGGGGCTGCTGCTGTTGCTGATGCCTCGCAGAACAGGGATGCTGCATCTGCGCGCTCAGGGAAGGATGCGAAAGCTTGTATTTGTTGTCCCTGCTCCACCTCATCAGAGCGAACCCTGTAAGACATAGGGTTTGGTTTCTTGTTCCTTTTCACTAAAAATCCTCTTGGCATTTTTGCGATGGACGGAACAGATTAAGGCACTGTTGACGCACAGATTATGTTGAAATAAAATCCAGGTTCAGGTTATTATTACAGACACATCGGACACTTTGATTGTTCACGGTTCCCCTGGCTGCTATTGATTCGTTCTCCTCCCGAGATGCTTTCATCACGACATAGCTGCACTCGTTTTAAGGGGAAATTATGATATTGTTCTCGCCCCTTGTTGCCTCATCCCCAACCAATCAGATGGAACTAAGATCCCTATGGATTTGCGGAGTTGGTTTGGGAGGGTGGAGAGAAGGGCTTGGTTTCGGGTGGAAATAAAGGAGGATTTGCAGCTTGCTAAGCAGATGTACCTGAGTTTAAAAAATATATATTACTATGCACGCATTGCCCCCTCATAACCTCGTCCCATCGAAGGCACACGCCGGGACCCTCCTCTTTTTACGGTCTGATGAGTTTGCATAGAAATGCACACGTGCCTCGGCTTTGTGTCCCTCCTTTATGCGGGAGGGGGGGGCACACAAAGATCTGCCAAAAAGGAGATGTCCATTACTACACAACAACCATTAGAATCTAAAATAAAAATTAGGGAGGGGTGCCTGATTTATCGGACAATGACAAAGATGGTTGGGGTTGGTGTTATTTATTAGTTGGCCTACCCAAAATATTATCTTCTGTGCAGACACACACACACACACACACATTGCTGAGTTGCATGTTTTCATCTGCTTCAATTGCATAATTATTAAGCTTTATTCAAGGCTAAAGAAAATCGACAAATTGTTCAACCAATACAAAGTTTAAACTATAGCCTATTCCTTTAAAACACCACATTTAAAACCCCCAAACAAGCAAATATTTATATTGGAGAGAAAGAAAATCAACAAAGAAACATTTCAAGGCATCCATAGCGACATGTGTTGGATACGACAGTTGAACTCTGGACATATGAATCAGTCATTTTACGCATACATAATTAATGAAACAGGGTTCCCTGCTTTGCATTACAATGGCAGCGCTTTTGCAAGCTGTATCCCGCTTGTGATTGAAAAGGAAATTGCACGGTAAAATGTGCAACAAAGCAATCTGGCCAATAGATACTTTCGGCGCGTGCTGTGCGTGATCAGTGTGGTTTGAACAAAGCCGACCGTCTCCAAACGGGCCCTACCATGATTATCTCTCCGTTAAAAACAGTCAAACCCAATTCCTTTAGGGTCATATCCCATCTCTAAAATATAGCCTAAAGGCTATCCACCACCATGGCGAGGAACGAGAAAACTTGTCTAGTTTGGCTAATGCGTCAATATTTCATTCCATAATAATTTGTGCGATAAACCACATGCCAGATGTCTGACCAAGTCTTTTTGTTTCTTTTGACAGAATTTCACCAAATATGAGATTTGAATGGCATGCCTCTCCGGTTATTAATAGGTATATAACTATAAAGTTGCTCAAACTAATCTGAAATAGGGCTACGTGAAATTATTGTAATTAAAGTAATTATCCAAGGCCCAAACAATGATGCAAATAATAATTTAAGATATTTTTCAGTAGGTAAAATCTTTAAAAAGTGTTTGAAAACATGGTATTCTAACATGACCTACAGTATAAGCCTATAATATAGGCCTATAGGTCATGTTAGAATACCATGTTTTCAAACACTTTTTAAATTGCCTTCCTCTGGGAAATTGTTTGCATTAAAATGGCTAATTATTCAATAGCCAGGGGATGACACAATTCATTGGGTGTCATTGAGCCATGTCATTTCATAGATTCATATATTGTACCAATTAACGTTTATCTTACCGAGCTATTTGATAATCGCTTGAACGATCCCATACCTTGAGGCGCGTGTGCGGCTATTTGTTCTTTGGCGTGTGCTGCGCAAAGAGAGGCAGTGAAGATTTGAGCCTCATTACCATACAGCTGTAGAATATAGAACCCCTCCTCGCACTCACTAAATCCACTTTCATCTAGGCCTGGGTCGTATCAGTCATCCCAATAATCTTTGCAGTTACAATTACAAGTGACCTTTAATGCGAATTTGAGCAAAAACTGTTATGTGAGAAAGCAGAATTTGACAATTCGTTGTGACTTTATTATAACACTTAATGAGGATTGTTTTGTTTTCTCTGTTTTCTCAAATCAGTCAACTTTAACTTCTCATAAAATTAAGACAACTACAAGTTAGTGTTCTTGTTCATGCTAAAAGTGTGTACATAGACAAGAATATTAGGCTATCTAAAATCACAAGTACATTTATTAAAGACATTGGCTACTGTATTTTCTGTTCAAATGAACTCAATTGAATGTCAATGTTTTTACTACAGTTGGATGATTCTACAACGTTTTAATTAAATCAAAACAATGGAATATTTCTTTGTGATGAATATGTCATTTAAAATGTGGGTTGAGGTAAAATAAGATGTTGGAGCAGTTACAGTAGTCCAGGCTGGGCATACATAGTCAGGTGGTACCTGTTGTACCTCAGGTAATTCAGAGTGCTGGTCTTCAGGGAAGCCAATCCCCCACTTGTTTCAAACACCTTCTTGAGAAACACGTTCGGTTCCTCAATAATGTCCAGCTTCTCATCTACCATTCTCTGAACGAGCTCTGAAATGGACACATCATTGTGGTCCTGGAGAAAGAGAGAAGGCCTTCGTTAAAAGCCCCCCCCCCAAAAAAAAGACCATAGCAATGACAAATAGTATCGGTAGACAAACATGTGAATGGAGAAAGATGAGACAAATCCAACCTGCACTTTAGTTGATTCCATTATCTGGTGCATTTCCTGCTCAAAGTCTGCAAAGCGATCATGATATATCGCCAGGCACCATTTCTCCCTGAAATAACTACCAACACCCCCCCCACACACACGCAAACACACACACACGCACGCACGCACATGCACACACATTTAGTGCATTCACCTAAGAACCCCCAACAGAACAGCAACAGCATGGACAATTCATTATTTTAACAGTTGATGATGTGTTCAGTCAGCTCCAATAATGACATTGAGAGTGGCCTCATTCAGAGCCATGACAAGGGCCAGTGATGAATCCAGATGTAGTAAGTGTTAGACAGCTTTATGAACACGGCAGGGTGGCTACGCTTCTCCACAGAGCAGAAGAAGCAGATTGGGGACCTGCATTAATAGATTAGACCCAGGGACAATGGCTCCTATATATGGCATGTTGAAACATCAGAAACGAGGTCACTCAAACACCAATCTCCAACCGCTGGCCTACCTGCAAACACTGACAGGGAACATCTTGAAGACATACTTCTTCTGAGAGAGCTGCCTACTCAAAATGCAGATTTACATAAAGACAGTGTGTTGATTTACTTTTTTCCTTGACCATACTTGTATTGTCTGTAAACATTTGAAATGTAACTATATATTACATGGTCAAGAGTGTGTGGACACCTGCTCGTCAAACATTGTTTCAAAATCATGGGCATTAATATAGAGTTGGTCCCCCCTTTGCTGCTATAACAGCCTCCACTCTTCTGGGAAGGCTTTCCACTAGATGTTGGAACATTGCTGCAGGGACTGGCTTCCATTCAGCCACAAGAGTATTAGTTAGTTTGGGCACTGATGTTGGGCGATTAGGCCTGGCTCGCAGTCGGCGTTCCAATTCAACCCAAAGATGTTCGATGAGGTTGAGTTCAGGGCTCTGTGCAGGCCAGTCAAGTTCTTACGCACCGATCTCGACTAACCATTTATGTATGGACATCGCTTGTGCACGGGGGCATTATCATGCTGAAACAGTCCAATGTTGGCAAGCTTTATACCACTCCAGCCAACACTTGTCAATGTGCATGACAATCTTAGGCTTGTGTGCGGCTGCTTGGCCATGGAAACCCATTTCATGAAGCTCCCGACGAACAGTTAATGTGCTGACATGGTTTCCAAAGAGTGTTGCAATCGAGGATAGATTATTTTTTACACGCAACGCGCTTCAGCACTAGTCAGTCCTGTTCTGTGAGCTTGTGTGGCCTACCACTTCACAGTTGACCCATTGTTGCTCCTAGACATTTCCACTTCACAATAACAGCCCTTAAAGTTGACCGGGGCAGCTCTAGCAGGTCAGAAATTTGACGAACTGACTTGTTGGAAAGGTGGCATCCTATCCCAGTGCCAAGTTGAAAGTCACTGAGCTCTTCAGTACGGGCCATTCTACTGCCAATGTTTGTCTATGGAGATTGCATGGCTGTGTGCTCGATTTTATACAAGGTGTGGCTGAAATAGCAGAATCCACTAATTTGAAGGTGTGTCCACATGCTTTTGGCCATCTAGTGTATCTTTCCAGAGACCTGAATCTCCCCACTCCCTCCTCTCTGTGGTGTACTGTAATGTAAACCACCCCAGCAGCTACCTACCTGTAGAGGTCGTGAACCAGCCCTTCATCATAACGGGAACACAGGCGGTTGAGCAGCAGCTCATGTTTCCCATAGAGACACAGGTAGTTGGAGACTGGGAAGGGCTTCAGTGACAGACAGGTGATTGTCTCCACCATGCCGTACTGGTTCAGGTGCAGGTGGAAATAGTTGCCAGTCTCAATGCGGCCAGTCAGGATCTCTCTTCCCTGGGGAGAATAGGACAAATCAGACAGGGATTTCAGTATTGTTGTTAACATCACAACTTGTATGAGAACTTGGAAAAATAATCTCTATCTTTTTCAGAACTTGCTTTTCAAAATGAGCAGTCACAAAGAGAAATGCATACTTATGTGACAAAATAATCAAGCCATGCACTTTCTAGTGAGGATTTAAAATGGTACCTACCTCTACAGGGTGAACTGCAGATGGCCTTTGCTCTGGTTTGGTAGCATGAAGATAACTGTATCCTCCTGGCAGTCTACCACCTTGGTAAAAACCGTGTGTACAGATAGAACAGCTGAACTGGGTTTTATGGGTCTACTGATGCCAATAAACAATGAAAACCCAGGCATGACTCCCAAGTCACAGACATGTCTTGCTTACAGTGTCTGAAAATAATGTTTCCAACTGTGGGATGCTTTGAAATACCTAATTAGTGTAATATTTATAAAAACACATGGTAACTTGATGAGCAATAAATAGTTACAGTACTATATTTATGTTCAAATGAACAGAATTGTATATGTGTGGATAACTACCACAGTTTAACAGACAATGCTGTAGAATAATGCCGGATGATAAGGTATTTCTACCACTAGGAAAAACGTTCAAGGCTTTTCAATTTGTTTGAAACGGACAAAAATAAGTGGTTGTTTTGTGAGCACAGCTCTTCACCTGACCTTGTTTACCCTGTGACTAAACAAATACAGAATCGGCCATTGTTATGGTTCATTGTTGTTTGATGATCAAACAGTAAAATGAGAAAGAAGTGAGTAGCTCAGAGATTCCATTACTAGGGAACAATGTAGCATTACATAAAAATGTGAGATGGAGCACATTGTCCTGAACAGACAGGATAACAGGACATACAAGGTGCGAACCTTTGGGTTTTGAATAAATCAACAATGATAGAAAAAAATGGCAATTAGTTATAATTAGAATTATGACTCAATCAGTATTATAAACTGGGTGATTCGGGCCCCGAATGCCAAGGCTAAAGGCTGTATCCATGCACTCCGCGCTGCATCTTCATTAAGAACAGCCCTTAGCCGTGGTATACTGGCCATATTCCACATCCCCTCAGGCCTTATTGCTTAACTATAACACATGGATGAAGATCATTTCTCTGGCTATTTCTGTGTTGGACGGCAGCAGACCTTGGATCTTGGCTTGTGTGTATATGGGGATGAGGCGGTCCAGGTCAGCTGGAGAGTTGATGGCCGGCTCCAGCGTGGGGTCGAAGAAGGGCAGCAGAGCAGCAGCCAGCTCCTGGCCTACCTCCCTAGAGTTGAAGCTGGAGTGGGACCACTGGTCTGCGAGATAGCGCCGGGCAAACTTGGTGAGGGGCCCGGCTGCGCGGATGGTGGAGTCGTTCGTATGGAATGTGGTGTCTATGACCAGCCGGCCGTCGTACACCAGACAGGCGTCGTTGATGGCCTTAAAGGCATCGTAGTCCACACCTTTGGAGGAGAGGTTCATAAAGACCTACAGAGAAATCAAGGATGGTTAGGCAGTTTTACTACATTAAATGATCCTGCTACCAACTATTTTACTCTGCTCATACGATCATGAAATCCACAATTAAAATGGACAATAAGAGACCAAAAATGATTGAAGCCCACAACACCTCTGATATACATTACATTTTAGAGACCTGTTACAAATTCACTGAATCAAGTATGAAGCTACTGCACCCTAGTAAGAGTGCCTCTTTTCTCTCAGAGATGGTGATTTGGACTTACAGAGCACTCCAGCCGGAGAGGCTGACTGTCACTGGTGAAGGACAAGGAGGTGATTGGCTCAGGGTTCTGTCCGTCATTCATCTGGGCCAGCAAGCAGTTGTGGTGAACATGGACCCCACTCTTCTCCAAGGCCTTCTTCATGGCCTTCTCTACTGTGGGGTTGCTGAAGCACGATCTGGGGCTGCAGCTGGAGCCCTCTGTGGTGGGCAGATGGACCAGGTGGATGCGATAGCCTTGGACATCCAGGCATAACAGAGTCTCCACACAGGTGTACACGTCAATGGTGTTGCCATACACTATGGCATTACCTGTAGTGCCACAAAAACAAGACATTCCAACAAAAACAGATTGAATGAATAGCGAGCTTGATGCAATTTACAATCACAAGAGGATTGGTTGAAATGTATTAGAGCCAGCCTTCTCAAATTACTCAGATGCTATGTGGATGGAGAAGATCGGGTCACTTGGCAACAATGGGGCATGGCAACCACACAAAGACTGCCTAATCTTCTCTTTGTCAGTGAAGAGCTGTGGAGGAGGGATGAGATGAGAGCAGCTATTTGAGTGACCTCTGAATTCTTACAGCTCGGCCTCTCCTGATGATGAAAACTCACTGATGTTAATAATGACGGTAATAGGAGGATCTAAATTAGTTTAGCCTCAGTGAATGTGTCCTTTGATGCACACGTTTCAGAAGTGGCCCTTTTCTCCTCGATCTAGCCATCCCTAACCTTGGGCTTATTATCCTAAATGGGAAGAACAACCATGGCTGCCGCATTCCAGTTGATTTGAGACAGTAATGTAGATATTGTCCCTGAATAAAATAATTTCTAAGGCCTGTATAAAAAAGTATTGTACTCTTTTTTTGGGGGATAAAAGGGGAAGAATTGTATAATAGTATACATTCAAGTAAGCATCATTCTGGTCGAAAAACTAGAGATCATCCCAAATTTTGTAATCATCATTTATAAGGACTGCAAGCATGAAGTTGATGCATTTATGTAGAATGAAAGCTGTTCAATGAAGCACCCAACTTTTAGTCAGGGCTTTGCTTTTCTGTCTCTGTCCATGGTGCTGAAGTGGACGGCTACAGCAGTGCCACTACAGAGGACAATGCTGCCAGTACACTTTAAATGCTTTTTATATTTCTATGAAGTATATCATTATTATTCCTCCTTTCTATAATTATTTTGCTGAAATTAAAAGGAATAAGGAACAAGATGGCGCCGGAGAGGATGGCGCCGGAGAGGATGTCAGACGTTTTACGTA
The DNA here is from genome assembly GCF_018296145.1 of Oncorhynchus tshawytscha. Classification (NCBI taxonomy): domain Eukaryota; kingdom Metazoa; phylum Chordata; class Actinopteri; order Salmoniformes; family Salmonidae; genus Oncorhynchus; species Oncorhynchus tshawytscha. The sequence goes on from NC_056433.1 coordinate 15,939,554, forward strand.
CCCCCAGCCGATTGTGTTTTTTTTGTTTGTTTATTTGCATTGTTTGTAACTTATTTTTATACTTATTTTGTACATAATGTTGCCGCTACTGTCTCTTATGACCGAAAATAACTTCTAGACATGATTACTTACCACGGACGAGCAGAATCCTCTTTTCCTTTCACAACTCTGACAAGGCCGACGCGAACGATACACTGCTTCCTCGGAAACAAGCCCTGATTCCCGTGATCTGCGTGAAGAGGAGGCGGAGAAAGAGGGGGCGAAGGTCGGGCTGCCTTCTGAGAATTCGTAGGCGATCGAATATATCCCTACTACCCTCCTTTCTGCTAGCAAACGTGCAATCTTTGGACAATAAAATCGACAAGTTATGCGGAGGATTAAGCTACCAATGGGACATTAAAAACTGTAACATCCTATGCTTCACGGAGTCGTGGCTGAATGATGACATCATCAACATACAGCTGGCTGGTTATACGATGTACCGGCAGGATAGAACAGTGGCATCTGGTAAGACCAGGGGTGACGGTCTATTTATTTTTGTAAACAACAGCCGGTACAGGATATCTAAGGAAGTCTCGAGCTATTGCTCGCCAGAGGTAGAATATCTCATGATAAGCTGTAGACCACGCTACCTACCGAGAAGTTTTCATCTGTATTCTTTGTAGCTGTTTACATACCACCAGAGTCAGAGGCTAAGACAGCATTGAATGAGCTGCATTCCGCCATAAGCAAACAAGAAAATGCTTACCCAGAGACAGCGCTCCTAGTAGCTGGGGACTTTAATGCAGGGAAACTTTAATTTGTTTTACCAAATTTCTATCAGCATGTTAAATGTGCAACCAGAGGGAAAATAACTCCGAACCACCTTTACTCTACACATAGAGACGCATACAAAGCTCTCCCTCGCCCTCCATTTGGAAAATCTGACCATGATTCTATCCTCCTGATTCTAGCACCAGTGACTAGATCAATAAAAAAGTGGTCAGAGGAAGCAGATGCTAAGCTACAGGACTGTTTTGCTAGCACAGACTGGAATATGTTCCAGGATTTCAACAATGGCATTGAGGAGTACACCACATTAGTCATTGGCTTCATCAATAAGTCAATTGATGACATTGTCCCCACAATGACTGTACGTACATACCCCAAACAAAACCCATGGATTACAGGCAGCATCCACATTGAGCTAAAGGCTAGAGCTGCCGCTTTCAAGGAGCGGGACTCTAACACGGAAGCTTATAAGAAATCCCGCTATGCCCTCTGACGAACCATCAAACAGGCAAAGCGTCAATACAGGACTAAGATCGAATCGTACTACACTGGCTCTGACACTCGTCGGATGTGGCAGGGCATGCAAACCATTACAGACTACAAAGGGCAGCACAGCCGGGAGCTGCCCAGTGACACGAGCCTACCAGACAAGCTAAACCACTTCTATGCTCGCTTCAAGGAAAATAACACTGAAACATGCATGACAGTTCCGAAAGACTGTGTGATCACTCTCTCCGCAGCCGATGTGATCCTCATCACAGGGGCCCCTCAGGGGTGCGTGCTCAGTCCCCTCCTGTACTGCCTGTTCACTCATGACTGCACGGCCAGGCACGACTCCAACACCATCATTACATTTGCAGATGACACAACAGTGGTAGGCCTGATCACCGACAACGACGAGACAGTCTATAGCATGCCCCCATTCTCATCGACGGGGCTGCAGTGGAGCAGGTTGAGAGCTGCAAGTTCCTTGGTGTCCACATCACCAACAAACTAACATGGTCCAAGCACACAAAGACAGTCGTGAAGAGGGCACGACAAAACCTATTCCCCCTCAGGAGACTGAAAAGATTTGTCATGAGTCCTCAGATCCTCAAAAGGTTCCACAGCTGCACTCTCGAGAGCATGGTTGCATCATTGCCTGGTATGGCAACTGCTCGGCCTCCGACTGCAAGGCACTACAGAGGGTAGTGCGAACAGCCCAGTACATCACTGGGGCCAAGCTTCCTGCCATCCAGGACCTCTTCAAGAGGTGGTGTCAGAGGAAGGCCCTACAAATTGTCAAAGACTCCAGCCACCCTAGTCATAGACTGTTTTCTCTGCTACTGCACGGCAAGCAGAACCGGAGCGCCAAGTCTACCTCAAATAACCGGTGCCCCCGCACATTGACTCTGTATCGGTACCCCCCTGTATATAGCCTGCTGCTCTTTAATTACTTGTTACTTTTATCTCTTATTCTTATCTGTATTTTTTCGGCGCATGTGACTAATACAATTTGATTACATTTGATTTGAACCAATATGTTTTCAACGTATTTTTTTTGGTCTACATTAGATTCATAGTAGAAGTAATTTGCATTTAGTAAATGATTTCCTCCATAATGAACAGATCCCCTAATTAATAGGCTTAATCTGAATCACTGCACATCTCATATTTCTTCAGATGAAAAATATGAATTGTACTTAAGCACATCAGTCTTTTCATCAGCAGAAAACCTTACATTCCAAATAGCACCCTATTCCCTTTATAGTGCACTACTTTTGACCAGGGCCCTATATAGGGAATAGGGTACCATTAGGGAGCTGGCCTCTCAGAAATTAGTATCACCCTGTAAATGGAGGGAGATGGAGGAGGCAGACCTGGTTGAGAGAAATGAAAGATTTCCCTCTCACTAATTAGACCCTAATTATTCATAGACTTTTGAATAATGTTACATCCGTGGAAATTAATGTAAGGGCGCTATCATGCCTTTAGAACTTCCTACATACAGTAGTATACCAAACATAAAGAACACCTTCCTAATATTGAGTTGCACCCTCTTTTGCCCTCAGAACAGCCTCAATTCATCGGCGGATGGACTCTACAAGGTGTCGAAAGCATTCCACAGGGATGCCGTCCCATGTTGACTCCACAGTTGTGTCAAGTTGGCTGGATGTCCTTTGGGTGGTGGACCATTATATATATTTTTATACTTTATTTTTTATTGAAGAACCCTTGAACAAAAAACAGTCTGGCAGGTACAGTATACATCATGCATACAACAGTAACATCATCTTTGAATTAGACAATGTACAAAACCCATTTTTCCCAGTATTCCTGGTCTCTCCATGTGTTCTTAAAGGTCATACGCTCCATATAGTGTATTTCTTTAACAATGTCTACCCATTGGGTCACGGGGTCTTTTGTAGCCATTTCCTAGTGACAGCCTTTTTACTGGCTGCCAGTAGGACCTTCAACAGGTACTTTTCTCTATTGTGTAAGTTATCAGGTATTTCATCCAAGGACAAAGAAATTCATGTTTGATGAATGCTTGTTCTATGTCAAAACCAGTTCGTTTTTTTCTTATTCCTCCGCAGTAGGATTAAACAGCAGGGCAGGACCAAAATATATGATTGTGATCCGCCCTTGATAGCCCACATTCTCTCCAATAGTCTATTTGATTTCAGTTTAGGTGTTGTGAAGAAACGCATAACATCCTTCCAACAGATTTTTTTCCCATACCTCAAGTTAGTAGAGCTTAATTGAGTCGTAAATCAAATCAAACCTTGATATCCGTTTGTCCCATTCCCTAAACTGTTTAGGTGGGATTTCTATCGGCAGTGATTGGAACAAATACAGTCACCTCGGCAGGATGTTCATTTGGATTGTTTCGATTCTACTACTAAGATCCAAAGGAAGTGAATTCCACCTGTCCAGGTCATCATATATTTTCTTGTAGATGGGAACGTAATTCATGTCATAAAGTTTGGGAGTATCTTTTGGTAGGTTTACTTTAAGATATTTAATGGATGAAAAGGTCCACTGGAAGTTATACCTGCTCTTCAGTGCTTCCTGTGGGATATGATTATATACTAGGGCTTGGGTCTTGTGTACGTTAAGCACACACCCTGAATATCTTTCAGATGTTTGTAAAACATCCATCAATCTACTGCCTGGGTCTTTAAAGAACAAGAGAACATCATCAGCATACATGCAAATCTTATGTCCACTGCCTCTTACTGTTACTCCCTCTAAATATGGGTCCTGTCTTATTGCCTGGGCTAATGGCTCGATGTTCAAGGAGAAGAGCCTGGGTGAAAGATTACAGCCTTGTCTTGCCCCACATTCTAAAATGATCATTAGTGACAAATGTCCATTCATCTTTATTCTGGCAGTCGGGCATGAATAGTTTTCTGACGCAGTGTATCACTTCTTTGTTGAAACCAAATCGATACATAACTTGGAATAGATAATCCCAACCCACTGAATCAAATGCTTTTTCTGCATCTAGACTGATTAATATAGCACTTATCTTCTCCTGACTGACGTGGTCCATGACATGTAATGTTCTCCTTATGTTGTCTGTCTATTCTGTATGAACCCAGTTTAATCCCCATCAATCAATTTTGGGATTATGTCCTCCATTCTTTTGGCTGTTAATGATGCATAGTTTATAATCCATGTTAAAAACTGTGATATAGGAACTGCATTCCTGCTTATCTTTTCCCTCTTTTGGAATTACAGATATTATGGCTTCTCTCCACAGTGGTGGTAGATCCCCCTCCTGCAGAGTCCAGTTAAAACAGGCCTGAAGTAGAGGTGTTAGTTGTTCTCTGAAGGCTTTGAACCATTCTGAAGGGAAGCCATCAGAGCCTGGAGACTTGTTCACTTTTAGATTAGACATTGCATTATTCATTTCTTCAGTAGTTATTTCTGAAGGAAGTCTATAATTTTACTCGATCTCAATGCGGGGAGATCAAGTGAGCTAAAAACAATACTATTGTCTGTGCATCTACCTCCTCTGGTTGCTTGTACCGATTTGTATAGTATGATTCAAATGCATTCTGTATTGCATCCAAACATTCTGTATTTCACCCACAAATTGTATTATGTGCTTGTTGTTTTCTGAGTACATGCTAGAAATTGTGTTGCCTTTGAGCTTGATTCATAATATCATTGTTTCCGGAACCTGAGCTTTTTCTCAACTTCTTCACTATAAATCTGGTCAATTTCCTGTTTTACCTTTTGAATCTCACGTAATATAAGAGGGTCTTTGAGATGACTATGAGATTGTTCTAAGCTTCCTAAAGTTTCCTGTAATTTCAGCAGTTTCTTTGCTTGTATCTTTTTCTTGAGAGATGATGTGGATATGATCTTTGCTCTAATAACCGCCTTAGCTGCATCCCACAATGTAGGAGATACTTCCCTGTTATCATTATTCTCCAGATAGACATTCAATTCTGTCTTTATTGATTCCTTGAATGCTGGATTATTGTATTAAGCCTCCATAGAGTATTTCTTGGTTTGCTATTAAGGTGTAGAGTTAGGTTAACTCCATTATGATCCTTCTGCCCGATCCTACATCTTTAGACTTGTGCCTATCTGCTCTGTACATGAAAAAGTAAAACGTATATTCCCTTCCTGACATATGGAAGTTGTGCAATACATCATTCCTGTAATATCCTATTGATATTTTTAGCAACCAGACTTATTTACCTTGATGTGTGCTGTCCAATTTTGAGTTTGAAATCCTGTTAAAATCCCCTCCACAGATATGAGTGCCAGACGTTTCCTTCCTAAAGAAGACCATGTCACTCCCCAGGGACACGTATAATGTACATTCAATAATGTAACTTCCTTGTGATCCAGTTTACATTTAACAAGGATACATCTACCCTCCTTGTCTTTTATATATGACATAAACAAAACATTAATGCAATACAAATTGCAACACCCCTTCTACCCGTTTAATAAGAGAAAAAGCTATCCCTATAGCCAATTTTCTCGAGTTTCTCGTGTTCAGGATGGGATAAATGAGTTTCCTGTCAGAATAGTATGTCAACTCTCTCCCGTTTCATCTTTTGCTATTACCTTACTTCTCTTGATGTCACTCCCCAGTCCGTTTACAATGAGACTTAGGACCTTAAATCCAGATGATGCATCAATATAAACCCAAAAACCTGTGTACCATAACAGCCTGCTTAACATGAACCTAAAAAAATAATAAAAGATCAAGAACAACAGAAAAGTAAACCAAAGTGGGAAGAGACTTTGCTATAAGGACTCTCATGTCAGAGGATTGTCCCTTGCCTCTGGAGTTCGAGGGAATGAACCTGACCGCTGGAAAGTCCCTTGCTCAAGTATCAAAATGCGTAAAGCAGTCTGAATCAAAAACCTGTTGGAACCAAAAATAAAAAGGCCGCCTTTTTGTCGCCGACACACATCGGATAATTACAAGAGCAAAATAGGAGTGTAATGTAGAGGATAAATAATGGAACAGTAACAGGTCGGGTCTATATCTTATATCCTAGAATAGCCTATATAAGCCATCAACCATATGCAGTTCATTCATTGAATCTTCCCCATGATACAATATGTCCTTCTGTCGCCTTGTTGTCGGTGTCATCAAATCAAATCAAATTTTATTAGTCACATGCGCCGAATACACCTGTAGACCTGAAATGCTTACTTACAAGCCCCTAACCAACAATGCAGTTTAAAAAATATGAATAAGAAATAAAAGTAACAAGTAATTTAAGAGCAGCAGTAAAATAACAATAGCGAGACTATATACAGGGGGTACCAGTACAGAGTCAATGTGCGGGAGCACCGGTTAGTTGAGGTAATAGGTACATGTAGGTAGAGTTATTAAAGTGACTATGCATAGATAATAACAGAGAGTAGCAGCGGTGTAAAGGGGGGCAATGAAAATAATCTGGGAAGCCATTGGATTAGATGTTCAGGAGTTTTATGGCTTGGGGGTAGAAGCTGTTTAGAAGCCTCTTGGACCTACACTTTGCATTCCGGTACCGCTTGCCGTGTGGTAGCAGAGAGAACAGTCTATGACTATGGTGGCTGGAGTCTTTGACAATTTGTAGGGCTTTCCTCTGACACAGCCTGGTATGGAGGTCCTGGATGGCAGGAAGCTTAGCCCCAGTGATGTACTGGATCGTATGCACTACTCTCTGTAGTGCCTTGCGGTCGGAGGCTGAGCAGTTGCCATACCAGGCAGTGATGCAACCAGTCAGGATGTTCTCGATGGTGCAGCTGTACAACCTTTTGAGGATCTGAGGACCCATGGTAAATCTTTTCAGTCTCCTGAGGGGGAATAGGTTTTGTCGTGCCCTCTTCATGACTGTCTTGGTGTGCTTGGACCATGTTAGTTTGTTGGTGATGTGGACACCAAGGAAGCTCTCAACCTGCTCCACTACAGCCCCTTCGATGAGAATGGGGGCGTGTTCGGACCTCCTTTTCCTGTAGTCCACAATCATCTCCTTTCTCTTGATCACGTTGAGGGAAAGGTTGTTGTCCTGGCACCACACGGCCAGGATAAAATTAGCTAATAGATCTGTTAATAACGTGACCATATGTAATGTCTCCATGTAGGCGACATACTTCAGGCTTCTCACTCTTACAAAGCAGCGGGGAAAATATGGGAGCTGTTTTACCTCTTGCAATGTCAACCGTAACGGTCCAATAAGCCTAACATCTCGCCGTGACTATTAAGTCCGTAAAATCCGATTCGTTAGTTTCTATCTTCATTGGAAATGCCTGAGTCTCTCTTGAATGTGAACGTCCTCTCGCCAAGGTGACTTCCCTCTTTCTCCGTGACTCGCCGACCGCGGTCCATGGGAGGAGCTGCTCGAGTCTTTCAGCCAATGAAGATGCCTGTCTCCTGATGGTATACTCCACTGGGACACCCCTTGACTTCAGGTCTTCAGCAGCCTGCATGCTATTATGAAACCGGGTTGTTATCCAGAAATACTCACATCTTTGCCGGGAATGTTGTTTAGAAGCGAATCTCTTTCTCTTTTAGTACCTTCTTAATAGGGGAGTATTCCTTCCTTCTTTTCAGCATCTCTCCCGCATAGTCATGATCAAAGAACACTCGTTGGCCTTGGAAGTTAACAGGCTTTTTCCAGGCTACACGGAGGACTTTCTCTTTGACTAAGAATTGTAGGAAGTGCACATGCACTATGGATCTTGGTAGGTCACCACTGAGGGGTTTTGAGGCCAGAGCTCGGTGTGCTCTCTCGATTCCCAAGTCAGTTTCGTCTTAAAGTATTTATTTGAATACACCCTCCACGAATTTGGGCAATGAGTATTTTTCTGTTCCCTCGACCACAGAATAAAGTAGAATGTTATTACGACGTGAAAAACCTTTGAGTTCTGTCACATTTCACTGTAGTGCGTGCTGGCTTTTCAAAGACTGCACAAGCGCGTCCTTTATTGCAGTGTTCTATGTATCTGTTTCCCCAATGTGCTGTTCTGCATCTCCCATTCTTGAAGATATGCGGTGAAGTTCTTCTTTGTTTTCTTCAAGTTTCTGGTTAATGTCCTTCTCGAACTCATGTAGTTATTTTCGTACATCTTCTCGGAGTTCCTCTCGAAAGGGGAATTCCTCCTTTATCACCTCATGGACTGAGGGATATTTTGCTGCTGTTAGCTTATTTGTGCTAGCATTAGCCATCTCTGTTTCGTCTACAATTTTAGTTTCTTCTACCTTGTTACAGACTATCGTTGTAGCTCCACAACCTATTCCTGCTTCCCCCTTTTCTATTGTAGCATAAGTTACTATAATACTCAAGAGTAAATACTTGAATTTATGGGCGAAATACCCAACAGATGTGCAGTACGAAAAATCAGGCAGCCATTTCTTAAATTGCGTCACCAAAAGTCTATGGTGGCCCATTCTTGATACACAGGAAACTGTTGAGTGTGAAAAACTCAGCAGTGTTGCAGTTCTTGACACAAATCGGTGCACCTGGCACCTCCTACCATACCTGTTCAAAGGCACTTCAATCTTTTGTCTCGCCCATTCACGCTCTGATGGCCCACATCCACAATCCTTTTCTTAATTGTCTCAATGCTTAAAAATCCTTCTTTAACCTGTCTCCTTCCCTTCAACTACACTGATTGAAGTGGATTTAACAGGTGACATTAATAAGGGTTCCTAGCTTTCACCTGGATTCACCTGGTCAGTCTGTCATGGAAAGAGCATAATGTTTTGTACACTCAGTGTACATACTCACTTGGTTAGCAGCCAGTATGTGTCAATCCTCATGACAAGGAGTGGCATGATGGCAGAAACAGATTGGTATCCAGGCCACATACATACCCTTCAGCTCCACAAAGTTGTTGAGCAGCCACTGGTAAGCGGTCACACAGTCGTGGTGGTCGTTGAGGGTGAAGAGGTTGGACGGGACGGGCCCGGTGTATCTACGGCGGGACTGGGCTGGGAGCTGGCTTTTGGGGGGAAGATGGCTGCCGTCCACACCAGTGGGACAGGAAACCTAGCAGGGACGAACCCAGAATTCCTCACAGCAACCATTCAAGTTTTAGAACATCAACACAGAATCATGTGATTATGAAATGATGACTATTGTGACAAAATAAAATAAATAAATGACACTATAGAAATCGTGCTTTAATTTCCCCCAACACTATGACATAAAACATATTATACATATACTACTACTAATTATAATCTTATATGCAGGATGTCCCTCCAACCTGGTACTGCTGGCCTGTACAGAGGATGAGATGATCATAAGGCACTTTCCTGCCCCCAGACACCAGTACGTGCTTGGCTGCCCTGTCGATGCCCACCATCTTGCCTGTCACCACGTTGATCCAGGAGCGCAGAGACATCTGGGCATGGTCCCTGTCGCTGGAGCTATGACTGTGGGGAGCGGACAGGGGCACAGAGGTCAAATGTTTTGTATGCTAGCGTATTATGGAGCCCGTTGAAAGACATCCTCGAACTCGAAAGATTAAATAATGCACAAGCGTTAATGAGTTTTCCATTGACGACTACAGTCCACCACGTAGGACAAATGACAACAAGAGAAGCTGCAGGTGTCTCACCTCATGGACAAGAATCTCATCTTTTCATTGGTGTAGTAGCCTGGGAAGCCATGCGTGGAGATCAGAGTCATGTTATTGAACCTCAGATGTGGGCTGGAGAAGGAAAGGAACATACTGTTTACTGGGAAGATAACCCTGACTCATGAGTGCAGCTACTGTGCATTGCAGAATAGGAGAATGTTTATTTTCTCAGAAATGATGACCTCATCCTACCTAAACACAGATGCTCTTGACCTGATGATCAAAACGTTGTATTTCGCCAATAATTATCTTTCAGCGTTCCTGTTCCATTTTGTAGTAGTGGGGAAAATCTAATACCTAACATATAGTACATGGGTTCCAGGAAGAATAGAGGACATCACAGAGAAATGAGCACAGGCTCTCTCTGTCTGCAGTGTTCTGTTATTCTCTGAGAGCTGAGTGAGGGGGCGCAGATGCAGCTGAATGGTTCCATCTAATACCCCTATTGCATTTCATCTACATCGGTATGCATTAAAAATCCTTTATTTTCTAAACCTCATAGTAAAAGCCCTTCCTTTTGTTTTGTCTGGTTTTGTCCCCAGTCTGTAGTGTTCCTCTTATGCGTTTACTATCAGGAGTGTAAAAGGTCTCTTGTGATGTAAATGTCCTCCTTTGTTCTGTGCCAAATGGACATTATCCCTATTGGTGATACAACAGAGAAAGCCTCAATGGTTTTGTGTGAAAAGGAGATGTACACTGAGCTGAGCCATGTCATGTCAAGCTTTAGATCGCCTGCAAGTCTGCTGCCTCTCTCTGGGAGGGAAAGTGATTGATTGATTTTGGCTAATGAATGCACTGCATCTAAGTCACAAATGTGTGTAGGAAGTGAACAAATACCTTTTAAGGCAACACAAACTTGTTTTTTCAACACACAATAGTTAATACAACCCTTTAATGTTGACACTTGGCTTGCTGTATAGAGAAACTACTTCAACTACAGTCTTTGTTAAAAATGGTAGCCTAATCCAGTGTGTTTTCTGGTGAACAGAGAATAATCAGAGCTCATTTTAATCCAACTTTCCAGCACTGCCTCCAGCACTGAGGCATTAAGGCCTGTTATTGGGTTCTGGACGTGACCTCCTGGCTTTCTGTCTGTCTATTATCAGGCGCTGACAGACAACCGCTGTGACTCCGATGCTCCACTCCCCCCATCCCACTGACCACCAGGCAGAGAGGCCGAGCCACCGCACCAGCTCTTTATCTGTCTGACCTGCTCCCCCTGATCTGACCCTGTCCCACTGAGGAGTGGGGGTGGGCTGGATGGAGGGGGATGGAAAGCTGGAGGCCAGCCGTTTGAGTTGGCCTGATAAGGGGGCCCAGCAGGGCCCAAGCTGACCCATCACTCAACCGGCCCACTGCTAGCACCGCCTCACCATTAGTTTAGTGGACACTAACTGCCTCATTAGTCAAGTGATTAGTGACAGCAAACACAGATCGCTGCAGAAGATCCCTGACAGGAGAACAGTGGAGTGTCTAATTAAAGGGCCAGCTCCGGGCCCTCCTGAATGCCAGCCCCAGGCAGCTGTGTGCCCATTGCATCGCCGCCCCTGCCTGCCAACCCCCTCACTGAGTTATGCACGCTCCCTCCCTCCATGCTGCTTTCACATCCACACACAATGACGCGGTTGCTTGGTAGTTATCGGCTGGCGGCGAATGAGCAGAACCTAGACGCCATATTGTTTGGAGGAACAGTTCATCTCAAAGATGGAAAGAATACAAACATGTAGCAGTGCCTCCTTTTTCTAGCCAACCAAAAGTCTGGCAACATTTCCAGATATTGGATGCCTGGAATAAAAGACAAATTCAGGAGAAAAGTCATTCTGAAAGTGAATGCTGTTGACATACACTTTAGACGAGTGTTTTTACTCGTGGTCAAGGAGGGTTGTCATGTTTGCAGGCTTTCATCCAAGCCTACAGCTATAATGACTCATTCATCAAATCAACTAAACATCAAGACTTTAATAAGCAAGAATCTACACACCGCATGTGTAGATAGTCATAAATAAGCCTTCTTAACCTATGCAAAACATACTGTAATAACAAAAGGTGTGGTATTGGTGTTTGTTTGAAGTTAACCATGAATTCAGGCCAATACTAAGCTTTAAGATTGCCTTGGTGGGAGAAGGGATGGTTGTGCATTCACACATGTTGCTCTGGGTGGGTATGCTCATATTACTACTAATCACTGCTGCTAAAGCTGCACACACTGCGGCTCTAATACCTACCAGTCTCTCCCACTAATTACAATCATCTAGAGGAGGATGTCATTGAGCTTCCTCTAATACACACAATTCTAAATGCAATTCATGAATGCCATGTATACAATTTCTCAATACCAGAAAGCAAGCACCTCCAGAAATGCTAAGCCAGTGTCTGATGCCCCCACTACCACGATCCTGGCATTGATGGTGACTTTTGGTTCCATGGTTAGCTTTCGGTTGATGTGGTTGAGAGCATACGAGACCTGAGGAGAAGAGAGACAGCGTGTGTAAAAGTCACAGATTCATCCATTTGATTACTTCAGAAGAGTTCTCCAGCAATCTAACCAATATACAGTACCTGTCATGCCTGCTCCCGCTCCCCCTCTCTGGCTCTCGAGGGCACCAGGCTGCCCATCATTATGCACACCTGTCACCAGCATTACGCGCATCAGCGCTTCATTGGACTCACCTGGACTCCTTCACTTTGTTGATTGCTCCCTCTATATCTGTCTGTTCCTCAGTTTGTTCCCCGGATCAGCATTAATGTAATTTTGTTTCCCATCCAGACACTGTCCGTGTTTTGTTTCTTGTCCGTTATTCATTAAATGTACACTCCCTGTACTTGCTTCTCGTCTCCCAGTGTCTGTCCTCGCAGTACCAGTCAAACATTTTGGACACACCTACTCATTCAAAGGTTTTTCTTTATTTTCTACATTGTAGAATAATAGTGAATACATCATAACTATGAAATAACACATGTAGTAACCAAAAAAGTGTTAAAGAAATCAAATATATTTTATATTTAAGATTTTATATTTAAGATCAACCCTTTGCCTTGATGACAGATTTGCACACTCTTGGCATTCTCTGAACCAGCTTCATGAGGTAGTCACCTGGAATGCATTTCAATTAACAGGTCTGCTTTGTTAAAAGTTAATTTGTGGAATTTCTTTCCTTCTTAATGCATTTGAGTCAATCAGTTGTGCTGTGACAAGGTAGGGGTGGGTATGCAGAAAATAGTCCTATTTGGAAAAAGACCAATTATGGTAAGAACAGTTTAAATAAGCAACGAGAAACAACAGTCCATCATTACTTTAAGACATGAAGGTCAGTCATTGCGGAAAATTTGAAGAACTTTGAAAGTTTCTAAAATTGCAGTCGCAAAAACCATCAAGTGCTTTGATGAAACTGGTTCTCATGAGGACCGCCACAGGAAAGGAAGACCCAGAGTTACCTCTGCTGCAGAGGATAAGTTCATTAGAGTTACGAGCCTCAGAAATTGCAGCCCAAATATATGCTTCACTGAGTTCAAGTAACAGACACATCTCAACATCAACTGATCAGAGGAGACTGTGTGAATCAGTCCTTCATGGTCGAATTGCTGCAAAGAAACCACTTGTGTTTCTTGGGCCAAGAAACACGAGCAATGGACATTAAACCGGTGGAAATCTGTCCTTTGGTCTGATGAGTCCAAATTTGAGATTTTTGGTTCAAACCGTCACGTCTTTGTGAGACGCAGAGTAGGTGAATGGATGATTTCCGCATGTTTGGTTCCCTCCATGAAGCATGGAGGAGGTGTGATGGCGTGGGGGTGCTTTGCTGCTGATACTGTCTGTGATTTATTATAGAATTCAAGGCACACTTAACCAGCATGGCTACCACAGCATTCTGCAGCGATACGCCATCCCATCTGGTTTGGGCTCAGTGGGACTATCATTTATTTTTCAACAGGACAATGACCCAACACACCTCCAGGCTGTGTAAGTCATGGAGTGCCTCATCAGATAACCTGGCCTCCACAATCACCCGACCTCAACCCAATTGAGATGGTTTGGGATGAGTTGGACCGCAGAGCGAAGGAAAAGCAGCCAACAAGTGCTCAGCATATGTGGGAACTCCAGGTGAAGCTGATTGAGAGAATGCCAAGAGTGTGAAAAGCTGTCCTCAAGGCAATGGGTGGCTACTTTGAAGAATCTAAAACATAACGTATATTTTGATTTATTTAACACTTTTTTGGTTACTACATGATTCAAATCAAATCAAAGTTTATTTGTCAAGTGCGCCGAATACAACCTTACAGTGAAATGCACATGATTCCATGTGTTATTTCATAGTTTTGATGTCTTCACTTTATTCTGCAATGTAGAAAATAGTAAAACTAAAGAAAAACCTTTGAATGAGTAGGTGTGTCCAAACCTTTGACTGGTACTGTAGATGACAAACATAATTATTGCGTTCCTAAAAGGTGTATTAATGTGCACACCATTTTCCCATTTGGGTTTATTTGAATGACAATGGCCTAAAACCCAGAGACTGGCATTTATCAGAGCACTTAACTACAGAAAAGAGAGTACCAGTTTTCAGAAAAAAAATCGTAATATTATTTTAGCAGCGTTTATACAAAAAAATATGGAAATGTCTTAAAGTTTGATGTTCCACTGGAAACGCTGAGTGAAACGTAATAAGTGCCAATGCTCCTACTTAAATACTAACTATTTTATTATGAGTACTGGCCCTATTGAAAATAAATGTCCAAATGTCAAAGCATTCAATGCAAGGTATAGACTCAGAATGAACACAGAGAACATTGTGTTATCCACAGAATCTCCTCACCAATAATCAAACTGTGATTTTAGTGCGCTAATTGGTCCTAGAACACTCATAATTAGTTACATTGGTTCCCTGTTGGATGGAAAATGGCAGCACACCCCAAAGGAAGGGGAAACCTGCGGTTGGAATTAATCTTCAAGTAATATTTAAGCTATTCTCAGTAGTGCCTGCTCTGTTCTTAAAAGAACACATATAAGTTCAAACTCTGACTTCATGTGAAAATGACCAAATGTAACCAAACCTATGTAATTAAAGTGCAAGAACATTCTCCGTTCAGTTAATTACATCTTTTTTCTGCTTTGTAACGAACCCCCTAAATACTCCAGCTAACCAAACAACACGATGCAGGTCTGATTCATGCTCTGTCTTGTGCAGGTAGGTATAGGCTAGTGTGGGCAAGTGCAGCTGTCTTTATTCCCTATCCTTGTGGAAATGGTGCCTAACCTTTTCTCTAACATAATGGCCGGGTGCTGTGACCATGGCACTGGGTAATACGATCTGTTATTGACAGAGAGGGAACAGGTGCTTTAAATCTGATTAATACATCTGTGCTGGACACCAGGCTTAGATCACGAGGCTGAGGCTGTGTCACAAATGGCACCAAATGGGATCTGGTCAAAAGTAATGCACTATATAGGGAATAGGGTGCTATTTTGGATGTACACTAAGAGACAAAGCTGTAAGGCATCGCTCTGCTATCCTCTTATCTACATGGCAGCCTGGATATGATGGTTGCCGTGTTACCAAATGGAGGTTTTAAATTGGATGGCCTGGAACAGGCGAATGCAGGTGTATCTGTTAATACACTGAGGGAGAGGGGAGTGCCACGCGGTACACGTGACACATATAGGAACATGTACTCTCAGATTGATTCTATGATCTAAGATTAGAAAGCATGAATAACTGTGCTTATATCGTATGGTTCAGAAAATCCTGTATTAATTTTATAAATAAAATATTAAAGCTGCAATATGTAACATTTTGTGTGACCTGACCAAATTCACATAGACATGTCAATTATAGATATGTCATTCTCATTGAAAGCAAGTCTAAGAAGCTGTAGATCTGTTCTATGAGCACTATTTCTATGCTTCCTGTTCTTAAATTTTGTTTAACATATTTTACTTTCATTTTGTACATCAGCTTTATCTTTGTTATGGAAAAGATATTTCACAACGTTTAGATGGTACAATGATTCTCTACACTATGCTTGTTTTATCACATAAACTGAAATTAGGCTATTAGAATTTTAGCAACCAGGAAATGGTGGAGCGATTTCTGCAAAGTGCATCTTTAAGAATATATGCTGTGATTAGTGACACTCATATGGTGAAAGTATTACCTAATAAAGTTCTGATTTAGTATAATATTACATTTGCTGCATATCCAAAATGAGTGTCTGATTAAGTCTGAAATGCCTTCCTTTCCTTATCTCCTTTCCTTGTCTCCCATCACCCACATCAGTGATCATGGAGAAAGAGGACACAAGGAGACGAAGCTAGTTACAACTATTGAGACGCAGACCAGGTGCGGCAGACAGTGGCTTATGACTGACTGTGTGGTAAGTGGTCTGTGCTCCTTTACCTGTTAAACAGCAGAGGCAAACATTCCTAACCATCTGTCAGAGCAACCATCTGCTGCCCTCATCTACACTAATACAAGCACATTAAAAATAGCCTGAGGAGTTGGGTGTGGAAAGACTAATAAAGAAAAGTTGTGCATATACAATACCACTGAAAAATCTCTACAACTAATTAAAAGCAATGTTCAAGACTGCAATGCTATTTGTCCATGGAGTGCCGTACCCCTGATGGAATAATTACCTTTAACATAAAATGACTTTCCAATTGTATCCATCACAATATTTTACTGTTTGAAACAAATATCTATGTTATCTACACTCCATGCTTAGAGGGGAATGCGTTCACTTTAAAGCAGCACCCCCTTGTGGGCATGTAAATTACACACAAAATATATTTCTCTTCTTTCTCATATCATCCCTCTGCCTCTCATTCTGTTAACCTGGAGACAGTGGGTACTTGCCCAACTGCATTCCCAGGCATGTTAAACCACCAACCAGCCTGTTCATCAGCTGCTGCTGTGCCCACCTGGTCCTTAGTGATCTGCTTGGATGGCGCGTTGATGCCCAGCTCCTCCAGAGGGTAGACAATCTGGCGTCGCGGGCGCACCGGAACCATGCAGTTAAGAACAGAGGTCAGGTAATGGGCACATGAGTTCTGAGGGGAGCAGAAAAGGGGCAGGGTCAGGGGAGGTGATGCCTATCAGCTATACCATTGATGGAGGCAAAGGAAGGGGTGACTAACAGGTTCAAAATATTCCCTAAATAGGGCACTACTTTTGACCAAGGCCCATAAGAGCTCTGTAGGGGATGCCACTTGGGATGCAGACATAACTAGCTCTGATAAAGAGGTTGTTTTATACGATTTACATGACCATCAACATGCTCCTGAATAGAAACCACTTCTACTGAATATAACTTCCACGGCCTCGGTCATGGCTGGCCAACCCTATGCCCCAGCATCCACTGCCCAAATGATGATTCCCTCTCCCATTAGATTTTCCATAATTCCATTATTCTATTTACACCTCACCATCTGGTGCATGTTTGTAGAAGTTAATTAGCAGAGGGGAAGGAGGAGGATGAGGACAAGGAGAAGGCCTCTACACAGTGAGGAAATGTTTTCTAAAAGTCCAGAGAGGTGGACCTGGTAGTCCTATATCAGCACCTGCTTCTCCAACCCCAGAGAGAGTTGGTGAAGAGTGGCTGGGCAAGGACTGAGGAACACTGCACTTATGAATATCTGGTACTGAACACAATGTGCACGCACGCACGAACACATGCAGACACACACAGTGGAATGGGCAAGGTGAGAAGTTAATATGAGCTTTACAGGCTGTTTCTCTCACCTTCTGGTTGTGGTAGGAGGGGTAGATTGGGTAGTAGAGGCAGGATTTGTGGGCCAGCCGCAGGACCTCCTTTAGGAAGTGTTTGGCGTAGTGCTGGAAGATGGGGTTGAGGGCAAAGTGACACAGCTGGCCGTGCTCCTCATAGCGGTGGTGGCTGAAGTAGATGAAGTTCTCAATGTTGTAGTTGGCTCGGATGTAATCTATATCCTGAGAGAGAGAGAGAGAGAGAGAGAGAGAGAGATTAAGTAGTACTGAATCTATGAAAGCAAAATACCATTGAAGTCTGTAAACGAGAAAACTACCTCCTCATTTCTGATAATTACAATCCCGACTAGTTGATTCTGAACTTGGGCTACAAATGCCTGCAAGGGTGTTCCATCCTGGAAGACAGACACAGAGAAAGAGATGAGATATTACACTTGAGGATTCCAATTTCATATCCAATGTAATTATCTGTGTTGGAGCTCTGTCATAGTTATGCTTGACTGCTCCTTGCAAAAACCATCAATCAATCAGAGATACTCCAAATCTTCCAACATAATAATTTGAATCAATCTGGTTCGGTTTTTGTGTAATTGATCGATAAACTTGAGACTAGCTATATAAGAACAAGATAAATGGAACTAGTGGGTGTACTATTCCTTGTCCTATTGGCAGTAGTATGTCCTGTGTGTGTCTGTGACTGACCTTGTCTCTATGGGCCTGGTAGAACATGTCCAGGTCCTCCAGCAGGCTCTCATGCAGGCTGAGTCTCTTCACCATGTCACAGACTGCAGGCCTGTCTGCAGACACTGCCAGACTCACCACAAATGTCCTGATGAGACAACAAGACCATGATTTACATTACACAAGCAACTTCCATTGTATATACACATCCAGGGATTTCTCGCCCCAAAAACATGTCTCTCTTCAAATCTCCCATAACATCCATCTCAATTTAATCGTTGTAAGTTAAATAAGGAGATGCATTCATGCTAAACCCTTAGATGTATGTCAATGGCTAAAACTACTGAAATGTTCTGTTGGGGACTATACTAATACCCACTTGAGCAGGCCAGAGCGGTGGAAGATGTAGAGCTCCTGGGGCAGGCTGCTGGTGTGGTGTGGTACTACCCTGAGGAAGCTCTGGAGGAGGGGGAACTCAGGGGCCAGCTTGGGCACAGAGATGATGCAGAAATCACGGTCCTGTGGAAGAAACAAGGAGATTGGCTTCATGCTTATCACATGCAGTAACCTCAGTTTCAAAGAGCCTTCACAATGTGGAAATCAATGAGTATGTCAGTCAAAAATGGTTAAGTAATAAGATTTGTTAGCGGCTACTTACAGGGAAAAGTTTAAATATATTGGGCAGGAAGTCCACTGATCTGTAGGAGGAGATGAATGAGGGAAGTTAAGTGAAACTGTGTCTCTGCCAAGGCTCTAATCAGAGCCAACATGGAAATCACAGCAGTGGAACAACTGGCCAAGCAATCTGGCCAAGCAATCCGCACATCTCAGTACTTCTCTCCTTCAAGTTGCTGTCACTTTATGCACCATACTCATTAATTACATGCTCATTCTCGGTGGGGAGTAACTGGCTTCCATATTCCAGGACAGCTGGGCAGTAAGGCGATAGAGAGAGAGACGCAGCGGGAGCCAGCTAACAATCACACAGCTAAAGACAGATACATACTGGAGGGCTGCCATGACTAGTGAAAGGTTGTTTCCACAGATTCATGAAGTGGTGAAATTGGAGAAAGCAAAACTACATTTGATCACCTTCAATTAACGGGAATGTATTTCCTCTTTATTTATCCAAAACAGAATTGTTTTTTCAAATGGGTTAGTTAAACTCTCATCCAAACAATGCCAGTATAATTACTAGGTAATTACTTAATCAATTAATGACTTAGTAATCAAATTATTGTCGCTGTTTTTCTTAAAACAGAAACATTGAAGATTTTTTTCTTTTTTTTAACATATTTTCCCATTAATGAACCAACAATTATGAAACTTCAGAAGGTATTTTGAATACCTTTTATTAGTCCTAGAGTAATGAAATGTTCAGAGTACATTGAGGGGACTTATTGCTTTCAATAAATACATAAAATATTGGCAAATATTGAGTTACAAGGTTTTCATCAGACAGCAACGTTATGCTTGTGACTTTCTCCTGAACTTACCTCATTTCAAAATTCTTGTAGATGACAAATAATTGAATACAGAATGCATTGGGTGTTACTGAGACTCTTGGTTTCAGAGTCACTTCTGAACCCTGAAGCTTTGCCGCACAAGCCTGGCTGTCCCCTGGCTGCAATGACATCAGTAGTGTTAATATATCAATCGAAGATGAATGAGAGCCCATAGCTAGGTGGACATGAAGAAAATACCATAAGGAATTCATAATTGGTTTACCTCTGATACTTCACTGGGTATTTCTGTAATGCCACCTTGATCAAAATCCTTTGTCTGGTCCACGTCCTGTGATGATACCTTGCAATTCATTTAATCAAACCAATATGTCACATTTTGCCTAACAATTGCATATCTGTTATAGCCTTACAGTATCGTTGATTTTGGATTTTGGACATGGGTCCTTCTGGGTCAGATTCATCTCATACTGCACCTCTCCAGTGCTACCCTGTGGGCTAATGGTGTTGGTGTCCCCTGGAGTCCCCTTTCCCTCTGGCTCAGGGGCAGTCTCAGTCAGGTCCTCTGGACTGGGCTTATACAGACCGTTGAAGGGCCCAAGCTCAAAGCATTCATTGAGCAGCTTCAAGTTGATGTCACCACTCACACTGATGAAACCCACAGCAGTTCCCTCATTCTGTGAAGACAGAACACAGACAGACACAGTAATTTTACTGTAAAGCCATTTGTAATTAAATCAAGTGTATCAACACTAGTAATATACATGTGCATACTATCAAACTTGACCAATTACAGTATTTCGTTCTAGGCTATAACTTAAAAAAAGTACACAATAAGTAAATAATTGGCAATGCTGTTAAAATAGAGTGCAGAATAGTACAACCCTCTTGGGAAGTGTTGTGCTGTTTGTTCTCTGAATGGAGAACACATACAGGCAAAAAACCCAAAATGCTACAGATGTCTGGACACAATATGTTCAGTGAGAGCCTGTCTTGGCAGTGTCAACTCTCATCTACCATATGCTGCCATGAACACGTGTCAGCTTGAGTTGCAGGGAGGGGAGGAAAGATCTGTCATATTCTAAGTCCTGGGGGAATTCACCCTAGCAGGATTTCTGTGAACCAGGAAAAAGCATCTGCACCGCTGCTATTACATTTTAAATGGACTGAACTCTCTGACAGTGGATCAGAGATTACTGATGCCAATGATAAAACAAAGAGACAGATAATATCAGAAAGAACAAAATGGCTGACTTGATCCAAAGCTTAATAATCAGAAGGGCTAACGTTTTTTCCTTTCCCGTGGTTTTGGCTGAAGTTGGAATGCATTAAGGAGAAATAAATATATTCTCATGACAACAAAGAAATAGAACTGTAAACATAGCTGACCTCACAAACAGCTGCATGATTTTCGTTGTCCTGAGCCTCAATGAGTTCAGCCAGAAAGTAAGTCCCATAGGATCCTGTGAGGGCCTTTGTCTGCTCCGCAAAGATGTGTGTGAGGTCATCATGATCCTCCACCCTGTAACAGAAGCGCCAATCACTTGATGAAAGCCATGAGCAACCCAAGGATCATCCCTCACTAAAATTAGAATAGAAATACATGTGAACGTATTGAAATAACAGCCTGGTCTCATAGACTAGACGTAACATGGTAAATGTAAATCTGGGATTCTGAAATGAGTATGATATGTTACATTTGGTATGGTTACATAAGAAAGATGGTTACTTAAAGCAAAAACGAAAGTAGGGTGGTTGGATGGGTGGATGGGTGGGCGTATTACGCCCCCAAAGGTTGTTTGAATCTCATCATTGACAACTTTTGCATTAGAGCTAATTAGCAACTTTTGAACTACTTACAACCTTTTAATTACTTAGAATGTTGGCTAACCCTTCCCTTAACCCTTTTAGCTAACACTGGCCCTTGTATCGCTTCCGTAACTACAGACGGTGGGAGACGGGAAGCAAGTACAGGTGAAGATTTAATAATAAATAAACATTAAACTAAACAAGAACAGCATCTGGACAAGCGAAACAAAACTACATCAATGCAGACAATGAAACTCAGGAAGTGACAGATATAGGGGAGGCAATCAATGACGTGATTGAGTCCGATGAAGCGCTGGTGTGCATAATGATGGCGACAGTTGTGTGTAATGATGAGCAGCCTGGCGACCCCTAACCTTAACCCTGTTAGCTAACCCTTCTGCTAACCCTAACCTTAACCCTTTAACCTATCCTCTAAACTTAACCCTAACCTTAACCCGCTAGCTAACGTTAGCCACCTAGACGCCTAGCTAGAATTCGTAACATATCACACATTTAGAAAATTCGTAACATATAATACGAATTGTAATTTCTAACATATCTTACGAAATGGGTGATGGACATCCACAAATGAATACATACAATACAAAACCTAACATATACTAAATTGCGTTTCTTCGGATTTACGTACAGAATAATATGATATGCTCCGAGACCAGGTTGGAATTAAACAATGAATTCCTTAATTCCAAAAAGTAATTTATCATACAGTGAACTGCAAAATCAAATTTGAGAGTATAAAGCAAAACTGCTATGGTGCAGAACGCAGGTGTGTTAAAATGACTATGAGGACCTGGCTCGGCGGACATGCAGCCTTGGGCAATAGCTGTGTCTGTGGCACACAAATGCTGAACACTGGGGCCCTGGATCCTTCAGACTCTTCATGGGCTCAAAGATCTTTTCCAGTGCACGCTCTGAAAACACACAGTGGGAGTGGGCATACTGTGAATCCTTCACAATCATATATTTTTGAATACATGATGAAGAAAGTTAACTAATATGATTACACATGTTGTAATACATATTCTATAAAAAAGGACTACACACTTACCTAGACATCGACTAGTTGGGGTGACCAAGCAGATGTATTGCAGCTCTGTGATAGCATTGAACACAGTTCTGTAAGAAGATGTTTACTTTTCTTATTGCACAATCCATCAACCTGTCAAGAACCTACAGTGCATGCCATATCACATCATGAGAATCTAATTTCTCATGCTGAAATTTTATGGAATGGCTGTGGAATCAAATTGGAAAAGCATATGTGGTATAGGAATGGCAGACTGCTGTATCACTAGTTGCCACAAACAGGATTCAAACCTGGTCTTATTATATTATGGAAAAGTTGAACATGTTATATTTTTGAGCCTACGTTATGAAAGGGGTTGTTATATGATTATGAGCAATGCCATGCCATAACTTGCTAGTGCTGCTCACTTTGACACTCACTCGCTTTTTGCTGATTGCATACAAAGAAAACATTGATAATCTCCCTACCAAGGGTGGCTGGTGGCACCTTAATTTGGGAGGATGGGCTCATAGTAATGGTTGGAATGGAATAAATTGAATGGTATCAAACACATGGTTTCCATGTTTGATACCATTCCATTCACTCCATTCCAGACATTATTGTGAGCCATCCTACCCTCACCAGCCTCCTGTGCTTCCTACCTTACAATCTCTTTGGCACTCCCAATGGAGAAGATCGGCTGTGCCACGAAGAGGTGCAGGAAAAGTGTGTTCAGCGGCTGTTGTGACGAGAAAATATGGTTAAACCCAGAGAAGAGGAAAGGAAACAAGAACGTCTCTCTAGTTGATACAAACCGTGTATTTTTCAGCACTGTAATTGTCATGCAGGAATGGTTCCCAACAAGCTTGATCCACAATGTCTCCAATGGGGTGATCAGAGAAGGCAGCATGGGCCAAGACCTCATTCTTCGCATTGCTCAGGGTCACTGCCAGATTGGCCTTCTCTCTGAGGATACCAACATACAGACAGTGAAGCCAGGATAAATTATTGTGGTCCATCTAAAATGGATTGACGCTTGCATGTTCATGCATTCTGACATGTAACAAAAAATATTATTCCACCTTGAGTGTGAACATCTGTTTCATGCATTTGGCAGACATGATTAAGGCTATACATACTCACAGTAGATGAATTACATTTACTCTTCCAAATACTGCTACTGTGGCAGGACTGATCAGGCTATTGATCGCATGTGCATCCGATGACTCTGTTCTCCTCACAGTCACAGTCTCAACTTTGCCACCCGAGGAAGTTATGGTCCTCATCTTTCTCTGATTTTGGAAGAGAAAAGCAAATGAGAAGCGAATAAACGTAAATGGCTTTCCAATACAAATTTGACCAAAACACAACAAATGCATTCTTGTAATGATGAAAATACTAGCTAGGGGGTATCACATCAAGTATTTAACGTTACACATTGGAATCCACTCCGGTAGCATTCTTCTTGTCAAATTAGCCTATCATGCTAACTCACCTGGTGGATGCAAGAACTTTTCCAGTTCTGATATATATTTTTCCGAATTTGCAAAAAGGATTCAAATCAGGGTTTCTATTTCATGCTTAGCTAGCTCATTATCGAAACATACCGTGTCAATAACAGTTTGTTCTCCTGCATTCAACCTAAAGTTAGAAATAAAGTAAAACTAGTACTAGTTCCAGCTAATGGGGAGGTATGTTACCATAGAAACATAACGCTCGGTGACGTCTTGGGGTGAAGAGTCACAGTTCACATGTTACGTTCAACGCGCGCACGTTTGAAAGTGTCATGGCGGAGTCCACAGGCGCGCTGTGAAAATATTATAAACGGATCGATTCTGTTGTAATAGTTGATTCTAATTGACTCTACCATACAATCCAGTAAAATGGCATCTACTGCGGCAGGGAAACAGAGGATACCGAAAGTAGCGAAGGTAGCGAAAAGTTTAAAAACAGCTAACGTTAGCTAGGGAACTTATAATGTGGCCTAGCCAGGTAGCGTTAGCTAGCTAACCATAACAAGACAAGTGCTTTGTTTTGGTACGAATGTAGATTACTTCTAGCTACATTAAACGAACGAAAAGGTAGCATGCTATGTAAGAACTGCTATTTTGTATTTATTTAACTAATGTAGATTACTCTATCGAGAAATCTGACCCAACTGTGTGCGAGGCTGGGCTAGCTAGCTAATTATTTAAAGTTATGCCAGCTAACTAAACGAACTGTTTACATTTGGAACATGTACTACCTATGTAGCCAACTAGTATTGTCTTCAATCAACTAGTTTCATCCAATTCCAAAATAACGTCTTAATTTGTGCTGTGAAGGTGAAAAACAAAGCTCCTGCAGAGGTACAAATCACAGCTGAGCAGTTGCTCAGGGAGGCAAAGGAGAGGGAGCTCGAGCTTCTGCCACCGCCACCCAAGCAAAAGATCACTGATGAAGAGGAGTTGAACGATTACAAGTTGAAGAAGAGGAAGGTAAGACCCCAAGTGACACACGTATTACACTTCAGACTTCAGTCTTACTGTTGGTATTCTGTTGGTGTGCCAACCAGACAGTTTCAACATTCTCAGTTGTCTGCAAATCTTGTGTAGTGCACAGTAGTAAATACATTGATCTAATCAGATACAAACTGGACTTGACTCCTTCTCTTAGGGATTTGAAGACAACATCAGAAAGAACCGTACTGTTATCAGCAACTGGATAAAATACGCTCAATGGGAGGAGAGCCTGAAAGAAGTCCAGAGGTAAGTTAATGCTTGTCAATGTCTCTGTGAAGCTGATTCTTGTGATTCATACGTATATGGGGTCTAATGTGAATGTAGATTGATTTTGACAGGGATAATTGTTGTATATGGAATCCGATGTGAATGTTATAGATGGAGTTTGACTGGGATACTTGTTATCTGAGCTTTTTTTTTTTTACACCCCCCCCAGGGCTCGCTCTATTTACGAGCGTGCTCTGGATGTAGACCACCGAAATATAGCTCTGTGGCTGAAGTATGCCGAGATGGAGATGAAGAACCGGCAGGTGAACCACGCCCGCAACATCTGGGACAGAGCCATCACCATCTTGCCCCGTGTCAACCAGTTCTGGTACTTAGCAACTTTACCTCTCCTAAACTGAGCATATCTGGTTAAAAAAGTTTAGGTATTTAAAAAAAGCACGATTTTGTCGCTCATCTGTTCTTTTGCTGCTTTCCCCCTTTCAGGTACAAGTACAGTTACATGGAAGAGATGCTGGGCAACATCGCTGGCTGCAGACAGGTGTTTGAGCGCTGGACAGAGTGGGAACCAGAGGAACAAGCCTGGCACTCCTACATCAACTTTGAGCTGCGCTACAAGGAAGTCGACAAGGCCCGCTCCATCTATGAGAGATATATCCTTTTGATGGGAAGTGCGTAAAGCAATGACTTACTACAATGTATTAGCAAATGAGTTGTGGTTGCTGACTGTAGATATGCATTATTCATTAACAGGTGTTTTATTCTAACAGATGATTACATTTGTAATGATGCATTGCCTTTGGTAGTGGTATTACCTTCATGCCTGTAGAGTGCATCTCTCTCTTTTTTTTTTTAAAGCTCCTTAACTCCAGTGCACTTGTGATTGTCCACCCTGATGTGAAGAATTGGATTAAGTACGCCCGTTTTGAAGAGAAGCATGGCTACATCGCCCATGGAAGGAAGGTGTTTGAAAGATCAGTGGAGTTCTTTGGTGAGGAGCATGTTGATGAGAACCTCTTTGTGGCCTTCGCCAGATTTGAAGAGAAACAGAAAGAGGTTTGTAAATCTGACACTTTGAACCATGTCAGTTTTATTCCCACACGTTTATAGTGTTCTCCAACTGTGGTCAACAGAACAACACAACTTTTCTCCCCCTTGTGTCTTAGTTTGAGAGAGTTCGAGTCATCTACAAATACGCCCTGGACAGAATTCCCAAGCAGCAGGCTCAGGAGCTTTTCAAGTTCTACACCGTGTTTGAGAAGAAGTTTGGAGACCGGAGGGGAATCGAGGACGTCATCGTCAGCAAGAGGAGATTTCAGTATGAAGAGGAAGTCAAGGTAAATTAAACCTATGAAGATTCGCAAAGATTTCATCCCAAAATAATCTATTAAAACAATATTCTATCCACTAATGGCTTGTTATTGGATTGGGTTTTTCTTCCTGTATAGGCAAGCCCACACAATTATGACGCATGGTTTGATTACCTACGTCTGGTGGAGAGTGACGCGGATCCTGACACTGCCAGGGAGGTCTATGAGAGAGCCATCGCCAATATCCCTCCTATACAGGAGAAGAGGCACTGGAGAAGATACATTTACCTGTGGATAAACTACGCTCTATATGAAGAACTGGAGGTCAAGGTAGGCCTACATTGCATCCTCTGTGTTTAAATAATGGCTATTAGGGATGTAACGATTCACCAGTATGCATCGGTCCCCGATTCAAATGTTTAAGATACGACTGCATCTCAAATGTTTAAGATACGACTGCATCGGTCCGCGGACCCCAAACCGATCCAAATGTAGCATGCATCGGTCAGAAAATCAATCTAAAAGTTACGAATCACTGATTCATTAACATTTTTTTCTCTCATATTACTTTCTTTCTACCTTCCAAAAATACACATGACTAAAAGTATGTGGACACCTGCTCATCGAACATCTCATTCCAAGATCATGGGCATTAATATGGAGAGGTCCCCCATTGCTGCTATAACAGCCTCCACTTTTCTGGGAAGGCTTTCCACTAGATGTTGGAACATTGCTGCTGGGATTTGCTTACATTCAACGACAAGAGTATTAGTGAGGTCGGGCACTGATGTTGGGCGATTAGGCCTGGCTCACAGTCGGCATTCCAATTCATCCCAAAGGTATTTGATAGGGTTGAGGTCAGAGTCAAGTTCTTCCAAACTGATCTCGACATACCATATTTGTATGGACCTCTCTTTGTGCACGGGGGCATTGTCATGCTGAAAAAGGAAAGGGCCTTCTCCAAACTATTGCCACAAAGTTGGAAGCACAGAATCGTCTAGAATGTCATTGTGTGCTGCAGCGTTAAGATTTCCCTTCCTATCATCCGCCAAAAGCAGATTTGTCTGTCAAACTGCCAGATGGTGAAGCGTGATTCATCACTCCAGAGAAGCTCTTCAGTATGGCCATTCTACTGCCAATGTTTGTCTACGGAGATTGCTTAGCTTTGTGCTCGATTTTATACACCTGTCAGCAAGGGATGCAGCTGAAATAGCCAAATCCACTCATTTGAAAGGGTGCTTTTATATATATATATAGTGAACCTCCTCTTTTGTGACAGCTGGTGCATCCTTTCCTTCAGTGGCTATGTCATAGCTAATTTGTAAACGGTAAATGTTGATACATTAATAGCTCAAACACTTAATCTGTAAAAATGACAAATTAATTAGTGGGTGATGGTGATTTCAGAACCAAAGTGGGGGGACAAAAAACACAAGCTACATTGTCCCCCCCCTAATCTGATAGTGGTAGATGTCTATTCTCTTTTATGACCCTAATCTGATAGGTGGTAGATGTCTAGTCTCTTTTATGACCCTAATCTGATAGTGGTAGATGTCTAGTCTCTTTTATGACCCTAATCTGATAGTGGTAGATGTCTAGTCTCTTTTATGACCCTAATCTGATAGTGGTAGATGTCTAGTCTCTTTTATGACCCTAATCTGATAGTGGTAGATGTCTAGTCTCTTTTATGACCCTAATCTGATAGTGGTAGATGTCTAGTCTCTTTTATGACCCTAATCTGATAGTGGTAGATGTCTAGTCTCTTTTATGACCCTAATCTGATAGTGGTAGATGTCTAGTCTCTTTTATGACCCTAATCTGATAGTGGTAGATGTCTAGTCTCTTTTATGACCCTAATCTGATAGTGGTAGATGTCTAGTCTCTTTTATGACCCTAATCTGATAGTGGTAGATGTCTAGTCTCTTTTATGACCCTAATCTGATAGTGGTAGATGTCTAGTCTCTTTTATGACCCTAATCTGATAGTGGTAGATGTCTAGTCTCTTTTATGAATCTAATCTGATAGTGGTAGATGTCTAGTCTCTTTTATGAATCTAATCTGATAGTGGTAGATGTCTAGTCTCTTTTATGAATCTAATCTGATAGTGGTAGATGTCTAGTCTCTTTTATGACCCTAATCTGATAGTGGTAGATGTCTAGTCTCTTTTATGACCCTAATCTGATAGTGGTAGATGTCTAGTCTCTTTTATGACCCTAATCTGATAGGTGGTAGATGTCTAGTCTCTTTTATGACCCTAATCTGATAGTGGTAGATGTCTAGTCTCTTTTATGACCCTAATCTGATAGTGGTAGATGTCTAGTCTCTTTTATGACCCTAATCTGATAGTGGTAGATGTCTAGTCTCTTTTATGACCCTAATCTGATAGGTGGTAATGTCTAGTCTCTTTTATGACCCTAATCTGATAGGTGGTAGATGTCTAGTCTCCCTTATGGCTCAGATCAGGTGCCTACATACTAGTATAGACTGTGGACATACATCATTTACACACACAGAGAAGTCAGCTCAGATATGCCCAGCTCATGAGCTTCATCAGCAGCAGATATGAATTTAGAATGGAAAATGAATGTGTTTATGCAACAAATTATAGTGCATCCAACCGAATCACATCAATTCGTTCTCTAATCTAACCAAATCGTTTCGAACTAAAAACGTATCATTCCTGTATCTAGATACGTATCGAATCCTCTTGAAAGGGAAAGATGCACATCCCTATTGGCTGTGATTCTCACATTGCTAAGTGTGCATATGCCTGTGGATTTCAGTGCTTATTGTGTTGATTGGCAGGACCCAGAGAGAACAAGGCAGGTGTACCTGGCATGTCTGGATCTCATCCCTCACAAAAAGGTATTGGTAGTTTTCAATGTTTACAATCAATGGCACCTGTTTCTGAAATGGGGTTTAATAAAACATTTGATATGCAACAAATTTACATTCATCAACAAATCATCAAACTTATTACTTTGTTTCTTTCCTCATAGTTCACGTTTGCCAAGATGTGGCTACTCTACGGACAGTTTGAAATCCGCCAGAAGAACCTCCAAGCTGCTAGACAAGGCTTGGTAAGGTTCCTACTGTTGATGATTTATGTTTTTCATTGTGATACTTCAAACTTGAAATTTTCTGTCATTTGGCCTTCTCCCTCTCCCCAGGGCACAGCCATTGGTAAATGTCCAAAGAACAAGCTGTTTAAGGGCTACATTGAACTGGAGCTGCAGCTCAGAGAGTTTGACCGATGTAGGAAGCTTTATGAGAAGTACCTGGAGTTTGCCTCCGAGAACTGCACCACCTGGATCAAGTTCTCTGAGCTGGAGACCATCCTGGGAGACACAGAGAGAGCCCGGGCCATCTTCGAGCTGGCCATCGGACAGCCACGACTGGACATGCCAGAGGTCAGGCTCAAAAACGTTCACCCTGGGCATTTATTTACGCACTGTGTTGGCTTTCCACTTTCAGCATGTCTGAAGACACCCTTCACGTGAAAAGTATTGTAGTGAAAAGTAATTGAAATACCACTGAACAGTATTTTACTTTCAAATGTTTTATTTTAAAATCTTAGGTGTTGTGGAAGTCCTACATCGACTTTGAAATTGAGCAGGAAGAGTATGACAACACCAGAGGTCTCTACAAGAGACTTTTGCAGCGCACACAGCACGTAAAGGTGAGAGCTGTCCCTTTAACCTTAATGACTGTCTTGCTACCAACAGTCCCATACTACATTACTCACCTGCCTAATACTCACTGTGGCGCAGTAACTCATCAAACAATATTTGATCATTTTGCCAAATGTGTTACCTGCAGGTCTGGATCAGCTATGCCCAGTATGAGCTGTCCATAGATACCTCTGACCGGCTGCAGAGGTGTAGGGGGATCTTTGAGGAGGCCAACAAGGGCCTGAGGAGCTGTGAGGAGAAGGAGGAGCGCCTGATGCTGCTGGAGTCTTGGAAGGAGTTTGAGCAGGAGTTTGGCTCAGACACAACCAGGGAAAGGGTGAAGAAACTGCTGCCGGAGAAGGTGAAGAAGAGGAGAAAGCTCACGGCAGAGGACGGGGTAAGTAGTGTTTCTCTTAGTCTTATCATACCAATCCAACATCAATTCATTACCCTTGTTTATGTGTTGTGGTTCAGCTGATCACTAATTGACTTTTCATTTTGATCCATCAGTCAGATGCAGGGTGGGAGGAGTACTACGACTACATCTTCCCTGAGGATGCAGCGAACCAGCCCAACCTCAAGCTGCTCGCCATGGCCAAGATGTGGAAGAGGCAGCAACAAGAAGAAGAAGACGACGAAGAGGACGACGAAGAGGATGAGGAAGAAAACAATGGAGAAGTGGATAGGGGTAAAGTGGAGGAAGTTAGGGGCAAAGAAATGGAAGGAGAAGAAAACGGAAGAGGGGAGAGAGGAATAGACAAAGAAATGACAGAAGATTTAGCATCACCATCATCAGAAAAGCCTATAGTCAGTGAGCCTGTGCCTGAAAAAGTCCCCAAGGAGAGCACATATGATGACCGAGATGATTCTGATGAAAGCAGTAGTGGAAGCAGCAGCAGCAGCAGCAGTAGTAGTGACAATGATGGTGGTGAGAAACAGCCAAGGAAGAGCAATAAGGACTCAGTGAAAGATTAGCTTGTCTGGAGAAAAAAAAATGTTTTACTCATTACAGATAGGGACAAGTTGGGGACCTCATCGGGTAATTTCTATTGCTTAAAAAAAGTGATTATTTTTCCATGTCTTTGTTTTATTCATTTACTGTGGTGCAATGACAGTGTAAATAAAAAAAACACTGATCCAACTTTTTATTTATTTGAACCATAGAACTGACTGTTGTAACAAAGCAGCAGATACAGTATCATTACCCGGGTAAGTAATCATTTATTGAATTTGGATTAAAGTCCTTTCAAATCTATATTGCATTTCAAATTTCACACCAAACAGTGACTGACTCATTGTCATCAAAAATCATAGTTTCACAAAGGATAACTTATTAGATCTGCCAATATTATGTACAATGATATTCTCTAAGCTTTCACACATCACACCCTAAAAATAAAACTAGTCCTAATAACACTTTTCTCACTTAATTCTCTAATGTAGACGGTGTGGAAATATCGTAAACCCTACTGATTTTTACCATTTCTTAACCCTGCCTAACCATAACCTACAATTAAGACCAAAAAGCAAATGTATGTTGTCATTAATTTTTACCATAGCCAATTTTTACTTTGTGGCAACTAGTGATAACCGAGAAATATAAATGTATTTGTTTTCAAAAGTGTCAGAGCCACCGTCTACTGTTATTCTATATCTTCTGGTCTGACAGGATGTGGTATAGGAATGATGGACTTCCTCTCGGTGTCTCTCGACAAGGCTTTCCTCATATCTGCAGAAAAGGACAAAGAGTGAGTACATATCCACATAATGATTGTCTGAGTTACAGTAATGTTTACATTGATTTGAAGGGATTCATATTACCATAGGCGTCTTCATCCGGTTCTCCATTGCTAGCAGAATAGTACTCTATCACGGTCCTGTAAACGCTGTAGCCTAGCTGTTTGTACATGTTCACCGCCACTTGATTGGAGACTCGCACAAACAGATCAACAAAGAACCCACCCTTCCTAAACAACAGTGAGGCAAAGAAGTAGATCTTTGCTGGTACGACAAACTGAAAATGATCAACACCGATCACTTATCGCAGGCATTTTGTTGATATCGTTCATTGTGAGAAGTAGTCTATACGAGAGAAATGTGAAGCTTTAAATTAAATATGTTTGCTAATATGGGGGATTGTTAATGGGACAATTGATGGCTACAACCATCAAATTATTATTAGTAGTTTAAAGGATAATATTTTAAAAAGCGGTGCACATTAGTGTTATAAAACTATCGTTCTATTTATCGTCATCACATCAATTCAGGCAATTTAGCACAATATGGATTTTTGTCCATATCGCCCAGCTCTACTCTAACATGGTTATTGTTCAGTAGGGTACAAGAACTCAAATGATTTCTTATTGGACCAGGTAGTCCAGTGTTTCCCCAACTCCGTCCTGGGGACCCCAAGGGGTGCACATTTTGTTTTTTGCTCTGGTACGACACAGCTGATTCAAATGACAAACTCATCATCAAGCTTTGATTAGTGGAATCAGCTGTGTAGTACTAGTGCAAAACCCAAAAAGTGCACCGAGTCGGCCCCCCAAGACAGAGTTTGGGAAATGCTGAAGTACTACCTCCGTTTCAGTAAAAAAAAAAAAAAAAGCCAAATGAACACAACCCTGATCTTAGTAACCTGAAGCATTAGAAGTCAGCCCCACCTTTCTGAGATCTCCTCCAGCATCTCCATAAGCTTGGCTGCCAGTCCCAGTCGTCTGAACTCTGGGGCCACAGAGAGAGCTGTGACGTGGCCATGCCACTCTTCTCGCGCCACTGATCCCTCTGCCTTTCCCATGACTGAGGATAGTCAGAAGTGTCATTTTGATGGAAGCTACACAGAGTGTATGGCTTTGCTATTGCAATTATGTTTGCTATTGCATTTTCTCTAAAGCAATCATCATATTGCTAGGTGTGTATGACATGTAGGCCTACTCACTGTAACCCATCAATTCACCACCAGGGGCCTCTGCAACAATGAAGTACTCTGGCCAGTGGGCCAGGTACTGTAGGTAAAATGGGATTCCGTACTGTGAAAGAAAGTTAAGGAAAGCTTGTCTTCTGATAACAAGACAAAGGCTAACGTTGAACTATCTGGGGTGTCTGTGCATGACGGTGGTATGTTATTACAATGCTGGGGAACAATTTGTACTGAAAGGATACAGTCTCTGTCAATGGATCCAGGTTGCTGTGAAGAGAGAAACAAATACTGAGATGTTTCGTGCATTCAATGCAATGCCCCGATGAGGTGCAGCAGACTTCACAGTTTAATCAAATGTCGTTACACCCAACGTTATCGATCTAACTGTTAGCTAGCTGGCTCTAATTAGCCAGCTAATCATGGAAAGCTTGCGTAGCTAGCTAGTGAGCTATTATGGTCCATGAAATATACCAAATAATGTATCTTATCAAGAGTTGACTAGTGTAAACTAGCTAACGTTAGCAGATAGTCGCAAACTATGCATCGCACTGTATGATAATTAACTTCTGGCAAGCTAGCTATACTTGCAACTAGCCAACAAGCAATTGCTATTGTTCATTAA
The DNA here is from genome assembly GCF_018296145.1 of Oncorhynchus tshawytscha. NCBI lineage: Eukaryota > Metazoa > Chordata > Actinopteri > Salmoniformes > Salmonidae > Oncorhynchus > Oncorhynchus tshawytscha. The sequence goes on from NC_056433.1 coordinate 15,973,365, forward strand.
AACATAATGACGGTGTAGCTAGATGGGTAACCTATTCAACATTATTATAACAAATATCGAAATTAACTCACATGTTGTTGAATTTGAACAAATCATCGCATGTGAAAGCTCGTAATGTTGTCATTTTGCCTGTACAGTTGCCGCGTTCAAACCTAGTTGGAACAAGGACTCTCGGAAATGTTGCACTTCCGGCACGTGTATAACTATATTACAAACACTTATAGCTAGTCGGAAATGTCTGAGTTCCAACTAGTACACGAACATGGCAAAAGTGTCTGCGACCCTTCAACTTTAGCATCAACAAGAACAATGACACCCTCCTTCGGCAGGGAGGTGTCATTGACTGTTTACTGCCATCTGCTGTTTGACTGAGAAAATAGCAGACTAACTTTAGTAGAACACAATATGTATATTTTTTTAAACCTTTATTTAACTAGGCCGGTGTAGGCTGTCATTGTAAATAAGAATAAAAGTACAATTATTATTTGTATTTTTTTTTAAAAGATCAATATTATCATTAAGGTGTATGTTACAAGGTAACATACCAAGGGAGTATTGCATGAACATTCAGTGTGGAAGTGATAGCAGCCAGATGAATGAACCTTGGGAAATGGAACTGTGATGGACAGTTGATAATTCTCATTTCCTTTTAAAATTGCGTGAGCCAGGATCCCAAGGCAAACATAATCTGGCAGTGGATGTCATTGGGCAGAGTTCTGGGGATTTTGTCCAAAGAGTTTCAGCAGCTGTCTGAATATCCACCCCTTGGCAAGTGGACCATTGTGACTTCCATCAATGTGACTCCTATTAAATTTGAAAGGACCATGCCAACATATTTCTGCTTAAAAACACATTGAGTTGCTATTATATCTTCATTAAAGTTTTTCAGGATGATGCTGGCTACATTTCATCTGGACACTTCTACAAACCATTGTTCACAGATAGCCTTGGGGTTTGAATGTGTTTTTTGTCTGGAAATGTTTTCATCATTAGGAAGAATTGACACTAATAATAACTATGAATTAGTGTTATTTAAAATTGTCTACTGTGAAACGTGACTTCTGTGAACTATAACACAAAGCCCTCCTTTGTTGTTTTAATCATTATAGAGTAGATAACTAAAGCCAAACTCAAACTGTCCAGCAGTTTTAAGTCTTACTGTCGAAGGGGCAGAAAAAAACAATAACCAGAGTTCATTTGTCAGTGTGCTGAAACCCTCGCATTGTCTCTCTGTGTTACGGGAACTTGTGAGTGAAAAGCAATTCAATGTGGATCACAATAGTAAGGGGGATTTCATCAATGTTAAATGATAGTTAAGTTAAGGCGCCTTGACCTTTTCCCTAAGTTCTGATTCCTCCCTATATTCTTCATTAGATACAGTTGAAGTCTGAAGTTTACATAAATCAAATGAATTTATATTGCCCTTCGTACATCAGCTGATATCTCAAAGTGCTGTACAGAAACCCAGCCTAAAACCCCAAACAGCAAGCAATGCAGGTGTAGAATCACGGTGGCTAGGAAAAACTCCCTAGAAAGGCCAAAACCTAGGAAGAAACCTAGAGAGGAACCAGGCAATGTGGGGTGGCCAGTCTTCTTCTGGCTGTGCCGGATGGATATTATAACAGAACATGGCCAAGATGTTCAAATGTTCATAAATGACCAGCATGGTCAAATAATAATAATCACAGGCAGAACAGTTGAAACTGGAGCAGCAGCACGGCCAGGTGGACTGGGGACAGCAAGGAGTCATCATGCCAGGTAGTCCTGAGGCATGGTCCTAGGGCTCAGGTCCTCCGAGAGAGAGAAAGAAAGAGAGAATTAGAGAGAGCATACTTAAATTCACACAGGACACTGGATAGGACAGGAGAAGTACTCCAGATATAACAAACTGACCCTAGCCCCCCGACACACAAACTACTGCAGCATAAATACTGGAGGCTGAGACAGGAGGGGTCAGGAGACACTATGGCCCCATCCGATGATACCCCCGGACAGGGCCAAACAGGAAGGATATAACCCCACCCACTTTGCCAAAGCACAGCCCCCACACCACTAGAGGGATATCTTCAACCACCAACTTACCATCCTGAGACAAGGCCGAGTATAGCCCACAAAGATCTCCACCACGGCACAACCCAAAGGGGGGCGCCAACCCAGACAGGAAGATCACATCAGTGACTCAACCCACTCAAGTGACGCACCCCTCCTAGGGACAGTATGAAAGAGCACCAGTAAGCCAGTGACTCAGCCCCTGTAATAGGATTAGAGGCAGAGAATCCCAGTGGAGAGAGGGGAACCGGCCAGGCAGAGACAGCAAGGACGGTTCGTTGCTCCAGAGCCTTTCTGTTCACCTTCACACTCCTCTGCCAGACTACACTCAATCATATGACCCACTGAAGAGATGAGTCTTCAGTAAAGACTTAAAGGTTGAGACCGAGTTTGCGTCTCTCACATGGGTAGGCAGACCATTCCATAAAAATGGAGCTCTATAGGAGAAAGCCCTGCCTCCAGCTGTTTGCTTAGAAAATTAGGAGGCCTGCGTCTTGTGACCGTAGCGTACGTGTAGGTATGTACGGCAGGACCAAATCAGAGAGATAGGTAGGAGCAAGCCCATGTAATGCTTTGTAGGTTAGCAGTAAAACCTTGAAATCAGCCCTTACCTTGACAGGAAGCCAGTGTAGGGAGGCTAGCACTGGAGTAATATGATACATTTTTTTGGTTGTAGTCAGGATTCTAGCAGCCGTATTTAGCACTAACTGAAGTTTATTTAGTGCTTTATCCTGGTATCCGGAAAGTAGAGCATTGCAGTAGTCTAACCGATAAGTAACAAAAGCATGGATTAATCTTTCTGCGTCATTTTTGGACAGAAAGTTTCTGATTTTTGCAATGTTACGTAGATGGAAAAAAAGCTGTCTTTGAAACAGTCTTGATATGTTCTTCAAAAGAGAGATCAGGGTCCAGTGTAACTCCGAGGTCCTTCACAGTTTTATTTGAGACGACTGTACAACCATTAAGATGAATTATCAGATTCAACAGAAGATCTCTTTGTTTCTTGGGACCTAGAACAAGCATCTCTGTTCACACCTTAGCCAAATACATTTAAACTCAGTTTTTCACAATTCAATTTAATCCTATTAAAAAATCCCTGTCTAAGGTCAGTTAGGATCACCACATTATTTTAAGAATGTGAAATGTCCGAATAATAGAAGAGAGAATGATTTATTTCAGCTTTTATTTCTTTCATCACATTCCCAGTGGGTCAGAAGTTTAAATACACTCAATTAGTATTTGGTAACATTGCCTTTAAATTGTTTAACTTGGGTCAAACATTTTGGGTAGCTTTCCACACGTTTCCCACAATAAGTTGGGTGAATTTTGGCCCATTCCTCCTGACAGAGCTGGTGTAACTGAGTCAGGTTGGAAGGCCTCCTTGCTCGCACACGCTTTTTCAGTTCTGCCCACAAATTCTCTATAGGATTGAGGTCAGGGCTTTGTGATGGCCACTCAAATATCTTCACTTGTTGTCCTTAAGCCATTTTGCCACAACTTTTGAAGTATGCTTAGGGTCATTGTCCATTTGGAAGACCCATTTGCGACCAAGCTTTAACTTCCTGACTGATGTCTTGAGATGTTTCTTCAATATATCCACATCATTTTCCTACCTCATGATGCCATCTATTTTGTGAATTGCACCAGTCCCTCCTGCAGCAAAGCACCCCCACAACATGATGCTGCCACCCCTGTGCTTCACGGTTGAAAATGTGTTCTTCGGCTTGCAAGCCTCCCACTTTTTCCTCCAAACATAACGATGGTCATTTTGGCCAAACAGTTCTATTTTTGTTTCATCAGACCATAGGACATTTCTCCAAAAAGTACAATCTTTGTCCCAATGTGCAGTTGCAAACTGTAGTCTGGCTTTTTTTTATGGCAGTTTTGGAGCAGTGGCTTCTTCCTTGCTGAGCGGCCTTTCAGGTTATGTCGATATAGAGTGGTTGAAAAACCATTTTTAATGACTGCAACCTAAGTGTATGTAAACTTCCGACTTCAACTGTAGTTAGAGGACCCACCAGAGGACACTCACTGACATCTCTACCATGGACCTGGTTGTTATTCAGCCTCATTTGGACTACAGGGGAACTCTTTTTCCCCTGACATTTTGTTCATTTATTTATTTACACAAACCAAACACAGTCAATTTGGTACATTTCGACTGAACTAAATATGCTGTGATTGAACTGTATAGCCTATACAGATTGTGTACTTCCATATACTCGCTATTTATTATCTAGTCACCTTACCCCTACCCAAAGTTGAAGTCTGAGGTTTACATACACTTAGGTTGGAGTCATTAAAACTATTTTTTTAAACAAATCCACAAATATCTTGTTAACAAACTATAGTTTTGGCAAGTCGGTTAAGACATCTACTTTGTGCATGACACAAGTCATTTTTCCAACAATTGTTTACAGACAGATTATTTAACTTATAATTCACTGTATCACAATTCCAGTGGGTCAGAAGTTTACATACACTAAGTTGACTGTGCCTTTAAACAGCTTGGAAAATTCCAGAAAATGATATCATGGCTTTAGAAGCTTCTGATAGGCTAATTGGCATCATTTGAGTCAATTGGAGGTGTACCTGTGGATGTATTTCAAGGCCTACCTTTAAACTCAGTGCCTTTTTGCTTGACATCATGGGAAAATCAAAAGAAGTCTGCCAAGACCTCAGAAAAAACATTGTAGACCTCCACAAGTCTGGTTCATCCTTGGGAACAATTTCCAAACTCCTGAAGGTACCATGTTCATCTGTACAAACAATGGTACGCAAGTATAAACACCACTCTCCATCCGTGGCCTCAACTGCTCTTAAATGCAAGTAAAACTAAATGCATGCTATTCAATCGATCACTGCCCACACCTGCTCGCCCGTCCAGCATCACTACTCTGGACGGCTTAGAATACGTGGGCAACTACAAATACCTGGGTGTCTGGTTAGACTGTAAACTCTCCTTCCAGACTCACATTAAGCATCTCCAATCCAAAATTATATCTAGAATCGGCTTCCTATATCGCAACAAAGCATCCTTAACTTGTGCTGCCAAACACCCTCGTAAAACTGGCCATCCTACCGATCCTTGACTTCGGTGATGTTATCTATGAAATAGCCTCCAACACTCTACTCAACAAACTGGATGCAGTCTATCACAGTGCCATCTGTTTTGTCACCAAAGCCCCATACACTACCTACCATTGCGACCTGTACGCTCTCGTTGGTTGGCCCTCACTTCATACTCGTCGCCAAACCCACTGGCTACAGGTTATCTACAAGTCTCTGCTGGGTAACGCCCCGCCTTATCTCAACTCACTGGTCACCATAGCAGCACCCACTCGTAGCACGCACTCCAGCAGGTATATCTCACTGGTCACCCCCAAAGCCAATTCCTCCTTTGGTCGTCTTTCCTTCCAGTTCTCTGCTGCCCATGACTGGAACGAACTGCAAAAATCTCTGAAGCTGGAGACTCACATCTCCCTCACTAGCTTTAAGCACCAGCTGTCAGAGCAGCTCACAGATCACTGCACCTGTACATAGCCCATCTGTAAACAGCCCACCTATCTACCTACCTCATCACCATACTGTATTTATTTATTTATCTTGCTCCTTTACACCCTGTATCTCTACTTGCACATTCATCTTCTGCCAATCTACCATTCTAGTGTTTAATTGCTATATTGTAATTACTTCACCAACATAGCCTATTTATTTCCTTAACTTACCTCATTTGCACTCACTGTATATAGACTTTTTGTTTTCTTTTGTTCTACTGTATTATTGACTGTATGTTTTGTTTATTCCATGTGTAACTCTGTGTTGTATGTGTTGAATTGCTATGCTTTATCTTGGCCAGGTCGCAGTTGCAAATGAGAACTTGTTCTCAACTAGCCTACCTGGTTAAATAAAGGTAAGAAAAAAAATGGGACCAAGCAGCCGTCATACTGCTCCGGAAGGAGACATGTTCTGTCTCCTAGAGATTAATGTACTTTGGTGCGAAAAGTGCAAATCAACCCCAGAACAACAGCAAAGGACTTTGTTAAGATGCTGGGGGAAACGGGTACAAAAGTATCGATATCCACAGTAAAACAAGTCCTATATCGACATAACCTGAAAGGCCGCTCAGCAAGGAAGAAGCCACTGCTCCAAAACTGCCATAAAAAAGCCAGACTACGGTTTGCTACTGCACATGGGGACAAAGATGGTACTTTTTGGAGAAATGTCCTCTGGTCTGATGGAACTAAAATAGAACTGTATATATAAGTTCTATTTTATTTTACTTTAAACATTTGTAGTCCTGCACCAGGTCAAGGAGCAGATAAAAACAGTGTCCTTCATCATATCTCTAAATTTAATCATTAGAATAGGTTACATTCAGTTCAGTTGGTCAGCCTAGCAGCATAGTCATTCATTATCCTTACTTTGCTATCCTGTCCCAGTATGTTGAGGTGTGATAGTATGACCTGTGACCTCTGTCTGTCAGGTGTCTCTGAGCTGGAGTGAGGAGAGGGCCTGCTGATGAGGTGTCCCTCAAGGTGTCTGTGGCTGAGCTCGGGTCGCTGATGGGGATCTTGGTGGTGAATAAAGCCACACTCACACCATGACATCACCAAAAAAACAGCATTAAAAACAGGAGTGAAAGTGACTGCCACATACATTACCGTTCAAAAGTTTGGCAGCTTCATTAAATAGTACCCGCAAAACACCAGTCTCAACGTCAACAGTGAAGATGTGAGTCCGGGATGCTGGCCTTCTAGGCAGAGTTGCAAAGAAAAAGCCATATCTCAGACTGGCCAATAAAAAGAAAAGATTAAGAGGGGCAAAATAACACAGACACTGGACAGAGGAGTCTCCATCTTCACTGTTGACGTTGAGACTGGTGTTTTGCGGGTGCTACTTAATGAAGCTGCCAGTTGAGGACTTGTGAGGCATCTGTTTCTCAAACTAGACACTCTAATGTACTTGTCCTCTTGCTCAGTATTGCACCGGGGCCTCCCACTCCTCTTTCTATTCTGGTTAGGGCCAGTTTGCGCTGTTTTGTGAAGGGAGTAGTACACAGCATTGTATGACAAGTTTCTTGGCAATTTCTCGCATGGAATAGCCTTCATTTCTCAGAACATGAATAGACTGACGAGTTTCAGAAGAAAGTTATTTGTTTCTGGTCATTTTGAGCCTGTAATCGAACCCACAAATGCTGATGCTCCAGATACTAAGGTAGACCTCCACAAGTCTGGTTCATCAGTTTCATTGCTTCTTTAAAACCTCTTGATCCTACCTGAGACGCAGACGTCCCACCTAGAGCTCTGGAAATGCAAATGCGCTACGCTACACGCTAATAGTATTAGTTAAAACGCAAACGTTCATTAAAATACACATGCTTGGTATTGAAATAAAGCTACAGTCGTTGTGAATCTAGCCACCGAGTCAGATTTTTAAAATGCTTTTCGGCGAAAGCATGAGAAGCTATTATCTGATAGCATGCAACACCCCAAAAGACCCGTAGGGGATGTAAACAAAAGAATTAGCATAGTCGGCGCTACACAAACCGCACAATAAAATATTAAACATTAATTACCTTTGACCATCTTCTTTCTTGGCACACCTTGATGTCCCATAATCAATACTGGGTCTTTTTTGGATTAAATCGGTCCATATATAGCCTAGATATCGATCTATGAAGACTGTGTGATAAACGGAAAAAAATAGCGTTTCATAACGTAACGTCATTTTTTAAAAGTTAAAAAGTCGACAATAAACTTTCACAAAACACTTCAAATACCTTTCTAATGCAACTTTAGGTATTACTACACGTTAATAAGCTATAAAAATCATCAGGAGGCGATGTAAATTCGATAGTTGGTCGTGTGGAAAAAATGTCCGGAAAAACACAGAGACAATGCCTCAGGTTGGTGGTCGGAGGGAATCGGTTCCCTTTGGTCGGATCTACCAAGAATCAAATCAGAATCAAATGAGGAGACTCTATACATCCTGTGGAAGCTGTAGGTACTGCAAGCTCGGCCTCATTTAATACGGTTCACCTTTAACAATGGGTTGAAGTGGCGCATGGATATTTTTTCCCATCTCCAGTGATCAGATTTTCCTGCGCTTTTCGATGAAACAGACGTTCTGTTATAGTCACAGCCGTGATTTAAACAGTTTTGGAAACGTCTGAGTGTTTTCTATCCACACATACTAATCATATGCATATACTATATTCCTGGCCTGAGTAGCAGGACGCCAAAATGTTGCGCGATTTTTAACAGAATTTCCGAAAAAGTAGGGGGGAGGCTTAACAGGTTTTAATCAGAACAATAGTTTTCAGCTGTGCTAACATAATAGCAAAAGGGTTTTCTAATGATCAATTAGCCTTTTAAAATTATAAACTTGGATTAGCTAACACAATGTGCCATTGGACCACAGGAGTGATGGTTGCTGATAATGGGCCTCTGTACGCCTATGTAGATATTCCATAAAAAATCTGCCGATCCCAGCTACAATAGTCATTTACAACATTAACAATGTCTACACTGTATTTCTGATCAATTTGATGTTATTTTAATGGACAAAAAATTGCTTTTCTTTCAAAAACAAGGAAACGTATAGGTGACCCCAAACTTTTGAACGGTAGTGTAAATCAGTAATATACTGTTTGCTTCTTGTTTTAATACAGTACTTGTCTTGGCTGTTCAGGGCTTAGTGGATTTCACTAACTCCTTGGTGGTGAGGTTGATGATATGGACCAGGAGCCTCGGGAACGCAGGGACTTCCCCGAGACATGACTGTGGCTAGACAGCAACACAAGGTGATGGACAGGAGCCATGTTCTATAACACATACACCTGGGGTGGACACACTCCTGGAGCAAGGGGACAAAGAGACATGTGAATGAGTCATTTTAATATACTGTACATGCATTAATCCTACGTTTACCGACTACATGCCTCACTTTGTCTTTTCAACAGAGATTCTGCCACGGCTGAGTTCCCTCTAACTGTTCCAGACTGCATCACTTCCTGTGTAGCCACTGCCTTCATCATGTCTGCTGACCTGGGCATGGGCATCACTGCGATCCCTGCTGAGGTCATCACACGCATCTGCATCATTGGCACCCTGTAAGTCACTGTTTCTACTCTACTCTACTCTATGTACTCTTTTGTGTTTTCAGCTCAACATGTTCCAGGACATCTTCCTGTCCTTGAATCTACCGGCTTTCATAATCCGAGGCAAGCTGCTGCTTGTGGAGGTCACTCTCTTCAACTACCTGGAAGAGGAGCTTGAGGTTGCTGCTCTCACTGTAGTCAGTGTCGCTCTCAGATGTCTGTCTGGCATAGCCACTTTGATATTATTTACTGTAACATATTCACAAATGTTATCCTCCTGTAGTGGAGAAGCATTCAGAACTAGAATGAACCTGTTTTGGTCCGTTTGCATTATCTTTATAATGATCACCGGCACTAAACACCTCTAGGGTCGTGCTAGAGGTATCAAAGCATTGAGCCCATTAATCCAACATGGATTTATCCCAGCACTATCACCACTATGTGGAGCAGGACACGAGACAGTCATTTTATCATAGTTCTAATCTGTAATATTGTTGCGACACGTCATGTTGTTTTTATCATATGGGGTAAAGAACAATTACATTTGTCTGTCCATACATTCCATGTATTTTAATCTGGGTGACTTCCCTCTCGTCTCTTTATTTTTCTCCTTGCTTTTTCTTATGTTCTGCTCGGTCATGGTGATATTTGCTCAGAGTCACTCATTTGAGTTTGTCTTACCGGACAATAAGGATCTCTCTAAAGCCAGTACACACACAGTGTCTGTGGGGAGTCAGAATGGAACATCTGCCCTATTTCCCATCAGGCCACTGGTCCTGGGGGAGATCCCCATCTCCTCTGTGGCCTCAGACACCGTCTGCAAGAAGGTTCTGGTCAATGTACAGAACAGATGAAAAGTTTCACTTTACTTCAATAAACTTAGAGGTCAGCGAAAGCAATTTCTCTTTTCTCCTAATTGGAGTATCAATTGAAGTTGTTAGTTATTTCAACTGATACATCTGTGACTCTAACACACACATCTTGTTCTTGTTAAACTTCTTCAAAGGACCTCTCTCCGTCTCGCCTGGGTTGTAATTACACGTCAATGTTTGTTTGTGTGTAATCATTTTTCATCCTTGTTGTTTTGGTAGGCTGAAGGACTTGAGCAATACTTTTCAAATACCATGTTTCTGGAGCCAGTTAGGTCAGAGGAAAGCCTTTCCAGAGACATGGCATTCACCTTCCCTGCAGCTGTTGTTGAGGGCAGTCAGAGAGCTCAAGTGACTGCAGTCGATATGTAAACACATCAAGCTTGGCCTCTTCCATTCACAAGCTGGTGAACCCAAACTACATTCCTATGGTCTTATAACGAGCATATTTATAACATATTTGACTTTTTATGAGCATTTTATTTGTGCCTTCCCTCCATAACATGGCTAAAAGTGAACATTCATTGGAAAAACTGACACAGAATGACAAGCAAAGCGTCAAACAAGTTGAATCATAGATTTCTTGTGAAAATAACGAAATTTGGAAACACTTCTTTGTCTTTTTATGGTCAGCAGCCGTGTGGTTATTTTTTTACCCTTCTAGAAATGGAACACTCTTTCACTCTAGTCAACCTATCAAAGAGCCGGCTGAGGTGTCGGAGCCCGACGAGCCATCTGAGGCATGACGTGGGATGGGAGCCTGCCGAGCCAACCGAGGCAAGGAAACCTCTCGAGCCAGCTAAGGTGTGGAAGCCCGATGAGCCAGCTGAGGAACCCCCGGTTCCATCCGTGGCGACACCCGGACACCACAGTCACCACCGAGAACACAAACTCCCTGATGTTTCAAATAGTGGTGTCAGCATTCTGTAAGGACTGACGCTGGAGACGAGAAGCAAGTACAGGGAGTGAACATTTAATGAAACAACAGACATCAAACAAAACAAGAACAGCATCTAGACAAGGAGAACACAACGACATGACGACAACAATGCTGACACGGGGAACCAACGGTGAAATAGACAGATATAGAGGGGCAACAAAGTGAAGGAGTCCAGGTGAGTCCAATGAGCGCTGATGCACATTTTTTATGGTGGCAGGTGTGCGTAATGATGGGCAGCCTGGTGCCCTCAAGCGCCAGAGAGGGGGAGCGGGAGCAAGCGTGACAGCTTTTTTGGCATGGGAAACATTTGTTTACATTGCCAAAGCAAGTGAAATAAACAATAAAAAAATGTACATTAAACATTACACTCACAAAAGTTTCAAAAGAATAAAGACATTTCAAATGTCATATTATGTGCAAATAGTTAAAATACAAAAGGGAAAATAAATATAAATATGGGTTGTATTTACAATGGTGTTTGTTCTTCACTGGTTGCCCTTTTCTTGTGGCAACAGGTCACAAATCTTGCTGCTGTGATGGCACACTGTGGTATTTCACCCAATAGATATGGGAGTTTATCAAAATTGGGTTTGTTTTCAAATTCTTTGTGGTGTGTGTAATCTGAGAGAAATATGTGTCTCTAATATGGTCATCCATTTGGAAGGAGGTTAGGAAGTGCATCTCAGTTTCCACGTCATTTTGTGGGCACTGTGCACATAGGCAGACCTGGCTCTCAAGATAAGACGGGCTATGGCGGCCTTTCTCAATAGCAAGGCTATGCTCACTGAGTCTATACACAATCAAAGCCTTCCTTAAGTTTGGTCAGTCACAATGGTCAGGTATTCTGCAACTGTGTACTCTCTGTTTAGGACCAAAGGAGAAGTTTATTTATATTTCCATGTATAACACTTGTATTTTCATCAACATTTATAATGAGTATTTCTGTAAATTGATGTGGCTGTCTGCAAAATCACCGGATGTTTTTGGAACGACTGAACATAACGCGCCAATGTATACTGAGATTTTTTAAATATAAATATGAACTTTATCGAATAAAACATACATGTATTGTGTAACATGAAGTCCTATGAGCGTCATCTGATGAAGATAATCAAAGATTAGTGATTAATTCATCTCTATTTCTGATTTTTGTGACTCCACTCTTTGGCTGGAAAAATGGCTCTGTTTTTCTGCGCTGTCCTCAGATAATTGCATGGTGTACTTTCGCCATAAAGCCTTTTTGAAATCTTTTAATTTTAATTTTATTTTTTTACTTTTATTTTACTAGGCAAGTCAGTTAAGAACAAATTCTTATTTTCAATGACAGCCTAGGAACAGTGGGTTAACTGCCTGTTGAGGGGCAGAACGACAGATTTTGTACCTCGTCAGCTCTGGGATTTGAACTTGCAACCTTTCGGTTACTAGTCCAATGCTCTAACCACTAGGCTACACTGCCGCCCCGGGAGGATTCTGTTGATGTGATGTGAGCCATGTGAGCACGGGAGTGCTACGGGTTGGTAATCATTTAAGCAGGTTACCTTTACTTCCTTTGGCACATGGACTATGGTGGTCTGCTTGAAACATGTAGGTATTACAGACTCAGTCAGGGAGAGGTTGAAAATGTCAGTGAAGATACTTCCCAGTTGGTCCGCGCATGCTTTGAGTATACGTCCTGGTGATCTGTCTGGCCCCACGGCTTTGTGAATGTTGACCTGTTTAACTTCTTACGGATCATTGTGACGCTACCGTCCCACCTGGCCAACATCTGGTGAAGTTGCAGAGCGCCATATTCAAATTACAGAAATCGTAATATTAAACATTCATGAAAATACAAGTGTCATACATCATTTAAACATTACACTCACTGCCATCCAGGACATGTATAATAGGTGGTGTCAGAGGAAAGCCCATAGAATTGTCAGAGACTCTAGTCACCCTAGTCAAAGACTGTTTTCTCTGCTACCGCATGGCAAGCGGTACCGGAGCGCCAAGTCTAGGACCAAAAGGCTCCTTAACAGCTTCTACCCACAAGTCATAAGACTCCTGAACAATTCATCAACTATTTACATTGACCCCACCTCTCCATTTGTTTTGTACACTGCTGCTACTCGCTGTTCATTATCTATGCATAGTGACTTCACCCCACCTACATGTACAAATTATCTCAACTAACCTGTACCCCCGAACACTGACTCTGTACCGGTACCCCCTGTATATAGCCTCGTTATTGTTTTTATTTTTTATTTATTTTTTACTTTAGTTTATTCTGTAAATATTTTCTTAACTCTTCTTGAACTGCACTGTTGTTTAAGGGCTTGTAAGTAAGCATTTAATGGTAAGGTCTACACTTGTTGTATTTGAAAGTTTGATTTCTTTGTCACATGGGGCGGTGGAGGAGGGTGTCCAGCATAAGAGGAAAAAGGGGGAGAAGAAAGGAGGTGGGAGGGGATAGGCTGGTGTGGTCAAAGGCACTAAGAAACCTTTGCCTGATGCTGGGGGCGTGGCCCCAACTAGAGAGAAAGGGTAGGTTGTCAGGATTGGAGATGGAGAAGAGGAAGGTGAGTCTGAGGACTCACAGCCAGTCAGGCAGAGGTCAAAGTACACGGTGAGGGAACTGTCAAGGTTTCTGAATGAGACTAAAGGGAAAAAGATTCATCTTGAAGTTTTTTTGCGATCCTGGAAAGTTTGGAAGATCAGTACCACACACTATGGAGAATTGCGGGCATGGTGTCCTCTCACCCAGGAAATATTTAGGTTGAGGAAGTGGGTCACAACAGTGAGAAACGGTCTACCTTCAGATGCTGTTTAGATGAATCGTTTTTTTCTGACATTGGGGCTTTTTGAGCTTTGCTATTGGTCTCTTTCTTTGCTGGCTCTTTGCTCACTTCTTATGGAGACTCTTCGGGTAGGCTCACCAGAGATGTGGGAAAGAGTAGTCTGTTGGGTGAATATGTAAAACAAAAAAAAGTACAGGTGTTGTTTCTGCAGGAGATGTTTTGAATGAAGTTGATTTGGGGCTCTGGTGGAAAGTGGCAAGTGTGCTGGAACAAATGTCAGTGCAGTCCTTTTTGCACCGGGTCTGAACATAAAAATGTGTTCTTCAAAGGAGTTGTATAGGGGTAGACAACAAAAAAGCAGTAAAGCATTAGTAAATGCAGAAATTAACAACAGGGGTTTTGTCCTTAGACATGTATGTGTTTAATACAGGGAGAGACAGGGCGTGTCTGATTGGGTGTCTTAGTCAGGAACTCTCACAGGTAGTTCATGAGGAGATGCTGGTGGCTGGGGGGGAACTGGAACTGTAAGAAATATGGAAATGCAGAGGAGCCTCATTCAGGCTCAGTGGGGGTGTTGAGGGACATCTATCACGGCTCAGGAGAAGACCCAGATGCAAACAGTTTGAAGTAACAAAAGTTTATTACAAGAAACAGGGTGTAGGCAAAGGACAGGTCAAGCACAGGCAGAGGTCAGTAATCCAGAGCAGAGTCCGAAAGGTACAGAACGGCAGTCAGGGTCAGGGCAGGCAGAATGGTCAACACCGGGAAACATAGAAAACGGGGACTAGAGTACGGGAAAAAACACTGGAAGCCTTGACAAGACAAACTGGCAAAAGACAGAGAATACAGGTATAAATACACTGGGGATAATGGGGAAGATGGGCAACACCTGGAGGGGGTGGAGACCAGCACAAAGACGTGAAACAGATCAAAGACGTGACAACATCATGAAGCTGTTTGATCTAGTGGTTGTTTGGAGAACTAGACATCCTAACACAAGACAGTATTCATAGGTGAAGGTCTTTGGGGCTGGGGTGAGTGCAGCCCGACTCGATCAGTTTTACATGTCCAGGTGGGTTTTTCAGATCATCACATAACCATGGCTCGGCTGTGTATTTCACCAGGGCCTTGGCAGGCATCTTATTGGAAGATTAATGTAAAGCTCTTACAAGATGCCACTTTTTGCTGAGGTTTCCAGACTTTTTGGGAAAGGTGGGGGCAGTGAAGAGATGTATTATTTTCTGAGTCAATGGTGGGATGTGGGAAAAGTCCAAATTTGGCTTTTCTGTCAACAGTACACAGCTCTCTCATCCTCAGAGGCTAGGAGGGTATTGGGGGAACTCGAGCGTAATATTAGTGAAGTGGTGGAGGTAGAGCTGGTGGGGAAAGGCAATGTAGGTCTCCAGGCTTATTTAACTGAATTCTGTAGGGACCTGGACAGTTTTTTTCCAGGTTAAAGCAAAGGGAACACTTGGAAGAGCTAGGTGCTCCGTGCTCAAGGAGATCAAATTTATTTATATAGCCCTTCGTACATCAGCTGATATCTCAAAGTGCTGTACAGAAACCCAGCCTAAAACCCCAAACAGCAAGCAATGCAGGTGTAGAAGCACGGTGGCTAGGAAAAACTCCCTAGAAAGGCCAAAACCTAGGAAGAAACCTAGAGAGGAACCAGGCTATGTGGGGTGGCCAGTCCTCTTCTGGCTGTGCCGGGTGGAGATTATAACAGAACATGGCCAAGATGTTCAAATGTTCATAAATGACCAGCATGGTCCAATAATAATAATAAGGCAGAACAGTTGAAGCTGGAGCAGCAGCACAGCCAGGTGGACTGGGGACTGCAAGGAGTCATCATGTCAGGTAGTCCTGAGGCATGGTCCTAGGGCTCAGGTCCTCCGAGAGAGAGAAAGAAAGAGAGAATTAGAGAGAGCACACTTAAATTCACTCAGGACACCGAATAGGACAGGATAAGTACTCCAGATATAACAAACTGACCCTAGCCCCCCGACACAAACTACTGCAGCATAAATACTGGAGGCTGAGACAGAAGGGGTCTGGAGACACTGTGGCCCCATCTGAGGACACCCCCGGACAGGGCCAAACAGGAAGGATATAACCCCACCCACTTTGCCAAAGCACAGCCCCCACACCACTAGAGGGATATCTTCAACCACCAACTTACCATCCTGAGACAAGGCCGAGTATAGCCCACAAAGATCTCCACCACGGCACAACCCAAGGGGGTCGCCAACCCAGGCAGGAAGATCACATCAGTGACTCAACCCACTCAAGTGACGCACCCCTCCTAGGGACGGCATGAGAGAGCCCCAGTAAGCCAGTGACTCAGCCCCTGTAATAGGATTAGAGGCAGAGAATCCCAGTGGAGAGAGGGGAACCGGCCAGGCAGAGACAGCAAGGACGGTTCGTTGCTCCAGAGCCTTTCTGTTCACCTTCACACTCCTGGGCCAGACTACACTCAATCATATGACCCACTGAAGAGATGAGTCTTCAGTAAAGACTTAAAGGTTGAGACCGAGTTTGCGTCTCTCACATGGGTAGGCAGGCCATTCCATAAAAATGGAGCTCTATAGGAGAAAGCCCTGCCTCCAGCTGTTTGCTTAGAAACTCTAGGTACAATTAGGAGGCCTGCGTCTTGTGACCGTAGCGTACGTGTAGGTATGTACGGCAGGACCAAATCAGAGAGATAGGTAGGAGCAAGCCCATGTAATGCTTTGTAGGTTAGCAGTGAAATCAGCCCTTGCCTTGACAGGAAGTCAGTTTAGGGAGGCTAGCACTGGAGTAATATGATCACATTTGTTGATCAGGAATCTAGCAGCCGTATTTAGCACTAACTGAAGTTTATTTTGTGCTTTATCTGGATAGCCGGAAAGTAGAGCATTTTAGTAGTCTAACCGAGAAGTAACAAAAGCATGGATTAATTTTTCTGCATCATTTTTGGACAGAAAGTTTCTGATTTTTGCAATATTACGTAGATGGAAAAAACGCTGTCCTTGAAACAGTCTTGATATGTTCGTCAAAAGAGAGAGATCAGGGTCCAGAGTAATGCCGAGGTCCGTCACAGTTTTATTTGAGACGACTGTACAACCATCAATATTAATTGTCAGATTCAACAGAAGATCTCTTTGTTTCTTGGGACCTAGCACAAGCATCTCTGTTTTGTCTGAGTTTAAAAGTAGAAAGTTTGCAGCCATCCACTTCCTTATGTCTGAAACACAGGCTTCTAGCGAGGGCAATTTTGGGGCTTCACCATGTTTCATTGAAATGTACAGCTGTGTGTCATCCGCATAGCAGTGAAAGTTCGAATGACATCCCCAAGAGGTAAAAAATATAGTGAAAACAATAGGGGTCCTTAAACGGAACATTGAGGTACACCGAAATTTACAGTTGATTTGTCAGAGGACAAACCATTCACAGAGACAAACTGATATCTTTCCGACAGATTAGATCTAAACCAGGCCAGAACTTGTCCGTGTAGACCAATTTGGGTTTCCAATCTCTACAAAAGAATGTGGTGATCGATGGTATCAAAAGCTGCACTAAGGTCTAGGAGCACGAGGACAGATGCAGAGCCTCGGTCTGACGCCATTAAAAGGTAATTTACCACCTTCACAAGGGCAGTCTCAGTGCTATGATGGGGTCTAAAACCAGACTGAAGCATTTTGTATACATTGTTTGTCTTCAGGAAGGCAGTGAGTTGCAACAGCCTTTTCTAGAAATGTTGAGAGGAATGGAAGATTCGATATAGGCCGATTAAAAAATATATATATATTTTCTGGGTCAAGGTTTGGCTTTTTCAAGAGAGGATTTATTACTGCCACTTTTAGTGAGTTTGGTACACATCCGGTGGATAGAGAGCCGTTTATTATGTTCAACATAGGAGGGCCAAGCACAGGAAGCAGCTCTTTCAGTAGTTTAGTTGGAATAGGGTCCAGTATGCAGCTTGAAGGTTTAGAGGGCATGATTATTTTCATCATTGTGTCAAGAGATCTAGTACTAAAACACTTGAGTGTCTCTCTTGATCCTAGGTCCTGGCAGAGTTGTGCAGACTCAGGACAACTAAGCTTTGAAGGAATACGCAGATTTAAAGAGGAGTCCGTAATTTTATTTCTCATAATCATGATATTTTCCTCAAAGAAGTTCATTAATTTATTACTGCTGAAGTGAAATCCATCCTCGCTTGGGGAATGCTGCTTTTTAGTTAGCTTTGCAACAGTATCAAAAATAAATTTCGTATTGTTCTTATTTTCCTCAATTAAGTTGGAAAAATAGGATGATTGAGCAGTAGTAAGGGCTCTTCGATACTGCACGGTACTGTCTTTCCAAGCTAGTCGGAAGACTTCCAGTTTGGTGTGGCGCCATTTCCGTTCCAATTTTCTGGAAGCTTGCTTCAGACCTCGGGTATTTCCTGTATACCAGGGAGCTAGTTTCTTATGAGAAATGTTTTTAGTTTTTAGGGGTGCAACTGCATCTAGGGTATTGCACAAGGTTAAATTGAGTTCCTCAGTTAGGTGGTTAACTGATTTTTGCCCTCTGACGTCCTTGGAGAGGGAGCCTGGAAGGGCATCAAGGAATCTTTGTGTTGTCTGTGAATTTATAGCACGACTTTTGATGCTCCTTGGTTGGGGTCTGAGCAGATTATTTGTTGCAATTGCAAACATTAAAAAAGGTGGTCCAATAGTCCAGGATTATGAGGAATAACATTAAGATCCACAACATTTATTCCATGGGACAAAACTAGGTCCAGAGTATGACTGTGACAGTGAGTAGGTCCAGGGACATGTTTAACAAAACCCACTGAGTCGATGATGGCTCCGAAAGCCTTTTGGAGTGGGTCTGTGGCCTTTTCCATGTGAATATTAAAGTCACCAAAAATTTGAATATTATCTGCTATGACTACAAGGTCCGATAGGAATTCAAGGAACTCAGTGAGGAACGCTGTATATGGCCCAGGAGGCCTGTAAACAGTAGCTATAAAAAGTGATTGAGTATGCTGTATAGATTTCATGACTAGAAGCTCAAAAGACGAAAATGTCGGGGTGTTTTTTGTAAATTGAAATTTGCTATCGTAAATGTTAGCAACACCTACGCCTTTGCGGGATGCACGGGGGATGTGGTCACTAGTGTAACCAGGAGGTGAGGCCTCATTTAACACAGTAAATTCATCAGGCTTAAGCCATGTTTCAGTCAGGCCAATCACATCAAGATTATGATCAGTGATTAGTTCATTGACTATAACTGCCTTTGAAGTAAGGGATCTAACATTAAGTAGCCTGTTTTGAGATGTGAGGTATCATGATCTCTTTCAATAATGACAGGAATGGAGGAGGTCTTTATATCCCAGTGAGATTGCTAAGGCGATGGATGAGATGGATTCTCCCAGCTCCTCCTCCTTTGGTTGGGAAAGACAGAGCAGTGAAGCCAAGTCTGCGGCTGTCGGATAGGCGGGTGACCTCTGTGGTGGGGAGATGCGGGAGCGGACTGTGGAGTTTTATATTGAGTTGTGTAGGGCAAAACTATGTGATCCTATGTGTTATTTAGGTTTTGTTTGCAGAACTCCCTAAACTCTCTCTGGCACAGAGGGATGAAATGGACATTCCCCTGTTGTCCCATGAAGTGGCAGAAGCCATAACCCAGATGTCCCCGGCCATGCACTGGGGGTCGATGGACTTTCATTTTAAAAAATTGGGGAATAATTGAACTGGACTTCGTTTGTGTGTTGCGTCGGGTAGGAGAGTTGCCGATGAGCTGCGGTCAGGCAGCTCTGACTCTCCTGCCAAAAAGGCGACTTGTGTGAACTTAAGAACTGGAGGCCTGTGACATTGCTCTGTGAGGGCTATAAGATATTTGCCAAGTTCCTCGCTAACAGACTGAAGTCCCATCTGGACTCTGTAGTGCACAAGGACCAGACATATTGTGTACCGGGACGCTCAATTACAGACAACTTGTTCTTAATCAGGGACATGTTGGGCTTGTAAAGGTTTTCTAATGTGAACTTTGGTCTGGTCTCTTAAACCAAGAGAAGGCTTTTGATGGAGTGGACCATAAGCATCAGTTTTAATGTGATGTTTGGGTTTGGGGAAAGGTTTTTGGCTTGTGTGAAGATGTATGCTCGGGTGTTATGTATGGTAAAGGTGGGAGGGGGTCTCAGTAGGCCAGTCTGGGTGAGGTGGGGCATTAGACAAGGATTCCCTCTGTCGGGGCAGTTATATACACTAGCCATTGAGCCTTTTCTGGTCCTCCGATGCAGGAAACTGCAGGGAGTGTGCTGGACATGTATGGGCGTGTTGACAGTGTCGGCGTATGCAGATGACATTTCTGTGATGGGCAGGATATGCAGGAACTTGAGACGCGTCTGAAGGTGTATGAGGGAGCTTCGTCAGCTAAGGTATTCTGGGGCAAGAGCAAAGCTTTTATGTGGGGCATGGAGAGATAGGTCCCCCCTCTGCTTCCAGGGGGTTTTCAGTGGGGTTGTGAAGGGCTTAATATAATTTTTGGTGTATCTGGGCTTGGAAAGGTGGGTCAGGAAGAACTGGGAGGGGATGTCAGCTGTTCCTCATGAAGCTGGAGATGCTGAGGACAGCAGGTCTCTCTGAATTTTACTCTGCGGTGCTGAGGGTCTGGCAGCTGCTCACACTAGAAGGGGGTGTGGAGCCTCGGCTGGGTCTTCCACAATCCAGCCATCCTTTTGAGATCAGTTTAGTTGGCCACCCTGCAGAACCAACTGATGGCAGCAGGTTTACTAAGGCTGGGTGACCTGTGGCTACTGGGGGAGGAGGGTGGAAATGTGGCACAACAAACAGGACTAACATCCCTTAGGCTGCTGGAGAGATTCCTGTGGGAGGTCCAGGAGACTCTTTCTGAGCCGGTAAGGGGGGTGTTTGAGTGACCAAAGGGGAGGGGCCACCAATGTTTCCGCCACTGAAGGTGACAGCAGAGACTGGGGACTGGCAAGGGGGTATTGGAGGTGTTGTTTGACTTCAATTCTCCGAGCCTGGGGGAGATTGAGGGGGTGGGAGCTAAAGCCCACTACAACCTCTGCATTAAGGTGTGGAACATTAGGAGCCTAACAGGAGCGAAGGCACATCAGTGGTTATTGTGATGTGTGATGTTGTTTTGTATTGTGGAGTAGAGGGCAAGGTGAGTATGCAGCAGAGGGGATGTTTGTTTTTAAAGGGGGTGGGGGTGGTGGTGGTGAGGTTTTAATGAAGTGAGGATGTATCATAGTCTCTCTCTCTCGCTCTCTGTCGTTCTATTTCTATTCTGTCTTTTGTTTTCTCTGTATAAAGGTGACATCCCTTGGACCATCCATCACTGGCCTGGGGTCCCTTATCGATATGCCTTATGGCGGTGAGGAGCAGAACATGATCCACTTGTTCCCCAACATCTGTTATTCAGTATCTGACTGTGTCTGGACAAGTCAACTATAATATCTTGAGTAAAGCAACATCTTACATGATGAAAGGTGTGCTGCTTATATTCATATTCATATTCAGCCTAATAGTTAATTAAATTATACATATTACATATACAGTGGACAAAGTATTGAGATAAACTTTTGTTATTGACCAAATACTTATTTTCCACCATAATTTGCAAATAAATAAATTAAAAATCCTACAATGTGATTTTCTGGATTTTTTTCCCTCATTTTGTCTGTCATAGTTGAAGTGTACCTATGATGAAAATTACAGGCCTCTCTCATCTTTTTAAGTGTGAGAACTTGCACAATTGGTGGCTGACTAACTACTTTTTTGCCCCACTGTATTAATAAATAAAATATATATATGATATAGCCTAATAGTTAATCCTTTAGTTTCTTGCCCATTTAGGTTATGAGAGTGAACTGTCCTACTAGATGACGGTTCATTCAGTGTCTTTCAAAATAGTCACTCCTCTGGAAGCACATTGTGAGTATCTCAGCCTGTTTGTGTATCTGTGTCTGTCTGTCTGTTCATGTCTGTGTATCTGTAACCCTGTATCCATATCTCCTCTCTGAAAGGCTCTTTGTGTTCGTACTGAAGTGCTTCCTGCAGGCGAGTCCCTTCAGCAACAGCAGAGTACTCTCCAGTACTGCAAGCCTGGTTGGGGGCCCAGCAGGGAGATGATGGGGCCTTCATGGAGCCTGGTTGGATCATCCACACTGAACTTCAGGGAGGCCTGGATGGTCCCATATCTCTCACAACCTACGTCCTCATGGCGCTGTTGGAGGATGACAGTTACAAGGTGGGAGTAATGCTACAATACAGTATGTGCTTTGGCCTTTGGTTTTCCAAGTCTGTTAAATCTCTGTGGTTAACCTTTATTTTGTTTCTATTATTCAGAACATGTATGCGAGCCAAGTTTCCATAGATACAGTATGTGCCTGGCCGCTTACACTCTGGCCCTGGCCAACAGTGAGACCGCAGACCGAGCACTGACACAGCTGATGGGATGAGCAGAGATGAGGGGTAACACTTGGGGAGTTGGATGGAGATGGGGATGGATGAGACACCTCTGTTCTAAGGTGCTGCATATCTAAAAGCATTTAGGGGCAGCATTTGGAATTTTGGATGAAAAGCATGCCCAAATTCAACTGCCTCCTACTCATCCCCAGAAGATAAGATATGCATATTATTAGCTGATTTGGATAGAAAACACTCTGAAGTTTCTAAAACTGTTTGAATCATGTCTGTGAGTATAACAGAACTTATGTAGCAGGTGAAACCCAGAGGGAAAAACATTCAGAATTTGTTTTTTGAAGTCCCTCTCTTTTCAATGTGTTTTCATTGGGAATCCAATGCAGTGCCTACTGCTTCCACTGGATGTCACCAGTCTTTAGAAATTGGTTGAGGTTATTCCTTTGTGTAATGAAGAAGTACGGCCGTCTTGAACGAGGGTCACTTCTTGTGTACTGTTTGATAGAGGCGCATGACCAGAAAGCATGCTTCAGTTTGTTTTCTTCCTGTATTGAACACAGATTATCCCGTTTTCAATTTTATCAATTATTTACTTTAGAAAATACGTTGTATTACAAAAGTAGTTTGAAATGTTCAGATAATAGCATTGTTTGCTTTCGCGGAAAAGCCTTTTTGAAATCTGACATGTTGGCTGGATTCACAACATGTGTAGCTTTAACTTGGTATCTTACATGTGTGATTTCATGAAAGTTTGATTTTTATAGTAATTTATTTGAATTTGGCACTCTGCATTTTCTCTGGCTTTTGGCCAAGTGGGATGCTATCGTCCCACATATCCCAGAGAGGTTTTAAAGAGGACTCACTAGAAAACACTAAATTGTTATTTGTTGATGAAACTTTCTTGATTTCTGCATGTCAGTCTGATACAAAAATAGTTATTCTACGTACAGTGCAAGCCTTGTTTCCCAGATGATGTTGTTGAGTCGTGCCAGCCGTGCTCCGCAGACATAGAGATGGCTACCTACCTGCTGCTCTTCCTGCGCAAGCTTTCTTGGGTGGTGGATGGGTTCGGCCTCATGAAGTGGCTCAGCCAGCAGAGGAACCACCTGGGAGGATACGGCTCCACACAGGGTCATCTCTGATCCCAGATCATCAGGCTGGGTCAGAACATATGCATTTCAAGGGTCAGTGTGGATCAGTATCTGAACCCAGATCATTTAGGCTGGGTCAGAATAGAAGCATTTCAAGGGTCAATTTATGATTCCAGATCAGATAGGTTGGCTCAGAACATACTGCTTTCCAGTTTCACTTGAATAGAATCAAAAGGAACATTTACAAATTTGCACCACTCCCCAGCATTCTTCTTGCCAATGTCCAGTCTCTTGACAACAAGGTTGATGAAATCCGAGCAAGGGTAGCATTCCAGAGGGACATCAGAGACTGTAACGTTCTCTGCTTCACGGAAACATGGCTCACCGGAGAGACGCAATCCGAAGCGGTGCAGCCAGCGGGTTTCTCCACGCATCGCGCCGACAGAAACAAACATCTCTCTGGTAAGAAGACGGGCGGGGGCGTATGCCTTATGGCCAACGTGACATGGTGTGATGAAGGAAACATACAGGAACTCAAATCCTTCTGTTCACCTGATTTAGAATTCCTCACAATCAAATGTAGACCGCATTATCTACCAAGAGAATTCTCTTCGATTATAATCACAGCCGTATATATCCCCCAAGCAGACACATCGATGGCTCTGAACGAACTTTATTTAACTCTCTGCAAACTGGAAACGATTTATCCGGAGGCTGCATTCATTGTAGCTGGGGATTTTAACAAGGCTAATCTGAAAACAAGACTCCCTAAATTTTATCAGCATATTGATTGCGCAACCAGGGGTGGAAAGACCCTGGATCATTGTTACTCTAACTTCCGCGACGCATATAAGGCCCTGCCCCGCCCCCTTTCGGAAAAGCTGACCACGACTCCATTTTGTTGATCCCTGCCTACAGACAGAAACTAAAACAAGAAGCTCCCACGCTGAGGTCTGTCCAACGCTGGTCCGACCAAGCTGACTCCACACTCCAAGACTGCTTCCATCACGTGGACTGGGAGATGTTTCGTATTGCGTCAGACAACAACATTGACGAATACGCTGATACGGTGTGCGAGTTCATTAGAACGTGCGTTGAAGATGTCGTTCCCATAGCAACGATTAAAACATTCCCTAACCAGAAACCGTGGATTGATGGCAGCATTCGTGTGAAACTGAAGGCACGAACCACTGCTTTTAATCAGGGCAAGGTGTCTGGTAACATGACTGAATACAAACAGTGCAGCTATTCCCTCCGCAAGGCTATCAAACAAGCTAAGCGCCAGTACAGAGACAAAGTAGAATCTCAATTCAACGGCTCAGACACAAGAGGTATGTGGCAGGGTCTACAGTCAATCACGGACTACAGGAAGAAACCCAGCCCAGTCACGGACCAGGATGTCTTGCTCCCAGGCAGACTAAATAACTTTTTGCCCGCTTTGAGGACAATACAGTGCCACTGACACGGCCTGCAACGGAATCATGCGGTCTCTCCTTCACTGCAGCCGAAGTGAGTAAGACATTTAAACGTGTTAACCCTCGCAAGGCTGCAGGCCCAGACGGCATCCCCAGCCGCGCCCTCAGAGCATGCGCAGACCAGCTGGCCGGTGTGTTTACGGACATATTCAACCAATCCCTATACCAGTCTGCTGTTCCCACATGCTTCAAGAGGGCCACCATTGTTCCTGTTCCCAAGAAAGCTAAGGTAACTGAGCTAAACGACTACCGCCCCGTAGCACTCACATCCGTCATCATGAAGTGCTTTGAGAGACTAGTCAAGGACCATATCACCTCCACCCTACCTGACACCCTTGACCCACTCCAATTTGCTTACCGCCCAAATAGGTCCACAGACGATGCAATCTCAACCACACTGCACACTGCCCTAACCCATCTGGACAAGAGGAATACCTATGTGAGAATGCTGTTCATCGACTACAGCTCGGCATTCAACACCATAGTACCCTCCAAGCTCGTCATCAAGCTCGAGACCCTGGGTCTCGACCCCGCCCTGTGCAACTGGGTACTGGACTTCCTGACGGGCCGCCCCCAGGTGGTGAGGGTAGGCAACAACATCTCCTCCCCGCTGATCCTCAACACTGGGGCCCCACAAGGGTGCGTTCTGAGCCCCCTCCTGTACTCCCTGTTCACCCACGACTGCGTGGCCATGCCATACGCCTCCAACTCAATCATCAAGTTTGCGGACGACACAACAGTGGTAGGCTTGATTACCAACAACGACGAGACGGCCTACAGGGAGGAGGTGAGGGCCCTCGGAGTGTGGTGTCAGGAAAATAACCTCACACTCAACGTCAACAAAACTAAGGAGATGATTGTGGACTTCAGGAAACAGCAGAGGGAACACCCCCATCCACATCGATGGAACAGTAGTGGAGAGGGTAGCAAGTTTTAAGTTCCTCGGCATACACATCACAGACAAACTGAATTGGTCCACTCACACAGACAGCATCGTGAGGAAGGCGCAGCAGCGCCTCTTCAACCTCAGAAGGCTGAAGAAATTCGGCTTGTCACCAAAAGCACTCACAAACTTCTACAGATGCACAATCGAGAGCATCCTGGCGGGCTGTATCACCGCCTGGTATGGCAACTGCACCGCCCTCAACCGTAAGGCTCTCCAGAGGGTAGTGAGGTCTGCACAACGCATCACCGGGGGGGCAAACTACCTGCCCTCCAGGACACCTACACACCGCCCGATGCTACAGGAAGGCCATAAAGATCATCAAGGACATCAACCACCCGAGCCACTGCCTGTTCACCCCGCTGTCATCCAGAAGGCGAGGTCAGTACAGGTGCATCAAAGCTGGGACCGAGAGACTGAAAAACAGCTTCTATCTCAAGGCCATCAGACTGTTAAACAGCCACCACTAACATTGAGTGGCTACTGCCAACACACTGTCAATGACACTGACTCTACTCCAGCCACTTTAATCATGGGAATTGATGGGAAATTATGTAAATATATCACTAGCCACTTTAAACAATGCTACCTTATATAATGTTACTTACCCTACATTGTTCATCTCATATGCATACGTTGATACTGTACTCTATATCATCGACTGCATCCTTATGTAATACATGTATCACTAGCCACTTTAACTATGCCACTTGGTTTACATACTTATCTCATATGTATATACTGTACTCGATATCATCTACTGTATCTTGCCTATGCTGCTCTGTACCATCACTCATTCATATATCCTTATGTACATATTCTTTATCCCCTTACACTGTGTATAAGACAGTAGTTTTTTTTTTTTTTTTGGAATTGTTAGTTAGATTACTTGCTCGTTATTACTGCATTGTCGGAACTAGAAGCACAAGCATTTCGCTACACTCGCATTAACATCTGCTAACCATGTGTATGTGACAAATAAAATTTGATTTGATTTGATTTGAAAGCCCAAAAGAACAAGCCTCTAGTCTAGAGTCTATGGAGCCTGTTGTGTCAGTAACACGGAATGAAATTAAGTCCATCAAGTACTGTGAGTCAAGTTGATCAAATGTACGGATTAACCTGAAATCCCACCACGGATAGAGTTAGGGTATAAAAACATTGTAGGGACCCAAGGGCTTACAAGAGAGGCTCAGTGAAGGTAGGATTTAGGATCAACAGCCTGTATTGAGCTGGCCCGCAGCAGCCTCAAAAGCTGGATAGAGTAAAACAACCAAGAGGGAGGAGGAACAGCTGCTTTGTCTGTGGCATATTGTAAGGGGACTGACTGTATGTGGCTGGCTGGGCATATGCAGAACAGCAGACTAAAATCCAAAGAATTCTGAGCAGTCCCAGTCTGCACTCAGACACACAAACAACATCCAAAGCAAAACCATATATTGGTTTCATTCTGTGGGAATTGGCATTTATTAAAACATTTTGAAATGGAGTCGAGCTGCTTTATCCTTTATCTCCGCAGGACATAGTGAAGGCTCTGCAGGCCTTGTCTGAGTATGCAGTCTACAAAGGGTCTCACCTCATAAATCCCCACATTACAGTCAACAGTGGACCTTCAACCATAGTGGCCAACTTCCACTCTAGCTACATCAACTCTCTGCTATACCAGAGCCAAGAGGTCAAATTAAAAGATCCCCATTCAAATAAAATGATCAAGCAATAAAGAACAAAGCAGTGCATGATTCTTCAGGTTTGGCTTCATCTCAGTGATGATGTTGCAATTGATTGTTGTGGTTTTAGATCGAGACAGGCAGAGAGGAACGCTTACAGGTTATTCTGTCGAGGGCCAAGGATTCGACCTGTTTCAGAATCCAGTATGTGTTGAGGACTGTGATTTAAGTCCCTCATGTCTGCCTGCCAAAGATTTCCATCAATCTCAATAATGAAAACATGTCAAACACAGCCCCTTGCATCATACCAATGACTAACCTCATATCAAAAGGATGAGAAATCACCATAACAGTAAAAATGGTGGCTTTGGAGTGTTGTTTAAGTAATCCTATCTCATCGTTAACACTTCTGATTGTGTCCCAGGGAGTTATTAATGGTGGAGCCTCCTGCTGTAAAGCGTTAATCGGCCTGTCTCGGTCTCATTCTTTGATGAAACGTTCACATCTTGAGTTGTTTTCATCCCTGTAAATGGGCTGCAACAAATCAGTCCCTTTGAAGAAAGCGTACTGTCTGTCAGTTAAACATTGAAAATAAACTTGGCAGTAAATTGTTTTGATCTTTCTCCTTTATTTGTATTGCTCAATCTCTCTCTCTTTACAATTCAGAGGGCAGAAGGTTGTCACCGAGAGACACCACACAGGAGGCGTTTGATTTGCATGTATAGTTGTTTGACACTGACATGTGTTACGTCCACCTTTATCTGCATCAGGCAAGGCTTAGGGTCTGGCTTGGCAACACACATTTACAGCTTCAAAATGAAAAACCAAAAAAGAAAACTTGGCTTTTCAACAGCCTGCTGTTTAAATAAGATAGATATTGGAAAGGCCACAGGGTCTGGCATGTCAGGATGAAATAAAAGGTTTAGTACCTACTGTGTTTTATATAGCTATTGCTCTCTTGCAGTCTGTTGGAGGGCCAGGTCATCAACTAGACTGGCATGGCCATTCTGGAGGTGGGCATTCTCAATGGCTTCAACGTGGTTAGGTGAGTGGGTGAGTAGGTGAGTGGGGACAACTCCGGGGAATGTCATCCTCTACCTGGACTCTAAAAGTGTAACTATACAGATGTAGGATCTTAATTTGATCACTCTGTTGTCACTGATAATTATGCATAATGCAGAAATGCATAAATTCACAATGAAACAACACTAACACATGGTTATATTATATTAACAATATTACACTTTTCCTCTGTGTGGTACTGGATGTCTCTGTGGTCGTGGATGTCTCTGTGTGGTCGTGGATGTCTCTGTGTGGTCGTGGATGTCTCTGTGTGGTCCTGGATGTCTCTGTGTGCTACTGGATGTCTCTGGGTGGTCCTGGATGTCTCTTTGTAGTCCTGGATGTCTCTGTGTGATCCTGGATGTCTCTGTGTGGTGTCTGGAATCCTCTACATGTAACGTACGACCGTCAACAAGATTTACCCTATGGCATCTCTCTTTCAGACAATGGTGAGGAGGAAACGTATCCCATCTGAGATAGATCTTGAAACACGCTACTCAATTATTGTTAGGTAGGGACACATTGGAGGCATTGCTCAGAAGTCAAAACTTGTGTTATATTACATCAAGCTCACTGTTTAGCAGGGTAATCACCTCTCGTTTTATTCTTATGTTGACTCCCTCCTAATGTGACGTCAGAGGA
The DNA here is from genome assembly GCF_018296145.1 of Oncorhynchus tshawytscha. Taxonomy (NCBI): domain Eukaryota; kingdom Metazoa; phylum Chordata; class Actinopteri; order Salmoniformes; family Salmonidae; genus Oncorhynchus; species Oncorhynchus tshawytscha. The sequence goes on from NC_056433.1 coordinate 16,002,396, forward strand.
GATGTGTGTGGAAATCTCTGTAGTCATGGACTTCTACAATGGCGTCGACAGAGATGGTTGCCTCACTTCAGGTCCCTAGGAAACTATGCAGTAATGAGTTTTTATGTGTTCTTTCTTGCGTTGTTAGCCCAGATAATCTCAAGTGTTATTACATACAGTCAGGAAGAACTATTGGATATCAAAGCGACTTCAACTTACCAACATTACGACCAGGAATACAACTTTCCCGAAGCGGATCCTTTGTTCGGACCTCAACTAGAGGTCGACCGATTCATCGGAATGGCAGATTAATTTGGGCTGATTTCAAGTTTTCATAACAATCGGAAATCGGTATATTTGGGCGCTATTTTTTTATTTTTATACCTTTATTTAACTAGGCAAGTCAGTTAAGAACACATTGTTATTTTCAATGACGGCCTAAGAACAGTGGGTTAACTGCCTTGTTCAGGGGCAGAACAACAGATTTTCACCTTGTCAGCTCAGGGGATGCAATCTTGCAACCGTACAGTTAACTAGTCCAACGCTCTAACCATTGCACTCCATGAGGAGCCTGCCTGTTACGCAAATGCAGTAGAAGCCAAGGTAAATTGCTAGCTAGCATTAAACTTATCTTATAAAAAACAATCAATCATAATCACTAGTTATAACTACTAATCCAGTTTAGCAGGCAATATTAACCAGGTGAAATTGTATAATTTCTCTTGCGTTCATTGCACGCAGAATCAGGGTATATGCAACAGTTTGGGCTGCCTGGCTCATTGCGAACTAATTTTCCCAAATTTTACGTAATTATGACATAACATTGAAGGTTGTGCAATGTAACAAGAATATTTAGACTTAGGGATGCCACCCGTTAGATAAAATACCGAACGGTTCCGTATTTCACTGAAATAATAAACGTTTTGTTTTCGAAATGATAGTTTTCGGATTCGACCATATTAATGACCAAAGGCTCGTATTTCTGTGTGTTATTATGTTATAATTAAGTCTGATTTGATAGAGCAGTCTGACTGAGCAGCAGCAGCCTTGTAATCATTCATTCAAACAGCACTTTCGTGCGTTTTGCCAGCAGCTCTTCGCAAGCACAGCGCTGTTTATGACTTCAAGCCTATCAGCCTAATGGCTGGTGTAACCAATGTGAAATGGCTAGCTAGTTAGCTGGGTGTGCGCTAATACCGTTTCAAACGTCACTCGCTTTTAGATTTGGAGTAGTTCTTCCCCTTGCGCTTCAAGGGCCGCGGCTTTTGTGGAGCGATGGGTAACGCTGCTTCGAGTGTGGCTGTTGTCAATGTGTTCCTTGTTCGAGCCCAGGAAGGGGCGAGGAGAGGGACTGAAGCTATACTGTTACACTGGCAATACTATAGTGCCTATAAGAACATCCAATTGTCAAAGGTATATGAAATACAAATGGTATAGAGAGAAATAGTCCTATAAATACTATATTAACTACAACCTAAAACCTCTTACCTTGGAATATTGAAGTTTCATGTTAAAAGGAACCACCAACTTTCATATGTTCTGAGCAAAGAACTTAAACGTTAGCTTTTTTACATGGCACACATTTTTACATGGTACATACATGGCACATATTGCATATTGGCACATATTACTTTCTTTTCCAACACTTTGTTTTTGCATTATTTAAACCAAATTGAACAGGTTTCATTATTTATTTGAGGCTAAATTGATTTTATTGATGTATTATATTAAGTTAAAATAAGTGTTCATTCAGTATTGTTGTAATTGTCATTATTACAAATAAAACTGTTTTTTATTTTTATCGTCTGATTAATAGGTATCGGCTTTTTGGTCCTCCAATAATCGGTATCGGCGGTGAAAAATGATAACCGGTCGACCTCTAACGTCAACTCTGGACATGGGATCTTATTCCAGAGGCCGACCCAAACTAACGAGGTCACTGCAGGAGAGGCAGACGGAGGGGCCTACTAGTAAGACTTAGAAGGCGAGCACACCATCCACCGCTTCCGAGCATATTACTCGCCAATGTTCAATCGCCAGACAATAAGGTGGATGAAATTAGGGCACAAGTTGCCTTCCAGAGAGACATCAGAGATTGTAACATTCTCTGTTTCATGGAAACATGGCTCACCTGGGATATGTTGTCAGTTGGTACAGCCACCCGGTTTCTTCACGCATCGCGCCAACAGAAACAAACATCTCTCTGGTAAGAAGAAGGACAGGGGTGTATGCCTTATGATTAACGACTCATGGTGTAATCATGAAAACATACAGGAACTCAAGTCCTTCTGTTCACCTGACCTAAAATTCCTTACAATCAAATGCCAACCAAATTATCTAGCAAGAGAATTCTCTTCGATTATAGTCACAGCCATGCATACCCCCCCAAGCAGATACCTCGACAGCCCTGAAAGAAATTCACTGGACTCTATGTACACTGGAACTGCAACTGGAAACATGACCGAATACAAACAGTGTAGTTATTCCCTCCGCAAGGCAATCAAACAAGCAAAGCGTCAGTATAGAGACAAAGTAGAGTCACAAATCAATGGCTCAAACACAAGACGTATGTGGCAGGGTCTACAGTCAATCACGGGTTACAAAAAGAAAACCAGCCCCATCGCTGACATCGACGTCTTTCTCCCAGACAAATTAAACAACTTCTTTGCTCACTTTGAGGACAATACAGTGCCACTAACACGGCCCGCTACCAAAGTCTGTGGGCTCTCCTTCACCGTGGCCAATGTGAGTAAAACATTTAAATGTGTTAATCCCCGCAAGGCTGCAGGCCCAGACGGCATCCCTAGCCGCGTCCTCAGAGCATGCGCAGACCAGCTGGCTGGTTTGTTTACGGACATATTCAATCAATCCCTATCCCAGGCTGCTGTGCCCACATGCTTCAAGATGTCCACCACTATCGCCCGTAGCACTCAATTCTGTCATCATGAAGTGCTTTGAGAGACTAGTCAAGGATCATATCACCTCCACGCTACTTGATACCCCAGACCCACTCCAATTTGCTTACTGCCCAAATAGGTCCACAGACGACGCAATTGCCATCACACTGCACACTGCCCTATCCCATCTGGACAAGAGGAATACCTATGTAAGAATGCTGTTCATTGACTACAGCTCAGGATTTAACAGCATCCTCCAAACTCATCATTAAGCTCGAGACCCTAGGTCTCGATCCCGTCTCTGCAACTGGGTCCTGGACATTCTGACGGGCCGCCCCCAGGTGGTGAGGGTAGGAAACATCTTCACCCCACTGATCCTCAACACTCGGGCCCCACAAGGGTGCATTCTCAGCCCTCTCCTGTACTCCATGTTCACCCATGACCGCGTGGACATTGCACGCCTCCAACTCAATCATCAAGTTTGCTACAGTAGTAGGCTTAATTACCAACAACAACGAGATGGCCTATAAGGAGGAGGTGAGGGACCTCTAAGTGTACTGTCAGAATAATAACCTCTCACTCAACGTCAACAAAACAAAGGAGATGATCGTGGACTTCAGGAAACAGCAGAGGGAGCACCACCCCACCCACATCAATGGGACCGCAGTGGAGAAGGTGGAAAGTTTTAAGTTCCTCGGCATACACATCACGGACAAACTGAAATGGTCCACCCACACAGGCAGCATGGTGAAGAAGGCTAAAGAAATTTGGCTTGTCACCTCGAAGAGGCTAAAGAAATTTGGTTTGTCACCTCGAACACTCACAAACTTTTACAGATGCACAATCGAGAGCATGCTGTTGGGCTGTATCACCGCCTGGTACAGCAACTGCTCCGCCCACAACCGCAAGGCTCTCCAAAGGGTATTGCGGTCTGCACAACACATCACCGGGGGCAAACTACCTGCCCTCCAGGAGACCTACAGCACTCGATGTCACAGGAAGGCCAAAAAGAGGACAACAACCACCTGAGCCACTGCCTGTTCACCCCGTTATCATCCAGAAGGCGAAGTAATTTAAAGTGACTAGTGATACCTTTATTAAAACCATTTAATAAATGTATTTAAGTGGCCAGAGATTTAAGTCTGTATGTTGGCAGCAGCCACTCTGTCACTGATTGCTGTTTAACAGTCTGATGGCCTTGAGATAGAAGCTGTCTCTCGGTCCCAGCTTTCATGCACCTGTACTAACGCCACTTTAATAGTCTACATATCCTACATTACTCATCTCATATGTTTATACTGTATTCTATACCATCTACTGCATCTTGCCTATGCCGTACAGCCATTGCTCATCCATTTATATGTACATATTCTTATTCATCCCTTTGCATTTGTGTGTATAAGGTAGTCATTGTGAATTTGTTAGATTACTTGTTAGATATTACTGCACGGAACTAGAGGCACAAGCATTTCGCTATATTCACATTAACATCTGCTAACCATGTGTATGTGACCAATGAAATTGTATTTGTTTAAGGTTGCAAATGTCAAGGATGCAACGGTTCTCCTCTGACTACTTCAAGACCCGTAAAACAATACTTAAGTTTCAACACACATTCAAAAGGAGGCATGAAAGTACTTGGTGGACTTGATTCGGTAAACAAATAGTTTACCTTCTTGAGCGGAAGACGGTGAGGACATACCAGTCCTATTGGAGGTATGACATGGACGCCTGGTCATTCTGTGGGGAAGACTGCCGCCAGTGTGGGGGACAGGGGGCCTATATGTCTGGCAGTGTGTCAGTCTCCCACCATCATTACCATGTGGCCACTCTCACCTGTGCTCTCTTGGTCCTCCTGGCCTGCAGCTTTTAAAAGATATCTGTATAGACTTGTTGTGCCATTCTGTTGTGTAATAATAAGGAAGTGTAAACTGTGATTTTACTGAAAAGGTTGGGAAGTGTGGGGTATTGAATAGGTTGGGGAAGTGTGGGGTATTGAATAGGTTGGGGAAGTGAGGAGTATTGAATAGGTTGGGGAAGTGTGGGGTATTGAATAGTTTGGGGAAGTGAGGAGTATTGAATAGGTTGGGGAAGTGTGGGGGAGAAGTGATGGGTATTGAATAGGTTGGGGGAGTGTGGGGTATTGGATAGGTTGGGGGAGTGAGGGGTATTGAATAGGTTGGGGGAGTGAGGGGTATTGGATAGGTTGGGGGAGTGAGACGTATTGAATAGGTTGGGTAAGTGTGGGGTATTGAATAGGTTGGGGAAGTGAGGGGAGAAGTGATGGGTATTGGATAGGTTGGGGGAGTGAGGGGTATTGGATAGGTTGGGGGAGTGAGGGGTATTGGATAGGTTGGGGGAGTGAGGGGTATTGGATAGGTTGGGGGAGTGAGGGGTATTGGATAGGTTGGGGGAGTGAGGGGTATTGGATAGGTTGGGGAAGTGAGGGGTATTGGATAGGTTGTGGAAGTGCGGGGTATTGAATAGGTTGGGGGAGTGAGGGGTATTGGATAGGTTGTGGAAGTGGGGGTATTGAATAGGTTGGGGGAGTGAGGGGTATGGGATAGGTTGTGGAAGTGAGGGGTATTGGATAGGTTGGGGGAGTGAGGGGTATTGAATAGGTTGGGGAGTGAGGGGTATTGGATAGGTTGGGGGAGTGAGACGTATTGAATTGGTTGGGTAAGTGTGGGGTATTGAATAGGTTGGGGAAGTGAGGGGGAGAAGTGATGGGTATTGGATAGGTTGGGGGAGTGAGGGGTATTGGATAGGTTGGGGGAGTGAGGGGTATTGGATAGGTTGGGGGGGGAGTGAGGGGTATTGGATAGGTTGGGGGAGTGAGGGGTATTGGATAGGTTGGGGAAGTGAGGGATGTTGGATAGGTTGTGGAAGTGCGGGGTATTGAATAGGTTGGGGGAGTGAGGGGTATTGGATAGGTTGGGGGAGTGAGGGGTATTGGATAGGTTGTGGAAGTGGGGGTATTGAATAGGTTGGGGGAGTGAGGGGTATGGGATAGGTTGTGGAAGTGAGGGGTATTGGATAGGTTGGGGGAGTGAGGGGTATTGAATAGGTTGGGGGAGTGAGGGGTATTGAATAGGTTGGGGGAGTGAGGGGTATTGGATAGGTTGGGGGAGTGAGGGGTATTGGATAGGTTGGGGGAGTGAGGGGTATTGGATAGGTTGGGGGAGTGAGGGGTATTGGATAGGTTGGGGGAGTGCGGGGTATTGAATAGGTTGGGGGAGTGAGGGGTATTGAATAGGTTGGGGGAGTGAGGGGTATTGGATAGGTTGGGGGAGTGAGGGGTATTGAATAGGTTGGGGGAGTGAGGGGTATTGAATAGGTTGGGGGAGTGAGGGGTATTGAATAGGTTGGGGGAGTGAGGGGTATTGGATAGGTTGGGGGAGTGAGGGGTATTGGATAGGTTGGGGGAGTGAGGGGTATTGGATAGGTTGGGGGAGTGAGGGGTATTGGATAGGTTGGGGGAGTGAGGGGTATTGGACAGGTTGTGGAAGCGTGGGGGAAGTGATGATGGGTATTGAATAGGTTGGGGGAGTGAGGGGTATTGAATAGGTTGGGGGAGTGCGGGGTATTGAATAGGTTGGGGGAGTGAGGGGTATTGAATAGGTTGGGGAAGTGTGGGGGAAGTGATGATGGTATTGAATAGGTTGGGGGAGTGCGGGGTATTGAATAGGTTGGGGGAGTGAGGGGTATTGAATAGGTTGGGGGAGTGAGGGGTATTGAATAGGTTGGGGGAGTGCGGGGTATTGAATAGGTTGGGGGAGTGAGGGGTATTGGATAGGTTGTGGAAGTGTGGGGTATTGAATAGGTTGGGGAAGTGTGGGGTATTGGATAGGTTGTGGAAGTGCGGGGTATTGAATAGGTTGGGGAAGCGTGGGGGGAAGTGATGATGGGTATTGAATAGGTCGGGGAAGTGTGTGTTTTATTCAATCTTGCTCTGCCGAATGTTTTTTTCACAGTCATGTACTGGAATGTTTAAAAATACTATTTTGAATTTTAAATTGGACTTTTTAAGTGAAATATAAATATATGTTTACCAGAGGGCAGAATATTTTAGGCATATTATGTAAAATTCCAATTTGCTGCTTATATTTCGATTATTCGTGTCATCACTTTTAAGTAATTAATGAGAAGTACGATATACTGTATCACAATCAATATAATGACTCAATCTAATGTCTTCATATGTTTGGTATGAGAGTACACTACATTGTACAAAGTGTTGAATAAAGAGAAAGACACGTTTCTATGAGAGCAGACTGACTAACCTGAGAGGAGTTGACAGCACAATAGGAACACACACTCAAGCAACTGGCAATGGCACAACACACCAGACATCACATAGTTCACAACCCCTCCAGGCTCTAATGCAGACCTGTTTGAAGTAAGTGACAGACAGTATGCATTGGGGCAGTAAATAAACCAATAGGAGATTTACTCTCCGGGCTCTTGACTTGACTCCTTGAATTAATCACTTTAATGTCCAGCATGTTTTAATTCAGTGTGATTAATGGGTTTTGTTGCAGCTCATCTGGCAGTAGCATGTGTAAAAGTAGGCTGTGTCTAGAGTAGTGCACTATAAAGGGAATAGGATTGCATTTGGGATGTATTCAGAGAGCGATCCAACAGCGAGCAACCTCATGAGCGGCACTTTTAAGGATCCTTCATAAATCTAGGCACTCTCCTTTGGTCCTCCTGTGTGTGGAACTGCAGAAAAAAAGTGATTGAGACGAGAGATTCTCATAACTTCAAAGCATCTCTGTGATGAGAAGAGGATTGAACTTTTCAAATCCTCTCCATGTTAACTGCCTGTATGAAAGGGTAGTAGCCCTGCAGCTTACAGGCAGTCAGTTGGCTGACGTCGAAAACGTTTGCCCCATATGCTGGGCTGACTGAGGTAGAACTCCTATCCTATTTTACAGATGTGGCATATAGATATCACAGAAATGCCTGTATCCTCCATTACAGAAGGTGCTACATTATGTTGTGTTCGCTAGACATTTTCTGTTGAAATGAATTGTATTTCATGTGTTCACTTAGATATAATTACTGAGACTCCTTGTAGTTCACCAAGTCTCAAATGGTGGGACACTGGAGATCAGAGGTCATGTCTTATATTTACAGTGGAGATTTAATACAACATATTTGCATATTTTGCATCCTTTGTATTATTCTTATTAGCTTTGAGGTTTTGTTTGGTCGACCTATGCCCTCTGGTCCTTGGCATGTTGTTTCACACTGCTGTTTTTATTTATTGACATTCCTTCTGACAGCTGGGGAAGGAGAACTTCCATCACAACATACTACTCCTTAGCTGATAGTGTACTTGCATGGCAGATATTGATACAACAATTTTGTTATGATTCTTCAACGTATTATTCAACAAGCTTATTCGTAACGCAAATTACTCAGACTCTAATATACGTTGTGTAATTATAGTTCTGCAGGGTTGACATTCCCTGTTGATCGTGTAGGATTATTTTATGTCACTGTTAGTAGTTCTAAAATATGGGGAATCAGTCGTTTAGAATAGAAATGGTAATTGATTATCTACTTAGCTTCTACGAGGTCTATTCTATATTGACCAGATGTTTATTCATTGAGAGATGATTTGTAAACACTTTGCCTCTTCGGTTGCGTTTACACAGGCAGCAGCTCAATGCTTTTTTCACGTTTTTGTAATAAACTTTTGTTACTTTGAACTGTCTGCATCTGGGGCTTCTCCTGAGCCGTGATAGTATGAACTGGCCATGACGGACCCAGCAGACTCGGACCAGCTCCGCAACGCCGTCTCCTCCCAAGGAGCCACCATTGGAAGGCACGAGGAGTTACTTCGTTGGAAGGGTTCCAGACCTTGGCCGAATGCCATGACCGAGTGTTGAACACTTTGCTGGAGCAATTCCGCTGGTTGTTTGTCAGGCAGCCTCCCCGACGGGAACCTCCCAGCCCCTCAGTAACACCGCTGTTAGCAGCGCGGCTCCCCCAGCCACCCCGGTTTCCAGAGAACCCCACTTACCTCCCCAGAACGCTTTGCTGGAGAGTTGGGAACATGTTGGGTGTTTTTCACTCAGTGTTCTCTCATCTTCGAGCTGTAGCCCTCCTCCTTCCCCTCAGACTGCTCGAAGATAGCATACCTCATCACGCTGATGTCCGGGAGGGCTCTTACCTGGGCTACGGCAGTATGGGAACAGCAGTCGGCCGTACGCTTAAGTCTGGAGGAGTTCGTTGCGGAGGTGAAGAAGGTTTTCGATTCTCCATTGTCCGGGAGAGAGGCTGCCTGGAAGGTACTCCAGCTTTTGCAAGACTCCCGCATTGTGGCAGACTATGTGGTGGATTTCCGCACGTTGGCATCTGAGAGTGCCTGGAACCCGGAATCGCTGTTCGACAAGTTCCTGCACGGATTATCTTAGGAAGTTAAGGACGAGCTAGCAGCCTGGGAACTACTGACGGATCTCGACTCACTCATCACCTTGACCACGTAGGAAGGAGAGGAGGTCCGATTTCACTCGCCCGCCCAAGGATTCCACCTCGCCTCCGAGGCATCCCAGAAGTCCCCAACGTCTCTGTTGCTGAGAGAACCCGAGGCTACCCGAGTTCCTCAGAGTCTCCGAAGTCTGCCGATTCCCCTCTTCTCGAGCCGATGCAACTTGGCAGAGCTAGGCTGTCTCCAGCTGAACGTTTACACAGGCTTCACACGAAGAGTAGCCTGTATTGCGGGACTACTTGTCATTTTGTGTCCTCCTGTACACTAAAAGACCAGGCTCACCGGTAGGGGTGAGTACTCTGGTGGGCCATACTTTTCCTCTCCCCTTACTCGCACGTCTCTCCATGCCATCCTGCTGTGGGGAAACCAGTCGAAATCTCTCCAGGTGGGAGTTTTAAACTCCGGTGTGAGTTTTATGGACTCTACCCTGGCGTCCGAGCTAGGAATCCCCACTCAGCCCCACTCCATTCCCATGGATGTTAGAGCACTGGACAGGTGCTCTATAGGCCGGGTTACCCACAATACCACTCCCATCAACCTACGAGTGTCAGGGAACCACAGCGAGGCTATCCAATTCATGCTAAATAAGTCTCCTCAGGTTCCTGTGATATTGGGATTATCTTGGCTCCAGCAACACACTCCCCTCATTGACTTGACTGCTGGTGCCATCATGGGCTGGAGCCCATTTTGCCATGCCTATTGCCTGAAGTCAGCGCAGCCTGCCATGGGACGTCTGCCTGTGGGCTCGGATGTTGCCCCGGACCTCTCCGCCATTCCCGCAGAGTACCAGGACATCCAGGAGGGTGTTAGTAAGGCCCAGGCCACTTCACTTCTTTCACACTGACACTATGACTGCAGGATTGACCTTCTCCCAGGCACCACACCACCCTGGGGACAACTGCACTCTCTGTCGGGTCGGGAGAGCAAGGCTATGGAGACCTACATCGAGGACTCCCGAGCTTCAGGGTGTGTCTGTCCTTCTGCCTCCCCCGAGGGTGCAGGGTTCTTCTTTGTGGAGAAGGACAAAACCCTGCGCCCATGCATCAACTACCGGGGCATCAATGACATCACAGTTAAGAACCGCTACCCGCTACCACTCATTGCTTCGGCCTTCGTGTCGCTCCAGGGGGCCACCATTTTCGCCAAGTTGGACCTGTGGAATGCCTACCACCTGGTGCAGATACGGGAAGGGGACAAGAGGAAGACTGCCTTCAACGTGGCCAGCGGTCACTACGAATATCTGGTCATGCCTTTTGGTCCTAACAACGCTCCGGCTGTGTTCCAGGCCCTGGTTAATGACGTTCTCGGTGACATGTTGAACGTCTTCGTCTACCTCGACGACATCCTTGTTTTCTCCTGCTCAGCCCAAGAACATGTGCTCCACATCCGACAGGTCCTCCAGCACCTCCTGGAGAACCATTTTTTGTGTGAAAGCGGAGTTGTGCGAATTCCGTCACTCCACCATCCCCTTCCTTGGTTACATCATTGTTGCCGGGAATGTACAGATGGATCCCGAAAAAGCGTGAGTAGTGGTGGATTGGCCGCAGCCTATGTCCAGAGCGCAGCTGCAATGTTTCCTGGGATTTGCCAACTTTTATCTCCACTTTATCCGGGGCTACAGCACCCTGGCTTCCCCCCTGTCTACACTCACCTCTCCCAAGGTCCTGTTCACGTGGTACCCAGCTGCTGACCGGGCGTTCTGGGACCTCAAGCACCGCTTCACCACAGCTCCCATATTGGTGTATCCTGACCCGTCCCATCAGGTTGTGGTGGATGCTGATGCTTCAGATGTTGGGGGGGCTGTCCTGTGCCAGCGTTCTGCTCTGGACCTCAAGTTACATCGTTGCGCCTTCTTCTCCCATCGTCTTAACGCCACAGAGAGGAATTACGATGTGGGGAATTGTGAGCTTCTCGCAATGAAGATGGTGTTGGAGTAGAGGCACTGGTTGGAGGGGGAGGAACATCCTTTCATTGTGTGGATAGAAGACAAGACACTGGAATATTTCCGCACCGCCAAGCGTATCAATTCCTATCAAGCTAGGTGGGCCCTACTTTTCACCCGGTTTAACTTCTCCCTCTCCTACCGACCGGGATCCAAGAATGTCAAGCCGGATGCGTTGTCACGCCTCTATAGCCCTGCAGCTACACCCTCGCACTCCGAGACCATTCTTCCCACCTCGTGTCTGAGGATGGCACTCAGCTGGGGATAGAGAATCAGGTCTGCGAGGCGCAGCGTTCCCAGCCGGACCCCGGGTGGGGGCAGATAACCAGTTGTTTGTCCCTGACGCTGTCCTCCCCTCAGTCCTGGAGTGGGCCCACTGTCTTTTGACCAATCAGATTAGATCTGTTGCTAATAATTGGGCAAAATATCAGAATTGGGCTGCCTGTGTAAACGCAGACTTTTCTTCTTTTCCCCTGAAAACCGGAAGCTTCTGGTTCCTCCGACCCTACTGAGAGTAGGAGAGAACTTGCCTGGCTACCCATCCACATCACTCCGGCTAAACTGAGCGTTTCTTCTCCACGACGAGTCTGGATTTGCCTTTCTCCCCTACAACTTTTAAAGAGAGAATACATTTTGTCCATTCTGATTGGTCCCAGAAACTGGTGGGTTGGGCCAATCTGCATGATGATGTTTTCAACTTTGATACTCTGATTAGTTAGAGACAACCCAATCGCTGATAAAAAAAATGGTACAATGTCCCTAATTTTGAAGTCAGACAAAGAACTTCTAGGATGGCAGTTTCAGACTGAACATATGTAGCAATCGATAGAGCAGCGGAATTAAATTCAGAGTGATTCGTCAGATAAGGAGAGAATCAGAAGTATTTGAGTTGATGGCTGTGAATGTGGTCGGCTCGAGAGAGTCATCTATCCACAATCTAAAGAACCCTCAAACTACAATCAATATCCATGAGCTTGAATGGTATTTCTTCCAGGGTAAGGGAATCCTGTCTATGCTTAACCGTAACTGAGGTCTGGGTTTGGACTGTACACTTTCTGTGCTCTGCTCAGCAGTACACGGCACAGACAGGGCTGAGTCTCAAAAAGCACACTATTATTCCCTATATAGTGCAACTACCTGGTGAAAAGTAGTGCATAGAGCATTTGAGGTCCATTTTGGACATCACAACGGTTTTACGCTGTTGCTCCCCATTCTCTGGATCTGCCCAACATGTTAGGAGGTGCTTCAGGGTTTACTAACCGTAGGCAATGCGTCTACATGTCGTCTTCCACTGCTAACAGAACAAATTTGGACTCCGTCAGAGATAATGTACCAGAGATGGAGGTCATGCTCAAGAGTGATCTCTTCTGAGATTACTCAGGAAACCAGGGAGACCTTAGTAGCCAAACCAGGAAGCGGTGCAGTCAGACCAGGAAGCGGTGCAGTCAGACCAGGAAGTGGGGTAGTCAGACCAGTAAACGAGGCAGTCAGACCAGGAAGCGAGGCAGTCAGACCAGGAATTATTGCAGTCAGACCAGATAAGGAATATAAGGAATAGGGTGTCATTTGGGATGCACTGATAGTAATTACACTGGCTTTAATAGCAACCTGCCTGGTTTTCCCAGCTTTATCATGCACATTGTACAGTACTTGTGCAGTATGGAAATATACAGTGAGGTTCACTTTTATAGTCGCAATAAGGAAACAAGATGAAGGGTTGTTTACTAGTTAGTGTATCTGGTCGTAAGAGACAGACCTCTGGTTCCAACGAGGATTAAACAAATCAGACATGTCCCTTTAAATAAACATGTTGCTGACTCTCCCAGCCAGAAAAGTGTGTGTCTAGAGCTGGTGAGAACATAAACACAACCACAAAGTCAAAATATTTCCTCCGCGGAGCTTCTTACTCCATTCTGATACATCATTATTCATTCTAAACAGGCCAGAGCCTTGTGTATGGGCCTACATCCATCCACACCCACCCAACACATGTAGCACAGACCACGTCGGTCACTCCCATGGACATCAAACACACACAGACAGGAATGCTGCAGCATATTTCAAAAATATGTTTTTGTAGACAAAGCAGATGAGTAATTACTGTACGATAGTTGCAACAACCTGGCTCTAGTTATCCAACCACATCCAGTTCTACTAATTTATTGGTAAAGGACAAGGTCTATCATCAGATCCAACAAGACATCCAGCATTTTTAATTAAGCCATACACCAAGGACACCCATCACAGCAAGTTCAGTTTATGTTGTAAGTAACAGGACATAATTGATTGTTAGAACAGTTGTTGGAATGAAAACCAATGTAAATTGGGCTACTCTGGGACTAGAGATTGGCGCAGTTAACAAAGTGATGCTGAGACTCAGATTTTTCAGAGGGAGAGAGGGAGAGAAAGACAAAGACAGATAAAAATACAGACAGAGAAAGAGAGAGAGAGACAGATACAGAGGCAGAGACAGAGAAAGAGAGAGACAGAGAGATAGACACAGAGAGCGAGACAGAGACAGAGACAGAGAAAGAGAAGAGACGGAGACAGAGAAAGAGGCAGAGAGCGAGAGACAGACAGACAAAGACAGAGAAAGAGGGAGAGAGCGAGCACGGCAGAGACAGAGACAGACTGCCCTTCTTGCCTTGTCTCTCAGATCGTTCACAGCTTTGTGGAAGTTACCTGTGGCGCTGATGTTTAGGCCAAGGTATGTATAGTTTTTTGTGTGCTCTAGGGCAACAGTGTCTAGATGGAATTTGTATTTGTGGTCCTGGTGACTGGACCTTTTTTGGAACACCATTATTTTGGATTTACTGTCAGGGCCCAGGTCTGACAGAATCTGGGCATAAGATCTAGGTGCTGCTGTAGGCCCTCCTTGGTTGGTGACAGAAGCACCAGATCATCAGCAAACAGCAGACATTTGACTTCGGATTCTAGTAGGGTGAGGCCGGGTGCTGCAGACTTTTCTAGTACCCGCGCCAATTCGTTGATATATATGTTGAAGAGGGTGGGGCTTAAGCTGCATCCCTGTCTCACCCCACGACCCTGTGTGAAGAAATTTGTGTGTTTTTTGCCAATTTTAACCACACACTTGTTGTTTGTGTCCATGGATTTTATAATGTCGTATGTTTTACCCCCAACACCACTTTCCATCAGTTTGTATAGCAGACCCTCATGCCAAATTGAGTCGAAGGCTTTTTTGAAATCTACAAAGCATGAGAAGACTTTGCCTTTGTTTTGGTTTGTTTGGTTGTCGATTAGAGTGTGCAGGTTGAATACATGGTCTGTTGTACGGTAATTTGGTAAAAAGCCAATTTGACATTTGCTCAGTACATTGTTTTCATTGAGAAAATGTCTGCTGTTAATGATAATGCAGAGGATTTTCCCAAGGTTACTGTTGAAGCATATTCCACGGTAGTTATTGGGGTCAAATTTGTCTCCACTTTTGTGGATTGGGGTGATCAGTCCTTGGTTCCAAATATTGGGGAAGATGCCAGAGCTAAGGATGATGTTAAAGAGTTTTAGTATAGCCAGAGAGAGAGAGAGAGAGAGAGTGAGGGAGAGACAGAGAAAGACAGAGAAAGAGACAGAGCGATGGACTCAGCATCACCATGCAATTACCATGGAATTGCCCATTGGGAAAGATCAGTCTTGTTCACATTAGCATGAGACAGGCAGAGAGAGAGAGAGAGAGAAATACAGAGACAGAGACAGAGAGAGAGGGAGATGGGCAGAGAGACAGAGAGAGAGAAATACAGACAGAGACAGAGTAATAGACAGAGAGAGAGAGAGACAGAAGAAAGAGAGACAGAGAGAGAGACCGAGGCAGAGAAAGAGGGGGAGAGAGAAAGATGCAGAAAGCTGTGGGTTGGCAGCGCACTACATTGCTGCCTGCCATAAGTTGAGGGACAGTGTCTGACAGACCAATCAACCTGCACATGTACTTTACTGTATGCTTATTGTTATATGTATGGCTATTTTGACTCTTGGTTATTGTTGTTACTGTAGTCCTGTTGACAATTTGGATTCTCATTTTTTTTCATATTGAAAATATCCTAAATAAGCTTTGGCAATATGTACATTGTTACATCATGCCAATAAAGCAAATTGAATTGAGAGAGACAGACAGACAGAGAAAAAGAAAGATGGAGAGACAGAGACAAAGAGATAAACAGAGAAAGATATAAAGACAGTGAGAGAGACAGAGAGATAGACATAGAAAGAGACAGAGAGAGAAATTCAGCCTCACTTTACCATGGAATTGCCCATTGGGAAAGATCAGTCTTACTTGCTCACGTTAGCATGAGAGAAAGAGATAGAGACAGAGAAAACCTGGCTCCCTGTAGAGGAAAGGCTGTGCAACCACTGCACCACAGCAGAACCTGAAACAGTGCTGCATTTCCTGACAAAATGTAAAAAATATAAAACAATTATATGACAATTAGTATAATTTCCCCAAATTTAAAACCCTTATTCAAGGGCTCAAAGAGCTGAGATGAGATGAGGGACAGTGTCTGACAGACCAATCAACCTGCACATGTCCTCTACTGTATGCTTATCGTTATTGTTCAATGTATAGTTGTTTTGACCCTTGGTTACTGCTGTTACTGTTGTTCCATTGACAATTTTGATTCTTATTATCTTAATATTGTAAATATCGAAAGTAAGATTTGGTAATACGTACATTGTTACGTCATGCCAATAAAACAAATTGAATTGAATAGAGAGAGAGAGAGAGAGATCCAGAGACAGAGACAGAGGCAGACAGAGAGGGAGAGACAGACAGAGCGATACAGAGATAGAGACTGAACTGAGACAGAGACAGACAGAGAGACAGACAGACAAATACAAAGACAGAAAGAGACAGACAGACAGACAGACAGACAGACAGACAGACAGAAAAAGCGACAGAGAGAGTGAGAAACAGAGAGAGAGACAGATACAGAGATCGAGCGAGAAAGAGACAGAGAGAGAGATAGAGGGAGAAAGATACAGACACAGAGACAGAGAGAGACACAGAGACAAAGCTGACATCCTCTGAGGCAAAGATGAAATAATCATCAGGATTTCATTCATACATCGTGGATCTTTTATCCTGAAAGGTCTTTGGTCTGTGCTGACCATCACTGCCATCCACTTCACCACTAGATGGCAAACTTGCTCAAACCAAACTTTTAAGTAAGAAAAAAAAAGTATACGTGTACTTTCCATGACAAAAAATGTAACAACAGGAACCTTTTTATAGATGCTTTCACATCGCCTGTGTAAGTCAAACTGTGTGAGAAGAGTTTTTTTCGACTGCCACTGTTAATTGAAGGCAGATGGGCTGATGGACCGCATGCAACAAAATAATGAGGAAAATATGGAATCAGTGGAAGTATAGCAACACCACTCAGACACACATATGACCTGCCTTGCATCCACTCATGATAATGTGCTCTTAGGGTGGGTATCCTCACACCATTTTTCATTCTGAGCTTATTCGTTAGCTATCCATCTACAGTGAAAAGTAACATGACTGGCCATAGTGAGGGTAACTACAAATGAAGAGAATACTCTCAATGTGTTCTCACAATTAAAGCATTGGAAGTCATTAGATTCACTAAAAGTCACTGATTTCCAGAAAAAGGATGAGGTAGACTATGTTAAAGCACTGAGGAAGTTATTTTCACATTCTACTAAACAACTGCTTAGCAACAGCTAGTGTTATTGTTTCAACTCCTTCCATTCTTTTATTCATACTAAGCTGTCATGTGAATCTTGGTCAGCTAGGTGCTCCTCAGGACAATGCTTCTTCTTCATGCCTCAGTTCACAGGAATCTGAAGTGAACTGTGGCAGGCAGATATGCAGTGCAGCACTCCAAAACACCAGAGCATAGCAGATCAGCGCTAGACATGGCCATGTTTACGTACATGGCTCACAACTCAAGTGTAAATGTATGAATGTAGCACTCATTTTGCTGACTAGAACAATGAAAGTCATGAATGGAAAATAGGAGTTTGAGATGATTACAGTTTCTCCGGGGCTCTGGTCAAAAGTAGTTAGCTATGTCGGGAATAGGGTGGGAATAGGGTGCCATTTGGGACGCAGAGAATGAGAGCATGATTACAGCACAAGTCCAGCCCACCGCTGGAGAGAGAAAGCAGAGCAGTCCTGGCTGGTGGTGGTGTATACCACTCATTAGTACTGAGCTCAGTTCCCCTCAGGGGCCCTGACTATATACTGGAAGTCAATCCTTTTCCACAGGGGCCTCCAGGGACTATTTAGTCTCAGGATCCTGTTTCAGCACTAATGCACTGTGGCCCCCTGTCACCCCCCAAGCCCCTGTGATGTCATCCACAGGGGCAGGTCAGGGAAATGAAAACCCAAATGGATCATTTATTAAACTGTCCAGTTCATCCAGGGGGGGTTTGGTTGTCCAGAGATTTGAGCTACTGTTGTTGTGATGAAGTATTCTAACACTGGGGGCCCCTGGTTATCTCACACATGACTTACAGTCACAATGAGAGACCCGAGCCCAGCTGAGTATCAGATGACATTATTGTTTTCCATGGTGATGCTATTGTGTTGTGTCTCCCGATACATTTAGTTTACCCTAGTGACACTGAATGCATCAAGCTGATGTTGCCCTTTTATTGAGACAAGCATGTGTGGTCATGGTTGGAGCTATTGACTTGGTCACGTGTTTGTGCTCCTTACCTTGATGAAATCAGGGAGGTGCTTATGGGATGTAGTTCCAAGAACATGTTTTTTTAATGAAGAGAACACAAACATTTGAATCTGCTATTAGCTAACCTAATTTTGGATGCAAACAGCTCACTCCCCCAGGTATTTTGGATTCCGTTATTAACAATTGGCTAGTTGTATTTGGCTCGATGAGCAACACACCACAGTTCAACAGAACATGATAGAAGGCCTAGGTCAGAGCATATATCCCAATCAAACAACTGCACTAGAGACTCAACCTTTTAAGTATCCATGAATGAAGAAAGTAAAAAAAAAAACACTTCTAAATTGGTTACCATGAGGATGCAGATGTCAAACAAATACAAGTTCAGAACTTGCCAAGAATCCCTTTCCAGTAATACAGAAATGCGATGACTTATTTGGCTTAGAGGGAGCTATAATGCACGATCAATTGTGAGTATGCTACTTAAAAACGTGAAAGTATTGCAACTATTTGAGGCCAAGTCAGCCTAAGTCACAAATATTGTCAGGTATATTGACTGCCCTCTAATTCTAAAAGAGAACACCACAACATAATCGTTGCAATAGGAATAAGTGTGAAGGTTGAGCTCTCTCAGAGATATTTATAAAAGGAATTGCCGAATCGTCTTCGGCGCTCTCTAACATTGAGCTATATAATTAACATCTCTCTAACATTGAGCTATGTAATTAACGTCTCTCTGACACCGAGCTATATAATTAACATCTCTCTGACACTGAGCTATATAATTAACGTCTCTCTGACACCGAGCTATATAATTAACGTCTCTCTGACACTGAGCTATATAATTAACGTCTCTCTGACACTGAGCTATATCATTAACGTCTCTCTGACACCGAGCTATATAATTAACATCTCTCTGACACTGAGCTATATCATTAACATCTCTCTGACACCGAGCTATATAATTAATGTCTCTCTGACACCGAGCTATATAATTAATGTCTCTCTGACACTGAGCTGTATAATTAACGTCTCTCTGACACTGAGCTATATCATTAACGTCTCTCTGACACAGAGCTATATAATTAACATCTCTCTGACACTGAGCTATATCATTAACGTCTCTCTGACACTGAGCTATATAATTAATGTCTCTCTAGCACTAAGCTGTATAATAAACGTCTCTCTGACACCGAGCTATATAATTAATGTCTCTCTGACACTGAGCTATATAATTAATGTCTCTCTAGCACTGAGCTATATCATTAATGTCTCTCTGACACCGAGCTATATAATTAATGTCTCTCTGACACCGAGCTATATAATTAACGTCTCTCTGACACCGAGCTATATCATTAACGTCTCTCTGACACCGAGCTATATAATTAATGTCTCTCTGACACCGAGCTATATAATTAATGTCTCTCTGACACCGAGCTATATAATTAATGTCTCTCTGACACTGAGCTATATCATTAACGTCTCTCTGACACCGAGCTATATAATTAATGTCTCTCTGACACCGAGCTATATAATTAATGTCTCTCTGACACTGAGCTGTATAATTAACGTCTCTCTGACACTGAGCTATATCATTAACGTCTCTCTGACACCGAGCTATATAATTAACATCTCTCTGACACTGAGCTATATCATTAACATCTCTCTGACACCGAGCTATATAATTAATGTCTCTCACCGACACCGAGCTATATAATTAATGTCTCTCTGACACTGAGCTATATAATTAATGTCTCTCTGACACTGAGCTATATAATTAATGTCTCTCTAGCACTGAGCTATATCATTAATGTCTCTCTGACACTGAGCTATATAATTAATGTCTCTCTGACACCGAGCTATATAATTAATGTCTCTCTGACACTGAGCTATATAATTAATGTCTCTCTGACACTGAGCTATATAATTAATGTCTCTCTGACACTGAGCTATATAATTAATGTCTCTCTAGCACTGAGCTATATCATTAATGTCTCTCTGACACTGAGCTATATAATTAATGTCCCTCTGACACCGAGCTATATAATTAATGTCTCTCTGACACTGAGCTATATAATTAACGTCTCTCTGACACTGAGCTATATAATTAATGTCTCTCTGACACTGAACTACAGTGAGGGAAAAAGGTATTTGATCCCCTGCGATTAATCCCATAGAAAATGAATCTAATCTCCTAATCTCAGCTCGTTACCTGTATAAAAGACACCTGGGAGCCAGAAATCTTTCTGATTGAGAGGGGGTCAAATACTTATTTCCCTCCATTAAAATGCAAATCAATTTATAACATTTTTGACATGCGTTTTTCTGGATTTTTTTGTTGTTATTCTGTCTCTCACTGTTACAATAAACCAACCATTCAATTTATAGACTGATCATTTCTTTGTCAGTGGGCAAACGTACAAAATATGCAAGGGATCAAATACTTTTTCCCCTCACTGTATATAATTAACGTCTCTCTGACACTGAGCTATATAATTAACATCTCTCTGACACTGAGCTATATAATTAACATCGCTCTGACACTGAGCTATATCATTAACGTCTCTCTGACACTGAGCTATATAATTAACGTCTCTCTGACACTGAGCTATATTATTATCGTCTATCTGACACTGATCTATATAATTAACGTCTCTCTGACACTGAGCTATATCATTAACGTCTCTCTGACACTGAGCTATATCATTAACGTCTCTCTGACACTGAGCTATATAATTAATGTCTCTCTGACACTGAGCTATATAATTAATATTTCTCTGACACTGTGCTATATAATTAATATTTCTCTGACACTGTGCTATATAATTAACGTCTCTCTGACACTGAGCTATATAATTCAAATCAAATGTATTTATAAAGCTCTTCTTTCATCGGCTGATATCTCAAAGTGCTGTACAGAAACCCAGCCTAAAACCCCAAACAGCAAGCAATGCGGGTGTAGAAGCACGGTGGCTAGGAAAAACTCCCTAGAAAGGCCAAAACCTAGGAAGAAACATAGAGAGGAACCAGGCTACGAGGGGTGGCCAGTCCTCTTCTGGCTGTGCCGGGTGGAGATTATAACAGAACATGGCCAAGATGTTCAAATGTTCATAAATGACCAGCATGGTCAAATAATAGGTCTGGGACAGGTAGCAAGTCCGGTGAACAGGTCAGGATTCTATAGCCGCAGGCAGAACAGTTGAAACTGGAGCAGCAGCACGGCCAGGTGGACTGGAGACAGCAAGGAGTCATCATGCCAGGTAGTCCTGAGGCATGGTCCTGCGGCTCAGGTCCTCCGAGAGAGAGAAAGAAAGAGAGAAAGAGAGAATTAGAGGGAGCATACTTAAATTCACACAGGACACCGGATAAGACAGGAGAAGTACTCCAGATATAACAAACTGACCCTAGCCCCCCGACACATAAACTAGCAGTAAAACCTTGAAATCAACCCTTGCCTTAACAGGAAGCCAGTGTAGGGAGGCTAGCACTGGAGTAATATGAACAGATTTCTAATTCTAGTCAGGATTCTAGCAGCTGTATTTAGCACTAACTGAAGTTTATTTAGTGCTTTATCCGGGTAGCCGGAAAGTAGAGCATTGCAGTAGTCTAACCTAGAAGTAACAAAAGCATGGATTATTTTTTCTGCATCATTTTTGTACAGAAAGTTTCTGATTTTTACAATGTTACGTAGATGGAAATAAGCTGTACTTAAAACAGTCTTGATATGTTCGTCAAAAGAGAGATCAGGGTCCAGAGTAACACCGAGGTCCTTCACAGTTTTATTTGAAACGACTGTACAACCATCAATATTAATTGTCAGATTCAACAGAAGATATTTTTGTTTCTTGGGACCTAGAACAAGCGTCTCTGTTTTGTCTGAGTTTAAAATTAGAATGTTTGCAGCCATCCAATTCCTTATGTCTGAAACAGAGGCTTCTAGCGAGGGCAATTTTGGGGCTTCACCATGTTTCATTGAAATGTACAGCCATGTGTCATCCGTATAGCAGTGAAAGTTAACATTCTGTTTTCGAATGACATCATCAAGAGGTAAAATATATAGTGAAAACAATAGTGGTCCTAAAACGGAACCTTGAGGAACACCGAAATTTACAGTTGATTTGTCAGAGGACAAACCATTCACAAAGACGAACTGATATCTTTCCGACAGATAAGATCTAAACCAGGCCAGAACTTGTCCATGTAGACCAATTTGGGTTTCCAATCTCTCCAAAAGAATGTGGTGATCGATGGTATCGAAAGCAGCACTAAGGTCTAGGAGCACGAGGACAGATGCAGAGCCTCGGTCTGACGCCATTAAAAGGTTAATTTACCACCTTCACAAGTGCAGTCTCAGTGCTATGATGGGGTCTAAAACCAGACTGAAGCATTTTGTATACATTGTTTGTCTTCAGGAAGACAGTGAGTTGCTGCGCAACAGCTTTTTCAAAAAATTTTAGAGCGGAAGTGAAGATTCGATATAGGCTGATAGTTTTTATATTTTCTGGGACTTTTTGGCTTTTTCAAGAGAGGATTTATTACTTCCACTTTTAGTGAGTTCGGTTCACATCCAGGGGATAGAGAGACGTTTATTATGTTCAACATAGGAGGGCCAAGCACAGGAAGCAGCTCTTTCACTAGTTTAGTTGGAATAGGGTCCAGTATGCAGCTTGAAGGTTTAGAGGGCATGATTATTTTCATCATTGTGTCAAGAGATATAGTACTAAAACACTTGAGTGTCTCTCTTGATCCTAGGTCCTGGCAGAGTTGTGCAGACTCAGGACAACTGAGCTTGGGAGGAATATGCAGACTTAAAGAGCTGTCTGTAATTTGCTTTTTAATGATCATGATCTTTTCCTCAAAGAAGTTCATGAATTTATTACTGCTTGAAGTGAAAGCCATCCTCACTTGGGGAATGCTGCTTTTTAGTTAGCTTTGCGACAGTATCAAAAATACATTTCGGATTGTTCTTATTTAAAAATAGGATGATCGAGCAGCAGTAAGGGCTCTTCGGTACTGCACGGTACTGTCTTTCCAAGCTAGTCGGAAGACTTCCAGTTTGGTGTGGCGCCATTTCCGTTCCAATTTTCTGGAAGCTTGCTTCAGAGCTCGGGTATTTTCTGTATACCAGGGAGCTAGTTTCTTATGACAAATGTTTTTAGTTTTTAGGGGTGCAACTTTATCTAGGATATTGCGCAAGGTTAAATTGAGTTCCTCAGTTAGATGGTTAACTGATTTTTGTCCTCTGACGTCCTTGGGTAGGCAGAGGGAGTCTGGAAGGGCATCAACAAATCTTTGTGTTGTCTGAGAATTTATATCACGAATTTTGATGCTCTTTGGTTGGGGTCTGAGCAGATTATTTGTTGCGATTAAAAACTTTATATTATTGTGGTCCGATAGTCCAGGACTAAGAGGAAAAACATTAAGATCCACAACATTTATTCCATGGGACAAAACTAGGTCCAGAGTATGACTGTGACAGTGAGTAGGTCCAGAGACATGTTGGACAAAACCCACTGAGTTGATGATGGCTCTGAAAGCCTTTTGGAGCGGGTCTGTGGACTTTTCCATGTGAATATTAAAGTCACCCAAAATTTGAATATTATCTGCTATGACTACAAGGTCCAATAAGAATTCAGGGAACTCAGTGAGGAACGCTGTATATGGCCCAGGAGGCCTGTAAACAGTAGCTATAAAAAGGGATTGAGTAGGCTGCATAGATTTCATGATTAGAAGCTCAAAAGCCGAAAATGTCGGGGTGTTTTTTGTAAATTGAAATTTGCTATCGTAAATGTTAGCAACACCTCCGCCTTTACGGGGGATGTGGTTACTAGTATAACCAGAAGGTGAGGCCTCATTTAACACAGTATATTCATCAGGCTTAAGCCATGTTTCTGTCAGGCCAATCACATCAAGATTATGATCAGTGATTAGTTCATTGACTATAACTGCCTTTGAAGTGAGGGATCTAACATCAAGTAGCCCTATTTTGAGATGTAAGGTATCACGATCTCTTTCAATAATGGCAGGAATGGAGGAGGTATTTATTATAGTGAGATTGCTAAGGCGAACACTGCCATGTTTAGTTTTGCCCAACCTAGGTCGAGGCACAGACACAGTCTCAATGTGGATAGCTGAGCTGACTACACTGACTGTGCTAGTGGCAGACTCCACTAAACTGGCAGGCTGGCTAACAGCCTGCTGCCTGGCCTGCACCCTAATTCATTGTGGAGCTAGAGGAGTTAGAGCCCTGTCTATGTTGGTAGATAAGATGAGAGCACCCCTCCAGCTAGGATGGAGTCCGCCACTCCTTAACAGGCCAGGCTTGGTCCTGGCATAACCCTGATTTTGCCCCCAAGTCTCATCTCTCGGAATAGCCTGTGGGGGAGCTCTCATCTGTTACTGACAAACAACCAAATATGACCATCACGGCTCGCCAGCCGTGATGATGCATGCATCTGGCAGGACTCCCTCATCTCATCCTGGAGAGTCATGGAAAGTTCTCTTGTCCTCTTCCCACACAGGGCTTTATTTAAACATAACTCAGTCTAGGGTGTCACAGGCATAGTACACAGAGTCAACTAAGGTAGCCTAACTACTGAAGGTTCTAACTAAGGTCCACCAAGAGATCAAAGAGAATGTTGTGATGTGAGTCAACATGATGGGAGTTACACATCACAATTTCACTAAAATCCGTTGATGGAAAGAATGTTGATTGTTTTCTGTTGCTAGGCTAGAAACAGCCATAATTACAATGTGGATTACAGCACTTGTCAAGACAGCGATCCACTTGGGAATCCCAGACCAGACCTGATGGTTTTCTTCATCTAATCATAAATCTAATCTGCATTTCAGTCAGTTGGGTTAATTTAGCACCCTCAGCTGGTAGTTACCCTTATTCACTCTGGAACTTCTGCTCTTTGAAAATAAGTGATAATGAAGATAATGAGCACTGTTGGTAAAAACACAACACAACAACTTTCTAGTCTACCGCCACCAGTTACTGCCTGCCCACCGCACTTAGCAGTGAAAACAAGATAGTATATAACCGAGTAACTACAGTGTTCTGCAACTAGGTATCCACTCCATTCCTTGGATGCTCAGGAAATAACACAGTTCATTGATAACTATGACTGTCAGGGAGGTAAAGTAAGTATGGAGTGGAGCTGTGATTTATGAATGGAACCCAAAAAAGGGAGAGTAGAAAACCTTCTAAAATAGGGTCAAGAACCCATTTCTTGTGGAAAAAATGTGCCTCTAGACTGAAAGGGCAAAAGAGCAGAACATGGAGTGCCTGTGGCCTTCCCCCTCAGCCTGGTCTCATAGACTAGACACAGTAAACGTAAATCCAGTACACTAAAATTAGAGTATGATACGTTACGCTTGAAAGGGTTACATAAGACAGATGGTTAGTTAAGGCAAAAGTAGTGTGGATGGGTGGGCGCATAACGCAAACGTCTCGGTTGCGAGTTCAAATCTCATGACGGACATCATTAGCTAATTAGCAACTTTTCAACTACTTTCTACTTTCCAGCTTCCTTGCAACTACTTAGAATGTTAGCTAGCACTTCCCCTAACCATAACCCTTTTAGCTAAGCCTTCCCCTAACCCTAACTTTAATCCTTTTACCTAACCCATCCCCTAACCCTTTAAACTAACTCCTATACTTAACTCTAACCTTAACCCTAACCATAACCCCTTGCCTAGCTAACATTATCCATCTAGCTAATGTTAGCCACCTAGACATCTAGCTAGAATTCTTAACATATCATACATTTTTCAAATTTGTAACACTTAATATGAATTGTAACATCTTCGTAACAACCAAATGGGTGATGGACATACAAAAATGAATACATACCATACGAAATGTAACATATCATACTAAATAGAGTGTCTCGGATTTACTTACATAATAATACGAAATGCTCCGTGACCAGGTTGTCTCCCTGCATACATGCCAAAGGAATGGGTGATTGGCAGTGTTCGAAGGCTGTCTGTAGTAAGTCATTCTCCAACATGATAGGAGGAGAGGAGAGGCCAGTTTATGATCTTGTTTATGAGTTGGCTCTTAGCTGGCTGTTACCCAGATTTCAGTGAACATTTTACGCCCAACTAAAGACCAATGAATACACTGCTGAGTCACCACTGACTGTAACTGTACCTGACCAACTACTACTTGGCCAAGCATTAGCAAAAGAGAAAGGCTCTATTTTAAACCCAAAGAAAGCTGTGTTAGAGCTTTGAAGAGCCTTAGCTAACTGTTAAGTTCTTAGATGCTGCCAGACAATGGAAGCTGCGGGGATGCAGTTGATTCAGCCGGGCCCTCTAATTAGCCGAAGAGCTTTGATTTACTTTGCCCAAGCCCAGCATGAGTTTACTAGTACACATTTAGACATTTTCCATACGTTTTCCTGACCACAATCCCCAATTTAGCGTAATGAGAACAGGCCACTGCATTAATCTTCTGTGTCATATGTCACCACCGTACATGTGAATGGATGAATGTGTGGAAAATGTGAGGGCTGCAGTCATCATGCCTGATTCACTCAGGAATGCTTAGTTCACCTTTTGTGCAAAAACATTCTCAGAAGTATCAGTCTTCAGTCTTTCTGGATGAGTGCATCATTACATCAAATCTTCATCCTGAATTCAAATAGGCACATATTTTCAACAATTGAAGAAAACAGTAATGGTACTCAGTGGTGAAAAATGACCCAGTTGTCATACTTGAGTAAAAGTAAAAATACCTTCATAGAAATTGGCTTGAAAGCCACCTAGTAAAATACTTGAGTAAAAGTCTAAAAGTATTTGGTTTTAGGTATACTTCAGTGTCAAACGTAAAAGTATAAATCATTTCAAATTCCTTATATTGAGCAAACCAGATGGCATAATTCTCTTGTTTTCTTTTATTATTTACGTATAGCCAGTGGCACACTCCAACATTCAGACATAATTTACAAACATAGCATGTGTGTTTAATGAGTCCTCCAGATCAGAGGCAGTAGGGATGACCAGGGATGTTCTCTTAATAAGTACATGAATTTTAGCATTTTCCTGTCCTGCTAAGCATTAAAATGTAACAAGTACCTTTGGGTGTCAGGGAAAATGTATGGAGTAAAAAGTATATCATTATCTTTAGGAATGTAGTAAAGTAAAAGTCACAGTTGACAAAAATATAAATAGTAAGTAAGTGCAGATAACCCCAAAAATGATTAAGTAATACTTTCAAGTACTTAAATATTTTACACCACTGCTTGTATTTCTAACTACAGAGCTGGATATAACCAATTCTATAAGGACTCAGTGGTAATGATGCCAGACTATATTACACTCCCAGAAGCAGCATTTTCCACTTCTGCAGTGCTGGCTGGAAGCATCCATGGTAAGCTAAGACTTAGTGTCCCAAATGCCACCCTATTCACTACATAGTGCACTACTTTTGACCAGATCCCCATGGGCCTTAATCAAAAGCAGTGCACCACAGAGAGAATAGGGTGCCATTTGGGACACATCATTATCTGGCCGAACAGACCTGTGGACTGCCTGTGGTTTTACATTGTAAGCCATAAAGAAAGTTAACCTGACGAATGGGCAAATCTGCTGCACTATAAGTAGAAAAGTTTTTGTGTGAATGTCCAAATCCTCTTCTCCTTTGATGCAGGTATTTTCAGGAAGAAATCTGCTAGGGTAGCTTTATAAGGTCAATAGGATCATCATGGACTATTATCAATGCTTTAAGTCACAGCTCTTTATCATCTTATGACAGTAATCTGTATGTTTTAGCTCCAGAGTCTTTACCCTCAAATCTGGGGTAGGAGACATTTGAACAATGTAAGGTCGATGAACAGTTCAATCAATCAAATGTATTTATAAAGCCCTTTTTACATCAGCAGATGTCACAAAGTGCTATACAGAAACGCATCCTAAAACCTCAAACAGCAAGCAATGTAGAAGCACGGTGGCTCGGAAAAACTCCCTAGAAAGGCAGGATCCTAGAAAGAAACCTAGAGAGGAATCAGGCTCTGAGGGGTGGTCAGTCCTCTTCCGGCTGTGTCGGGTGGAGATTAAAAGAGTACATGGCCATTTAAGGCCAGATTGTTCTTCAAGATGTTCAAATGTTCCTAGATGATCAACAGGGTCAAATAATAATCACAGTGGTTGTAGAGGGTGCAACAGGTCAGTACCTCAGCAGTAAATGTCAGTTGGCTTTTCATAGCAGAGCATTCAGAGGTCAAGACAGCAGGTGCGGTAGAGAGAGAGAGAGAGAAAGTTGAGGTAGCACGTCCGGTGAACAGGTCAGGGTTCCCTAGCCGCAGGCAGAACAATTTAAACTGGAGCAGCAGCACAACCAGGTGAACTGGGGACAGCCAGGAGTCATCAGGCCAGGTATTCCTGAAGCATGATCCTTCGGGCTCAGGTCCTCCGGGAGGGGAGGGAGAGAGAGAGAATTAGAGGGAGCATACTTAAATTCACACAGGACACCAGATCAAATAAAGTCAAATGTTAATTAGTCACATGCGCCGAATACAACAGGTATTAACCAACAATGCAATTAAAAAATATATATACAAATAACAATAAGAAATAAAAAGTAACATGTAATTAAAGAGCAGCAGTAAAATAACAATAGCGAGACTATATACAAAGGGGTACTGGTACAGAGTCAATGTGCGGGGGCACAGGTTAATCGAGGTCATTTAGGTAATATGTATATGTACACTACCATTCAAAAGTTTGGGGTCACTTAGAAATGTCCTTGCTTTTGAAAGAAAAGCTACTTTTTTGTCCATTAAAATAACATCAAATTGATCAGAAATAGAGTGTAGACATTGTTAATGTTATAAATGACTTTTGTAGCTGGAAACGGCTGATATTTAATGGGATATCTACATAGGCATACTGAGGCCCATCATCAGCAACCAACGCTCCTGTGTTCCAATGGCACGTTTTAAATTATCATTAGAAAACCCTTTTGCAATTATGTTAGCACAGCTGAAAACTGTTGTTCTGATTAAAGAAGCAATACAACTGTCCTTCTTTAGACGAGTTGAGTATCTGGAGAATCAGCATTTGTGGTTTCAATTACAGGCTAAAAATGGCCAGAAACAAAGACCTTTCTTCTCAAACTCATCAGTCCATTCTTGTTCTGAGAAATGAAGGCTATTCCAATATGAGAAATTGCCAAGAAACAGAAGATCTCCTACAACGCTGTGTACTACTCCCTTCATAGAACAGCGCAAACTGGCTCTAACCAGAATAGAAAGAGGAGTGTGATGCCCCAGTGCATAACTGAGCAAGAGGACAAGTATATTAGAGTATCTAGTTTGAGAAACAGACGCGTCACAAGTCCTCAACTGGCAGCTTCATTAAATATTACCCGCATAACACCAGTCTCAACTTCAACAGCGAAGAGGCGACTCTGGGATGCTGGCCTTGTAGGCAGAGTTGCAAATAATAAGCCATATCTCAGACTGGCCAATAAAAATAAAATATTAAGATGGGCAAAATAACATAACTGGATAGAGGATAACTGGACAGAGGATCTCAGTTTCAGCCATTTTAAGCATGTAATCGAACCCACAAATGCTAATGCTCCAGATACACAACTAGTCTAAAGAAGGCCAGTTTTATTGCTTCTTTAATCAGAACAACAGTTTTAAGCTGTGCTAACATACTTAATTGCAAAAGGGTTTTCTAATGATCAATTAACCTTTTAAAATGATGAACTTGGATTAGCTAACACAACGTGCCATTGGAACACAGGAGTGATGGTTGCTGATAATGGGACGTTTCCAGCTACAATAGTCATTTACAGCATTAACAATGTCTACACTGTATTTCTTATTAATTTGATGTTATTTTAATGGACAAAAAAATGTGCTTTTCTTTAACAAGGACATTTCTAAGTGACCCCAAACCTTTGAACGGTATAGGGATGTTAGAGTTATTAAAGTGACTATGCATAGATGATAACAACAGAGAGTAGCAGCGGTGTAAAAGGGGGATGCAAATAGTCTGGGTAGCCATTTGATTAGATGTTCAGGAGTCTTATGGCTTGGAAGCTGTTTAGAAGCCTCTTGGACCTAGACTTGGTGCTCCGGTACCGCTTGCCATGTGGTAACAGAGATAACAGTCTCTGTATCCTTCCTGTTTGGCCCTGTCCGGGGGTATCATCGGATGGGGCCACAGTGTCTCCTGACCCCTCCTGTCTCAGCCTCCAGTATTTATGCTGCAGTAGTTTATGTGTCGGGGGACTAGGGTCAGTTTGTTATATCTGGAGTACTTCTCCTGTCTTATCCGGTGTCCTGTGTGAATTTAAGTATGCTCTCTCTAATTCTCTCTTTCTCTCTTTCTTTCTCTCTCTCGGAGGACCTGAGCCCTAGGACCATGCCTCAGGACTACCTGGCATGATGACTCCTTGCTGTCCCCAGTCCACCTGGCCGTGCTGCTGCTCCAGTTTCAACTGTTCTGCCTGCGGCTATGGAACCCTGACCTGTTCACCGAACGTGCTACCTATCCCAGACCTGCTGTTTTCAACTCTCTACAGAGAGCAGGAGCGGTAGAGATACTCCTAATGATCGGCTATGAAAAGCCAACTGTCATTTATTCCTGAGGTGCTGACTTGCTGCACCCTCGACAACTACTGTGATTATTATTATTTGACCATGCTGGTAATTTATGAACACTTGAACATCTTGGCCATGTTCTGCTATAATCTCCATCCTTTATAGCCAGAAGAGGACTGGCCACCCCTCATAGCCTGGTTCCTCTCTTGGTTTCTTCCTCGGTTTTGGCCTTTCTATGGAGTTTTTCCTAGCCACTGTGCTTCTCCACCTGCATTGCTTGCTGTTTGTGGTTTTAGGCTGGGTTTCTGTACAGCACTTTGAGATATCAGCTGATGTAAGAAGGGCTATATAAATACATTTGATTTGATTTGAACAGTCTGAGACTAGGGTGGCTGGAGTCTTTGACAATTTTTAGGCCCTTCCTCTGACACCACCTGGTATAGGCTTCCTGGATGGCTCGCACTATCCTCTGTGGTGCCTTGCGGTCTGAGGCTGAGCAGTTCCCATACCAGGCAGTGGTGCAACCAGTCATTATGCTTTGAATGGTGCTGCTGTAAAACCTTTGAGGATCTGAGGACCCATGCCAAATATTTTCAGTCTCAAATCAAACCAAATCAAATCAAAGTTTATTAGTCACGTGCGCCGAATACAACAGGTGTAAGTAGACCTTACAGTGAAATGCTTACTTACAGGCTCTAACCAATGGTGTAAAAAAAAGGTGTGTGTGTGTGTAGGTAAGCAAAGAAATATAACAACAGAGTAGCAAGGCTATACACAGACACCTGTTTGTCAAGCTTATTGAGGTAGTATGTACATATAGGTATCGTTAAAGTGACTATGCATACATGATGAACAGAGAGTAGGAGAAGCGTAAAAAGAGGGGTTGGCGGGTGGTGGGACACAATGCAGATAGCCCGGTTAGCCAATGTGCAGGAGCACTGGTTGGTCGGGCCAATTTAGGTAGTATGTACATGAATGTATAGTTAAAGTGACAATGCATATAAGATAAACAGAGAGTAACAGCAGCGTAAAAGAGGGGTTGAGGGGGGGCACACAATGCGAATAGTCCGGGTAACCATTTGGTTACCTGTTCAGGAGTCTTATGGCTTGGGGGTAAAAACAGTTGAGAAGCCTTTTCGTCCGAGACTTGGCACTCCGATACCGCTAGCCATGCTGTAGTAGAGAGAACAGTCTATGACTGGGGTGGCTGGGGTCTTTGACAATTTTTAGGGCCTTCCTCTGACACCGCCTGGTGTAGAGGTCCTGGATGGCAGGCAGTTTAGCCCCAGTGATGTACTGGGCCGTACGCACTACCCACTGAAGTGCCTTGCAGTCGGAGGCCGAGCAATTGCCATACCAGGCAGTGATGCAACCGGTCAGGATGCTCTCGATGTTGCAGCTGTAGAATCTTTTGAGGATCCCAGGATCCATGCCAAATCTTTATAGTTTGGGAGGGGGAATAGGCTTTGTCGTGCCCTCTTCATGACTGTCTTGGTGTGTTTGGACCAATCTAGTTTGTTGTTGATGTGGACACCAAGGAATTTGAAGCTCTCAACCTGCTCCACTACAGCCCCATCGATGAGAATGGGGACATGCTCGGTGCTCCTTTTCCTGTAGTCCACAATCATCTCCTTAGTCTTGGTTACGTTGAGGGATAGGTTGTTATTCTGGCACCACCCCGCCAGGTCTCTGTCCTCCTCCCTATAGGCTGTCTCGTCGTTGTCGGTGATCAGGCCTACCACTGTTGTGTCGTCAGCAAACTTAATGATGGTGTTGGAGTCATGCCTGGCCATGCAGTCGTGGGTGGACAGAGAGTACAGGAGGGGACTGAGCACGCACCCCTGAGGAGCTCCAGTGTTGAGGATCAGCGTGGCAGATATGTTGCTACCTACCCTCACCACCTGGGGGCGGCCTGTCAGGAAGTCCAGGATCCAATTGCAGAGGGAGTTGTTTAGTCCCAGGATCCTTAGCTTGGTGATGAGCTTTGAGGATACTATGGTGTTGAACGCTGAGCTGTAGTCAATGAACAGCATTCTCACATAGGTGTTCCTTTTGTCCAGGTGGGAAAGGGCAGTGTGGAATGCAATAGAGATTGCATCATCTGTGGATCTGTTTGGGCGGTATGCAAATTGGAGTGGGTCTAGGGTTTCTGGGATAATGGAGTTGATGTGAGCCATTACCAGCCTTTCAAAGCACTTCATGGCTACGGACGTGAGTGCTACGGGCCGGTAGTCATTTAGGCAGGTTGCCTTTGTGTTCTTGGGCACAGGGACTATGGTGGTCTGCTTGAAGCATGTTGGTATTACAGACTCAATCAGGGACATGATGAAAATGTCAGTGAAGACACCTGCCAGTTGGTCAGCAAATGCCCGAAGCACACGTCCTGGTAATCCGTCTGGCCCCACAGCCTTGTGTATGTTGACCTGTTTAAAGGTCTTACTCACGTCGGCTACGGAGAGCATGATCACACAGTCGTCCGGAACAGATGATGCTCTCATGCATGCCTCAGTGTTGCTTGCCTCGAAGCGAGCATAGAAGTGATTTAGCTCGTCTGGTAGGCTCGTGTCACTGGGCAGCTCGCGGCTGTGCTTCCCTTTGTTGTCTGTAATAGTTGCAAGCCCTGCCACATCCGACGAGCGTTGGAGCCGGTGTAGTATGATTCAATCTTAACCCTGTATTGACGCTTTGCCTGTTTGATGGTTCGTCGCAGGGCATAGCGGGATTTCTTGTAAGCTTCCGGGTTAGAGTCCCGCACCTTGAAAGTGGCAGCTCTATCCTTTAGCTCAGTGAATGTTGTCTGTAATTCATGGCTTCTGGTTGGGGTATGTACGTACAGTCACTGTCGTGACGATGTCCTCAGTTCACTTATTGATAAAGCCAGTGACTGATGTGGTGTATTCCTCAATGTCATTGGAAGAATCCCGGAGCATGTTCCAGTCTGTGATAGCAAAGCAGTCCTGTAGTTTAGCATCTGCTTCATCTGACCATTTTTTTATAGACCGAGTCACGGGTGCTTCCTGCTTTAATTTTTTGCTTGTAAGCAGGAATCAGGAGGATAGAGTTGTGGTCGGATTTACCAAATGGAGGGCGAGGGAGAGCTTTGTACGCGTCTCTGTGTGTGGAGTACAGGTGATCTAGAATTTTTTTCCCTCTGGATGCACATTTAACATGTTGATAGAGATTTGGTAGAACTGATTTAAGTTTCCCTGCATTAAAGTCTCCGGCCACTAGGAGCGCCGCCTCTGGGTGAGTGGTTTCCTGTTTGCATATTTCCTTATACAGCTGACTGACTGCGGTCTTAGTGCCAGCATCTGTCTGTGGTGGTAAATAAACAGCCACGAAAAGTATAGCTGAGAACTCTTGAGGCAAGTAGTGTGGTCTGCAGTTTATCACAATATACTCTACTTCGGGCGAGCAACATCCAGAGACTTCCTTAGATTTCATGCACCAGCTGTTGTTTACAAATATGTACAGACCGCACCCCCCTAGTCTTACCGGAGTGTGCTGTTCTATCCTGCCGGTGCAGCGTGTATCCCGCTAGCTGAATATCCATGTCGTCATTCAGCCACACTACTGTGAAGTATAGGATATTACAGTTTTTGATGTCCCGTTGGTAAGATATTCATGATCTTACCTCGTCTAGTTTATTGTCCAATGATTGCACGTTGGCGAGTAATATTGATGGTAACCGCAGCTTTCCTAGTTGTCTTCTGTGGGTCTGGACGAGGCGTCTGGCTCTTCCTCCTCTGCGTCGCTTCCTTTTGCGAATTATTGGGATGTGTGCCCTGTGGGGATTTTGGAGAATATCGTTTGAGTCCTGCTTGTTGTTGTTGTTTTTGTTGAAGAAATCTTTGTCGAATCCAAGGTGAGTGATCGCTGTCCTGATACCCAGAAGCTCTTTTCTTCCATAAGATATGGTTGCAGAAACATTATGTACAAAATAATTTACAAATATTGCGAAAAACCCCCACATAATTGTACAATTGGTTAGGAGACCGTAAAACGGCGGCCGTCTCCTCCGGCGCCATTATGTCCTTAAGTCCTGAGGGGGAATGTGTTTTGTCGTGCCCTCTTCACATCTGTCTTGGTGTGCTTGGACCATGTTAGTTTGTTGGTGATGTGGACACCAAGGAAGCTCTCAACCTGCTCCACTACAGCACAGTCGATGAGAATGAAGGCGTGCTCGGTCCTCTCATTCCTGTAGTCCACAATCATCTCCTTTGTCTTATCACGTTGAGGGAGAGGTTGTTGTCCTGGCACCACACGGCCAGGTCTCTGACCTCTTCCCTATAGGCTGTCTTGTCATTGTCAGTGATCAGGCCTACCACTGTTGTGTCATCGGCAAACTTAATGATGGTGTTGGTGTCGTGCCTGGCCTTGCAGTCATGAGTGAACAGGGAGTACAGGAGGGGACTGAGCACGTACCCCTGAGGGGCCCCTGTGTTAAGGATCAGCATGGAGGATGTGTTGTTACCTACCCTTACCACCTGGGGGCGACCCGTCAGGAAGTCCAGGATCCAAGACCTTAACTCACTGATGAGCTTTGAGTGCACTATGGTGTTGAACGCTGAGCTGTAGTCAATGAATAGCATTCTCACATGTGCTTCCCTCTGTAGTCTGTAATGGTTTGCAAGCTCTGCCACATCTGATTTGCATCAAAGACAGTGTAGAACGATTCGATCTTAGTCCTGTATTGATGCTTTGCCTGTTTGAGGGCATAGCGGGATTTCTTATAAGCTTCCGGGTTAGAGTCCCGCTCCTTGAAAGCAGCAGCTCTAGCTTTTAGCTCAGTGCGAATGTTGCCTGTAATCCATGGCTTCTGGTTGGGGCATGTACGTACAGTCAATGTGGGGACGACATCATCGATGCACTTATTGATGAAGCCAATGACTGATGTGGCGTACTCCTCAATGCCATCGGCGGAATCCGGGAACATATTCCAGTCTGTGATAGCAAAACAGTCCTGTAGCTTAGCATCTGCTTCATCTGACCACTTTTTTATTGATCTAGTCACTGGTGCTTCCTGCTGTATTTTTTGCTTGTAAGCAGGAATCAGGAGCATAGAATTATGGTCAGATTTTCCAAATGGAGGGCGAGGGAAAGCTTTGTATGCGTCTCTGTGTGTGGAGTAAAGGTGGTCCAGAGTTTTTTTCCCCCTCTGATTGCACAATTAACATGCTGATGGTAAGACAGATTTAAGTTTCCCTGCGTTAAAGTCCTCGGCCACTAGGAGCGCCGCCTCTGGATGAGCATCTTCCTGTTTGCTTATGGCGGATTACAGCTTATTGAGTGCGGTCTTAGTGCCAGCTTCAGTCTGCGATGGTATGTAGACAGCTACAAAAAATACAGATGAAAACTCTCTAGGTAGATAGTGTGGTCTACAGCTTATCATGAGATACTCTACCTCAGGCGAGAAAAACCTCAAGACTTCCTTAGATATCTTGCACCAGCTGTTATTTACAAAAATACATATTCTGCCTCCCCTTGTCTTACTAGATGCCGCTGTTCTATCCTGCTCTATCCTGTCGGGACAGCGTATAATGTTGATAACGTCGTCGTTCAGCCACGACTCCGTGAAGCATAAGATATTACAGTTTTGAATGTCCCGTTGGTAGTTTAATCTTCCACGTAGGTCATCAATTTTATTTTCTAAAGGTTCCACGTTTGCTAGCAGAATGGAAGGCAGTGGGGGTTTATTAGATCGCCTACGAATTCTCAGGAGGCAGCCCGCCCTCTGACCCCTTTTTCAGGGTGGGTCGGGGGACTCTGTGGCCCCATCCGACGATACCCCAAGACAGGGGCCAACCTGGGAGAATATAACCCCACCCACTTTGGGATATCAACAGACCACCAACTTACTACCCTGAGACAAGGCTGAGTATAACCCACAAAGATCTCCACCACACGAGCCCAAGGGGGTGCAAAACAGGACAGGAAGATGAAAAAAAATGTACAGATGTCTCGTCCAGTGAAAGTTGACATTGTGTTTCCGAATGACATCACCAAGAAGTAGAATATATAGTGAAAACAATAGTGGTCCTTGAGGTACGTCGAAACTGACAATTGATTTGTCAGAGAACAAACCAGCCACAGAGACAAACTGATATCTTTCCCGACAGACAAGATCTAAACCAGGCAAGAACTTGTCTTTGTAGACCAATTAGGATTTATAATCTCTGCAAAAGAATGTGGTGATAGATGGTGTCAAAAGCAGCACTAAGGTCTAGGAGCATGAGGACAGATGCAGAGCCTTAGTCTGACGCCATTGAAAGATCATTTAGCACCTTCACGAGTGCAGTCTCAGTGCGGTGTTTTGTGGGATTGTTTATGGGTAGTTGCCTGTGAGCACACCATAGCTTCACATGTCGTTTGCTCTTTATTGTTTTTTGTGCGTTACACAAATTAAAAGATGTGGAACCCATATCACGCTGCGCTTTGGTCCAAGTGTTCTTACGACGATCGTGACAATAAGGTTAGATTAAGATCCTCAGTTAGGTGGTTAATCGATTTTTGTATTCTGAACATTCTTGGATAGGTGGAGGGAGTCTGGAGGGGCATCTAGTCAGTGGTCAGGTAATTCCCTGTCTAGGTGTTGGTTGTCTTCAACCTCAGTCAGTGGTCAGGTAATGCCCTGTCTAGGAGTTGGTTCTGGTCAACCTCAGTCAGTAGTCAGGTATTCCCTCATCTAGGCATGCCATTCTTTCCCAATCGCTTAATACTGTCGAGGACTCAAAGAATATGTAGAGCACATTGTTTAGAATTCTCCCTTTTTCCAGGGACATGGTAAAGAGCTATCAGAAATGAAAAGCACACCCAAGCTCCATACAGTTGGGCTTTGCAGCCAGCACTGCCTGATGTAAATTTTGCAGATGACACGAGTATGGATAGAAAAGGTCCAATGCAAGGCTCCATGTCTGCATCAAGGGTATTTCATTTTCTGCATTTCTTTAAAACACTGGAACCCTTTCAAGTAAGATTTATGTGTAAAGTCTACTGATGTTATTAAGTCAGGCTGTGTGTAGTATGTACTGTATGTCAGTCCTCAGATAACATTATGATGCTTATCGATTATAATCATTTTAAAAAGTTGCTGATTCCCCAAAAACTATATTGAAAAACTGTAGTTCCCCCTTACTGTATTTTTCTACCAGTAACAGTTATACTGCATCTGCTTGATATAAACACATATAATTAGCCAGATCACATATGCCATATTTTGAAGATGATGTATGGTTGTCTTAGCTACCTACCTTACTTGAATGCACTGACTGTAAGTCGCTCTGGATAAGAGTGTCCACAAAATGGCCAAAACAATGTTGAGTTTTAAGGCGATATAACAAACATATCCAGAAGATACATGTCATTGCTAAAATACCAGACGTAATCCTTTCTCATATCACAATGTATGGTATCCAAGACATATACATGATATATTACATATCATGACACACACCATTAAAACAAACCCCACTGTGGTAATTTGCCAGGAAGCTTGGTGCTTCCCACTCCCCAGACAAGATCATTTCTACTTAACCTTATGTTAACCCATGCATGCACTGTATCTGTGAGAGATGAGCTGTGAGTAATAACATGCACAGAGTATTTAAGTATGGGATATGATTTGGGACGTCTGGATGGGCTCTGGTCATCCGGTGTCTACACTGGCCTTCCAATGCTTGCGTGTGGAATTCTCACAGATTCAGACAGAATGTTGGACGTGGTTTTTTTTTCTGATAAATTTGAGCGTCTGATTCCTCTCTGTCCGTCTGTCCGTGAGGTGCCACATACCATGGGTTGCCAGATTCCACAGAATTATGTGCTCTGAGGAATTTCCATTTGATGGCTCACTTTGAACATCTGAACTCCACATGAAGCGAGCTATCTGGTGAGACGGACGGACAGACCCTCAGAATGATTTCATAGTCCATTGTCTTTTCACCAACACCAGAGTGATGATACAGTTAAGCTCTGTTGTGAATTGTTATGTGTTTAAACAATCGCACATGTTAGTCAGACAAATTCTATGATACATCTGTTTGAGCTAAAAGAACACAGAAATTCCCATGATGACACCTATAATCACGATCTCTGGAAGAAATTAACACCAAGATCTTAATTCATCTCATGTAACTCATATTGACTGAAATTTGAATGGCCCACACTGATCTTATCCATCTTTTTGACATAATGAAAGGCAGAACCTATAGTTAGTTAATGACTCAAATTTTGGAACAATGAGATAGATTGTAAAAGAAACATATGCTGAAGAATTTGTTTTAGATGTGTTCACTGTGGGATGAAATGTGAAACACCAGAATTCCAAACTAAACACAGAACTATGAGGTCTAGATCCTGAGAAGCAAATACCAGTAGATATAAATCGGCTTTGCCTAATTTATGAAACGAGCATTGCTAGTGTAGATTTATAGGTAACTGCCAAAATAATGGAAACACCAGTAAATGAGGGATATAAAGTATATTTAAAGCAGGTGCTTTCACATAGGTGTGGTTCCTTGCTGAATTAATTAAGAAATTAACATCATGCTTAGGGTTATGAATAGAAATGCCCAGTTGCCCATTATTTTGTCTATCATCGCTAGAAGTAGAGAGCTCAGTAACTTTGAAAAGAGGGGTCTCAAAGGCTGTGTTTAGACTGATTTTTTGCCCCACTAATTTGTCTTTTGACCAATCACATCAGATCGGATGTGAAAAGATCTGATGTAATTGGTCAAACGACCAATTAGTGTAGAAAACATCCGAATTTGGCTGCCTTTCTAAACGCAGCCAAAGGAGCATATGGGGTTTAAAGTGTGTGTGTGTGTGTGTGTGGGAGGTTCTCAGACTCATTGCGCAGAAAAAAATAATTAAAACGTCTTAGGGCTAGGCCCCTTTTTTCTCGACTTCCTGTCTGAATGACTTTCCCAAAGTAAACTTCCTGTAGCTCAGGCCCTGAAGCCAGGATAAAGTGGTACCATTGGAAATAAAACACTTTGAAGTTTGTAGAAATCTTAAAATAATGTAGGTGAATACAACACAATAGATATGGTAAGAGAAAATCCAAAGAAAAACCAACCAGAATATTTTGTTTTTTGAGAGACCATCCTCTTAGAAAGGCAAGTAAAAGGTCATACTGAATATTAGCTCCCTGGACGCAATTCATATTGGTTACGCAGGGTGTCAGCAGTCTATGTTCAATGTTTCAGTCTTGTAACTTCAAAAACGAATAAGAAATATCAGTTTTAGCAGAAGGACACAGTCTTGAGCGCGCCCTGAAGAAATTGCGCACCTAATAAAATCGGTTTCCTATTGAACATACTTCTTTCTGTAAGAAATATTATAGTTTGATTACATTCTAGGGTATCTGAGGAGTAAATAGAAACATATTTTGACTTGTTGAAAGAAAGTTTAGGGGTAGACTGTCAGATTCCTTTCTCTACATGTTGAATGAGTGGATTATTTCAAATCAAATCAAATCAAATTTTATTTGTCACATACACATGGTTAGCAGATGTTAATGCGAGTGTAGCGAAATGCTTGTGCTTCTAGTTCCGACAATGCAGTAACAACCAACAAGTAGTCTAACTAACAATTCCAAAACTACTGTCTTATACACAGTGTAAGGGGATAAAGAATATGTCCATAAGGATATATGAATGAGTGATGGTACAGAGCAGCATAGGCAAGATACAGTAGATGGTATCGAGTACAGTATATACATATGAGATGAGTATGTAAACAAAGTGGCATAGTTAAAGTGGCTAGTGATACATGTATTACATAAGGATGCAGTAGATGATATAGAGTACAGTATATGCGTATGCATATGAGATGAATAATGTAGGGTAAGTAACATTATATAAGGTAGCATTGTTTAAAGTGGCTAGTGATATATTTACATAATTTCCCATCAATTCCCATTATTAAAGTGGCTGGAGTTGAGTCAGTGTCAGTGTGTTGGCAGCAGCCACTCAATGTTAGTGGTGGCTGTTTAACAGTCTGATGGCCTTGAGATAGAAGCTGTTTTTCAGTCTCTCGGTCCCAGCTTTGATGCACCTGTACTGACCTCGCCTTCTGGTTGATAGCGGGGTGAACAGGCAGTGGCTCGGGTGGTTGATGTCCTTGATGATCTTTATGGCCTTCCTGTAACATCGGGTGGTGGTAGGTGTCCTGGAGGGCAGGTAGGTTGCCCCCGGTGATGCATTGTGCAGACCTCACTACCCTCTGGAGAGCCTTACGGTTGAGGGCGGAGCAGTTGCCGTACCAGGCGGTGATACAGCCCGCCAGGATGCTCTCGATTGTGCATCTGTAGAAGTTTGTGAGTGCTTTTGGTGACAAGCCAAATTTTTCAGCCTCCTGAGGTTGAAGAGGCGCTGCTGCGCCTTCTTCACGATGCTGTCTGTGTGAGTGGACCAATTCAGTTTGTCTGTGATGTGTATGCCGAGGAACTTAAAACTTGCTACCCTCTCCACTACTGTTCCATCGATGTGGATAGGGGGTGTTCCCTCTGCTGTTTCCTGAAGTCCACAATCATCTCCTTAGTTTTGTTGACGTTGAGTGTGAGGTTATTTTCCTGACACCACACTCCGAGGGCCCTCACCTCCTCCCTGTAGGCCGTCTCGTCGTTGTTGGTAATCAAGCCTACCACTGTTGTGTCGTCCGCAAACTTGATGATTGAGTTGGAGGCGTGCGTGGCCACGCAGTCGTGGGTGAACAGGGAGTACAGGAGAGGGCTCAGAACGCACCCTTGTGGGGCCCCAGTGTTGAGGATCAGCGGGGAGGAGATGTTGTTGCCTACCCTCACCACCTGGGGGCGGCCCGTCAGGAAGTCCAGTACCCAGTTGCACAGGGCGGGGTCGAGACCCAGGGTCTCGAGCTTGATGACGAGCTTGGAGGGTACTATGGTGTTGAATGCCGAACTGTAGTCGATGAACAGCATTCTCATATAGGTATTCCTCTTGTCCAGATGGGTTAGGGCAGTGTGCAGTGTGGTTGAGATTGCATCGTCTGTGGACCTATTTGGGCGGTAAGCAATTGGAGTGGGTCTAGGGTGTCAGGTAGGGTGGAGGTGATATGGTCCTTGACTAGTCTCTCAAAGCACTTCATGATGACGGAAGTGAGTGCTACGGGGCGGTAGTCGTTTAGCTCAGTTACCTTAGCTTTCTTGGGAACAGGAACAATGGTGGCCCTCTTGAAGCATGTGGGAACAGCAGACTGGTATAGGGATTGATTGAATATGTCCGTAAACATACCGGCCAGCTGGTCTGCGCATGCTCTGAGGGCGCGGCTGGGGATGCCGTCTGGGCCTACAGCCTTGCGAGGGTTAACACGTTTAAATGTCTTACTCACCTCGGCTGCAGTGAAGGAGAGACCGCATGTTTTCGTTGCAGGCCGTGTCAGTGGCACTGTATTGTCCTCAAAGCGGGCAAAAAAGTTATTTAGTCTGCCTGGGAGCAAGACATCCTGGTCCGTGACTGGGCTGGATTTCTTCCTGTAGTCCGTGATTGACTGTAGACCCTGCCACATGCCTCTTGTGTCTGAGCCGTTGAATTGAGATTCTACTTTGTCTCTGTACTGACGCTTAGCTTGTTTGATAGCCTTGCGGAGGGAATAGCTGCACTGTTTGTATTCGGTCATGTTACCAGACACCTTGCCTTGATTAAAAGCAGTGGTTCGCGCTTTCAGTTTCACGCGAATGCTGCCATCAATCCACGGTTTCTGGT
Organism: Oncorhynchus tshawytscha; assembly: GCF_018296145.1. Classification (NCBI taxonomy): domain Eukaryota; kingdom Metazoa; phylum Chordata; class Actinopteri; order Salmoniformes; family Salmonidae; genus Oncorhynchus; species Oncorhynchus tshawytscha. The sequence continues at coordinate 16,044,670 of NC_056433.1, forward strand.
TAGGGAATGTTTTAATCGTTGCTATGGGAACGACATCTTCAACGCACGTTCTAATGAACTCGCACACCGAATCAGCGTATTCGTCAATATTGTTATCTGACGCAATACAAAACATATCCCAGTCCATGTGATGGAAGCAGTCTTGGAGTGTGGAGTCAGCTTGGTCGGACCGGCGTTGGACAGACCTCAGCGTGGGAGCCTCTTGTTTTAGTTTCTGTCTGTAGGCAGGGATCAACAAAATGGAGTCGTGGTCAGCTTTTCCGAAAGGGGGGCGGGGCAGGGCCTTATATGCGTCGCGGAAGTTAGAGTAACAATGATCCAAGGTCTTTCCACCCCTGGTTGCGCAATCGATATGCTGATAAAATTTAGGGAGTCTTGTTTTCAGATTAGCCTTGTTAAAATCCCCAGCTACAATGAATGCAGCCTCCGGATAAATGGTTTCCAGTTTGCAAAGAGTTAAATAAAGTTCGTTCAGAGCCATCGATGTGTCTGCTTGGGGGGGGATATATACGGCTGTGATTATAATCGAAGAGAATTCTCTTGGTAGATAATGCGGTCTACATTTGATTGTGAGGAATTCTAAATCAGGTGAACAGAAGGATTTGAGTTCCTGTATGTTTCTTTCATCACACCATGTCTCGTTAGCCATAAGGCATACGCCCCCGCCCCTCTTCTTACCAGAAAGATGTTTGTTTCTGTCGGCGCGATGCGTGGAGAAACCCGTTGACTGCACCGCCTCGGATAGCGTCTGTCCAGTGAGCCATGTTTCCGTGAAGCAAAGAACGTTACAGTCTCTGATGTCCCTCTGGAATGCTACCCTTGCTCGGATTTCATCAACCTTGTGGTCAAGAGACTGGACATTGGCAAGAAGAATGCTAGGGAGTGGTGCACGATGTGCCCGTCTCCGGAGTCTGACCAGAAGACCGCCTCGTATCCCTCTTTTTCGGAGTCGTTTTTTTGGGTCGCTGCATGGGATCCACCCCGTTGTCCTGTTTGTAAGGCAGAACACAGGATCCGCGTCGCGAAAAACATATTCTTGGTCGTACTGATGGTGAGTTGACGCTGATCTTATATTCAGTAGTTCTTCTCGACTGTATGTAATGAAACCTAAGATGACCTGGGGTACTAATGTAAGAAATAACACGTAAAAAAACAAAAAACTGCATAGTTTCCTAGGAACGCGAAGCGAGGCGGCCATCTCTGTCGGCGCCGGATTACTCAAATCGATGGCACCAACTAAACAGACTTTTTTGGGATATAATGAAGAATGTTATCAAACAAAACGACACTACATGTCATAGTTGGGACCCTTTGGATGACAAATCAGAGGAAGGTTTTCAAAAAGTAAGTGAATATCTAATTGTTATTTGTGAATGTATGAAACCTGTGCCCGTGGAAAAATATTTTGAGGTGGGGTGCCATCATCAAACAATCGCATGGCATGTTGTTGCCTTAATAGCTACTGTAAATCGGACAGTGCAGTTAGATTAACAAGAATTTAAGTTTTCAGCCGATATAAGACACTTATATGTACATAAATGTTTAAAGGTGGTGAAGGTAGGAAACAACATCTCCACTTCAATGACCCTCAACACTGGGGCCCCACAAGGGTGGGTGCTCAGCCCTCTCCTGTATTCCCTGTTCACCCACGGCTGCGTGGCCATGCACGCCTCCAACTCAATCATTAAGTTGCAGACGACACAACAGTAGTGGGCTTGATCACAAACAACGACGAGACAGCCTACAGGGAGGAGGTGAGGGCCCTCGGAGTGTGGTGTCAGGAAAACAACCTCTCACTCAACGTCAACAAAATGAGATGATCGTGGACTTCAGGAAAAAGCAGAGGGAGCACCCCCTATCCACATCGAAGGGTCAGCAGTGGAGAAGGTGGAAAGTTTTAACTTCCTGGGCGTACACATCACAGGAAAACTGAATTGGTCCACCCACACAGACAATCGAGACCATCCTGTTGGTCTGCACAACGCAACACCGGGGGCAAATTACCTGCCCTCCATGACACCTACAGCACCCGGTGTCACAGGAAGGCCAAAAAGATCATTAAGGACAACAACCACCCGAGCCACTGCCTGTTCACATCGCTATCATCCAGGAGGTAAGGTCAGTACAGGTGCATCAAAGCTGGGACCGAGAGATTGAGAAACGGCTACTATCTCAAGGCCAGCAGACTGCTAAACAGCAATCATTAACTCAGAGAGGCTGCTGCCCACATTGAGACCCAATCACTTTAATAAATGGTTCACTAGTCACTTTAAACAATGCCACTCTAAATAATGCCACTTTAATAATGTCTACATATCTTACATTACTCATATCTTACATTACTCATATCACATGTAAATACTGTACTGTTTTGCGACCCAATCAGTGGACACTTTAATAAATGGCTCACTAGTCACTTTAAAGAATGACACTTTAAATAACGCCACTTTAATAAAGTTGACATATTTTACATTACTCATATCACAAGTATATACTGTATTTTATACCATCTACTGCACCTTGCCTATGCCGCTCGGCCTTTACTCATCCATATATTTATATGTGCATATTCTCATTCCCCCTTTAGATTTGTGTGTATTGGGTAGTTGTTGGGGAATTGTTAGATTACTTGTTAGATTTGTGTGTGTTAGGTGGTTGTTGGGAATTGCTAGATTATTTGTTAGATATTACTGCACTGTTGGAACTAGAAGCACAAGCATTTCGTTACACTTGCATTAACATCTGCTAACCATTTGTACGTGACCAATAAAATTTGATTTGATATGGGTGCGTTGTATCGTTGTGTAACCCTGGCCCAGTCGGCCATCCCTCATGTTTGCTGTCAGCAGTAGCATGCCATGTCGCTGTTCAGGGAGAGGGGTAATGGTGGGTAATTAGTGTCTGTCTACTGCAGTGTGGAGCAGCCTGTTGTCACACACACACCGTGCTTCTACACCTGCATTGCTTGCTGTTTGGGGTTTTAGGCTGGGTTTCTGTACAGCACTTTGAGATATCAGCTGATGTACGAAGGGCTATATAAAGAAATTTGATTTGATTTGACAATACCCCATTATGTCAAAGCGGAATTGTGTTTTTACAAATGTTTACTAATTTATAAAAAATGAAAAGCTGGAAAGACTTGAGTCAATAAGTATACAAACCCTTTGCTATGGCAAGCCTAATACACCTAAATACACTATATATACACCTGTTGCTGACAGGTGTGTAAAATCTAGCACACAGCCAAATCTACTGCCAATAGACAACCATTGGCAGTAGAATGACTTTACTGTTAATGTGAAGTGGAAACATCTAGGAGCAACAACAAGTGCTGAAGTGCGTAGTGTGTAGAAATGGTCTGTCCTTGGTTGCAACACTGACTACTGAGTTCCAAACTGCCTCTGGAAGAAACATCAGCACTTGAGCTTGTTCATCAGGAGCTTCATGAAATGGGCTTCCATGGCCGAGCAGCCACACACAAGCCTAAGATCACCATGCGCAATGTAAGGTGATGAGTGATGTAAGGCTTGCCAAAATTGGACTCTGGAGCAGTGGAAACGCGTTCTCTGGAGTGATGAATCACGCTTCACCATCTGGCAATCCGACGGACAAATCTAGGTTTGACAGATGCCAGACTACCTGCCCTGTAAAGTTTGGTAGAGGAGGAATAATGGTCTGGGGCTGTTTTTCATAGTTCGGGCTAGGCCCCTTAGTTCCATTACCGAGTACCACTCTCCATATTTTCAAGCATAGTGGTGGTTGCATCATGTTATGGGTATGTTTTAAATCGTTAAAGACTGGGGATTTTTTCAGGATTAAAAAGAAACGGAATGGAGCTAAGCACAGGCAAAATCAGGCAAAATCCTGGTTCAGTCCAGGAAACCTGGTGCAGTCTGCTTTCCAGATACTGGGAGATGAATTCACCTTTCAGCAGGACAATAACCTAAAACAAGGCCAAATCTACACTTACATTGCTTACCAAGAAGACATATGTATACGTATATACTGTACTCTATATCATCTACTGCATCTTTATGTAATACATGTTTCACTAGCCACTTTAACTATGCCACTTTGTTTACATACTCATCTCATATGTATATACTGTACTCGATACCATCTACTGTATCTTGCCTATGTACCATCACTCATTCATATATCTTTATGTACATATTCTTTATCCCCTTACACTTGTGTGTATAAGACAGTAGTTTTGGAATTGTTAGTTAGATTACTTGTTGGTTATTACTGCATTGTCAGAACTAGAAGCACAAGCATTTCGCTACACTCGCATTAACATCTGCTAACCATGTGTATGTGACAAATAAAATTTGATTTGATTTGATTTGAATGTTCCTGAGTAGGGCTTTGGTGGTCAAGAAATGTTGTCAGCCGGTGTCTCACGGTAATTGACCGTTTAATTAACATAAACACATTGAGCATTTCCTGGCTTCCACGCATAGCCGACAAGCCACTGATGCAGACCTTTGGAACATCTACATTTTGAATAGTCTAATAAATCCATGTAATATAGCCTACACCATCACAATAAATCCATTATTTATTTTAGACAGGTCTAAAGAAAAATTATGCGAAGAAAATGCAGTCTATTTCAGAAAAACAGAATAGCATACTCTGAGTTGTCCTTATGTTAGGTCTTGATCTGGCTATGCCATATGGATGTGGACTACACTAGTTCATTTAGCAGACAAGATTTGCGTGGAATTATTTTATATTATTTTATAGTATGAAGAATACAATTGAACATAACTGAATCAAATATAAAGTATATTTTCTCCAAATGATTTGAGGGAGTGCACACGTGGCTATTCTGTGTTGAGTGGTTAACAAAGAAACAGGTACTCTTATGCTTAATTAAGAGCTATGTCACGGGTCAGGTTTTCTCCCTTGAGTGTACTACCTGAGGTTGCCACTGGAGAGCATCCGTGGGTTACTTCTAGTATCCAGGTGACCCTGATTGGGTTTATTGGGATTATCTGCTGGATGACTATTTAGGTTCCTCTGTGGACTGGGCCAGTTGCTCAGGTCTCATGTTTTGTTCAGTGTTCTCGTGTGCCCCTTGCTTTGATGTTTTGCTAAGTAAATATCATGGATTTATCCTTACCTCTGCATGCTGTGTTTCTCTGCGCCTGGGTCCAAGTTCGCATTAATGTCACAGTAGGCCTGAGCCTCAAAATGGACTCAGCAGAGATTTCCACGTCGTCCGAGGAACACTCCGAGCTCCACCACTTGCGGTCGGCTCTCACTCACCATGGTACAGTGATTGGTCGCCATGAGGCGCGGCTGAAGACATTGTCGGAGGATTTAGGAACTCTCCTAAATATATAATATATAATTCACAAGTGATAGGCTAATATTGTCACCATCCGTTCTGTTCTTGATTTAATCTTGTCTTTAAATATACTAAATAATATAGAGTACCAGTAAAAAGTTTGGACACATGTACTCATTCAAGGGTTTTTCTTTATTTTTACTATTTTCTACAATGTCGAATAATAGCAAAGACATCAAAACTATGGAATCACACATATGGAATCATGTACTAACCAAAAAAGTGTTCAACAAATCCAAATGCATTTTATATCTGAGATTCTTCAAAGTAGCCACCCTTTGCCTTGATGACAGCTTTACACAGTCTTGGCATTCTCTCAACCAGCTTCACGAGGTAGTCACCTGGAATGCATTTCAATTAACAGGTGTGCCTTGTTAAAAGTTAATTCGTGGAATTTCTTTCCTTCTTAATGCATTTGAGCCGACCAGTTGTGTTGTGTGTGACAGTGTTGTGACAAGGTAGGGCTGGTATACAGAAAAGAGCCCTATTTGGTAAAAGACCAAGTCCATATTATGGTAAGAACAGAAGGAAAGAGAAACGACAGTCCATCATTACTTTAAGACATGAATGTCAGTCAATAAATCATATCAAATGTAATTGTATTTGTCACATGTGCCGACTACAACTGGTGTAGACCCTGCAGTGAAATTCTTACTTCTAAGCCCTTAACCAGCAATGCAGTTTGAAGAAAAATACCTTAAAAAATAAAAACTCAAGTAACAAATAATTCAAGAGTAGCAGTAAAATAACAATAGCGAGGCTATATACAGGGGGTACTGGTACAGTGAATGTGTGGGGGCACCGGTTGTTGAGGTAATTGATGTAATATATATGGAAAATGTCAAGAGCTTTGAAAGTGCAGTCACAAAAACCATCAAGTTTTTGCCACAGGAATGGAAGACTCAGATTTATCTTTAGTGCAGAGGATAAGTTCATTAGAGTTACTAGCCTCAGAAATTGCAGCTCAAATAAATGCTTCGCAGAGTTCAAGTGACAGACAAATCTCAACTGTTCAGAGGAGACTGCTTGAATCAGGCTTTCAGGGTCAAAATGCTGCAAAGAAACCACTACTAAAGGACACCAATAAGAAGAAGAGACATGCTTGGGCCAAGAAACATGAGCAATGGAATGGAAATCTGTCCTTTGGTCTGATGAGTCCAAATTTGAGATTTTTGGTTCCTATCAACTTGTCTTTGTGAGGCGCAGAGTAGGTGAATGGATGATCTCCGCATGTGTGGTTCCCACCGTGAAGCATGGAGGAGGTGTGATGGTGTGGGAGTGCTTTGCTGGTGATTTATTTAGATTTCAAGGCACATTTAACCAGCATGGCTACGACAGCATTCTGCAGCAATACGCCATCACATCTGGTTTGCGTTTAGTGGGACTATCATTTGTTTTTCAACAGGACAATGACCCAACACACCTCCAGGCTGTGTAAGGGCTATTTGACCAAGAAGGAGAGTGATGGAGTGCTGCATCAGACAACCTGGCCTGGAGATGGTTTGGGATGAATTGTACCGCAGAGTGAAGGAAAAGCAGCCAACAAGTGCTCAGCATATGTGGGAACTCCTTCAAGAATGTTGGAAAAGCATTCCAGGTGAAGCTGGTTGAGAGAATGCCAAGAGACGTACCCGGAAAAGTTCTAAAGAGACATACCCAGAAAGACTCACAGCTGTAAAGGTGCTTCTACAAAGGTGCTTCTACAAAGTATTGACTCAACGGTATAAATATTTACAGTATGTAAATTCAATATTTCTTTATTTAATTTTCAATAAATTAGCAAAAATGTAAAAACACATGTTTTCACTTTGTCATTATGGGGTATTGTATGTAGAGGGGTGAGAAAAAAACATATATTTAGTAATCAATCAATTAAACAAAATACGGAATAAGTTGAGGGGTATTAATATTTTCTGAAGACACTGTAGTGCACTACTTTGGACCTTTGGGCCCTGAAACATGAAGGAATAGGGTGCCATTTGGGACACAGGCATAGTGTTCATTGGCTGTCGGAGTGAGAACCACACACTGAACGGAACATTAGAAGAGAAGGCAATTCTTGGAGTGATTTATCTGTGATCAAGTCACTTTGCTCTGTTTGAATGTCGCAAATACTTTGTGTTTTTGGCTGGGAGAAGTGAGAGTTTTGAGATTAGAGTGAGACACTAACAGCCTGGTAGTGAACGGAGGGTGTGTGTGTGTGTGTGTGTGTGTGTGTGTGTGTGTGTGTGTGTGTGTGTGTGTTTATGCGTACATGCGTGCATGTGCGTTTGTGTGTTGCATGTCGTCTGCAGACATTCAGCACAAGCATTTGTTTACGGTGCCATCATGCTTCTTCCTTTGATCATCACCAACAAAACTACTCAGATACTAAGTTGAATGTGAAATCTGATTAAGTTTAATGGGCAGCAGGGGCCAAGAAAGGTGACCTCATGTGTATGGCACGTGGGAAGATGGGAAGATAGCTACACAGCAAATTGGCCAATGTTACCTAATGTGGATTTTTCAGTGTAACATTTCTAGTGTTGATTCAGATGTTAAATTAACCCTGTAAGTGTTACATTAACACTCACTGGTGTAAAATAAACTCAGTGTTGATTGTAATAACCAGTGTTAAAACAAAATCATGGGCATCATTGTAATATTTTCCAGCATGCTCTATTGCAGGTAGATGTTCATATATTTGACACACCTGCTCTATGTAGTCTCATGTCTTTCCACCCGGCAGTCATTATGAATGCGGGTAGCAGATCAATAACAATTCCCAATGTTAGATATCCCCACTCTGACTGGACTCCAATAGGAATTACACATCACTTTGCAAGCAAGCATAATGGGACTTGCAGGCCTGATGTTGCCTCTAAACCACAGGTTTCAGGTCACCTCAAAATAGGCCTTATGAAACATGTGTTATATTGTGTTAAGTAATTACATTTTAGTGATACATTTGCTCAGGATCTCACTCAGGGAAGGCCACAGATAACTGAAAATGGATGAATGAAACAACCATTTGTCTGTCACAAACAAATACAGTCATGGTTGGTAAACGCTACAATTCACTCGAAAAGCAATGCATTCTGGGATGTATGCAAATAAGGCTTTACACTAAGCAGTGTGTTAATTTAACGGTGAAAAATGTGGACCTGTATTGACACAGGACAAGTGTTACATGTAACACTCTCAGTGTTGATTAACACAGGAGAATTTAGAATGTATTGTGTAGTGTGGATATTCCTTCATAAACTTATTGCAGCCCCAATAATCGTAATCGATTACCAATTGGTAATCCAATACAAATATTTAATTTTAGCATATGCTTCTGTTTAAGTGTCATACTTGCCCCTTTAGATAAAGGCCATTACATGTACTTGAGGTAATGTAACGCTTCGTAAATGACTTGAATATTGACCTATTACAGAAGCTTTGAAAGAGAACCCTCATATCTGATGAATGAATGTGACTGATACGGCTTATTCTAAGACGCAGTTAAAATCTCTCATCTGGAACTACTTCAAATGATTCACTTTCAAGATCTGATTTTCATGATCATTTTAAGTGGCATAAGATGTCAAATATTTATTTTCCAAAGTGAAGAATATTACAGCATTTATGCAAAAACAATTTGTTGCATTACTCTACCCATGACCACAGCACAGTTAACTCTGGCATCCAAAGATATGCCATAACATCATGCCACACTGGACGCTATGGGTTTCTATTACGTGTGAAATGCAGCTGTTACATGAGTTCAAATGAACTTGGATAGTCATGCAATAAAATAACCAGTAATGGGACCCTGCCTTCCCTACAACATAATACCTTTTCCTCAGCAGTGGTGGAAAATAAATGGTTGTAAACATTTAAATTACAACAAATTAGTTAGAAGTGAAACATGACAACAGATATTCCCACAATTATATGATTACACAGGCAGACAAATGTGCAATGCATGTACACACAAAGTCGGCATTTTATTACCCTAAGACCTCATAGTGTTTGGTGCCAGCTGTATTCATCGCTATATCTACATTTTGAATTTTCCAATTGCTATAGGGCCTTGGAATACTTTCCAACCCAGCTATGTAAACATTGCTTAACTCTATTTTCCACTCATTAAAAGCATTATAACTTTAGTGTCACCGCAAATCTACACATGATGGTACACTAGAGATAAAGTTCACACAGGGACGATAGATTGTACACTACCGTGAACTACCTTGAGCATGTCCGTCCATGTGTTTTATAATTAGGTGAATGTTTCCTTTGGGGTTTAATAAAACTCCATGAGTGGACTTTCTGTCTCTAAACCAGAGAATCATATTTCATGCTATGATAGATTTCTGTATTTGAGCAGTAACAGTTCCTCACTTTTGGCGTATTCAACTCAGCTGGTAGTGGGCTGATACACAGAAGGTTCAGATGCATGTTCACAAACCCACAAGTCTAGAATATTGTGGTGTATCTGTTCGACCATGTTGTGTCCAGCTGTCCTAATTTTCTTTCGCATATCTACAATTCTATGTCAACTGGATTATATTGACATATAGGACTACCCTTTCAACTTTTGGACTGTAAATGACCCGGGGAAATATACACTTTGGCTGAATCTAGACTAGACCGTGATTATTAGCCCAGCCGTAGTGCTAGCAAGTCATTCCAGCCTTGTTTCTCAAAAGGTAAACCATAACAAAATGTGTCCCAGATGTGCACTAGATTTCAGAGATAGATAAAAGCCTGCTCACATGGCTGTGGATATAGCATGCTAGCTCATTGTTGTCATTATACACATTAAGGCAGATTGATAGCAGCAACAGCCCCTTCACAGTAAAAGAAACGGCACAGTGAGAGTGTGTAAAGCTTTCTCTACGGTCTCCTCAGTGATATAAACAAAGTCTGGAATGTCTTAGACTGCAGGTGGTCTATAACCTTGGGAGCTCCTCTAGATTATCTTTCCTATTCAATATGCACAACTTCATGGAAAAGGCTCATACATTTCTTTGCGTCTTAAATGTTCCTAAAACTTGGCTTGGAGATTTATCCCTCATCCCAGACTCAGTATACCTTTGAGTGTGTAGCGGTAATGAATTTCCAGACAATGACTGCTGCTTTGTGGCAGGAATGTGAGGAGCTATGTGGAGAGTGGAGGACACATGGAAAGATGCAGAAAATATGAAACCAAACACTGAAATATTACAGAACTTTCACTGACAAACATAATGTCACATCACACGGATAGGAAACTGTAATATAAATCTATATGACGACTAGCCTATTGTGTCTAATGTTAGCGTGAATGCAACCCTGGAGGACCTTTGAATTGTTTGTCATGGGAGAGATGCAGACCTGGGTTCAAATACTGTTGAAAACTTAAATACTCTTTCCTGCCTGGAGTGCGAGATGGGCGGGGTGTTGTATGACTATTCTATTGGTTCACCAATTAATCAATCAATCAAGCCCAGCTTCTCAATGCCATCAGAAGAAAAGTAGTCTTTCTGCCCATAATTTCATTGAAAGTACTCCAAAGTTCATTTAAATCATACTTTATATTATTTATCTTAGTTTATAATACAGTTTCTTCTTATTTTTGTTCAGTTTAGTCACATAATTTCTCAATTGATAGTACATTTGCCAATCAGATGTGCAGCCAGTCTTATAAACCACTCCTTTCGCTTCATCTCTCTCAACCATACAGTTTTTCAAATCCTCATCAAACCACAGAGCCTGTGGATGCTACCATGATTACAGATAGTCCTGGATGTATTGTGAAGAATGATAAGTAAGAAAGTTACAGACGTACAACTATCATACCCCCAAGACATACTAACCTCTCAGCATTACAATAACAAGGGAGGTTAGCATTTTTGGGGCGGGGTATGATATTTTTGTGTGTGTAACTTTCTCACTCATCATTACTCACGATTCATTCAGGACTATCCGTAATCATGGTAGCATCAACATTAATGTAGAAATGTTTAGAAACATATTATATTCTTATTTATAATAAAAGTGACTCCAAAATTACACAATTCATTATTTAACATGAATTTCTATTGGGCACAAAATAATCTAAAACACAAACAAAACAAACAGCAAATGCATCCAACAAGTTTGTAGAGTCACAAGCTTGATGTAATCATTGCATGCTAGAAATATGGGACCAAATACTAGACTTTTCACAGTAAAACGAGTCCTATATTGACATAACCTGAAAGGCTGCTCAGCAAGGAAGAAGCCACTGCTCCAAAACCACCATAAAAATGCCAGACTACGGTTTGCAACTGCACATGGGGACAAAGATCGTACTTTTTGGAGAAATTTCCTCTGGTCTGATGAAACAAAAATAGAATTGTTTGGCCATAATGACCATTGTTATGTTCGGAGGAAAAAGGGGGAGGCTTGCAAGCCGAAGAACACCATCCCATCCGTGAAACATGGGGGTGGCAGCATCATGTTTTGTGGGTCCTTTGCTACAAAATAGATGGCATCAGGAGGGCGGCAGGGTAGCCTAGTGGTTAGAGCATTGGACTAGTAACTTAAAGGTTGCAAGTTCGTTTCCCCGAGCTGACAAGGTACAAATCTGTTGTTCTGCCCCTGAACAGGCAGTTAACCCACTGTTCCTAGCCAATCATTGAAAATAAGAATGTGTTCTTAACTGACTTGCCTAGTCAAATAAAGTTAAAAAATGAGAAGGAAAATTATGTGGAAATATGGTTGCAAATGGGTCTTCCAAAAGCTTGGTTGCAAATGGGTCTTCCAAAAGGACAATGACCCCAAGCATACTTCCAAAGTTGTGGCTTAAGGACAACAAAGTCAAGGTATTGGAGTGACCATCACAGCCCTGACCTCAATCCCATAGAACATTTGTGGGCAGAACTGAAAAAGAGTGTGTGAGCAAGGAGGCCTACAAACCTGACTCAGTTACACCAGCTCTGCCAGGAGGAATTCACCCAGCTTGTGGAAGGCTACCTGAAACATTGGACCCAAGTTAAACAATTGAAAGGCAATGCTACCAAATACTAATTGAGTAAACTTCTGACCCACTGGGAATGTGATGAAAGAAATAAAAGCTGAAATAAATCATATCTCTATTATTATTCTGACATTTCACATTCTTAAAATTAAGTGGTTATCCTAATTGACCTAAGACAGGGAATTTTTACTAGGATTAAATGTCAGGAATTGTGAAAACTGAGTTTAAATGTATTTGGCTAAGGTGTATGTAAACTTCCGACTTCAATTGTATGTAAATTTGATATTTCAGTTTTTTTTTAATGCATTTGCAAAATGTATAAAAACCTGTTTTTGCTTTGTCGTTATGGAGTATTCTGTGTAGATTGATGAAGGAGAAAATAATCAAATCACTTTTAGAATAAGGCTGTAAGGTAACAAAATGTGGAATAAGTCAAGGGGTCTGAATACTTTTCGAATGTACTGTAACTGTAACTGTTTGAAGTACTATTGCCTTGAAGAACTATCGGCTCAGCTCTGCTCTGCAGTTTCATCCGGAAGGGACGAACTCTGAGGCTCGGGTCAAACTAGAGGAGGAGACTGCTTGGAAGAGTTTAATGGCACAATTCATGACTGAATCACAGATGTTCCGTTCCTCAAAACCCCCAAAAGAAGCCGGGTTTGTGAGAAAGCCAAATATTTTATGAGGCAAGTTGTGTAGTAGTGAAGGGAAATTATTCATACAAGTGAATAGGGTAAATATAGGAAATTATTTATTACAAGCAATTACAGATACTCCATTACTGTAAGCATACTGCTGGTCTGGTGGGATTACCGGAGGGATGACCTGTGTAGAACCCTACTATCTGATTCATCTACGTGGCAGAACAGAACACAAAGAGGAAGGAGGACCATGGCTGGTGTATAAACCCTCAGGAATGTGGAGTATGCTGAGGGAAAATCAGGCAGTGGTGACTAAACCGAAGCATGGTCCACTTTGAATGAACTTGTGGATAATAGCTTCATTAGAGACGGTCTGGGGAGGGGAGGGTTTGGGTAACATCAGCCATTAGAGCTGTTGGCCTTATTTGTTCCCTAACGCCTCAACATGTTTGCAAAGTTCAGAGGTCAGAAAGGTCACCTGGTTTGCTAGGTCTCACACAAATGGATGGGACTGGATATATCAAATTAACTTTAAAAAAAACTTGACTGCAAGGATGATTTGTGTATCTGTCTAGAAATACTTAGTCACCAGTTTAAATATCCTGGGGTAAGGACTGTTTTTTGGCTTCAAATGACATTAATCATTATAGAGCAACAAAACATCTGGGTAAACTTTTTTTTGCTGGTAGTTGTAATGTTACTACATTCATTTTACAGATGTATCAGGTTTAGGCAAGTGTGAGACAGAACTAGGGCCTGCATTCATAAAGCGTCTCAGAGTAGGATCTCCCGCTCAGAGCTTCCTCTAGGTGTCAGTATAGCTCTCTGCTGGGCTCCAGTCACCATGAGGGGTTGCGATTGATTTTTATTTTTATTTTTTACATTGAACCTTTATTTAACTAGACAAGTCAGTTACCTACCAAGGAACAGTGGGTTTACTTCCTTGTTCAGGGGCAGAACGACAGATTTTTACCTTGTCAGCTCAGGGATTTGATCCAGCAACCTTTCGGTTACTTGCACACTGCTCTAACCACTAGGCTACCTGCTGCAATAGAGCTGCTAAATATTGCTTTTACACATGATATCTTTTCAGTGCTTCCCCCCCCCCTCTCTCAGCCTTTCTTTCCAGACCCCACTCCTCCCCACGCTCTTGGTCCACATTGCAGAACATTTTGACAGGCACACAGACAAGTGGAGGATATTTTTCCACTACCACATTTCACCTCAGGGCGACCGTGTCTGGAAACACAATATCTCCAAAGAGGTCATCTGTCGGAACGAGCAACATGCGCCCAACACCGCTGCAGTGCCAGTGATCCCAGTCTGGAGTGCACCTACGCTGCTAAAAACAGGCGCTAAGCACATTTACTGAAGTGACGTCAGAATGATCTCAGGCACCGGGATGTCTTTGTGTCTGTAACGGAGTGTCTCGTGAATCTAAGTGTGTGTGTGTGTGTGTGTGTGTGTGTGTGTGTGTGTGTGTGTGTGTGTGTGCGTGCGTGCATGTAATCTAAACATCTCTTTCTGATCTGTTGCAGATGATTGCTAAATATTAGAAATTTCAGACATTTTCCATACCTTTCCATTAAAAAGGTCTAGAAATAACCTAGCATTGTTTAATTTATCATTTCCTATACGGAAAAGGGTGCCACTAGAAAAAGGTGGCGGGTATGAAAGATTGAATACTTCACAGGATGTGTAACCTCATGGAAAAAAAACATTTTGGATGGATGGGTTATGGTCGTGATATAAAGGCAGATTTTTCATTATTTGCATACTTTCAGGGATATGCAAATGATTAAACAATGCTCACTATTTCTTTAAATGTGGAAATGCTTCCATTGGTAGTTAAGATTATAGCTCCAAATGCGTCATTGGTCTCTTCCCCTGAGAAGCCCAGCCAAATACACCTCCCCCGCCCACCCACCCACCCGGCTGACAGACAAACACACACACGTGCGCATCCAAGCACGCACGCACACAGCATCTGTGGAAACTTGTATGGAATTGACAAGCTCAATTTGTTCTTTATTTTCCACTGCTGTGGGGCACAGTGGGAAGGTAGGTCAGGATGATTCATTGGGTTTGTGACAGTGGCTCATCTCATTGCCTTCCCAACAGCAGCATGAATCCAGAGGCAGGCATATCTGGGAGTCGCGCCCAAAAGTTAAAATGGAAATGAATTTAGAACCGATAACATGTTTTTCTTATAGTGAAGCTCAAACTTGTTTTTTTACCTGACACATTAAGGCTACAGCAGATGACCGAGTTACTGACACAGCGACTCTTGTCCCAAAGGGAGTTATTTGTTATTAAGTTCACTAATAGCTGACATAGCCACAGGAAGATGTGTGAGGGTGTGTTGTCATTTGCATATTTCATCCTCGTGGTTAAATTGTCATGGCGTGGTTGACTTTACCCTCCCAAGCTACTGTTCTCAGTGTGATAAAGGAAATATTAATAGAGAAGCTTGGGACAAGCTTGGGACATCTGTAGACACAACAACACATGCCTTTAAACAACCACACATAAAACTGGGATCCTGAGCTGGTTTATGTTAGGGGAGGTCTAGCACACTAAGTTGGAACTGTGCCTCAAATAGCAAACTATTGCCTATAGTGCACTACGTTTGACCAGAGCTCAATGGACCATAGCCAGTTGAAGTAGGGGTGCTGAGGGTGCTGCAGCACCCCCTAAAAAAATATAATTAATAATACATTTTTTAAACACAAAACTAGTGCACTGGGCCTTTACTAGTCCTGTATCAGCGGACTGATATAGCCGTCTGAAGTGATATAGCGTTTTTTCGCTGCACCATCACTCGCAAACTACTTCCTACGGCTAGGCAATAGTCAAAAGTAAAGCACTACATAGGTAATAGGGTGCCATTGGGGACCCAGGCACTGCTTTGTGAACTGTGAATCCACCTCAGGGGCTGGGTTCATCAAAGGAATATCACACATCCCCCTCCCCACAACGCTCTTTCCTCCATGCTCCCCACAACGCTCTTTCCTCCATGCTCCCCACAACACTCTTTCCTCCATGCTTCCCACAACGCTCTTTCTTCCATGCCCTCCACAACACTCTTTCCTCCATGCTCCCCACAATGCTCTTTCCTCCATGCTCCCCACAACACTCTTTCCTCCATGCTCCCCACAACACTCTTTCTTCCATGCTCCCCACAACACTCTTTCCTCCATGCTCCCCACAACACTCTTTCCTCCATGCTCCCCACAACACACTTTCCTCCATGCTCCCCACAACACTCTTTCCTCCATGCTCCCCACAACATTCTTTCCTCCATGCTCCCCACAACACTCTTTCTTACATGCTCCCCACAATGCTCTTTCCTCCATGCCCTCCACAACACTCTTTCCTCCATGCTCCCCACAACACTCTTTTGTCCATGCCCTCCACAACACTCTTTCCTCCATGCTCCCCACAACATTCTTTACTCCATGCTCCCCACAACACTCTTTCTTACATGCTCCTCACAACACTCTTTCTTCCATGTTCCCCACAACACTCTTTCCTTCATGCTCCCCACAATACTCTTTCCTCCATGCTCCCCATAACACTCTTTCTTCCATGCTCCCCACAACACTCTTTCTGACATGCTCCCCACAACACTTTCCTCCATGCTCCCCACAACATTCTTTCTTCCATGCTCCTCACAACACTCTTTCTTCCATGCTCCTCACAACACTCTTTCTTCCATGCTCCTCACAACACTCTTTCTTCCATGCTCCTCACAACACTCTTTCTTCCATGCTCCTCAAAACACTCTTTCTTCCATGCTCCTCACAACATTCTTTCTTCCATGCTCCCCACAACACTTTCCTCCATGCTCCCCACAACACTCTTTCTTCCATGCTCCACAGGCTGGAAGTCAGCACTTCTTCCTTTGTGAATATTTGTTACAAAGTGTTCCTGGGGGCTGTTTTCATCCTGCTGTTCCCAATACACAACAACCCCAATTAAATTAGTCCTTTCATTGTTTCCTTCCCTTTACTTCACCCCTCGTGACTTTTTTTATGCCATCTGCAGAAGGATTTGGTGTAACTGCTCCCCCACATCCTAACTGGCAACTTCATTTGCTTCCCCTCTTCATTTAGCATGTGTTAGCAATTTCCTTCACTCTTATCTAACTTGAGGTTTGGGAGACTTCTCTGGCGTTATGGATTTTCAAACCTCTTTGATCCTGTGGTGTTTTTTTTTTCAAGAAGAGTTGATTTCATTTAAATTGACACGTCAAGGAAATGCTGAACACAACACATTGAAACACAATATCCCATGTGTATTTTGATTCCTAACTTTGGAAACAGCATTTCAATGCCTCCTTGTTTTTGTTGTCAGTGGAGAATGTTGCATACTGTTTCTCATTAGCCAACCTCCACATTTCACAATTATTCTTCCTGTGGAATTGATGAACATTTCATAATAGATCACCTATTTACTATTAGGCTTGGAGATATTTAAAACATTATAAAAAAAAATCTTAATCTGAAGCCTTTTAAGGGTCCTCAAGTGAAGTGCATTGTCTTGAGTTTGTGCAGAATTGTGGAAATCTGTGAATGAGATTTAGTTTTGTTGGCACCATAGTATAACACAATACAGAACATGTAATATATGGTACAACACATGCTTATGCACCCCTACCACACTCTTCTCCTCAGTCACCAGCTGATTCTGGAGATTTCAAGACAACATACTGTATTGGTGTATGGTGTAAGAACGGTACTTCTTACTTGGCATTCTCTTTTACATTTTTAACGAGATTTTCAATCAACTTTATCATTCCATTAAATACACCCATAGCAAACATTCTACTTAACTAGCAGCAAACACACGATAAATATTAGCCTGAAGTTTTTTACATAATTTAGACTAGCCTGCCATGATGTCACTACCCCTATTAAAGACCATCGAGTCACAGAGATAATTGCTTTTCAATTTGGGTGAGTAACATTTCCAATAAGACAGTTTACAGAATGATTTTATTTGAGTGATAGTTGTTTTTAGATTTCATTTTAAGGCTAATTACTCTTTTGAAAGACCCTGGAACCTAGGAGAAACCAACCTCAGACGCAAAATGTCCCAGTCTAAGGAGGTTTTAGACCAGTATGGCAAGTTTTTAACACCACCAACACCTACAGGTCCCTGGAGACTGGATGAGGTTGACCTTCTAGCCACCATTTTGGGGCTGCTACTGCAGAAAGAGAGAGCCTCTGGTGATGCTCAGAGCATGGAAACTGGGAAGTGGATCTGTTGGTACCATCTGCATTTCCCCTTTCTCAGCAATCTCCCTCTCTGGCCAAATGTGCTTTCTTGGAACACTCCACATTTTAATGTTATAATGAAACTTTACTGACTGCTTGCTGAGGGCTTGGACAATTGGGGATCATTAGTGATAGTTAGCGGAGTAAACGTTTATGTAAACAATTATGTAATTCCTCACTTGAAATAACAACATGAGACTATCAGGGCTTGCATCCCAAATGGCACCCTATTGTCTTTAAAGTGCACTACTTTAAATATGGAACTGGTCAAAAATAATGCACTATATAGGGAATAGGGTGCCATTTGGGACGCACTGAGAGTAAACGGGCACCGATATTTGTTGAGAGGCTGGAAAACAGAATAGCTCTTTGCTAGATTCTTTGCCTAGAGGGAGACGAGATAAAGTGCTAAACTCATTGAGGCAATTATCTAAACAGCTACTTCATTTCTTTCTAATTATCCTCTTTATATTAATAATAATTTAAATATCACTGCTTACTGTCGATGTCTGCTTTGTTTAGTCTAAGATGCTGTACATATCATACAGATACTTTTGAATTAATTAGAAAAATAAAATGTTTTTAAGAGTGTATATCCATTTCAGTCATTCTTTGTTTTCAGTATGTCCTGAAGGGCCCAACATTCTGTTGAATTTTTTTGTTTGTTTACTTACTGTAGAGTTCATTAAACAATGGTTAAAACCTGTTGAGAATTGGGCCTTGATAATTGATAAAGGTAATTTGGCACAACAGTTTCCTTCTGAAAAGAGTCTATTGGTTTGACCTTTGTCATCAATCATACCTATTTCCTGTATCCATCCTCTCTTGCCTGAGTTATGTGCTTTTCTCTCTGTTCAAGCCATCCTCTTAATGAGAAACAGTTATGGCATTTGGAAGATCCTGAATGGTTCATACTGTGGTTACTTACTTGGCCTTTATTGATGCTAGCTGGAGCTTCATCTGATACAATAAATAAAACCTCCAGTGCCAAATTTGGTGCAAACATTTCTACCTTCTGAGAGGGTTTGAATTAAGAGAAAACCGATTTGAATGATAAGGAATTCTAATGAGAAAATAAAAAATATAAGCCAGAAATTAGAACATGGCAATAACACAGTTTCCATTTATTTTGTTTGTTGATGTTGGACACATGCACACACAGTGTTCTGTTTGGCTTAGAGTTTGTGTTTCTGATCAATCAATCGACCAACCAACTGACCAATCAATATATATCTATCTATCTACAGTGGAGAGAACAAGTATTTGATACACTGCCGATTTTGCAGGTTTTCCTACTTACAAAGCATGTAGAGGTCTGTAATTTTTTATCATAGGTACACTTCAACTGTGAGAGACGGAATCCAGAAAATCACATTGTATGATTTTTAAGTAATTAATTTCATTTTATTGCATGACATAAGTATTTGATACATCAGGAAAGCAGAACGTAATATTTGGTACAGAAACCTTTGTTTGCAATTACAGAGATCATACGTTTCCTGTAGTTCTTGACCAGGTTTGCACACACTGCAGCAGGGATTTTGGCCCACTCCTCCATACAGACCTTCTCCAGATCCTTCAGGTTTCGGGGCTGTCGCTGGGCAATACGGACTTTCAGCTCCCTCCAAAGATTTTCTATTGGGTTCAGGTCTGGAGACTGGCTAGGCCACTCCAGGACCTTGAGATGCTTCTTACGGAGCCACTCCTTAATTGCCCTGGCTGTGTGTGATCTTGGGGTTGTACACATCCTTCTTCCTCCAAACACAGCGAGTGGATTTTAGACCAAAAAGCTATATTTTTTGTCTCATCAGATCACATAACCTTCTCCCATTTCTTCTCTGGATCATCCAGATAGTCATTGGCAAACTTCAGACGGGCCTGGACATGCACTGGCTTGAGCAGGGGGACCTTGCGTGCGCTGCAGGATTTTAATCCATGACGGCGTAGTGTGTTACTAATGGTTTTCTTTGAGACTGTGGTCCCAGCTCTCTTCAGGCCATTGACCAGGTCCTGCCGTGTAGTTCTGGGCTGATCCCTCACTTTCCTCATGATCATTGATGCCCCACGAGGTGAGATCTTGCATGGAGCCCCAGACCGAGGGTGATTGACCGTCATCTTGAACTTCATCCATTTTCGAATAATTGCGCCAACAGTTGTTGCCTTCTCACCAAGCTGCTTGCCTATTGTCCTGTAGCCCATCCCGGCCTTGTGCAGGTCTACAATTTTATCCCTGATGTCCTTACACAGCTGTCTGGTCTTGGCCATTGTGGAGAGGTTGGAGTCTGTTTGATTGAGTGTGTGGACAGGTGTCTTTTATACAGGTAACGAGTTCAAACAGGTGCAGTTAATACAGGTAATGAGTGGAGAACAGGAGGGCTTCTTAAAGAAAAACTAACACGTCTGTCAGAGCCGGAATTCTTACTCGTTGGTAGGTGATCAAATACTTATGTATGCAATAAAATGCAAATTAATTACTTCAAAATCATACAATGTGATTTTCTGGATTCTTGTTTTAGATTCCGTCTCTCACAGTTGAAGTGTACCTATGATGAAAATTACAGACCTCTACATGCTTTGTAAGTGGGAAAACCTGCAAAATCGGCAGTGTATCAAATACTTGTTCTCCCCACTGACTGACTGACTGACTGACTGACTGTCTCTGTCTGTCTGTCTGTCTGTCTCTGTCTGTCTGTCTCCATCTGTCTGGACTTCAAAAGCCAAAATGCAAATTAAAGTTGGCCTCATTCCATATATATTGCTGTCAAGAAGCACCTGTTTTCCACATAATTTATCTTACTAGGTGAGTTATGCCGTGGTTGAGGAGTTCATTTCAGTAGCCATCAGCTGGATTGATGGTCATTGCAAATTATGTGTTTGTGATCCAGCGTTCCCATGCAGCATGTGGTTCGCACCTGGGGGCAGTAAAGGCCATATCCACTTTAATATTTATTATTTTATACAGAAATGATTACCTTCAACACCTCTAGACCTGTAGTCTATCTGAACTTGAGGTCAGTCTTGTGAGTAAAATATGCATAAAAGAAATGGAAGGCTGTTGATTTATAATAAATAAAAAAGGCACTTCAATGCAGAGTAAGTAACAATTGGCTGATCATTGCAAGTTGTTTGTATAGACAAAACTTTGACAAAACAACCACTCCTGAATACTGCTAGTTTCACTGATCTGTCCACCATGCATATAGACACATCATATGTTGCTAGAGAGTAACAGCTGGTGGCCAAAAACTTGATTAAGTTTTGTTGGGTTATTCTGGGTGTGGTCCAGAAGCCCTCTGAACATTCTCCTGCAGGCTCTACATAAAATATATTTATATTTTTAATATGGCATTGTATGTTTGGTTTTAATTGAAATTATATTGCTTTTTGGTGGAAATTAGTAGTATAGTGGTTTCCCAATGTGAATGGCTATAAACAGACACTGAATTTTCGTCAGTTATCGGAACGCAGGAAGACTAAACAAGTCTATTAAGTTTCTTTGATGGTAGACAGAGGCCCAGTACTTATATAACGTATCAGAATGATTGTTTAGCTACAGTGGTGGAAAAAGTACTCAATTGTCATACTTAAGTAAAAGTAAAAATACAGTACCTTAGTAAAACATGACTCAAGTAAAAGTCACTCAGTAAAATACCACTTGATTAAAAGTCTAAAAGTATCTGGTTTTAAATGTTCATACTTAAGTAAAAGTACAAAGTAAAAGTAAATGCTATACATTACATCAAATTCCTTATGTTAAGCAAACCAGACGGCATTTTCTTGTTTTTTATTTATTCATAAACAGACGACGACACTCCAACACTCCAACACTCAGACATCATTTACAAATGCTGTATTTGTGTTTAGTGAGTCCGCCAGATCAGACGCAGTAGAGATGACAGGGAGTTATATTGATAGGTGCGTGAATGAATCATAATTATGTTCAAATTAGTACTTTTTGGAGTCCGGGAAAATGTATGGGAGAAAAAGCACATTCCTTTTTTAAGAATGTTGTTAAGTAAAAGTAAAACTAGTCAAAAATATCAATAGTAAGATACCCAAAAGTACTTTAAACCACTGGTCAGCTACATATATGTGAGCATAAACATTTCTGAATTGTCCACCTGGACGCTCTTCTTTAAACTTCACAACGTAGGTAACATGAGTTGACTGGCATAAACTGATGTGTTAAAAATGACTTCTGTTATCAGATCAAATGTCCTCTGACAGCGGCCTGTCTATGGAAAGACCAGAGGTGGCAAAGCGGGGAACCCAGCCAACAGCAAGTCTCAGATGGGACATGACAAGTGCCTGGATTAGGACCTGTGTAGGACCTGCGCCGCTTCCTGTATGTTGGCTCAGTGAGTCAGACTTGAAGCTCTATGTTGGTTCACTACCCAGGAAAGGAATCTGTTGCATGACATACAGTACTTGTCTCTCAATAGACCATGGTTCTGATTTTCTAACACTTCTCAGTGAAGTGAACATTCTGTAGAAAGGTTAACTCCAGGCCCTGTTTGACAATACACAAAGTGGCGCTTATGTTGAGAAAGATTGTATATCTCCCAACTCTTGTGAACATTTATGTAATTTATGTCACAACTCTCCAGAGTGTGACATCCAATGACGTGCTGCAATCAATGATAAAATATACCACACACAATTGTTGGATAATCTATTCCATGCGGTGAGCACTCCTCTTCAGTCACAAAATGTAGCTGTTCTTGGCTAATATGTTTCTAGTGTTTCAAGTGTTTTCATGATAATTACTCGTCCATGTTATTGATGATAGCAAGGCTGTGGCTTCATGGTGATTTTAACATTAAGAATGCTTTAGATTTGAAAGGTCATGCATGTACACTACCGTTCAACATTTTGGGGTCACTTAGAAATGTACCTGTTTTTGAAAGAAAATCACATTTTTGTCCATTAAAATAACATCAAATTGATCAAAAATACAGTGTAGACATTGTTAATGTTGTAAATGACTATTGTAGCTGGAAACGGCAGATTCTTTATGGAATATCTACATAGGTGTACAGAGTCCCATTATCAGCAACCGTCACTCCTGTGTTCCAATGGCACGCTGTGTTAGCTAATCCAAGTTTTTCTCAATTTAAAAGGCTAATTGATCATTTGCAATTATGTTAGCAATACAACTGATCTTCTTTAGTCTAGTTGAGTATCTGGAGCATCAGCATTTGTGGGTTCGATTACAGGCTCAAAATGGCCAGAAACAAAGACCTTTCTTCTGAAACTCGTCAGTATATACTTGTTCTGAAAAATGAAGCCTATTCAATGCGAGACATTGCCAAGAAACTGTAGATCTCGTACAATGCTGTGTACTACTCCCTTCACAGAACAGCGCAAACTGGCACTAACCAGAATTGAAGAGGAGTGGGATGCCCTGGTTCACAACTGAGCAAGAGGACAAGTACATTAGAGTCTCTAGTTTGAGAAACAGACGCTTCACAAGTCCTCAGCTGGCAGCTTCATTAATGAAATAGTACCTGCAAAACACCACTCTCAACATCAACAGTGAAGAAGAGGCCACTCCGGGATGCTGGCCTTCTAGGCAGAGTTCCTCTGTCCAGTGTCTGTGTTCTTTTGCCCATCATAATCTTTTCTTTTTATTGGTCAGTCTGAGATATAGCTTTTTCTTTGCAACTGGCCGAGAATGCCAGCATCCCGGAGTCGCCTCTTTACTCAACCTGCTCCACTGCAGCACCGTTGATGAGAATGGCGGCATCCTCGGTCCTCTCATTCCTGTTGTCCACAACCATCTCATTTGTCTTGACCACAATGAGGGAGAGGTTGTTGTCCTGGCACCACAGTCAGATCTCTGACCTCCTCCCTATAAGGCTGTCTCATCGTTGTGGGTGATCAGGCCTACCACTGTTGTGTCATCGGCAAACTTAATGATGGTGTTGGAGTCATGCCTGACTGTGCAGTCATGAGAGAACAGGGAGTACAGGAGGGAACTGAGCCCCGCACCTCTGAGGGGCCCCTGTGTTGAGGAACAGCATGGCAGATGTGTTGTTACCTATCCTTACCACCTGGGAATGACCTGTCTTGGGCACAAGCATTATGACGGTCTGTTTAGAACATGTTGGTATTACAGACTCGAACAGGGAGAGGTTGAAAATGTCTGTGAAGACACTTTCCAGTTGGTCTGAGCATGCTCGCAGTAGAGGTCTGGGTAATCTGTCTGGCCTTGTGAATGTTGACCTGTTTAAAGGTCTTACTCACATCGGCTGTGGAGAGCGTGATCACACAGTCTTCTGGAACAGTTGGTGCTCTCTTGCATGTTTCAGTGTTATTTGCCCCGAAGCAAGCATAGAAGTAGTTTAGCTCATCTGGTAGGCTCGTGTCACTGGGCAGCTCTCGACTGTGCTTCCCTTTGAAGTCTGTAATGGTTTGTAAGCCCTGCCACATCCGACGAGCATCAGAGCCGGTGTAGTACGATTCGATCTTAGTCCTGTATTGCCTGTTTGATGGTTCGTCAGAGGGCATAGCAGAATTTCTTATGAGTTTCCGGGTTAGAATCCTGCTCCTTGATAGCGGCAGCTCTAGCGTTTAGCGAGGATGTTGCCTGTAATCCATGGCTTCTGGTTGGGGTATGTATGTACGGTCACTGTGGGACGACATCAGATGCACTTGTTGATGAAGCCAATGACTGACGTGGTGTACTCCTCAATGCCATCGGAGGAATCCCTGAACATATTCCAGTCTGTGCTAGCAAAACTGTCCTGTAGTTTAGCATCTGTTTCATCTGATCGCTTTTTTATTGATCTAGTCACGGGTGCTTCCTGCTTAAATTTTTTTGTAAGCAGCAATCAGGAGGATAGAATTATGGTCAGATTTGCCAAATGGAGGGCGAGGGAGAGCTTTGTATGCGTCTCTGTGTGTGGAGTAAAGGTGGAGATGTTTTCACTCTGTTTGCACATTTAACAAGCTGATAGAAATGTAGTAAAACGGATTTAAGTTTCGCTGCATTAAAGTCCCCGGCTACTAGGAGCACCGCCTCTGGGTGAGCATTTTCTTTTTGCTTATGGCAGAAAACAGCTCATTCAATGTTGTCTTAGTGCCAGCCTCAGTCTGTGGTGGTATGTATAAACAGCTAAGAAAAATACAGATGAAAACTCTCTAGGTAGATAATGTGGTCTACAGCTTATCATGAGATACTACCTCAGGCGAGCAATAGCTCGAGACTTCCTTAGATATCATGCACCAGCTGATGTTTATAAAATACATAGTCCGCTGCCCCCCTGTTCTACCCTGCCGGTACAGCATATAACCAGCCAGCTGTATGTTGATAGTGTCACCGTTCAGCCACGCCTCCGTGAAGCATAAGATATTACAGTTTTGATTGTCCCGTTGGTAGTTTAATCTTCCGCGTAGGTCACCGATTTTATTCTCCAAAGATTGCACGTTTTCTAGCAGAATGGTTTATTAGATCGCCTATGAATTCTTAGAAGGCAGCCCGCCCTCTGGCCCCTTTTTCTCTGCCTCCTCTTCACGCAAATCATGGGGATCTAGGCCTGTTCTCCAAAAAGCAAGATATTGTTCACGTCAGGCTCGTCGAACTCGTTAAAGGAAAAAAAGGATTCTGCCAGTCCGTGGTGAGTAATCATAGTCCTGATGTACATAAATTATTTTCGAGGTCATAAGAGACAGTAGCAGCAACATTATGCACAAAATAAGTCAAAAACTAAGTCAAAAACAACGCAAATATTTAAAAAAAACACAATCGGTTGGGGACATGTAGAACGTCAGCCTTCTTCTCCGACACAATTTTACTATGGTTTGCACACACTTGTTTGCCCTTTGAAGGGTTTTCACAGATTTGTCTTGCCTCAAGATGGGTGTGTTACAATATACTAGCCACACCACCATAGACATGAATAGCCTGAAGGTCCTGTAAGAGCAGTCAGTTGACAGTTAATCATAGTAGTTGTGCAGTTATACGCTGAGTACACCAAACATTAATAACACCTTCCTAATATTGAGTTGCACTCCCTTTTGCCCTCAGAAAATCCTCAATTTGTCAGGTCATGGACTCTACAAGGTGTCGAAAGCATTCCACAGGGATGCTGGCCCGTGTTGACTCCAATGCCTCCCACAGTTGTGTCAAGTTGGCTGGATGTCCTTTGGGTGGCGGACCAGTCAGCTGTGTTGCAGTTCTTGACAGAAACCGGTGCGCCAGGCACCTACTACCATCCTCCATTCAAAGGCACAAATCTTTTGTTTTGCCCATTCACCCTCTGAATGGCACATACTGTATACAGTTGAAGTTGGAAGCTTACATACACCTTAGCCAAACACGTTTAAAATTAGTTTTCACAATTCCTGACATGTAATCCTAGTAAAAATTCCCCGTCTTATGTTAGTTAGGATCAGCACTTTATTTGAAGAACGTGAAATGTCAGAATAATCGTAGAGAGAATGATTTATTTCATATTTTATTTATTTTACATACACTCAATTAGTATTTGGTAGCATTGCCTTTCAATTGTTTAACTTGGGTCAAACATTTCGGGTAGCCTTCCACAAGCTTCCCACAAAAAGTTGGATGAATTTTGGCTCATTCCTGCAGACAGAGACGGTGTAACTGAGTCAGGTTTGTAGGCCTCCTTACTTGCACACACTTTTTCAGTTCTGCCCACAAATGTTCTATAGGATTGAGGTCAGGGCTTTGTGATGGCCACTCCCATACCTTGACTTTGTTGTCCTTAAGCCATTTTGCTACAACTTTGGTTGTATGCTTGCGATCATTGTCCATTTGGAAGACCCATTTGCGACCAAGCTGACTTCCTGACTGATGTCTTGAGATGGTCCTTCAATAAATCCACATAATTTTCCTTCCTCATGATGCCATCTATTTTGTGGAGTGCACCAGTCCCTTAGCTGTGGCGTCTTTCATCTTCAGCAAATCAACAATTGTTCATGTGAATTAATACATAAACAAAAGGTCAGAGAAACTTGACCATTACATGTCCTACATGGTCTCCTATTTTAATCAATGAATAGGCATACACACAGTTTCTGATGGAGCTTTGGTCGAGTGGCCTCATCTACTAACAGAAATGTCTTGTCTTTCTCTTTCTTGTGTTGTTCAGAATTTTGACCCAGCTTTTTTGATCTAGGTTTTCATAACTCAGCATGTACAGTGTATGTTTCTTTTTAATATCTAACATTAACCTTGGCTATGAGAATTCCTGTCTGCAATAAAGACATGAGACATTCAAGTCCAGATAGTAACGGATATGCACACACACTCCTCCAAAAAAAGCACAGTTGACACTAGCATTGAGGTGAAAAACCTCTCTGCAGATTATAGGGATGTCTTACACCAGATAGGTTATTAATATGTCAACCAGTTACAGTGGGGCAAAAAAGTATTTAGTCAGCCACCAATTGTGCAAGTTCTCCAACTTAAAAAGATGAGAGAGGCCTATACTTTTCATCGTAGGTACACTTCAACTATGACAGATAAAATTAGAAAAAAAAGTACATAAAATCACATTTTTTATGAATTTATGTGCAAATTATGGTGGAAAATAAGTATTTGGTCACCTACAAACAAGCAAGATTTCTGGCTCTCACAGACCTGTAACTTCTTCTTTAAGAGGCTCTTCTGTCCTCCACTCGTTACCTGTATTAATGGCACCTGTTTGAACTTGTTATCAGTATAAAAGACACCTGTCCACAACCTCAAACAGTCACACTTCAAACTCCACTATGGCCAAGACCAAAGAGCTGTCAAAGGACACCAGAAACAAAATTGTAGACCTGCACCAGGCTGGGAAGACTGAATCTGCAATAGGTAAGCAGCTTGGTTTGAAGAAATCAACTGTGGGAGCAATTATTAGGAAATGGAAGACATACAAGACCACTGATAATCTCCCTCGATCTGGGGCTCCACGCAAAATGATCACAAGAATGGTGAGCAAAAATCCCAGAACCACACGGGGGGACCAAGTGAATGACATGCAGAGAGCTGGGACCAAAGTAACAAAGCCTACCATCAGTAACACACTACGCCGCCAGGGACTCAAATCCTGCAGTGCCAGACGTGTCCCCCTGCTTAAGCCAGTACATGTCCAGGCCCATCTGAAGTTTGCTAGAGAGCATTTGGATGATCCAGAAGAAGATTGGGAGAATGTCATATGGTCAGATGAAACCAAAATATAAGTTTTTGGTAAAAACTCAACTCCTCGTGTTTGGAGGACAAAGAATGCTGAGTTGCATCCAAAGAACACCATACATACTGTGAAGCATGGGGGTGGAAACATCATGCTTTGGGGCTGTTTTTCTGCAAAGGGACCAGGACGACTGATCCGTGTAAAGGAAAGAATGAATGGGGCCATGTATCGTGAGATTTTGAGTGAAAACCTCCTTCCATCAGCAAGGGAATTGAAGATGAAATGTGGCTGGGTCTTTCAGCATGACAATGATCCCAAACACACCGCCCGGGCAACGAAGGAGTGGCTTCGTATGAAGCATTTCAAGGTCCTGGAGTGGCCTAGCCAGTCTCCAGATCTCAACCCCATAGAAAATCTTTGGAGGGAGTTGAAAGTCCGTATTGCCCAGCAACAGCCCCAAAACATCACTGCTCTAGAGGAGATCTGCATGGAGGAATGGGCCAAAATACCAGCAACAGTGTGTGAAAACCTTGTGAAGACTTACAGAAAATGTTTGACCTCTGTCATTGCCAACAAAGGGTATATAACAAAGTATTGAGATAAACTTTTGTTATTGACCAAATACTTATTTTCCACCATCATTTGCAAATCAATTCATTAAAAATCCTACAATGTGATTTTCTGGATTCTTTTTCTCATTTTGTCTGTCATAGTTGAAGTGTACCTATGATGAAAATTACAGGCCTCTCTCATCTTTTTAAGTGGGAGAACTTGCACAATTGGTGGCTGACTAAATTATTTTTTGCCCCACTGTATATTACTGTAATTAAGACGTTCTCTATGGGAAAACAACGAACTATGGAGGATGATTCCCTGCATGAAGTATTTCCCACTTCAGGCAGATTGCGAAATGTGGGGCTGATGTTATTTGTAGTAAAATGAATGTTGTAAAATAATGTCTGTTTTACAGGTTGGACAAAGGCATTGTTCCTCTGACAGACTTCAGGTTATTAAGTAAAGTTCTCAGTTTATATCAATAACATTTGTTTACCCAGGTCTGTCTATCTGATAGACAGATTATTTCATAGACCAGACAGTGTGTTGCCATCCGAGCCAAGTTTCCACCTTGGCCTCTTCCCGACTTGGGTAATTCATATTTTGATGAAGAGGGCTTAATCTCTTTAATACTTGCTCTATGCTTGTGCCAGCTAGCAAGATTGCCCCTACGTTTTTTTTCTTCTTTACATAACGTTTTCAATGAAGAGGGATATGTGATTCATATGACTACTGTCTGATTATAGCATCTGTTACGCTTCAGTTAACATGGTGTGTGATAGCATGGTGTGTGATAGCAGCGTGTGTGATAGCAGGGTGTTTGATAACATGGTGTGTGATAACAGGGTGTGTGATAACAGGGTGTACGATAACAGGGTGTGCGAAAACAGGGTGTGTTGATAACAGGGTGTGTGATAACAGGGTGTTTGATAGCAGGGTGTGTGATAGCAGGGTGTGTGATAGCAGGGTGTGTGATAGCAGGGTGTGTGATAGCAGCGTGTGTGATAGCAGGGTGTGTGATAGCAGGGTGTGTGATAAGTGTGTGTGATAGCAGGGTGTTTGATAACAGGGTGTGTGATAACAGCGTGTGTGATAACAGCGTGTGTGATAGCAGCGTGTGTGATAGCAGCGTGTGTGATAGCAGGGTGTTTGATAACAGGGTGTGTGATAACATGGTGTGTGATAATAGGGTGTGTGATAACAGGGTGTGCGAAAACAGGGTCTGTGATATCAGGGCGTGTGATAACAGGGTCTGTGATAACAGGGTGTGTTGATAACAGGGTGTGTGATAACAGGGTCTGTGATAACAGGGTGTGTTGATAACAGGGTGTGTGATAACAGGGTGTGTTGATAACAGGGTGTGTGAAAACAGGGTGTGTGATACAGGGTGTGTTGATAACAGGGTGTGTTGATAACAGGGTGTGTTGATAACAGGGTGTGTTGATAACAGGGTGTGTGAAAACAGGGTGTGTGATACAGGGTGTGTTGATAACAGGGTGTGTTGATAACAGGGTGTGTTGATAACAGGGTGTTTGATAACAGGGTCTGTGATACAGGGTGTGTTGATAACAGGGTGTGTTGATAACAGGGTGTGTGATAACAGGATGTGTGATAATATGATAATAATAATATAATGACTTGCAAACACTAAACTCTACTGGACATCAACGTAAACAACCATTCGTTCAGAGAAACCAGGATTGATGTACTACTTTTGTGTTCTCTGTATGGCAATAGCAGCTGAGACAAGGTACAATAATTTCCCCCACAATTAACATATTTTTTACAGACTGTTGGCCTCCATGAAGATATCTTACTAATCAGTAATTATAGAGTAAACATAAACGGCAGTAAGAATTCTGGGACGGGTCTAATTGATCTTGAATGTCAAGGAGTGGAGATGAGCTAAAGAAAATGAACTCATGGTCTCACATCACAAATGGCAACCTATTCTCTATGTAGTGTACTACTTCTGGCCAGAACCCATAGGGAATAGGGTGCCATTTGGGACACAAACATACTAGTGTTGCTGTCTGGCCCCTTCCTTTAACAGCGGCTGTAGCACACACACACACACACACACACACACACACACACACACTCTGCAGGTTATCCTCCACCACTGCACTAGTGCAGTTTGGTGCTTCAGCTGTCATCACTTATTCTGTTAAACACAATGGGCTAAATGAGAGGAAAGGGAGGAAAGTGAGTGCACCCCTATCTGTTATTGCTCAGCATGCTCTGTGATGCCCCCGTGGTGTGTGAAATATGCTTTTTTTCACCTCCTTTCATCTCACCACATGTGAGAGGAGAAGGTTCAAGTGGGGTAAGGAAAACGGCATTGCTGCGGAATTTGGTGTTTTGTGGTGTGGCTATACACCTGTGTGTTTTTAAGGTGTGTTTGCGTTCAAGCACAAACAAGCACAGAAGTGCCACACAAGAAAACTTAACTGAGCTTCATGCAGCATCTCAATGATCCATTTCACTGTTAACATGTAAGTTAACTGAAGTAGAGAAAATAGAAGTGATGGGGGCTTACAAAACAAAAAGCTTAAGGAGGGAATGATACACTGAGCAGTAAAAAACACAGTATAAAAAATAATATTTCATTGCTAACGGAAAATGTTTATTATATTTGAATATGAGTGACATGCAGGTATGCAGAGGCCTCCTGTATGACAAATGGAAATACTTGGTTAGAATCAATAATAAAGCATAAAAGAGAGTTACCCATAAAACAGTTTGATATATTGGTGTTGTGGAGACCACAGTGGATTTTTAGAGGGGCGACCAATGGGGCTAAAAATGGCAGAGCTGTTGTTGCCAGAATGAGTGACTGTGGAAAGTTCCACACAGCCCATAATTAGAGGGTGGTCCTCCTTTTACCTGGTCCACGTCCAATGTCAACACTGCAGCCTGACATCACTCACTCAGTAAGCACATTGACTAATGCATTTTGGTCATTAAGGGAGGGAAAAGGACAGTGTTTTCGTGAGGTTAAACTTCAACTTTTAGGTACTATGTCTGTCAGTTGCATACATATTTCAAATTGAAGTAAAGAATGTCTCCATCTTTTTCATGAAACTGTAATTCAGTGAATGTTTTGCCCTTGACTGCTGTGAAACATGTGTTTCCTTGCGTTATTTGACATTTTAGAACTTAATTGAATTCAAAATGAGTGTAATGGAGGTGTAATCTACAACTAACAATTGTATTGTCTTCAGCAAGAGGCTTTACAGAAGCTTAACACAAATGATTAAATGTTACATAATATGTATACACAGATCCCACTGGACACAGAAGTCAATTCACCGTCTAGCTTTGATTTACATTTGGTTGAGTTGTCAACTATTGTGAATTCAACGAATTCAATAAAAAATCTCTCAATTGAATTGGATTTAGGTGAAAAGTTACGTGGGAAAAAAAGACAAAATGCCCTTAAAACCTGTTGAGTGTAGGGGGCAGTATTTTGATGTTTGGATGAAAAACGTACCCGAATGAAACTGCCTATTTCTCAGGCCCAGAATCTAGAATATGTATATCATTGTCAGATTAGGATATAAAACACTCTAAAGTTTCCAAAACCGTCAAAATATTGTCTGTGAGTATAACAGAACTGATATTGCAGGCGAAAACCTGAGGAAAATCCAACCCGGAAGTGCTGTTTTTCCTGAAAGCTCTCTGTTCCATTGCCTGCCTTCGCTCCATTTAAAGGGATATCAACCAGATTCCTTTTCCTATGGCTTCCACATGTTGTGAACAGTCTTTGGACATAGTTTCAGGCTTTTATTTTGAAAAATGAGCGAGAAAGATCACATCGCGTCATTGGATGGCTGGGTGCCAGCAGCGTTTTGCAACAGCTTGGAGCAGACATTTTCTCTCTCTCTCCTATTGAAGAAGCTACAGTCCGGATGAAATATTATCGATTATATATTGTAAAAACAACCTGAGGATTGATTATAAAAAACGTTTGACATGTTTCTACGAACTTTACGGATACAATTTGGAATTTTCGTCTGCCCCGTCGTGACCGCTCGAGCCTGTGGATTTCTGAACATAAAGCGCCAACCAAATGGAGGTATTTTGGATATAAAAATAATCTTTATGGAACAAAAGGAACATTTATTGTGTAACTGGGAGTCTCGTGAGTGCAAACATCCGAAGATCATCAAAGGTAATCGATTCATTTTATTGCTTTTCTGACTTTCGTGACCAATCTACATGGCTGCTAGCTGTTTGTAATGTTTTGTCTGCTGAGAGAGATGTCCTTACATAAACACTGTCTATGCTTTCGCCGAAAAGCTTTTTTATGAACAACAAGCTAAGCTGTGTTTTGCTATATTGCACTTGTGATTTCATGAAAATTAAATATTTTTAGTAATTTAATTTGAATTTGGCACTCTGCAATTCAGCGGATGTTGATGAAAATGATCCCGCTAACAGGATGGGTGCATCAAGAAGTTTTTTAAGTAGATATTTCCTGGCTCTTTGCAAATCCAATAAGTTTTCCCACTTTGATTCAACATCACCACATAGATTGTTTTGGAGTGAAATGACAAGTTTTGCCCAGTGGGATATTGTTATATATGTTATGGTAGAAAGATAGGAGATTGTACAGAATAGTATAAAATGTTCCTGTATGTAAGAATGTACTGTATACTTTGGAAAGTATTCAGACCCTTGACCTTTTCCACATTTTGTGATGTTACAGGCTTATTCTAAAATTATTTAAAAAAAAAAAATTTTCCTCATCAATCTACACACAATACCCCCCATAATGACAAAGCAATAACAGGTTTTAGAATTTTTGCTAATTTATAAAACAAAATAAAATGGAAATATCACATTTACATAAGTATTTAGACCCTTTACTCAGTACTTTGTTGAAGCACCTTTGGCAGTGATAACAGCATCGAGCCTTCTTGGCACACTTGTATTTGGGGAGTTTCTCCCATTCTTCCCTGCAGATCCTCTCAAGCTCTGTCAGGTTGGATGGTGAGCGTTGCTGCAGAGCTATTTTCAGGTCTTTCGAGAGATGTTCGATTGGGTTCAAGTCCTGGCTCTGGCTGGGCCACTCAAGGACATTCAGCAACTTGTCCTGAAGTCACTCTTATGTTGTCTTCGCTGTATGCTTAGGGTTGTTGTCCTGTTGGAAGGTGAACCTTCTTCCCAGTCCGAGGTCCTGAGCGCTCTGGAGCAAGTTTTCATCAAGGATCTCTCTGTACTTTTCTCTGCTCATGTTTCTCTCGATACTGACTAGTCTCCCAGTTCCTGCCACTGAAAAACATTCCCACTGTATGATGCTGTCACCACCATGATTCACCATAGCTATGGTGCCAGGTTTCCTCCAGATGTGACACTTGAATTTCAGGCCAAAGAGTTCAGTCTTGGTTTCATCAGACCAGAGGATCTTGTTTCTCATGGTCTGAGTCTTTAGGTGCTTTTGGCAAATTTCAACCGGGCTGTCATGTACCTTACACTGAGGAGTGGCTTCCGTCTAGCCACTCTACCATAAAGGCCTGATTGGTGGAGTGCTGCAGAGATGGTTGTTCTTATGAAAGGTTCTCTCATCTCCAAAGAGGAACTCTAGAGCTCTGCCAGAGTCACCATCGGGTTTTTGGGCACCTCCCTGACCAAGGACCTTCAATGCTGCAGACATTTTTTGGTACCCTTCCCCAGATCTGTGCCTCAACACAATCCTGTCTCGGAGCTCTACGGACAATTCCTTCGACTTCGTGGCTTGGTTTTTGCTCTGACATGCATTGTCAACTGTGGGACCTTATATAGACAGGTGTGTGCCTTTCCAAATCATGTCCAATCAATTT
This sequence comes from Oncorhynchus tshawytscha, assembly GCF_018296145.1. Taxonomy (NCBI): domain Eukaryota; kingdom Metazoa; phylum Chordata; class Actinopteri; order Salmoniformes; family Salmonidae; genus Oncorhynchus; species Oncorhynchus tshawytscha. The sequence goes on from NC_056433.1 coordinate 16,079,435, forward strand.
AAGTGGGGTAAGGAAAACGGCATTGCTGCGGAATTTGGTGTTTTGTGGTGTGGCTGTACACCTGTGTGTTAAGGTGTGTTTGCGTTCAAGCACAAACAAGCACAGAAGTGCCACACAAGAAAACTTAACTGAGCTTCATGCAGCATGGACTATCTCAATGATCCATTTCACTGTTAACACGTAAGTTAACTGAAGTAGAAATCATGTCCAATCAATTTAATCTACCGCAGATGGACTCCAATCAAGTTGTTGAAACATCTCAAGGATGATCAATTGAAACAGGATGCACCTGAGCTCAATTTCGAGTCTCATAGCAAAGGGTCTGAATACTTTTTTTATTTTTTATTTTTTTATACATTTCTAAAAATCTATTTTCACGATGTCATTATTGTGTGTAGATTGCTGAGGATATTTTTTTATTTAATCAATTTTAGAATAAAGCTGTAACGTAACAAAATGTGGAAAAAGTCAAGGGGTCTGAATACTTTCCAAAGCCACTGTATGTATGTAAGAATGTACGTGTGTATGTAGTATCTGGATGGCACAGGTGGCTCACTATCTGGGCCTGTGGGGTTGAAGAGGTAATGGAAACAGGGCTAATGTCAGTATAGGGGGAGAGCTGCCTGTTGAAGCCCATGTCCCAGTGAAGAGAAATGTAACCCAAAGAAAAACGGCCAAGCCATAAGGGATCCATTAAACTTTATGTGCTTGTTTGTATAATTTCAAGAAGTAAACAAACATAAGAATGTGAAGCATTCATTACATTGGCTTGTTAAATACAGATAATCTAATGCTTTTTACAGGTAGTACTATTCACAATCGACCACAATGCCTTGGGCCGCAAGCTGTCGATGTCCTCATCAGAGATTGGGATTGATGATGTCATACCACAGAGAGTGGTCTGTCACGCTCCTATCAAGCCACAGGCTCTTTTGGTTGGTTATTCAAGTGCTTATTCAATGAACTCATCAACCTGATTGCTGGATAACTTGTCTTTGGTTACAATCATCTGGGTGTCCATGGTATTTAAAGGATGTCTGTGAAACAGCTACTGGCAGTGCAATGTTGCATGGAGTCGTGGTAATGTTTGGAGTTGACCAGCCCTCCAGCACAAGCCTGGAGACGATGTTGTAGATGTGGTTCTCCACTTTCCTGATTTTCATCTTGGGAGTGTCATTGGTGTGTGTACTGGGAGCGGAGTCAGGTGAAGGAGAGCAGGGAGTTGTGAACAGGCGCACACTTTATTGAGGCAGGAGAAACCAACAGACGGGCGCCACTGAGTCAAAACCTCCAGCCAATAGGCAAAAGTGCAAACCGCGCAAACAGTCACAATAATTATGTTCAAACAAATAAACATACTTTGTGACAAAACACGGAATAAACAAACACCAGTCTAGCACGTCAAAATTGACACGTAACACAAAACAATCACACAAAGACATGAGGGGGAACAGAGGAATAAATACATGTAGTGTGATTGGGGAATGAAAACCAGGTGTGCAGGGAACAAGACAAAACAAATGGATAAATGAAAAATGGAGCAGCGATGGCTAGAAAGCAGGTGACGTCGACCGCCGAACGCCGCCCGAACAAGGAGAGGAGCCGACTTTGGCAGAAGTCGTGACAGGGAGGGCATGCTCTATACATCCATCTATACATCCATTAACCTTTTAGTGCAGTGGGCTAGTGTTTCTTGGTAATCTCAAATCTATTATGGAACAAGAGTATACACCTCACACATATGGTTATGGGCTTAAAAAAGAAGACACCTGTACCATGTCAGATATAGAGTTGAAATGTATTACATTTTGAGTTTGCATACAAAACCGTTTGACATAGAAATACCGGATTTTCAGTGATTTGTTTATTAAAATAATTGGATAATAATATGAATAATGTTCCACCCATGAGGCCACTAGAGGGCAATTTGGTCATTTGACTGCAGGAAAGGGCTACTAGGCTAGTATCACATTTCCATATAAAGTGGAGTCCATCACAGAATCATTCTCTGAAGTACTGGACAATAAACTTTCTCTGATGGTAGCTTGACAAAGCTCATGACACAGCATTTACAACAAAATAATATGTTTAATATTGAGTTGTCTTTTTTTTCAACAGACATCAAACCTTCTTACATTTGCATTGGCATGAATATTTTGAGGTTTCAAACTCCATTGTAGCCAACAGCACTAGCACAGTCATAGTTGACACCTGTCAGAAGGTTAGCCAATGTATTAAGACATTTGACATTTTAAAGACGAATTGTTATAATGGGTGACCCATTTGCCTGCTATGCCTTGTTTTTGTACATCCCAGTTGCCACATGACAAGTTCTTCCTGAACAATGAACACATCAGTCTGTTCCAATTATTCTCTTTGTAATGTTTTTGCTCTGAGAACAATTGAACGATACAAAACATGCCCTCAAAATTCATACTTAAAGCCATGTTAGCTCAAATTGAATTTACACCAACCGGAGGATGCGGTTGTTAACACATTCTTACTTCATAATGCTCAATAGTTGTATTTTTCATTACTATGTGCATTGTCTCAATGGAAATTAATTAGCATGAAGTTGGCAGAATCCAACCTGTTTTAATATATCCTTTAAAAATAGAGAATAGAGTTCCTTTTGTAACAGCTAGTAAATCTGGATGGTGTTTCTCTATATGCCAGACGTCAAACTCAGAACAGACTGTATACCTTGTTCCAGACGGTCTTGTGCAATGTTCGGTTGTTTGCTACCTTATTTACGGTGGTGAAATCAGTACATTTATGAGCCACCTGTAGCTAATATGAATTTGGAATGTAGGGAAAAAACATATACAAAATAATAATAAAAAACTCCCTATTTGTGTCCTCTAACTTTCTAGACTGAGAAAACATAAGGAAATATATATTTACAGTACCAGTCAAAAGTTGACACATCTATTCATTCCAGGATTTTTCGTTATTTTGACTATTTTCTTCATTAGTCACGTTGGTATAAAGGATCGGGAGACAGGCGCAGGAATGAATCATAGGGGTTTTTATTTACCCAAATTACAGCGTGCCATGTAAAGGCACGGGGACAAAGACCAAACAAACACGTACACAAAACATAGGGTTGAAACCCAAACAAAAGAACAAGGAGTACCTTGAATAAATACACCGGGGTGAGACTAGTCTAAAGAAGGCCAGTTTTATTGCTTCTTTAATCAGCACAACAGTTTTCAGCTATGCTAACATACTTGCAAAAGGGTTTTCTAATGATCAATTAGCCTTTTAAAACTATAAACTTGGATTAGCTAACACAACATGCCATTGGAACACAGGAGTGATGGTTGCTGACAATGGGCCTCCGTAACGCCTATGTAGATATTCCATTAAACATCAGTCATTTCGAGCTGCAATAGTCATTTACAACATTAACAATGTCTACACTGTAACCCCAAACTTCTGAATGGTAGTGTATATTTTTTAAATCCATTTTACATCTAAAAGCATGGTTTCAATCAAGGATTGGAGAGTTGTTTACTAAACTAGACACAGCATCTCCAATATTTGTGAATCAGAGAAAGGCTTATACGTAAGTCTTTACTTATACAGTGTATACAGTAGGCCCTATGTGTTGAATGAGGCTGCATTTAATTACTTCCATGTCATCAAAAGCGATATACTTTGTCAAGACTGCAACAGCAGCCCACCTGCTTGCTAACAGGCATCTCTGCTTAGTGAAAAAGAACCTTGGTGTAACGCTTGTCTTCCTCTGACGAGGAGGAGTAGTAGGAAGGATCGGAGGACCAATGCGCAGCGTGGTAAGTGTCCATTTTAATATTTAAAACTGAACACTACAAAAATACAAAATAACAACGTGAATGAACAAACAAATCGAAACAGTCCCGTATGGTACAGACACAGGAAACAATCACTCACAACTCAAAAGTGAAACCAGGCTACCTAAGTATGGTTCTCAATCAGGGACAACAATTGACATCTGCCTCTGAGAACCATACCAGGTCAAACACAGAAATCCCAAAACATAGAAAAGGAACATAGACAACCCACCCAACTCACCATACTAAAACAAAGACATAACAAAAGAACTAAGGTCAGAACGTGACACTTGGCAACCTGGCAGCATCTAACTCAACGAGAGATAAACCGTACCGTTTAGGACAGGGACATTAAATACTTCTCTATTATTTTCAGGAAATGTAGCATCAGAGTATTAAATTACATAATAATATACAGTATTATTATCATAATTAGGATGGACAGTCTTTTTTACCAGCTGTTAAACTATGAGAGGATCAATTAATTAAAGGTACAGTTGAAGTTGGAAGTTTACATACACCTTAGCCAAATATATTTAAACTAAATTTCACAATTCCTGACATTTAATCCAAGTAAAAATTCCCTGTCTTAGATCAGTTAGGATCACCTATTTTAAGAATGTGAACTGAGAATGATGTATTTCAGCTTTTATTTCTTTCATCACATTCCCAGTGGGTCAGAAGTTTACATACACTCAATTAGTATTTGGTAGCATTGCCTTTCAATTGTTTAACTTGGGTCAAATGTTTTGGGTAGCCTTCTACAAGCTTCCCACAATAAGTTGGGTGAATTTTGGCCCATTCCTCCTGACAGAGCTGGTGAAACTGAGTCAGGTTTGTAGGCCTCCTTGCTCGGACACACGCCTTTTCAGTTATGCCCACAACTGTTCTATAGGATTGAGGTCAGGGCTTTGATGGCCACTCCAATACATTGACTTTATTGTCCATGAGCCATTTTGTCACCACTTTGGAAGTATGCTTGGGGTCAATACCCATTTGGAAGACCCATTTGCGACCAAGCTTTGACTTACTGACTGATGTCTTGAGATGTTGCTTCAATATATCAACATAATTTTCCTACCTCATGATGCCATCTATTTTGTGAAGTGCACCAGTCCCTCCTGCAGCAAAGCACCCCCACAACACGATGCTGCTGCCCCCGTGCTTCATGGTTGGGATGGTGTTCTTCTGCTTGCAAGCCTCCCCCTTTTTCCTCCAAACATAACGATGGGCATTATGGCCAAACTGAAACAAACATAGAACTTTCTCCAAAAAGTACAAACTTTGTCCCAATGTGCAGTGGCAAAAGTTAGTCTGGCTTTTTCTATGGCCGTTTTGGAGCAGTGGCTTCTTCCTTGCTGAGCGGCCTTTCAGGTTATGTTGATATAGGAATCGTTGTACTGGGGATATAGATACTTTTGTACCTGTTTCCTCCAGCATCTTCACAAGTTCCTTTTCTTTTGTTCTGGGATTGATTTGCACTTTTCACACCAAAGTATGTTAATGTCCAGGAGACAGAATGAGTCTCCTTCCTGAGCTGTATGACAGCTGCTTGGTCCCATGGTGTTTATACTTGCGTACTATTTGTACAGATGAATGTGGTACCTTCAGGCATTTGAAAATTGCTCCCAAGGATGAACCAGACTTGTGGAGGTCTACATTTTTTTCTGAAGTCTTGGCTGATTTCTTTTGATTTTCCCATGATGTCAAGCAAAGAGGCACTGAGGTTGGCCTTGAAATACATCCGGCGCCGACAGAGATGGCCGCCTCGCTTCGCGTTCCTATGAAACTCTGCAGTTTTGTTTTTTTTACGTGTTATTTCTTACATTGGTACCCCAGGTCATCTTAGGTTTCATTACATACAGTCGAGAACAACTACTGAATATAAGAGCAGCGTCAACTCACCATCAGTACGACCAAGAATATGACTTTCCCGGAGCGGATCCTGTGTTCTGCCTTCCATCCAGGACAATGGAATGGATCCCAGCCTGAAACCCAAAACAACGACGTCGTAAAAGAGGCAAACAGAGCGGTCTTCTGGTCAGGCTCCGGAGACGGTCACATCGCGCGCCACTCCCTAGCATTCTACTCGCCAATGTCCAGTCTCTTGACAACAAGGTTGATGAAATCCGAGCAAGGGTAGCATTCCAGAGGGACATCAGAGACTAACGTTCTTTGCTTCACGGAAACATGGCTCACTGGAGAGACGCTATCGGAGTCAGTGCAGCCAGCTGGTTTCTCCACGCATCGCGCCGATAGAAACAAACATCTTTCTGGTAAGAAGAGGGGCGGGGGCGTATGCTTTATGGTTAACGAGACGTGGTGTGGTCACAACAACATACAGGAACTCAAGTCCTTCTGTTCACCTGATTTAGAATTCCTCACAATCAAATGTCGACCGCATTATCTACCAAGGGAATTCTCTTCGATTATAATCACAGCCGTATATATTCCCCCCCAAGCAGACACATCGATGGCTCTGAACGAACTTTTTGACTCTTTGCAAACTGGAATCCATATATCCTCAGGCTACATTCATTGTAGCTGGGGATTTTAACAAGGCTAATCTGAAAACAAGACTCCCTAAATTGTATCAGCATATTGATTGCGCAACCAGGGCTGGAAAAACCTTGGATCATTGCTATTCTAACTTCCGCGACGCATATAAGGCCCTGCCCCGCTCTCCTTTTGGAAAAGCAGACCGACTCCATTCTGTTGATCCCTGCCTACAGACAGAAACTAAAACAAGAAGCTCCCGCGCTGAGGTTTGTACAACGCTGGTCCGACCATTCTGATTCCACACTCCAAGACTGCTTCCATCACGTGGACTGGGATATGTTTCGTATTGTATCAAACAACAACATTGACGAATACGCTGATTCGGTGAGCGAGTTCATTCATTCAACGTGCGTTGAAGATGTCGTTCCCATAGCAACGATTAAAACATTCCCAAACCAGAAACCGTGGATTGATGGCAGCATTCGCGTGAAACTGAAAGCGCGAACCACTGCTTTTAATCAGGGCAAGGTGACCGGAAACATGACCGAATACAAACAGTGTAGCTATTCCCTCCGCAAGGCAATCAAACAAGCTAAGCATCAGTATAGAGACAAAGTAAAATCTCAATTCAACGGCTCAGACACAAGAGGTATGTGGCAGGGTCTACAGTCAATCACGGATTACAAAAAGAAAACCAGCCCCGTCACGGACCAGGATGTCTTGCTCCCAGGCAGACTAAATAACTTTTTTGCCTGCTTTGAAGACAATACAGTGCCACTGACACGGCCCGCAACCAAAACATGCGGACTCTCCTTCACTGCAGCCGACGTGAGGAATACATTTAAACGTGTTAACCCTCGCAAGGCTGCAGGCCCAGAAGGCATCCCCAGCCGTGCCCTCAGAGCATGCGCAGACCAGCTGGCTGGTGTGTTTACGGACATATTCAATCAATCCCTATCACAGTCTGTTGTTCCCACATGCTTCAAGAGGGCCAAAATTGTTCCTGTTCCCAAGAAAGCTAAGGTAACTGAGCTAAACGACTACCGCCCCGTAGCACTCACTTCCGTCATCATGAAGTGCTTTGAGAGACTAGTCAAGGACCATATCACCTCCACCCTACCTGACACCCTAGACCCACTCCAATTTGCTTACCGCCCAAATAGGTCTACAGACGATGCAATCTCAACCACACTGCCCTAACCCATCTGGACAAGAGGAATACCTATGTGAGAATGCTGTTCATCGACTACAGCTCGGCATTTAACACCATAGTGCCCTCCAAGCTCGTCATCAAGCTCGAGACCCTGGGTCTCGACCCCGCCCTGTGCAACTGGGTACTGACTTCCTGACGGGCCGCCCCAGGTGGTGAGGGTAGGCAACAACATCTCCTCCCCGCTGATCCTCAACACTGGGGCCCCACAAGGGTGCGTTCTGAGCCCTCTCCTGTACTCCCTGTTCACCCACGACTGCGTGGCCACGCACGCCTCCAACTCAATCATCAAGTTTGCGGACGACACAACAGTGGTAGGCTTGATTACCAACAACGACGAGACGGCCTACAGGGAGGAGGTGAGGGCCCTCGGAGTGTGGTGTCAGGAAAATAACCTCACACTCAACGTCAACAAAACTAAGGAGATGATTGTGGACTTCAGGAAACAGCAGAGGGAACACCCCCCTATCCACATCAATGGAACAGTAGTGGAGAGGGTAGTAAGTTAAGTTCCTCGGCGTAGACATCACAGACAAACTGAATTGGTCCACCCACACAGACAGCATCTTGAAGAAGGCGCTGCAACGCCTCTTCAACCTCAGGAGGCTGAAGAAATTTGGCTCGTCACCAAAAGCACTCAAACTTCTACAGATGCACAATCGAGAGCATCCTGTCGGGATGTATCACCGCCTGGTACGGCAACTGCTCCGCCCGCAACCGTAAGGCTCTCCAGAGGGTAGTGAGGTCTACACAACGCATCACCGGGGGCGAACTACCTGCCCTCCAGGACACCTACACCACCCGATGTCACAGGAAGGCCATAAAGATCATCAAGGACAACAACCACCCGAGCCACTGCCTGTTCACCCCGCTATCATCCAGAAGGCGAGGTCAGTACAGGTGCATCAAAGCTGGGACCGAGAGACTGAAAAACAGCTTCTATCTCAAGGCCATCAGACTGTTAAACAGCCACCACTAACATTGAGTGGCTGCTGCCAACACACTGACACTGATTCAACTCCAACCACTTTAATAATGGGAATTGATGGGAAATGTAAAATATATCACTAGCCACTTTAAACAATGCTACCTAATATGTTTACATACCCTACATTATTCATCTCATATGTATATACTGTACTCCATATCATCTACTGCATCTTTATGTAATACATGTATCACTAGCCACTTTAACTATGCCACTTTGTTTACATACTCATCTCATATGTATATACTGCACTCAATACCATCTACTGTATCTTGCCTATGCCGCTCTGTACCGTCACTCACTCATATATCTTTATGTACATATTCTTATCCCCTTACACTTGTCTATAAGGTAGTAGTTTTGGAATTGTTAGTTAGATTACTTGTTGGTTATTACTGCATTGTCGGAACTAGAAGCATAAGCATTTTGCTACACTCGCATTAACATCTGCTAACCATGTGTATGTGACAAATAAAATTTGATTTGATTTGAATTGACTCAAATTATGTCAATTATCCTATCAGCAGCTTCTAAAGCCATGACATCATTTTCTGGAATTTTCCAAGCTGTTTAAAGGTACAGTCAACTTTGTATATGTAACCTTCTGACCCACTGGAATTGTAGGTGAATTATAAATGAAATACTCTGTAAACAATTGTTGGAAAAATGACTTGTGTCATGCACAAAGTAGATGTCCTAACCAACTTGCCAAAAATATAGTTTGTTAACAAGACATTTGTGGAGTGGTTGAAAAATGTGTTTTAATGACTCCAACCTAAGTGTATGTAAACTTCCGACTTCAACTCTATATCTCTTTGGCATCAAGCAATTTTATTCTGTCAGACAGCAAGAGGACCTATCCTTGAAAAGCTGCCAGTATCAACTGCTCTCAGAATACTCTTCAGCTACAGCTGTAGGATCTTCATTTGATAACCAGGTTGCAGAAAAACTTTCATGGAATGAAGCGAATTGTGAAAGTTTAAGTGTATTTGAGGTTTCAAAACCAAATAAAATATTTGTCACCTGCGCCAAATACAACAGCTTACCATGAAATGCGTACTTACAAGCCGTTAACCAACAATGCAGTTCAAGAAATAGAGTTAGGAAAAGAGTTACAAAATAAACTAAAGTAAAACAATCTATTCAAATCAAAAGTAACACATGAAAATGACATAACAATAATGAGGTTACATACAGGGGGTTCCGGTACTATGTCAATGTGCGAGGGTACAGGTTAGTCAAGGTCATTTTTAAAGTGACTATGCATAGATAATAAACAGACAATCAGTGAGTATCAGCAATGGGGGGCTCAACGTAAATAATCTGAGTGGCCATTTCATTAATTGTTCAGCAGTCTTATAGCTTTGGGTAGAAGCTGTTAAGGAGCCTTTCGGTGCTCCGGTACCACTTGCTGTGCAGTAGCGAGAGAACAGTCTATGACAGGTGACTGGAATCATTGACAGTTGTTTGGGCCTTCCTCTTACACCACCCATTATATAGGTCCCGGATGTCAGGAAGCTTGGCTCCAGAGATGTACTAGACCATACCTGCACTACCTTTTGTGGCGCCTTATGGTCAGATGCTGAGCAGATGCCATACCAGGCGGTGATGCAACCGGGCAGTGTGCAGTGCAATTGAGATTGCGTCATTCTGTGGATTTGTTGGGGCGGTATGTGAATTAGAGTGAGTCTAGGGTTTCCAGCATGATGGTGTTGATGTAAGCCTTGACCAGCCTTTCAAAGCACTTCATGGCTACCAACATGAGTGCTAAGGGGTGGTAATCATTTAGGCAGGTTACCTTCGCTTTCTTGCAGGGACTATGGTGGTGTTTAAAACATGTAGGTATTACAGATTCGGTCAGGGAGAAGATGAAAATGTTGGTGAAGATACTTGCCAGTTGGTCCACGCATGCTATAAATACACGTCCTGGTAATCCGTCTGACCCCGTGGCTTTGTGAATGTTGACCTGTTTAAAGGTCTTGTTCACATCGGCTACGGAGAGCGTGATCACACAGTCATCCGGAACAGCTCGTGTTCTCATGCATGCTTCAGTGTTGCTTGCCTCGAAGCGAGCACAAAAGGCATTTCGCTCGTCTGGTGGGCTTGCATCACTGGCTAGCTCGTGGCTAGGTTTCCCTTTGTAGTCCGCAATAGTTTTCAAGCCCTGCCACATCTGACGAGTGTCAGAGCCGGTGTAGTAGGATTCAATCTTAGTCCTGTATTGACGCTTAAACGGTTTTATGGTTCGTCTGAAGAAATAGCAGGATTTCTTATAAGCATCCATATTAGTATCCCGCTCCTTGAAAATGGGAGCTCTAGCCTTTAGCTCAGTGCAGATGTTGCCTGTAATCCATAGCTTCTGGTTGGGATATGTACGTACGGTCACTGTGGGGACGACGTTGTCGATGCACTTGTTGATGAAGCAGGTGACTAAGGTAGTATTATTCTCAATGCCATTGGATGAATCACCGAACATATTCCAATCTGTGCAAGCAAAACATAGCATCCGTGTCATTTGACCACTTCCGTATTGAGAGTCACGGGTACTTCCTGTTTTAGTTTTTGATTGTAAGCTTGTAAGTAAAAAATCTTTTGAAATTTGTAATTTCCACTTTGAAATCTTTGGCTTGATTTTCTCTTACGAAAAATGTGGAAATGCCCATTAATTATAATCCATTTAATAATTCACATTACCTATTGCTGCAGGATTATTTTCCTGCTGTCGCAAACTGGCTCAAATTGATATCCTACATCTGTATTTCGGATGCACAGCACTACTGTTGTATCCTTGACCTTTAGTGTCACTCACTCCCTGAAGACCTGCTCACTCTCACACACATTCAAGAGATTATTGCACACTTGTGGCAGTCAGTCTAACTCTTATCTGTTCCATCTCCTTCAGTACCTCTGTCAATCAGGTCTGCTCAGGTTATTCATACATATCTCCCATGGTAGACATTTGCAACATAAGACCTGTCTCACACTGACATCTGGAATCCATGTACAGGATCTTTATGTCAGAGAACCTATGCAATACTATTCTCTTCTCACTTAATGTAAGTATTTTATTTACATACGACAACTGAAAAACAAAAATATATGACTGAAGTGCAATGAATGTTAGCTGACCATAAAACACATGAATTTCCCCAAGACAAGATGTCTTTTGATTAAATTGTACTCCTCCAGTGTTCTTAATGTAAGACTAATAGTTCTGGGTTTGGAGATTTGACATGTAAAAACTGACAGCACATCTGTAAACCCTTTCTATGGTAAAAAAACAGCTTTGTTTCACCCTGAAGGAATGTGACCTTTTCCCCCTCTTCTTCCTCTAACGCTGTCGGCCATTTAAAGAGTCTTCTCCCCGTCTGAAGCCGTTTACTGAAAGAGTGAAGGGCTCACTATCAGAACGCAGGCTGCATCCTAAATAGCACCCTATTCCCTAATAAGTGCACTATTTTTTGAACAGGGTCCTTATATGGCTCTGGTCAAAAGTAGTGCACTTTATAGGAAATAGGGTGCCATTTCGGAAGCATCCTAAGAGTACAGGCGATTGTGCTGGACTGGTTCACGACTTGGCATAATTTCACAACCATGAGGGCAAACCTTCCTATCTCTCCCTGACAGGGGGGCAGCAACAGGGCTGAAGGGGTTTCCTCTGATTGGGATCAGAACAGGCCACCCTGCCACTGTACTGGAGTCAGTCGAACAGTAATCAGTCAGACTGTGTCCCAAACTGGTCAAAAGTAGTACATCATACCTTGTAGGTTCTTTGAAAGTGCTTCAGTGGTCTGGTAGGTTGAGGGCTGAGTAGGAGGTTGGAGGTAGGAGATAAAGTATGACTCATGATGCAGTGGGTAGGAAATCAGTAGGTGGTGCAATCTCCCTTGTTTTACAGAATCCAGTAGAATGGAGTATCATTGTAACAAACCTATCAATGGTCTCTTTGATTAATGAAGAATATTTATGTGAGACCCTAGACAGAATATTTTCCTTGGAGTTGTACTGGATTATTAATCAAGGATAAATCAGATTTTGATCCCAGTGCTTAATGTCATAAATTTTCCACACAAATCAAACATTGATAAATTAAACCCACACAGTTTTATAGCTAGAATGTGTTTCAAGTTATAACTTACGTACAGAAATGTACTTTATGGTGGTTGGTAAGTTTTACAATCATTAATTGAATCTGACAATCAATAAGGAATTGAGAAATGGATGTTACATGGTTATGAGAGCTCCTGGAGCAGATAAGCTGCTTCCTTTGGAGATATAGTGTATATTCATATGACCGTGTTACTATGTTATAAACCCTCTAAACCAATCCACAACATTGAACAGCCTTGCGTGGGGACAATGTTAACAGTACCAGAGGCTGGTAGTAAAAAAATAATCCTCTCTCTCTCATATATATATATACACGGGAAGTCACTATCCATTTGGCAAATGTGCTGAAATAATGGCCATAAAATGTTTTTCCAATTACGTTTCAATCAAAGAACATAAATGTTGGACTAAACATGCAATAAAAATGATGAAGCATTATAAATAGAAACATAAACTTAAAGTCTCACATGTTGAGACCCACTGAATAGGGATGTAGACTGGGTATGGTTTCTCTCTAGGGGTTGAGACTGAGAAATAGCCATTTTTAGACCCAGATGCGTGTGTTTACAACCTCATTAGGAATTCATTTGAAGGCAACATTTATTTACAGACTAAAGACAATACAGACCACATGCTGCTGTTTTCCACTGACAACATCAGAACAAAATATATCTCTACTGAGTAGTCCATTAATTAGTTTCCGATATTCAAAGAATAATGTCATTGTGCAGCTGTTGGTAGTCCGCAAACAGAATGTAATTTGATGTATTAGTAGTGGTATTTCATACCCAGATATAGGTTGTACACAGATCTGTCTGCTATGACAGGCCCATAAAAATTGAAATCCGATAAAATGAGACCACCATACTCCATGACAGTGTAACGTTTAGTAAAGGAAATGTTTACCCATGTTGTACAAGAGCTGTGCAGTTGTATAAACACGACAGCTGTTCTGCAAGTGAGAATGGTACATCTCATCTTTTTGTCTCGACCCTATGCTCACCACATTAAAGGGGAAGGTCTAATTGCAGAGCCTGAATCTCTCAGTGCACCCAGTGCCCCTCTGACATTAATTACCTTGATTAAGTGTTGTGTCAAAGTCATTATCACAACTAGCCAGCAAACAATTTCTCAACAGGATGAAGAGCAGAGCAGTGCAGAGCAGACACGGCCCAGTCCACAGTTTAGAGGAACACATGCAGAACACAGCTCAACAACAGGCACAGTAAAGGTCTGGTAACCATTTGTTTGTAACTTTACACCTGAATTATGCATGTAGAGGCTGGAAAAGTAGGCCTGTGATCTACAAGTTATGTCATGAAGAACACATTTGAGCACCATAGGTAGCTAACATGGCGTTGTTCCTGGTCTGAAAAGTCCCGGCCTTGGGTTAGAGGGCTAGCCTAACTTCCATCCTTGCAGACAATATTCAAAACCTACAGGCTGGAAAACCATGAATAACCTGTGACATTCACAAAGGTTGTGTCACTCTCTCTAGCCTAATGGCTAAGTCAGGAGATTTGTTTTGGGTCTGGGGGAACTCTGCAAAACAGAGACAAATTAAATGGTGACAAATGTGTTCATCTTCAAACCCAGAATCCCGCACCTAAAGATTGAATGAAGTCAGCAGGAGCAGCAGCCAACCCTCTCCCATCGATGGAGGAACGGGTTCACCACCACACCACCGTCCTCCATCGGATCGGATCCGCGATGGATCAAGTAATGGAGAGAATGGACCGATGGGAGAGGAGTGGTCTCCTCTCTCCACCTTCGGCACCCCGGGCTCCGGACTCCCCATCTCCCGACTCCAGCACCCTCCGTCTGACGCTACCAAGGGCTTATGATGGAGCGGCGGCGGGTTGCCAGGGGTTTTTGCTTCAGCTGGAGCTATACCTGGCCACCGTCAGACCCACTCCCTCGGGAGCGGAGAGGGTGAGTGTCCTCATCTCCTGCCTCACGGGTCGTGCTCTGGAGTGGGCGAATGCAGTCTGGAATGGCCCAGACTCAGCGCGGGAGCACTACCCAGAGTTTTCCCGCCACTTCCGTGCCGTGTTTGATCACCCTCCAGACGGCCGAGCGGTGGGAGAACGACTATTTCATCTCAGGCAGGAGAGGAGGCGCGCCCAGGATTACGCGCTGGAGTTCCGGACCTTGGCAGCAGGATCTGGGTGGAACGACAGGGCCCTTATTGACCACTACAGGTGTAGTCTCCCTGAGGACATCCGCAGGGTGTTAGCGTGTCGGGACACCGCTCTCTCACTGGATGAGCTGATTGACATGTCTATTCGACTGGACAATCTGCTGGCTGCCCGCTGGTGTTCGGAGAGGGTCCTGTGCGTTCCACCACCCAGCCCCTCCGCTCCCATTCCGATGGAGTTGGGAGGGGCTGTGCCGAGGGGTACCGGAGGAGGAGGCCTTACCTGCACCAACTGTGGTCGGAGAGGACACACATCTGATCGGTGCTGGGGGGGTCCGTCTGGGAAAGAGATGGCAGGCGGAACGCTTCTCGATCACCCCAGGTGAGTCAGCAGCAAACTCACCCAGAACCCCTTGTTGGCCACATGTTTGTCGTAACCTTTTTCCATCTTCCCAGCATAGGGTGCTAGTCGATTCAGGCGCAGCTGGGAACTTTATGGATCGCGGACTCGCCCTTAAGTTAGGGGTTCCGCTTGTGCCGAAAGATTCTCCCTTTCCCGTGCACTCCCTAGATAGCCGGCCATTAGGGTCAGGGATGGTCAGGGAGACCACGGTCCCACTGGACATGGTGACGCAGGGGAATCATAGGGAGCGTATCAGTATTTTTATTATTGATTCGCCTGCGTTTCCAGTGGTGCTGGGGATTCCCTGGCTGGCCCGGCACAATCCTAAAATTTCGTGGAGACAGGGGGTTCTCCAGGGGTGGTCAGAGGAGTGTTCTGGAAGGTGTTTGGGAGTTTCCATCGGTGCCACGTCGGTGGAGAGTCCAGACCAGGGTTCCACCGTGTGCATTCCCACCGAGTATGCCGATTTGGCAATCGCTTTCAGTAAAGTGAAAGCGACTAAATTACCACCTTATCGACCGGGAAGGGATTGTACGATAGATCTCCAGGTAAACGCTGCGCTTCCCAAGAGTCACGTGTACCCGTTGTCCCAGGAGGAGACGTTGGCGGTGGAGACATATGTCACGGAGTTGCTGGGACAGGGGTACATTCGGCCCTCCATCTCACCAGTCTCCTCAAGTTTCTTTTTTGTGAGGAAAAAGGGAGGTTTGCGTCTGTGTATTGATTATAGAGGTCTAAACGCCATCACAGTGGGGTAAAGTTACCCTCTACCTCTCATCACTACGGCGGTGGAATCATTTCACGGAGCGCAGTTCTTCACAAAACTAGATCTCAGGAGCGCGTATAGTCTGGTGCGTATTCGGAAGGGAGACGAGTGGAAAACCGCATTTAGTACTACATCAGGCCACTATGAGTACCTCGTCATGCCGTATGGGTTAAAGAATGCTTCAGCCGTCTTCCAATCCTTCGTAGACGAGATTGTCAGGGACCTGTGCGGACAGGGAGTGGTGGTTTATATTGATGACATTCTGATCTACTCGGCCACTCACACCGCGCATGTGTCTCTGGTACGTAAGGTGCTTGGTAGACTGCTGGAGCATGACCTATACGTAAAGGCTGAGAAATTCGTGTTCTCTAAACGAGCCGTCTCCTTTCTGGGTTATCGCATTTCCACCTCGGGGGTGGTGATGGAGGGCGACCGCATTAGGGCCGTGCGTAATTGGCAGACTCCGACCACGGTAAAAGAGTTGCAGTGGTTTTTGGGTTTTGCCAACTACTACCGGAGGTTTATCCGGGGTTTTGGCCAGATAGCGGCTCCCATTACCTCACTGCTGAAGGGGGGCCCGGTGCGGTTGCAGTGGTCAGCAGAGGCGGACGGAGCTTTCAACAAGTTGAAGGCGCTGTTCACCGATGCGCCCGTTTTGGCGCATCCGGACCCCTCTCTAGCATTCATAGTGGAGGTGGACGCGTCCGAGGCTGGGGTGGGTGCCGTGCTATCACAGCGCTCGGGTACACCACCAAAACTCTGCCCCTGCGCTTTTCTCAAGGAAGCTCAGCCCAGCGGAGCGTAACTGATGTGGGGGACCGGGAGTTGCTAGCGGAGGTTAGAGCTCTGAAGGTGTGGAGACACTGGCTTGAGGGGGCTAAGCACCCCTTTCTCATCTGGACCGACCACCAGAATCTGGAGTATATTCGGGCAGCTAGGAGACTTATTAACCCACGTCAGGCAAGGTGGGCCATATTCTTCTCCCGGTTCCGGTTTACATTGTCGTATAGACCGGGCTCCCAGAACGTAAAGGCTGACGCACTGTCCCGTCTTTACGACACGGAGGATGGGTCCACCGAACCTACTCCCATCCCTACCGCCTCAAAGCTGGTAGCACCAGTGGTATGGGAGGTGGATTCGGACATCGAGCGGGCGTTACGGGCGGAACCCACGCCTCCTCAGTGTCCGGCGGGGTGTAAGTACGTGCCGTTTGGTGTTCGGGACAAACTGATTCGGTGGGCTCACGTCCTACCCACCTCGGGTCACCCTGGGGTGACGAGGACAGTGGGGAGCCTTCGGGGGAGGTATTGGTGGCCTACTTTGGCAAAGGACGTTAAGGGTTATGTCTCCTCCTGTTCGGTGTGCGCCCAGAGTAAGGCTCCTAGGCACCTTCCTAGAGGGAAGTTACAACCCCTCCCCGTTCCACAACGGCCATGGTCACATCTATCCGTAGATTTCCTGACCGATCTTCCGCCGTCTCAGGGGAACACCACGGTTCTAGTGATTGTGGATCGGTTCTCTAAGTCCTGCCGTCTCCTCCCGTTGCCCGGTATCCCTACAGCCCTACAGACTGCAGAGGCATTATTCACCCCTGTCTTTCGGCACTACGGGGTGCCGGAGGACATCGTTTCTGATCGGGGCCCCCAATTCACATCCCGGGTCTGGAGGGCCTTCATGGAACGTTTGGGGGTCTCTGTCAGCCTGACCTCCGGTTATCACCCCGAGAGTAATGGGCAGGTGGAGAGAGTGAACCAGGAGGTGGGTAGGTTTCTGCGGTCATATTGCCAGGATCGGCCAGGGGAGTGGGCACGATACATTCCCTGGGCGGAAATGGCCCAGAACTCACTACGCCACTCCTCTACTAACGTGTCCCCTTTTCAGTGTGTGTTGGGGTACCAGCCGGTCCTGGCACCATGGCATCCGAGCCAGACCGAGGCTCCTGCGGTGGAGGAATGGGTACAGCGCTCCAAGGAGACCTGGAGGGCCGTCCAGGAATCTCTACAACAAGCGAGTGGATGGCAGAAGAGGAGTGCTGACCGCCACCGCAGTGAGGTCCCCGTGTTTGTACCGGGGGACAGGGTCTGGCTCTCGACCCGAAACATACCCCTCCGCTTGCCCTGCCGGAAGCTGGGTCCGCAGTGTGTAGGGCCCTTTAAAGTCCTGAGGAGAATAAACGAGGTGTGTTATCGATTACAACTCCCATCGTATTAACCCCTCGTTTCATGTGTCTCTCCTCAGGCCGGTGATAGCTGGTCCCCTGCAGGACAGTAAGGTGCCGGAGGTGCCGGAGGTTTCCCCCCCCCCGGACATCGAGGGGTCCCCGGCGTATACGATCCGGACCATTCTGGACTCAAGACGCCGGGTGAGGGGCCTGCAGTACCTCGTGGACTGGGAGGGGTACGGTCCGGAGGAGAGGTGCTGGGTACCGGTGGGGGACATCTTGGATCCATCCATGTTGAGGGATTTCCATCGCCTCCATCCGGATTGCCCTGCACCTCGTCCTCCGGGGCGACCTCGAGGCTGGTGTCGGCGCGCGTCGGGGGGGGGGGTACTGTCACGAGTCCGACCGAGGGTGGCTTCCCTTCCCGGTCGGGTGGCGCTCAGCGGTCGTCGTCACAAGCCTATTAGCTGCCACTGATTGTCTTTCCTCCCCCTCCTTGTATGTTTATTGGTAGCACCTGTTTGTGATGATTAGTTGGGCTTCTTTAGACAGCCGGCCCGCCTGGTTGTTGTGCGGGATTAATCATTGTAACCTTTGGCTCGGTCGTAGAGGAACGTGTTAGTTCCTGGTCGTGCATTTTTCAGTTGTACATTTTTCATTCCCTGTGTTTGGGGCCGTGATTATTGTGAGCACCCTGTGGTGCGTTGGTGCAATTAAAGAGCACAGCATTGCACTCTGTCTCCTGCGTTTGCCTCCACACCCACGACACCCGGAGCAATACAGTACTTTACAGGTGCTGTCTGGATCCGTATTATATTACAGGTGGTGTCTGGAACCATAGTATTTTACAGGTGCTGTCTGGATCCATAGTATTTTACAGGTGCTGTCTGGATCCATAGTGTTTCACTGGTGGTGTCTGGATCCATAGTGTTTCACTGGTGGTGTCTGGATCCATAGTATTTTACTGGTGGTGTCTGGATCCATAGTATTTTTGTCACGCCCTGGCCATAGAGAGGCTTTTTATTCTCTATTTTGGTTAAGCCAGGGTGTGACTAGGGTGGGCATTCTATGTCCTTTTTTCTATGTTTCGTATTTCTATATCCTGGCCTGGTATGGTTCTCAATCAGGGACAGCTATCTATCGTTGTCTCTGATTGAGAACCATACTTGGGTACCCTTTCCCCCACCTGTTTTGTGGGAAGTTGACCTTGTTCAGGGCACATAGAACAAAACCAAACCGTGAAGCTTTGGGCTTTGTTTTGTCGGCGTCATTTTGTCATTTTTACTGGTTGTGTCTGGATCCATAGTTATTTACTAGTGGTGTCTGGATCCATTGTATTTATCAGGGATCAAGGTAAGACCCGGATGCAGACACATCGAATTGACAGGGGCAGGCAATAGACAGGTCAAGGCAGGCAGGGGTCAGTAAACCAGAGGTGGGGCAAAGGTACAGGTAGCAGGCAGGCTCAGGGTCAGGGTAGGCAGAGGACAACAATTCAGAGGTGGGGCAAAGGTACAGGTCTGCAGGCAGGCTCAGGGTCAGGCAGAGTAGTCAGGCAGGCGAGCTCAGAGTCAGGACAGGCAAGGGTCAAAACCAGGAGGGTGTGAAAAGGAGACTGGGAAAGCAGGAGCTGTTAACATAAATCTGAATAAACATGTTTATCAACATAAACAATGTGTCCATGGCCCTGTGACCTGTCACCTGACATCAAGGCTTTGGATAAAAAAGTGGCTGAGTGTTGAACATCATGGGAGGAAATACACTGATACTCATAAACCATCTCCTTCTCTTCCAAAGCTTTACCTGCCTATGGCCTCCACAATGACTTACTCACGTTGTAACTTTATACCTTTTGAGGATTTGATTGATTTACAAATTGTGTTCAAATGTGTGGCAGTCATTTTGCTATATGTTCAATAAACGACTACCGCCCCGTAGCACTCACATCCGTCATCATGAAGTGCTTTGAGAGACTAGTCAAGGACCATATCACCTCCACCCTACCTGACACCCTTGACCCACTCCAATTTGCTTACCGCCCAAATAGGTCCACAGACGATGCAATCTCAACCACACTGCACACTGCCCTAACCCATCTGGACAAGAGGAATACCTATGTGAGAATGCTGTTCATCGACTACAGCTCGGCATTCAACACCATAGTACCCTCCAAGCTCGTCATCAAGCTCGAGACCCTGGGTCTCGACCCCCGCCCTGTGCAACTGGGTACTGGACTTCC
Organism: Oncorhynchus tshawytscha; assembly: GCF_018296145.1. NCBI lineage: Eukaryota > Metazoa > Chordata > Actinopteri > Salmoniformes > Salmonidae > Oncorhynchus > Oncorhynchus tshawytscha. The sequence continues at coordinate 16,099,763 of NC_056433.1, forward strand.
TGACGGGCCGCCCCAGGTGGTGAGGGTAGGCAACAACATCTCCTCCCCGCTGATCCTCAACACTGGGGCCCCACAAGGGTGCGTTCTGAGCCCTCTCCTGTACTCCCTGTTCACCCACGACTGCGTGGCCATGCACGCCTCCAACTCAATCATCAAGTTTGCGGACGACACAGTGGTAGGCTTGATTACCAACAACGACGAGACGGCCTACAGGGAGGAGGTGAGGGCCCTCGGAGTGTGGTGTCAGGAAAATAACCTCACACTCAACGTCAACAAAACTAAGGAGATGATTGTGGACTTCAGGAAACAGCAGAGGGAACACCCCCATCCACATCGATGGAACAGTAGTGGAGAGGGTAGCAAGTTTTAAGTTCCTCGGCATACACATCACAGACAAACTGAATTGGTCCACTCACACAGACAGCATCGTGAGGAAGGCGCAGCAGCGCCTCTTCAACCTCAGGAGGCTGAAGAAATTCGGCTTGTCACCAAAAGCACTCACAAACTTCTACAGATGCACAATCGAGAGCATCCTGGCGGGCTGTATCACCGCCTGGTATGGCAACTGCACCGCCCTCAACCGTAAGGCTCTCCAGAGGGTAGTGAGGTCTGCACAACGCATCACCGGGGGCAAACTACCTGCCCCACAGGACACCTACACCACCCGATGCTACAGGAAGGCCATAAAGATCATCAAGGACATCAACCACCCGAGCCACTGCCTGTTCACCCCGCTGCCATCCAGAAGGCGAGGTCAGTACAGGTGCATCAAAGCTGGGACCGAGAGACTGAAAAACAGCTTCTATCTCAAGGCCATCAGACTGTTAAACAGCCACCACTAACATTGAGTGGCTACTGCCAACACACTGTCAATGACACTGACTCTACTCCAGCCACTTTAATCATGGGAATTGATGGGAAATGATGTAAATATATCACTAGCCACTTTAAACAATGCTACCTTATATAATGTTACTTACCCTACATTGTTCATCTCATATGCATACGTTGATACTGTACTCTATATCATCGACTGCATCCTTATGTAATACATGTATCACTAGCCACTTTAACTATGCCACTTGGTTTACATACTTATCTCATATGTATATACTGTACTCGATATCATCTACTGTATCTTGCCTATGCTGCTCTGTACCATCACTCATTCATATATCCTTATGTACATATTCTTTATCCCCTTACACTGTGTATGACAGTAGTTTTTTTTTTTGGAATTGTTAGTTAGATTACTTGCTCGTTATTACTGCATTGTCGGAACTAGAAGCACAAGCATTTCGCTACACTCGCATTAACATCTGCTAACCATGTGTATGTGACAAATAAAATTTGATTTGATTTGATTTGATGATTTAACATTTAATTTAAGAGCAAGCATAGTATGTATCATCCGTTTATATGGCAGATGACATCTACAATTTGTTAGCAATCTAAATCTCAGGCTATGCTGGCTATACATATATATGTGAATATTTGCGTATAACTTATCTGCACATTTTTTTCACTTCTCCGTAATTACCCCAATATAGGGATGATGTATGCAAACTAGCAGATTTGTAACAATGAGGAAGCTTCTGTGCTGTTGAACTTAGTGCATGTGAAGTTCAGACATCAAAACTCACACTTGACAACATTTTACATGCAAAAAAGTTTAAGATTTTTCAAATGTACAGAGTGACAGCATAACTTCTTATTGCATTGTCTGACCTTATCTGGGTGGAAGGTTAGATCTGAGGCCTTGTGTTGTGCAGTCGCTCCCATTAGTCTAGTCAAACCACCCATCATGTTGACTGTGGAAAACATATACAAATACTAACTACCTCTAATAAAATAGTAATTCCTTTAATCAAAGACAACACTTTCCTTTTATGCACATTTGTTCATTTAATTTCATATTTATTTGTTGTGGGTACATCTGGCTCAGACACTTCATCAAATACTGGTGTTTTATGTGGAAAATGATCCATTCTGCTTTTCAGAACTTTCATCACAATTAATTTTTATTTCCCCCTTCATTGCCCAATATCCAGGATTGTTAACTATGCCAGGCGGCTGAGACAGCCTGCAATTGTGGAAAGGAAGGACCAAACCTCAACCACCACAGCTCAAAATACAGTATCTATCATTTGCATGTCACTGACCTAATCCACTTTCAAAGTCAAAACAATGAGTAGGATCAAGTTAAGAGTTTGTCAAATTTAGTTGCATATATGGGGTATTTGAATTTTATTTTGGATGAAATCAGTTTTATAGTATCTATATGAACTTAAGGTTGTGCTGTACGTATTCATAATACAACCAGCTACTGTATGCCTTAAACCTAGAGATATAAAAATGTTACAGTACTCCTAAGTATGAGTTATTTAATGATTGGGTAATTGTCTTGACATTTAAATGGGATTTTTCTAGTTACGCAATTAAATACGTGCCAATTAAATCAGTCCATCTCTAAGCAACAGGCAGGAACAAACACTGACTAGGCCAGTGAACTCAATAGATGCTGATTTATGGTCACAGATAATTTCCTAAGCTCTCATTTCCAATGCTCCTACTGTTACAGAACTTGTATAGTGTCATATAGGATGGACATGAAGCTGGTCTTGTGTCCTACCATACGTGTCATAAATCTGTAAGTTTAGGAGTACTTATACAGTAATACAAGCAGATAGACATGTTTTATCTTTGGAAAATACTAGTTACCTTCTATAACATTTATGTTTAATGTTTTGAAGTTTCATGATCCTTACCTCACTCCTCTTAAACCTCTCACAACACAGGCGCTGAGTTGAACTGTCCCTATAGGCCTGTTTAGACACTCATCCAACAGTTCACAACGTTTTGGACGAGGAAATTAAAAAATTAAAGTATTTGTTCCCTAAGGCCTTTTCTTATTGCCTGGAGATGGTGGTGATAAGAAGTGTCCATCCTCATTAGACATGAACCATTCCAAAGTCACCTCTGGCTCGGTTGAAACCTCTGACGTTGTTAAGTGAAAGAAAAGTGTTTACGTTTTATTTTGCTGTTAAAAGAATACTGAGGGTTTGTCAGCCGAGAAACTGACTTCCTATTAAACACTTCAAGACATTTCAAACATCAATATAATGTAACGGAAACATGCGGTCTCTCCTTCACTGCAGCCGAAGTGAGTAAGACATTTAAACGTGTTAACCCTCGCAAGGCTGCAGGCCCAGACGGCATCCCCAGCCGCGCCCTCAGAGCATGCGCAGACCAGCTGGCCGGTGTGTTTACGGACATATTCAATCAATCCCTATACCAGTCTGCTGTTCCCACATGCTTCAAGAGGGCCACCATTGTTCCTGTTCCCAAGAAAGCTAAGGTAACTGAGCTAAACGACTACCGCCCCGTAGCACTCACATCCGTCATCATGAAGTGCTTTGAGAGACTAGTCAAGGACCATATCACCTCCACCCTACCTGACACCCTTGACCCACTCCAATTTGCTTACCGCCCAAATAGGTCCACAGACGATGCAATCTCAACCACACTGCACACTGCCCTAACCCATCTGGACAAGAGGAATACCTATGTGAGAATGCTGTTCATCGACTACAGCTCGGCATTCAACACCATAGTACCCTCCAAGCTCGTCATCAAGCTCGAGACCCTGGGTCTCGACCCCGCCCTGTGCAACTGGGTACTGGACTTCCTGACGGGCCGCCCCCAGGTGGTGAGGGTAGGCAACAACATCTCCTCCCCGCTGATCCTCAACACTGGGGCCCCACAAGGGTGCGTTCTGAGCCCTCTCCTGTACTCCCTGTTCACCCACGACTGCATGGCCATGCACGCCTCCAACTCAATCATCAAGTTTGCGGACGACACAACAGTGGTAGGCTTGATTACCAACAACGACGAGACGGCCTACAGGGAGGAGGTGAGGGCCCTCGGAGTGTGGTGTCAGGAAAATAACCTCACACTCAACGTCAACAAAACTAAGGAGATGATTGTGGACTTCAGGAAACAGCAGAGGGAACACCCCCATCCACATCGATGGAACAGTAGTGGAGAGGGTAGCAAGTTTTAAGTTCCTCGGCATACACATCACAGACAAACTGAATTGGTCCACTCACACAGACAGCATCGTGAGGAAGGCGCAGCAGCGCCTCTTCAACCTCAGGAGGCTGAAGAAATTCGGCTTGTCACCAAAAGCACTCACAAACTTCTACAGATGCACAATCGAGAGCATCCTGGCGGGCTGTATCACCGCCTGGTATGGCAACTGCACCGCCCTCAACCGTAAGGCTCTCCAGAGGGTAGTGAGGTCTGCACAACGCATCACCGGGGGCAAACTACCTGCCCTCCAGGACACCTACACCACCCGATGCTACAGGAAGGCCATAAAGATCATCAAGGACATCAACCACCCGAGCCACTGCCTGTTCACCCCGCTGTCATCCAGAAGGCGAGGTCAGTACAGGTGCATCAAAGCTGGGACCGAGAGACTGAAAAACAGCTTCTATCTCAAGGCCATCAGACTGTTAAACAGCCACCACTAACATTGAGTGGCTACTGCCAACACACTGTCAATGACACTGACTCTACTCCAGCCACTTTAATCATGGGAATTGATGGGAAATGATGTAAATATATCACTAGCCACTTTAAACAATGCTACCTTATATAATGTTACTTACCCTACATTGTTCATCTCATATGCATACGTTGATACTGTACTCTATATCATCGACTGCATCCTTATGCAATACATGTATCACTAGCCACTTTAACTATGCCACTTGGTTTACATACTTATCTCATATGTATATACTGTACTCGATATCATCTACTGTATCTTGCCTATGCTGCTCTGTACCATCACTCATTCATATATCCTTATGTACATATTCTTTATCCCCTTATACTGTGTATAAGACAGTAGTTTTTTTGGAATTGTTAGTTAGATTACTTGTTCGTTATTACTGCATTGTCGGAACTAGAAGCACAAGCATTTCGCTACACTCGCATTAACATCTGCTAACCATGTGTATGTGACAAATAAAATTTGATTTGATTTGATTTGTACGGTTCCAAAAGCTGATAATAAAGTGGATAGTGAACTTGCTGTATGCATTTGATTCATAGTCTGCCATAAATGTAACTATGGCTGCTCTGTTCAAATGAACTATGGCAGCCAAAAACTAAGCTAAAGAATCACTCTTTTGATTTATATTCATACTCAAGTAAATGTCACAAATATTACCGAAGGTGGCTCCCCTTCTTGTTCGGGTGGCGCTGAGAGGTAACTGGCTGGCTATTCACAATTCGACGATTTCGTGGAAACAGGGAGCTCTCCAGGGGTGGTCTGATGAGTGTTCAGGCAGGTGTGTAGGAGTTTCCATCGGTGCGACAGCGGTGGAGAGTCCAGACCAGGTTTCCACCGTGCGCATTCCCGCTGAGTATGCCGATTTGGCTATCGCTTTCAGTAAAAAGAAAGCGACCCAATTACCACCCCATCGACAGGGGGATTGCGTGATAAACCTCAGGATAAACGCTGCACTCCCCAGGAGTCATGTGTATCCTTTATCCCAGGAGGAGACGTTGGCTATGGAGACATATGTCACGGAAGCTCTGGGACAGGGGTACATTCAGCCCTCTAAGTCACCCGTCTACACAAGTTTCTTTTTTGTGAAGAAAAAGGATGGTGGTTTGCGTCCGTGTATTGATTATCGAGGTCTCAATTCCATCACGGTGGGTTTTAGTTACCCACTACCTCTCATCGCTACGGCAGTGGAATCATTTCACGGAGAGCAGTTCTTCACGAAACTGGATCTCAGGAGCGCGTATAATCTGGTGCGTATTCGGGAGGGAGATGAGTGGAAAACCGCGTTTAGTACCACATCTGGCCATTATGAGTACCTCGTCATGCCGTACGGGTTAAAGAATGCTCCAGCTATCTTCCAATCCTTTGTTGACGAGATTCACAGAGACCTGTGTGGTGGTGCATATTGACGATATTTTGATCTACTCTGCTACACGCACCGCGCATGTGTCTCTGGTGCGCTAGGTTCTTGGGCGACTGCTGGAGCATGACCTGTACGTGAAGGCGGAGAAATGTGAGTTTTCCAAACGAGCCGTTTCCTTCCTGGGTTATCGCATTTCCAGCTCGGGGGTGGTAATGGAGGGTGACCGCGTCACGGCCGTGCGTAATTGGCCGACTCCGACCACGGTAAAGGAGGTGCAGCGGTTCTTAGGGTTTGCCAATTTCTACCGGAGGTTTATCCGGGGTTTTGGTCAGGTAGCAGCTCCTATTACCTCACTGCTGAAGGGTGGGCCGGTGCGTTAGCAGTGGTCAGCAGAGGCGGATAGAGCTTTCCGTAGGTTGAAGGCACTGTTCACGAGGCGCCGGTGTTGGCGCATCCGGACCCTTCTTTGGCGTTCATAGTAGAGGTGGACGCATCCGAGGCTGGGGTTGGAGCGGTGCTCTCACAGCACTCGAGTACGCCACCGAAGCTCCGCCCCTGTGCTTTTTTTTCGAAGAAGCTCGGGCCAGCGGAGCAGAATTATGATGTGGGGGACGGAGTTGTTGGCTATGGTTAAGGCCCTGAAGGTGTGGAGACACTGGCTTGAGGGGGCTAAGCACCCTCTCCTCATCTGGACTGGAGTATATTCGATCAGCTAGGAGACTGAATCCTCGTCAGGCAAGGTGGGCCATGTATTTCACCAGATTTCGTTTTATGATCTCATATCGACCAGGTTCCCTCAACACTAAAGGCCCATGCGCTGTCCCGCCTCTATGACACTGAGGACCGGTCCATCGATCCTACTCACATCATTCCGGCGGCTAAGCTGGTGGCACCAGTAGTATGGGAGGCGGACTCGGACATCGAGTGGGCGCTAAGGGAGGAACCTGCGCCTCCACAGTGTTTGGAGGGTCGTAGGTACGTGCCACTCGCTGTTCATGATCAATTGATTCGATGGGCTCATAGTAAACCCTCGTCGGGTCACCCGGGTATTTCAAGGACAGTGCGAGGTCTTAGGGGGAAGTACTGGTGGCCCACCTTGGTGAGGGATGTGCGATTCTATGTCTCCTCCTGTTCGGTGTGCGCCCAGAGTATGGCTCCTAGGCACCTGCCACGAGGGAAGTTACAACCCCTCCCCGTTCCACAACGGCCGTGGACCCATCTATCGGTGGATTTTCTTACGGACCTTCCCTCCTCTCAGGGAAAAACGACGGTCCTGGTCGTTGTGGATCAGTTCTCTAAGTCCTGCCATCTTATCCCGTTGCCCAGTCTCCCTACGGCCCTGCAGACTGCGGAGGCTCTTTTCACCCATGTCTTCCGGCACTACGGGGTGCCCGAGGATATTGTTTCTGATCGGGGTCCCCAGTTTACCTCCCGAGTGTGGAGGACATTTATGGAACGTCTGGGGGTCTCGGTCAGCCTGACCTCGGGGTATCACCCGGAGAGTAATGGGCAAGTGGAGAGAGTGAACCAGGAGGTGGGTAGGTTTCTGCGGTCGTATTGCCAGGACCGGCCAGGGGAGTGGGCGAGATACATCCCCTGGGCTGAAATGGCCCAGAATTCACTAAGCCACTCCTCTACCAACATGTCACCGTTTCAGTGCGTGTTGGGGTACCAGCCGGTCCTGGCACCATGGCATCAGAGCCAGACCAAGGCTCCTACGGTGGAGGAGTGGGTGCAGCGCTCTAAGGAGACCTGGAGGGCCGTCCAGGAGTCATTACGTCAGGCGAGTGGACGGCAGAAGAAGAGCGTTGACCGTCACTGCAGTGAGGCCCCCGTGTTTGCACCGGGGGACAGGGTCTGGCTCTCGACCCGAAACCTGCCCCTTCGCTTGCCCTGCCGGAAGCTGGGTCCGCAGTGTGTAGGGCCATTTAACGTCCTGAGGAGAATAAACGAGGTTTGTTATCGATTATTACTTCCTTCGTATTCTAGCATTAACCCCTCGTTTCATGTGTCTCTCCTCAGGCCGGTAGGTAGCTGGCCCCATGCAGGAAGGTGAGGTTCCGGAGGTCCCTCCGCCCCCTCTGGACATCGAGGGGTCCCCGGCGTACACGATACGAGCGATTCTGGACTCAAGACGCCAGGTGAGGGGCCTGCAGTACCTCGTTGACTGGGAGGGGTACGGTCCGGAGGAGAGGTCCTGGATCCCGGTGGGGGATATTCTGGATCCATCCATGGAGAGACTTCCATCGCCTCCATCCGGATCGCCCTGCGCCTCGGCCCCCGGGTCATCCCCGAGGCCGGGCGTCGGTGCGCTGCGGGAGCGTCACGAATATTACCGAAGGTGGCTCCCCTTCTTGTTCGGGTGGCGCTCGTCGTCGCCGGTCTACTAGCTGCCACCGATCCTTTGTTCCGTGTTCGTTTGGTTTTGTCTAATTGTTTTCACCTGTTCATTGTTTGGTTGTTAGGGTGGTGTTATTTAAGTTTGTTTAGCCCGCTTCTGTTTGTGCGGGCTTGTTCTTCTGTATTTGAGAGAGGTGTTAGTGTTTTGTTGGGTTTTCTCGCTGTCCTGGTATTTTTATCTAAGGGTACTTATTGTAGTAATAGTTACGCCTGTGTTGGGTATAACTATTTTGTTATTTTTTGATTTTGGACATTAAAGCGTGTTTTTTCCCGCATCCTTTGCTCTCTGCACCTGACTCCACACTCATTCACTCATTGAGCGTTACAGTAAAAGTCTGATGAAAGGCATTTTATTTATTGAATGCATGTAGTATTTGTGGGTAGATGCAAGTAAGAGTACAGATTTTTTTTTTTTAAGTGATCAATCTTCCGCTTATACAATCTGTCCTTGAAGCATTCATTATGAGTCCTAGAGGGGAGAATTTAGCTGAAAGCTGGATAGTCCAAGAAGTCTTGGAGAACCTGGAAAGTCCATGCTAATATATTTTATATCTTGACATTGTGCTAAAAGCCTGTTTATGTGTATACCAAACTAAAGTAAGTTACAGTATATACTTGTATTTCAGTTCTGAATTTACATGAAAATAGCAGCAAAGGATACATTAGCAATTTTAGCTGGTAAAGCTCTTAACTTCTTATGGCTGGTGGGTAGTATTGAGTAGCTTGGATGAATAAGGTGCCGAGAGTAAACTGCCCTCTACTGAGGCCCAGAAGCTAAGATATGCATATTATTTGTAGATTTGGATAGACAACACTCTGAAGTTTCTAAAACTGTTTGAATGATGTCTGTGAGTACAACAGAACTGATATCGCAAGGAAAAACCTGAGAAAAATCCAACCAGGAAGTGGGAAATCTGAGGTTTGTAGGTTCTCAAGTCTTTCCCTATCCAATATACAGTGTAAAATTTGGTCCGATTGCACTTCATGAGGCTTCCACTAGATGTCAACAGTCTTTAGAACCTCGTTTTAGGCTTCTACTGTGAAGGGGGAGCAAATAAGAGCTGTTTGAACCAGGTGTCTGGCAGAATGCCATGAGCTAAGTCTCGCGTCGTGAGCACGAGCTCTGTTCCTTTTAATTTCTAAAGACAAAAGGAATTGTCCGGTTGGAATATTATTGAAGATTTATGATAAAAACATCTTATAGATTGATTCTATACATCGTTTGACATGTTTCTACGAACTGTAATGGAACTGTCATCTGAACTAAGAGCCTGCGCCTTGGGAATGTGGATTTGTGAACTAAACGTGCAAACAAAAAGGAGGTATTTGGACATACATGGACTTTATCGAACAAAACAAACATTTATTGTGGAACTGGGATTCCTGGGAGTGCATTCCGATGAAGATCAAAGGTAAGTGAATATTTATAATGCTATTTCTGACTTCTGTTGACTCCACAACATGGCGGGTATCTGTATGGCTTGTTTTGGTCTCAGATTATTCCATGGTGTGCATTCGCTGTAAAGCGTTTTTGAAATCTGACAGCGGTTGCAGAGAAGTAGAAGTATATCTTTACTTCCATGCATAACACTTGTATTTTCATCAACATTTATGATGAGTATTTCTGTAAATTGATGTGGCTCTCTGCAAAATCACCGTATGTTTTGGAAGCAAAACTTTACTGAACATAATGTGCCAATGTAAACTGACATTTTTGGATATAAATATGAGATTTATCGAACAAAACATACATGTATTGTGTAACATGAAGTCCTATGAGTGTCATCTGATGAAGATCAAAGGTTAGTGATTAATTTTCTCTCCATTTCTGCTTTTTGTTACTCCTCTCTTTGGCTGGAAAAATGGCTGTGTTTTTCTGTGACGAGGCACTGACGTAACATAATCGCATGGTATGCTTTGTCGTAAAGCCATTTTGAAATCGGACACTTAAAATGGTGTGTAATACTTGTATGTTTGTTGAATTTTAATTATGAGATTTCTGTTGTTTGAATTTGGCTTCCTGCACTTTCACTGGCTGTTGTCAAATCGATCCCGTTAACGGGATTTCAGCCGTAAGAAGTTTTAAAGGTAAAGTTCCTATACAGTAACGCCTCAATGAGGTTTGGAGGAGCACCTTGATGGATCCTTAGTGGATTAAAACATTGTGTGTATGTTGTACTATGGAAATGTCTCCATGTCTTCCTGTCTTTGATGTTGGAGGCAATAAAGGGAGGCCTGGGAAAGGGGGAAAAAGTTTGATGGGCCATGTGGACTCTGAGGACCTCTCAAGCACTGTGAAGAATATTGGCAGTTCACATGAGGAAGAGCTCAAATTGGATTTCATTCATTTCAGAATTTGACCAGGAAAGGCTGGGTTTGATTAAATAAAAATAACATAATTGGTACATGTGAAAAACCAGCAGCTGGACAATATTTAAACATTCTGTCCTGAATGTGAAGAAGCATCCACTTGGCTGACAAAGAGATGACTGATAAAAGAAAACGATGAGAAAAAGTGACAGCAAATCTAACTCAGATGTCCATTCGAGCGAGTTTGAGAGAATTTTGAAGCTTCCAGTGATAATCAGATCATGGATGCTAATTCTAAAACTGCCTCAGATGGGACTGACAAACCATTGAATGTAGGTTCCTATTGAAGACTGGAGAGATACACATTGTCATTATACAAATTATACACATTATACAAAGCATTACATGGGCTTGCTCCTACCTATCTCTGATTTGGTCCTGCTGTACATACCTACACGTACGCTACGGTCACAAGACACAGGCCTCCTAATTGTCCCTAGAATTTCTAAGCAAACAGCTGGAGGCAGGGCTTTCTCCTATAGAGCTCCATTTTTATGGAACGGTCTGCCTACCCATGTCAGAGACGCAAACTCGGTCTCAACCTTTAAGTCTTTACTGAAGACTCATCTCTTCAGTGGGTCATATGATTGAGTGTAGTCTGGCCCAGGAGTGGGAAGGTGAACGGAAAGGCTCTGGAGCAACGAACCGCCCTTGCTGTCTCTGCCTGGCCGGTTCCCCTCTTTCCACTGGGATTCTCTGCCTCTAACCCTATTACAGGGGCTGAGTCACTGGCTTACCGGGGCTCTCTCATGCCGTCCCTGGAAGGGGTGCGTCACCTGAGTGGGTTGATTCACTGATGTGGTCATCCTGTCTGGGTTGGCAACCCCCTTGGGTTGTGCCATGGCGGAGATCTTTGTGGGCTATACTCAGCCTTGTCTCAGGATGGTAAGTTGGTGGTTGAAGATATCCCTCTAGTGGTGTGGGGGCTGTGCTTTGGCAAAGTGGGTGGGGTTATATCCTTCCTGTTTGGCCCTGTCCGGGGGTGTCCTCGGATGGGGCCACAGTGTCTCCTGACCCCTCCTGTCTCAGCCTCCAGGATTTATGCTGCAGTAGTTTGTGTCGGGGGGCTAGGGTCAGTTTGTTATATCTGGAGTACCTCTCCTGTCCTATTCGGTGTCCTGTGTGAATCTAAGTGTGCGTTTTCTAATTCTCTTTCTCTCTCTCGGAGGACCTGAGCCCTAGGACCATGCCCCAGGACTACCTGGCATGATGACTCCTTGCTGTCCCCAGTCCACCTGACCGTGCTGCTGCTCCAGTTTCAACTGTTCTGCAATAATAATAATAATAATAATAATAATAATAATAATAATAATAATAATAATAATAATTATACGACCCTGCTGGTCATTTATGAACATTTGAACATCTTGGCCATGTTCTGTTATAATCTCCACCCGGCACAGCCAGAAGAGGACTGGCCACCCCTCATAGCCTGGTTCCTCTCTAGGTTTCTTCCTAGGTTTTGGCCTTTCTAGGGAGTTTTTCCTAGCCACCGTGCTTCTACACCTGCATTGCTTGCTGTTTGGGGTTTTAGGCTGGGTTTCTGTACAGCACTTTGAGATATCAGCTGATGTACGAAGGGCTATATAAATACATTTGATTTTATGTCAATCCTATTTAGCCTTTCGGGAGACTTTATAGACCTGGGATAAGCAGCTATAAGACTTCTACAACAGGTAAAATCAGTGGGCTTCACCACGAGCCCCAAATTATTGTGGCCTATGGCGACCTCCAGGGCACATTCCAGTTCAACTTTATTGCAGTCATGATGCGCAGATTATCAGACCTCACAGATTAGACCTAAGCAGAGAGATATCATTATCCATAGGTACAATTGAAAAAAACAATGTATTGTGGCCTACATGCAAGCTCCAAGTCCAAGGCCATTTCCACTGGTTGTTGATTATCTGTAATTATTGTTTGGTCGGGGAAGTTTCCAAAATTTCCTGACAATGGTTAGGGCATAATTACCAGTCATGACAGTCGAACCACACCAATGGTGTGCTTCATGCAAGTCTCTATTTGCCTTTGAAGCTGATTCATTAAATATATTTGTTAACATGATTCATAGTAAGACAATCCTAAACAAAATTGTCTTGGTCTGTACTTGATACATTTTCCATGGCATGAGAAATAACAGTCTTACGGTATCCATATTAAAACAGTCTGAGACTAATGCTGTCATAATATGGACACCGTACAGCCCTAAACTTTGCTTTTGCTTGATATTTTTCCAAAACCTCACAGGATTTAATTTTAAAATTGCTCCCTTACATTTCCTGACCACTTATATTCTAAACTTGACAGATAATCATCTTTAAAATTGCAGACTTTATAACATTTTTAACTGCAATGCACTTCCGTCCTTGATGTTTTTATATGTACTTATATGCAATGGTCATCCCCTACACATGCTGCAGCAATCTACATCCGAAACCATATTAGCATGTCCAGTAACAGTGGTGAATCACGTGGCATTCAGTCAACAAAGAATATGACAAAGTTATGAATTGTATGTGAGAATTACATAATGACAGATACAGTTTGAAGCATGTAATCGTTTTAAATTATACCTTACATATTTGTATGGTTGCACCTGTTGAATTCTGATCACTTTAAAATGTTAAGAAATATGTCCTTTGGGCAACAACCCAATTCATACAAGCAATTATTTTTCTTGTGTTGAAATCACAGGCACACATACGCATACACACACATGCATACACACTGCAGGTTCTCTCCAAGGTTATCCTCCACCACTGCACTAGGGCAGTTTGGTGCTTCAGCTGTCATCACTTATTCTGTTAACCACAATGGGCTAAATGAGAGGAAAGGGAGGAAAGTGAGTGCACCCCTATCTGTTATTGCTCAGCATGCTCTGTGATGCCCCCTTTGCACATCATGAGAGAGAGCTCTACGCCTACATCTTGTTTGAATATACAATACCTTTGATCTGATCTTCCTTGATGTATCTAATCCTGATTTTAAATGGAATCTTTGCAATGTGTGATTGACAGTGTCCATGTACAGTACATGTGGGATCCTCACTCACCTCATGTTTACTGAATAATTAGAATTTTTAAATATTTTTTTATTTATTAAAACCAACTTCAAACTGCTAGACAACTACTTGACCGGTCGGTCGTACTGTGACAGACTTGTAAGTGATGTCAAAACATGACTGAAATTACGTAGCCTACTGTTGGATCTGTGTACAGTCTGTCTTTCCTTCTCTGGCAGCACTGCATATGAAATGCTTTCTGTCTCCTGCGTGTTACTGAAGGTTTCAGAGCCTCCAGGGATTCAGTGGAAAACTCTTTGAGGGGGGAAGTCTAACACTATTGTGGTCTTCCAAGCGGCGGTGGTTAACTGAACCTGAGAATTGACCTCCATATCATTGTCGAGACAGGAACAGGAAGTAGAAATGTGAGTGTGTTCTAGAAGAGGCCGTAATTTGAGAAATCTGTTCTGCCTCATACCTGTATTCTGTTGAGAAAACAGTTCAGTGTATGGAAAGGAACAGGATGAAGTAGGCTTGATGTGTCATACCCTCCCAGACCACCCTGATCTGACTTAGTTAAATAAAAGGTAAAATTAAAAGATAAAAAGTATAGATTCATTCACATCTTAATGGTAAACAAATTAGCTCATAATTCCAGACTTGGTGGGACTTTTGCCAATCAGGGTACATAAACAGAAGGCCAAATTTCAATTTTGTTTGATAAGGAAATAAGTCTCCATAATTCTGTGTTGATAATCATTGTCCCTTTTCTATGGCTGATATTTTTGTGATGATTCCTGGCGTTGCATCTCGATGCTAAATAGGGTTAAGAATGGTGTAGAATGGAAAAACATGAATGGCGACTGAATCATCACAATGGCTGAACAGTCATATCCCCTTCATTAGAGAATGTGACCCTTCCTTCTGCTGCTGTTGAAAAGTTAGTCCCTCTGTTCCATAGGCTTCCTCTTCGCCACATATGGTCAGAATTAGCGAGCTGGAAAGCCCCCCAATCTGGAATCTTCCCTCTGATGGATGCGACCAGGCCGACTTTCTCATCCACTGATGACACACTGATGTGTCCTGTTATGTAGTAAAACATACTCACATCAAACCTGGACCTTTTTTTCTGCTTCAGACTAAAATAAGTTAGTCCGCAGTCACAACAATCACAGTGTGCCGGAAATGTGGGCATTCATCCCTGTAGTATTAGTTCTCACAGGTGATAATGGGATTATTGTGTGTGTGTGTGTGTGTGTGTGTGTGTCATTCTACCCCAGTAAGGCTTGAATGAAACACATGTAGTTCCTCACTTTGCTCTGTGTTTGTACTGGTCACTTCATGAGCTCCTCCAACACTTGTTCCAAGTCTAGTAGACAGAGGGCTGTCAATGTTTCCTTGGAAATGAGTGCTGTGCATCATCCAGGTATAGCAATGTATAATTCACAAGACCCCCCAGACATCTCTGTATGAGCCAGTGGAATTTTTCCTGGTTCATTATAGAGCCCAAAGGACATTCTTTGAAAGTCAAACAAACCCAGAGGTGTGTTAAAGGTGGTTCTCTTGGTCTTTGGAACATATTTCCACCTGGCAGTATCTAATAGCATCATCTAATGTGGAGTGCCACTGGGATGGTTTGAGGCAGGTAAGGGATTCCTCCATTCGGAAGGTGCCAAAGCTGACAACACGGCAGTCTCTCGTAAAGTGTGATCGCTAGTTCATGAAAGTTCTTGCCATATCAAATAATTAAATCAGTGCAATAAAATGTTCACAGCATATTGTAAAATGGTGAAGATGGAGATGCAAGATGACATCCTACACTGTAGAGACGACAGCAGGGCCCTCCAGCCCTGTTCCGGGAGAGCCACAGTTTTGTAGGTTTTCCCTCCAAAACCTAATCTGGTGCAGCTGATTCTAATAATTAGCTGGTTGACAAGATGAATTAGGTTAGTTACAACTGGAGTTTGATTGAAAACCAACTGGAGGGTAGCTCTCCAGGCACAGGGTTGGAGTGAAAACCAACTGGAGGGTAGCTCTCCAGGAACAGGGTTGGAGAGCGCTGGGCCTCGTTTCCCAGATGGTTTCCCAGATGTAACTTAAGCAGTACGATGATCGTATCAGATGCATCGCTATTTACGAGGCAACTTTTAAAGAGAGTGTTTCCCAAACAGAGAGAATGTTCGCTAAGTTTTGTCGTGAGACTATGTATTGATATGAATAGGATCGAAAGAAAAGCAGCGCTGCTCTCAGATCAGCTTTCTCCATTCAAATCTTACCTTATTCCACAATACTGATGACGGATCAGCTCCTAGATAGATATTACCACTTATGGCTGCAAATAGGCTACTGAGGCGGCTTATTATGCTTACCTAATAATAAAGCACTAAATCACAGATTGGGTACATCGTTGCGTTCATGTTGTCACACATCATGAAAGACATTCAGGCAAAAATGACAGACAGTAGCCTAGTTGCAAAATAGAACTCGATTGAACATGAACGGCTCGGAAACCAGATTGCACAGTGCAGAATTCCGAGGTTGGAGTAGCCAGGAGGAAGGCATGGCCAGCCGTTGAGAAATGCTTGTTGAAGTTTTCGATTATCATGGATTTATCGGTGGTGACCGTGTTGCCTAGCCTCAGTGCAGTGGGCAGCTGGGAGGAGGTGCTATTGTTCTCCATGGACTTTAGTGTCCCAGAAAATTTTGGAGTTAGAACTACAGGACGCAAATTTCTCCTTGAAAAAGCTGGCCTTTGCTTTCCTGACTGACTGCGTGTATTGGTTCCTGACTTCCCTGAATATGATTGACATAGTTTATAGGCCCATGTTTATTATGGACCCTTAAAACAAAGTGTTACCTGAATCTTTTCATGCAGTCCTCTCAGCTTTCTTTTGAAACATAATTTTATCCTTGCCTTGTTTGTAACAGTTGCAAATACCTTTGCAACTTTGTATTTGTAGTGAACTTAGTTTTGAAGTTATCAGCAGTCAGTCAGAAAGCCTAAACATCTTAATTTTATGTTTAGCAGAGATCTTCTGTGAATAAAGTGACACGGAAGGGCAAACTATGCACTTTGGCTGCTCTAAGAGTGATCTGGATCACAAAGCTTTTTAAGAGTCACTTTACTAATGAAGGCTCTAGGAAACACCTTGGCTACCAAAGATACATCGTAAGAAGGTTCTAACGATGATCTTAACACTATGAAGGTTCTGGGAAATGAGGTCCTGGACTAAAGACTACCCCTTCTTAGGCATATCTACAAGCCTTGAGCTGTAATTTACATCTTTAGATTTGGTATCTTGTATCATGTTCTCCAAAAGGGCACGTGGATGGATGTGTTCTGTGCCTGGATTTATGTTGCTGTTTGTGTGTAACTTTGATCCTGCTGTTTTAAACCTGATCCAATTCTTCCGTCACTCCAAGCAGCAGCACCAACCATGCTGTATATTTGCCCAGCAATTGTGTAGACTTCGCATGCACACATACAGTAGTTAAATAATCAGTAGTTAAATAGTGTTGAGTTGATGACTACTACTACACAATACATTGAAAGTAAGAGGTCATAAGAAAAATCTAATTTCCTTGCTGAAATGCTCCAGCTTTCTAGGGTCAAGGGGAGGTGAATAAAACGATCTCTCATTGTTTTATAGATCTGAGCAAGAAGGGGATTTTTAGTACCTCCAGAATTATAACATGAGGGTGCAATTCATCTGGTGGAATGTCCTCCAAGTGCAGACCTCATAAAAGTAAGTTATTAAAAACAACCTCAACATTGAACTTAAAGTTGGATGCATGACCACAGGACATAGATTGAACTGCATTGTTGATTAATTGCTTGTAAGTAAGCATTTCACAGTCAAGTCTATCTTTTTATATACGGCACATGTGACAAATACAATTTGATTTGATGTTTGGCACACCGTAAAGCAACACTTTTTCCAAAGAAGCAAATAAAAACTTTTAATACTCTAACTGGTTGGATTTGCCATGGAAACTAACTAGGAAAGATGCATCATCAATTTATTTTATGACCCCAATTTTTCCTGATTCATTATTACTCTGGGTATTGTTCTAGAAATGAGGGTATGATATTAGTGGTTCAATTTACCGGAAGCTCTAGGTATATACACTGACTATACAAAACATTTTCCATGACAGACTGACCAGGTGAATCCAGATGAAAGCTACCATCCCTTATTGATGTCTCTTGTTAAATCCACTTCAAGTCGTGTAGATGAAGGGGGGAGACAGATTAAAGAAGAATTTTTAAGCCTTGAGACAATTGAGAAATTGGATTGTGTATGTGTGCCATTCAGAGCGTGAATGGGCAAGACAAAAGATGTAAATGCCTTGACACAATTGTGGGAAGCATTGGAGTCAATATGGGCCAGAATCTCTGTGGAACACTTTCGACACCTTGTCGAGTCCATGCCCCAACGAATTGAGGCTGTTCTGTTGGCAAAATGGGGAACAGAATCTAAATCTGCTCAGGTCAGCAGGTAGCCTGGTGGTTAGAGCGTTGGGTCTAACTGAAAGGTTGCTGGATTGATTCCCTGAGCTGACAAGGTAAAAATCAGTCATTCTGCCCATGAACAAGGCAGTTAACCCACTGTTCCTGGTAGGATGTCATTGTAAATAAGATGTTCTTCTTAACTGACTTGCCTATTTAAATAAAGGTTGACTAGAAACAAAAGTCATCTGATTTACCACCATAATGTTCCAACTATAAACCTGCTACAATTATGATCCTATTTTAAATCTTTCTTTAAGCAACACCTTTTGGCAATAGGCAGGACATGGGTAATCAAACTGTTTCTTTGTGGAGTGTTTGGTTAATTAGGCTGCTCATTGTTTCTTCCCGGGGGGGGATTGGTTTAATTTATGGACTTCTCTCAGGGGGGTGGTCGTTTTTATTTATGGACTGTGATATGTATTTATTATTTATTCAGATAAAAGTACAACAGCAACAGACAATACTTGGCATTAGACGGAAAGATACTGTAGAAGCCTTATATTCTAGTTTAGTCTAGACATAATCTAACAACAATCATGACTTCGATGCCAAAGTGTAAATCATTGTTGACTTGCATTAACGTCTTTTGAATTTGAATAAGACGGTTGATATTTTGTCAGTGACTTCCATTATCCCTAATCAGTACAGTATATCCAGTGATAATGTACTCTGAATTATGGAGCCTTTAATAACAGAATATTTTCATATATTATAACTACAGGGCAGGATAGAGTTTAGACTGATTGGCTACAGTGTTGTTTATGTTTAATGACCTGTGTTAAGAGTCAGCTTGTTGAAGTTCTGGATCAAAATCCATTAATATATACAGTGGGGCAAAAAAGTATTTAGTCAGCCACCAATTGTGCAAGTTCTCCCACTGAAAAAGATGAGGCCTGTAATTTTCATCATTAGGTACACTTCAACTATGACAGACAAAATGAGAAAAAAAAATCCAGAAAATCACATTGTATGATTTTTAATGAATTTATTTGCAAATTATGGTGGAAAATAAGAATTTGGTCAATAACAAAAGTTGATCAATACTTTGTTATATACCCTTTGTTGGCAATGACAGAGGTCAAACGTTTTCTGTAAGTCTTCACAAGGTTTTCACACTGTTGCTGGTATTTTGGCCCATTCCTCCATGCACATCTCCTCTAGAGCAGTGATGTTTTGGGGCTGTTGCTGGGCAACATGGACTTTCAACTCCCTCCAAAGATTTTCTATGGGGTTGAGATCTGGAGACTGGCTAGGCCACTCCAGGACCTTGAAATGCTTCTTACGAAGCCACTCCTTCGTTGCCCGGGCAGTGTGTTTGGGATCATTGTCATGCTGCAAGACCCAGCCTGAACATGTACTGGCTTAAGCAGGGGGACACATCTGGCACTGTAGGATTTGAGTCCCTGGCGGCGTAGTGTGATACTGATGGTAGGCTTTGTTACTTTGGTCCCAGCTCTCTGCAGGTCATTCACTAGGTCCACCCGTGTGGTTCTGGGATTTTTGCTCACTGTTCTTGTGATCATTTTGACCCCACGGGGTGAGATCTTGTGTGGAGCCCCAGATCGAGGGAGATTATCAGTGGTCTTGTATGTCTTCCATTTCCTAACAATTGCTCCCACAGTTGATTTCTTCAAACCAAGCTGCTTACCTATTGCAGATTCAGTCTTCCCAGCCTGGTGCAGGTCTACAATTTTGTTTCTTTGGTCTGGCCATAGTGGAGTTGAGTGTGACTGTTTGAGGTTGGGACAGGTGTCTTTTATACTGATAACAAGTTCAAACAGGTGCCATTAATACAGGTAACAAGTGGAGGACAGAGGAGCCTCTTAAAGAAGAAGTTACAGGTCTGTGAGAGCCAGAAATCTTGCTTGTTTGTAGGTGACCAAATACTTATTTTCCACCATAATTTGCAAATAAATTCATTAAAAATTCTACAATGTGGTTTTCTGGATTTTTTTTTCTCATTTTGTCTGTCATAGTTGAAGTGTACCTATGATGAAAATTACAGGCCTCTCATCTTTTTAAGTGGAAGAACTTGCACAATTGGTGGCTGACTAAATACTTTTTTGCCCCACTGTATAATATGGTAAATTAGAACATTTTACATCTTGTAAAAACATTGTGTTTTCCAGTAAGTCAAATCTTTGTGTTACTGTCACGTCCTGACCATAGAAAGCCTTTATTTTCTATGGTAGAGTAGGTCAGGGCGTGACTAGGGGGATTAGTCTAGTTTGTTTTCTATGTGGGGTTCTAGGTTGTTTTTTCTATGTTGGGGATTTGGTATGATTCCCAATTAGAGGCAGCTGGCTATCGTTGTCTCTAATTGGGGATCAAACGCAAGTAGCATTTTTTCCACCTGTGGGTTATGGGATATTGTTTATGTTTAGTTGCCTGTTAGCACTGCATTGTCGTCACGGTTCGTTTATTCTTTATCGTTTTTTTTCTTTAAGTTTCACTTTTTTTAATAAATAATGTGGAACTCAAAGTACGCTGCGCCTTGATCTGACCATTATTACGAACATTGTGACAGTTACCAACACTTTTGTAAGTGAAATTAGCCTTTTTAAAAACGGGTGGGTTTTCTTCACCAAAATAACCTTCAACTATTGACTTTTTGGCTTCGGTGCATATGTAAGACTGATCCGGTCTCTACATTCATCTTAACAATGGTCGATAAAACACTGCCAGATGGCCTAACAGAAATACAAAAGCCCTCAATTTAATGCAATTTACTTTATTGTATATTTTCATCGTATGCATAACTAATGACAAGAGAACATGTATGTTACGCTGTAAAATCTGCTAACTAATATTGATTTGGATCATTCACATGAATAAAATCCTGTGGATAATGCTTTTTTTCATTGGCAGATATTTTTATATTGAATTGTCACATTGCGAAGACTATGGACATGACACTCAAACTTCAGGAGACCAATTTTACTTTTGATTCTTGCTTGAAACTGCAAACAGAGCAAGTACTTGAAACTATTAGGCATAGTTTGGACGTGCAATCTATGATGATCAGGTGCTTTTGGAAGTTGGTTGATAACCAACATTGAATCGCTCTAGATCAATTAAACTGTTACAGGGTTGGAGTTTAAATAAATCACAGGAATTGACACCATAAGTGCAGACTCATGCCCCAAGGGACCTGTCTGTCAATCTCAGCGACATCAACAAGAGATCCTCTTAAACTTCAATCTAGATCGTCCTGGAGCAGTGGGGCTTAACTGACACCATGTCAGACTCTTCATGACATCCGTGTAGCTCATCCATCTAGGTTTGCTATGTGACAGTAATCTCTCGTGGACAGAGATCAACGTAAAAATAACTGATCACGTAGAATGTGTCAGTAATGGAATGTGTGGGATAACAAGCAGCAGTAGTTCCGGTGTTTGGGTTTTTCATCACTGGTTATTTGGACAAATCATGATTTCACAGGTGTTAGCATCTTTCGAATTTTGTCAGGTTAGTACATTCGGCCCATAACTTGCAAAGAGAGAGAGTGGAGCTTCTCGTACCGGTTCCACTCGTTGTCCAAGCATCTCTTAATCCCTTCTCTAAAACAAGTATGGCCCCACGTGAGACTTTAGTTCTGGGTTGAGTTTACATGACAGAGACTAACCTGACCAGGCAGTCTACCTCCAGTCGGGACCCCAGTGGAAAAGTAGGGATTGATAAGCACTTTGAGGCCACAGGACACAGGCACCACACAGAGCACAGAGCTCTTTTATGACCTCTAACACAGCACACAGGCGCCAGGGCTGTTAGTAGATTTGACGCCTTAGCTAGTAAACACGAACCCGAACAATTATCTCACAGTAAAATGTGCCTTATTAGATTCATTGGATACGACAAAAGCAGTTAATGAAAAGTGTCTCCAGACTTAAAGAAAAATGTTGTCTAATTAACAGTGGTGACAATTATGTGTGAGGATGAACCTGTTATTGAGCTAATTCTGAAGTGGTGGTCCACGAGTAAGAAGCGTATTTGTTAACCTCCAAAGAAATCATAGCCTAAATCTGCAAACGATCTGCAAACGACAAGTAACTTGTGCTAAACACATGTTGAAGGCATTTGGCAAACCTGCCGTTGAATTAAACAAATAGCTCTCGAATAGCTCCTATTAAACAAATTGTGAAATCCAGTGTTATTCCCAATTTAAACCATCACAGGAGCCACAGCTTAACCCCTGCCCTCGCCAGGCTTTGCTTAAAAAAAAACGGTTTTATTCCATCTAAATAACTGCAAGTATGAGACAAATGTCCTTTCATTTGTAATGGTTTTCCACAAATGGGCAAAGAATCATAGCGACATATGCACTACCTGAATCAGCATTAAGTTATTCAGTCTGCCTTTGTTAGGATTAACGCAGAGAAGCCAAAGACATCTGCTTTGATGTATTGAAATCAGTTGGAAAGAGCTGGCGGTGTGATGGGGGGATTCCTTCATTACAGAAGCAAATGTTTCCACTGACATCATGTCCACTTTCAACACAGAAAGACGTCATGTCCACTTTCAACACAGAAAGCATAAAGCCGGTGGATTTTCTCCTGTTCCAGTCCCCGGAGATCTCACCTGAGCACTTACGGCCTCAATCAGAACCAGCTGAAGTTACCTTTGCCATACCTTTACCTTGTCCCCCAAATAACACCACCCCTCTACCAAATGCTAACTGCTTTAAGTTCATTGATCATACACATTTAGCACTTTTGAGTACCCAGGTTCACACACACCAATGTTGTCTTTCATACTGATAGTTAGCCTTTTACTGCAGTGGACAAAATCAGGGTTACAGTGTTTCTTGGTAGTCTTAAACAAATCTTCTTTAAAACAAAAGTATACACCTCACACACATGGTTATGGGCTTAAAAAAAAAAGACACCTGTACCATGTCAGACAGAGTTGAAATGTATTACATTGAGTTTGCATCCCAATAGTGCACAATATATACAGTGCATTCAGAATGCATTCAGACCCCTGAAATATCACATTTACATACGTTTCTCCCATTCTTCTCTACAGATCCTGTCAAGCTCTGTCAGGTTGGATGGGGAGCGTCCCTGCACAGCTATTTTTAGGTCTCTCCAGAGATGTTTGATCGGGTTAAAATCCGGACTCTGGCTGGGCCACTCAAGGACATTTCCCTTGATCCTGATTAGTCTCCCAGTCCCTGCCTCTGAAAAACATCCCTACAGCATGATGCTGGCACCAACATGCTTCACCGCAGGGATTGTGCCAGGCTTCCTCCAGACGTGACGCTTGGCATTCAGGCCAAATAGTTCAATCTTGGTTTCATCAGACCAGAGAATCTTGTTTCTCATGGTCTGAGAGTCCATTAGGTGCCTTTTGGCAAAGTCTAAGCTGGCTGTCATGTGCCCTTCACTGGGGTGGCAGGGTAGCCTAGTGGTTAGAGCGTTGGACTAGTTACGGAAAGGTTGCAAGTTCAAATCCTCGAGCTGACAAGGTACAAATCTGTTGTTCTGCCCCTGAACAGGCAGTTAACTCACTGTTCCTAGGCTGTCATTGAAAATAAGAATTTGTTCTTAACTGACTTGCCTCGTTAAATAAAAAGGTAAAATAAAAAAATGACAGGAGTGGCTTCAGTCTGGCCACTCTACCATAAAGGCCTGATTACAGAGATGAGAGATGGTTGTCCTTATGAAAGGTTCTCCCATCTCCACTGTCAGAGTGACCATTGGGTTCTTGGTCACCTCCCTGACCAAGTCCCCTCTCCCCCAATTGCTCAGTTTGGCTAGTTGGCCACCTCTAGGAAGAGTGTTGGTTGTTCCAGACTTCCATTTAAGAGTGGAGGCCACTGTGTTCTTGGGGACCTTCAATGCTGCAGACATTTTTTGGTAACCCAGGTCTGTCTCGACGCTCAACGTCAACAAAACAAAGGAGATTATCGTGGACTTCAGGAAACAGCAGCGTAACCCTATCCACATCAACGGGACAGTAGTTTTTGCTCTGACATTCACTGTCAACTGGACCTTGTATAGACAGGTGTGTGCCTTTCCAAATCATGTCCAATCAGTTTAATTTTCCACAGATGGACTCCAATCAAGTTGTAGAAATATCTCAAGGGTGATTAATGGAAACAAGATTCACCTGAGCTCAATTTCAAGTCTCATAGCAAAGGGTCTGAATACTTTTGTAAATATGGTATTTCTGTATTTTTATACATTTGCAAACATCTCTAAAACCAGTTTTTACTTTCTTATTGTGGGGTATTGTGTGTAGATTGAGGGGAAACATTTGTTTAATCCATTTAATGTAACATGTGGAAAAAGTCAAGGTATTTGAATAAATTCCGAATGCACTGTAAACGTCTCCACCAGGGACAACATTGTATTCATTTGATGTTATTAAAGCTGATTAAGTGACCATCAGCATCTTATTGACCATCTTATTTAATGCAGAACAGCATTTGCCTGGCTACCCATCGACATCTCTCCAGCCAAACGCCACGCCCACTGTTTCTTCTCCATTATGAGTCTGGATTTGATATGACTTCTCGAATGCAATCACATTCAATGGGTTTGGCCAGAGCCTGAACACACATGGCTTTGATACTCTGGTTAGATATTATCCAATTCTGATGACTTGTTTTGTACAATGCCCCTCACTTTGACATAGGCAAAGTGACGACTTCTATGATGGCAGTCTGACTAAATGTAAGGTTTGTAGCTCAAGGTAGACAGAGCAGCAGAGTTAAATTCAGTATGAGTTCTCAGACAAGAACAGCATGCAGGCCTACTCAATAATTACAGGATGTCTACTAGTGAAAAGGAATTTCTGTCCCATTTTGTTCTGTGATTTTTCCCCCCCCCGTACTATTCAGGTCCCACAACACTTCTATAACCCTGACAAAGTTCCTGTCTAGCCTGAAGAAGAAAAATAACCTGTCCCGTGGTCCTTTTAACACATAAAAATCAGAAATGACTTCCTCTGTTAGTTACTTGTCTGTCTGTCCACCTTGCCTACACTCTGCTGCACATGAGGGAACTGTTAGCTAACTACTTTTTGTTGACTGCTCATTTGGGATGCAACCCTAAAAGTTTCACACCCATTAAAAAGATGCGCAACGCTTCTGTTCAAGACCATCTTCAAATTAAAACATTAGACCAATTTTGGGGTGTAAACTTAGTCAATGGTAAAGGGTGAACGTAACCATGCTCTAAATCCACTCCAGAGATTCCACTTGCTAACAAGCTAGGCTAACAGGAAAGCTAACAGTAAGAGGCTAGCTAACAGACTAGCTAGCTAACAGACTAGCTAGCTAACAGACTAGCTAGCTAACAGACTAGCTAGCTAACAGACTAGCTAACTAACAGACTAGCTAACTAACAGACTAGCTAACTAACAGACTAGCTAACTAACAGACTAGCTAACTAACAGACTAGCTAACTAACAGACTAGCTAACAGGATGGGCTAGGTAACAGGTAAGATAACAGGTGGTTTCCCTGGGGTTCTCCAGTTTCCTACAGTACTCCTCTCATGTCCATGTTTTGATGACATCGGGTTCCATAACTGAGACACATCATTTTTCAAATGGAGGAGAGTCCCTAAAGCAGATGTAGGTTGTAAAATGTAGCCAATGTGCTCATACAGTATGTTATTTGAATCAAAGTGTATTGGTTGTGTACACAGTTGATGGTACAACGGAATTCTTATGTTACTAGCTCCTAACAATCAGTGGTGGAAAAAGTCATCATTGTCATCAATGACAAAAGGAAGCATATTAATGATGGTGCACCTCAGTGAAACTTGATAGCTATTATTTCCATGAGGGATTCCAGACAGGGCAGGCTGTCTGGTATTTGATAATAACAGACGTGGTGCTCCCAACCTTAGATCAAATGGATAAATGGAATCCACCTCCTATCCATGGTGATAAAATGTGGATGCAAACCATGCAATTGGGCATGGACTCTGACAAGGGGAAGTCCAAATTGTTTTCCACATAGCCCATCTGGAATAAGACACTTTATGTTGGTGTTTCCGATATTTTGGCAGTTACCAGTAAAACAAAATGTTAAAATGCATTTAATTTAAAATGTATTTAATGTACAGTACCAGTCAAAAGTTGACACACCTACTCATTCTAGTGTTTTTCTTTACTTTTACTATTTTCTACATTGACGAATAATAGTGAAGACATCAAAACTATGAAATAACACATATGGAATCATGTAGTAACCAAAAAAAGTGTTAAATCACAATATATTTGATATTTAAGATTCTTCAAAGAAGCCATCCTTTGCCTTGACAGCTTTGCGCATTCTTGGCATTCTCTCAACCAGCTTGAGGAATGCTTTTCCAACAGTCTTGAAGGAGTTCCCACATATGCTGAGCTCTTGTTGGCTGCTTTTCCTTCACTCTGTGGTCCAACTCATCCCAAACCATCTCAATTGGGTTGAGGTCGGGTGATTGTGGAGGCCAGATAATCTGATGCAGCACTCCATCACTCTCCTTCTTGGTCAAATATCCCTTACACAGCCTGGAGGAGTGTTGGGTCATTGTCCTGTTGAAAAACAAATGATAGTCCCACTAAGCGCAAACCAGATGGGATGGCGTACGGCTGCAGAATGCTGTGGTAGCCATGCTGGTTAAATGTGCCTTGAATTCTAAATAAATCACTGACAGTTTCAGCAGCAAAGCACCCCCACACCATCACACCTCCTCTTATGTGCTTCACGGTGGGAGCCACACATGTGGAGATCATCCAAATCACATACATGTGTTTAGCAGATGTTATTGTGAGTGTACCGAAATGCTTGTGTTTCTAGCACTAACAGTGCAATAACTAACAATACGCACAATCTAAAGTAAAGGAATTGAATTAAGAATATATAAATACTTGGACGAGCAATGTCAGGGCGGCATAGACTAAGATACAGTAGAATAGGATAGCATACAGTATATACCTATGAGATGAGTGATGCAAAATGTGTAACATTATTAAAGTGGCCAGTGATTTAAAGTATATATAGGGCAGCAGCCACTAATTTGCTAGTGATGGCTATTTAACAGTCTGGTGGCCTTGAGATAGACTGAAAAACAGCTTCTCTCGGTCCCAGCTTTAATGCACCTGTACTGACCTCGCCTTCTGGATTATAGTCGGGTGAACAGGCAGTGGTTCAGGTGGTTGTTGTCCTTGATGATCTTTTTAGCCTTCCCTTTGAAATCGTGTGCTGTAGGTGTCCTGGAGGGCAGGTAGGTTTCCCCTGGTGATGCGTTGGGCAGACAGCACCACCCTCTGGCGAGCCCTGCGGTTGTGGACGGTGCAGTTGCTGTATCAGGTGGTGATACAGCCCGACAGGATGCTCTCGATTGTGCATCTGTAAAAGTTTGTGAGGGTTGTAGGTGCCAAGCCAAATTTCTTCAGCCTCCTGAGGTTTAAGAGGCACTGTTGCACCTTCTTCACTACACTGTCTGTGTGGGTGGACCATTTCAGTTTGTCAGTGATGTGTACACCGAGGAACTTGAAGCTTTCAAACTTCTCCACTGCAGTCGCGTTGATGTGGATAGGGGAGGGGGGTGCTCACCTAATCTGCGTCTCACAAAGACACGTTGGTTGGAACCAAAAATCTCAAATTTGGACTCAGACCAAAGGAAAGATTTCTACCGGGCTAATGTCCATTGGTCGTATTTCTTGGCCCAAGCAAGTCTCTTTTTTTTGGCGTCTTTTATTAGTGGTTATGAGGCAACCATGAAGGCCTGATTGACGCAGTCTTCTCTGAACAATTGATGTTGAGATGTGTATTACTTGAGCTCTGTGAAGCATTTATTTGAAAATGAAATACATGTTCAAATCAAATCACATTTGTTACATGTATTCTATACCTGTTGTATTCGGCACAATACAGAATACAACCTTACTGTGAAATGCTTACTTACAAGCCCTTAACCAACAGTACAAGAAAGAGTTAAGAAAATATTGACCAAATAAACTAAAGTTTAAAATATTAAAAGGTAACACAAGAAAATAACGAGGCTATATACAGGGGGTAGTGGTACCGAGTCATAGCATCACCTTTGGCAGAGATTACAGCTGTGAGTCTTTCTGGGTAAGTCTGTAAGAGCTTTGCACACCTGGATTGTATAATATTTACACATTCTTAAAAATGATTAAAGCTCTGTCAAGTTTGTTGTTCATCATTGCTTGACAGCCATTTCAAGTCATACCATAGACGATTTAAGTCGAAACTGTAACTATGTCATCTTGGTAAGTAACTCCAGTGTATATTTAGCCTTGTTTTTTAGGTTATTGTCCTGCTGAAAAGGTTAATTTGTCTCCAACTGTCTGTTGGAAATCAAATTGAACCAGGTTTTCCTCTAAGATGTTGAATGTGCTTTTAGCTCTATTCCATGCATTTTTATTGTTAAATAACTCCCTAGTCCTTGCCGATGACAAGCATACCCATGACATGATGCAGCCACCACCATGCTTGAATATATGAAGAGTGGTACTCATTGATGTAGTGTTTCTTTTGCCGTTTTACTTTATTGCAAACAGGATGCAAGTAGGCTTCCTTTTTTTCGCTCTTTCAATTAAGTTAGTTTTGTGGAGTAACTGCAAGGTTGTTTATCCATCCTCAGTTCTCTTATCACAGCCATTAAACTCTGTAACTGTTTTAAAGTCATCATTGGCCTCATGGAGAAATCCCTGAGCGGTTTCCTTCCTCTCGGACAACTGAGTTCGGAAGGACGCCTGCATGTTTGTAGTGACTGGGTGTACTGATACACCATCCAATGTGTAATTAATAACTTCACCTTGCTCAAAATGAGATTTCATGTCTGATTTTTTTTAGCCATCTACCAATAGGTAGATCTTTGTGGTTGAATCTGTGTTTGAAATTCACCTTACAGGTCTGTATGTGTGGGGTACAGAGATTAGGTAGTCATTCAAAAATAATGTTAAACACTATTATTGCACCCAGAATGCAGCTTGTTATGTGAGTTGTTAAGCAAATTTTTACTCCTGATCTTATTCAGGCTTGCCATAACAAAAGGATTATCGACTCAAGACATTTCAGATTTTCATTTTGTAACGGCAGATTTCCTCTTCGTCTGAAGAGGAGTAAGGATCGGACCAAGATGCAGTGTGATAAGTGTTCATGACGATTTATTAAAAACGAACTGAACACTGAAATACAAAACAATAAACGATGTGATGAAAACGAAAACCGAAACGGTACCGTGTGGCAACAAACACTCACACGGAAACAAACACCCACCAACCGTGAAACCCAGGCTACCTAAGTATGATTCTCAGAGACAACTAACGACACCTGCCTCTGATTGAGAACCATACTAGGCTGAACAAACAAAAAACATAGAAAGACAAACATCGACTGCCCAACCCAACTCACGCCCTGACCATACTAAAACAGAACGTGACACATTTTTTATTAATTTGCAAAAACTTTGACATTTGTGGTATTGGGTGTAGGCCAGTGGCACAACATCAATTTAATCCATTTTAAATTCAGACTTTAAAACATCAAAACATGGAAAAAGTCAAGGGGTGTGGATACTTTCAGAATGTACTGTGTGTGTGTGTGGGTAGACTCCAATGTGTGTGCATAGAGTCGGTGCAAGAGAGTTCGTGCAAAAGAAGGTCATTGCAGGTAGTCCGGATAGCCATTTGATTAGATATGTAGCAGTCTTGTTTATGTATTTAAATAACTAATATTACTACAAACATAATACATTATCGTTCATGTTGTGACTCCATTTCTTTCATGTGCATATGACAAATAAACAAACAAACTTGACGAAAGCATTTCAACCAATGTCCAACGGGCAGAACATAACATGTGCTGGGTCGTTCCACGAAATGCCTTTTGCGTCCTTTTGATGTGTTGAGTAGAGGTTATGCACCAATATTGAATTTTAAAAGTATGTTATATGAAATTAATAGCCCGTTAATATAGACCACATGGAGAAATCAATAAATCTGATATTCGTTATGAATAAAAAGTGGCAAAGTTCTGCATTTTGACATGCTCCGTGCACCCTCTATGAAATCTAGGAAGATTAACCCACTAACCCTCCAAAATCCTCAAACTTTTCACCATCATTGTAAAACCCTAGTTATTTCATTGCTTTGACAAAGTTAATTCTGAAGATTATTATTTATTTAATGTAAGTAGTGAGTCATTTACATTTGTTCCTCATTTTAAGGTGAACCCAGAAATGTGAGTTATAGATGTTTAATTCCCATTGAAAGCAAGACTAAGAAGCGTTAGAAATAGCACACATAACAGATCTATGCTTCCCGTTCTGCAGTTTCGTTTTTGCATACCAGCTTCAAACAGCTGAAGATAAAATATTATTTCTTATGGAAAATTTTACATTGGTTTAGATGGTACAATGATTCTCTACACAATTACTGCTTGTTTTGTCATGTAAACTGAAATTAGGCAAACTATTTGAATGTTAGCAACCAGGAAATGGCAGAGCAATTTCTGCATAGTGCATCTTTAAATTATATCCCTGCCAAAGTTTTGGCTTGGTGGCCTAAAACATGATTGACATTGATCAATAGGTAGAGTAATTTAAGAAGCCGAATTAGGAACCACTTTGGCCATCAAGTAGACTAGATGTCATAGCCATGCATTTCTGGAATATTGTCAGGCATTACCTGCATTTGAGAAAATATGCAAATGTATCTACGTGTATTTTAAATATATTTCACGTAATGTTAAATATATTAAAAGTATTTTCTTCTCAGATGGGACCACTCAAACCTGTGCCTTGTTGGAGATCACTACCTCCATTCTCTCCCAAGTTAATAGCTGATCTGACATGATTGGTTAGGTGAAAGTGTTTAGTTGGAACCAATTATTTTCCTGGGCCAACTCCATCAGATCAGTGATCTCTTAAAGGAATGAAGGATGTCGGCCTATTTGTTTTCAAAGTATTCAAAGAGGGCCATAATTTCAGATATGACACCTTTTGAAGAATAACTCAACCATAACTTAAGCTATAGTACAGAATGGTAACATCTGTTATTTCTTTCTGACTCTTACAACCCTTCTAAATAGCATCCTTTAGCTGCTTTCAAACAGATGTTATTTTTCCACTGCTATGAAAACCTAACAAAGACATGGGCATGAAAACACAGGTTGTCAAAAAAAAGGCAAAAAAAAACCGACAAACTTTCCCCAACTGTTTCAGTCCTTGCATGGAACCAACAATTAATAGAATACCAGGAGGTTATCACAGTCTGAGCGAACAGCAGCTGTCTGCCACAGCAGAGGATAAAGCTGCCACTCTTGGCAGGAAAGGAAATGTGGATTATGTTGAACCTTTGTTGTTTGTTTTCTCAGACACCATATATTAGTAGCAAGAAAAGCTTTTTAGAAGCAAAAAATGCTTTTTAGTAGTGAGATTGTAAAGGTAACTGCCAAAATAAAGTAAACACCAACAGTGTCTTCATTGGAAATTGGGCCACCACGAGCCAGAACAGCTTCAATGCACTTTGGCATAGATCCTACAAGTGTCTGGAGCTCTATTGAAGGGATGTGTTCTGGTGGTGGAAAAAGCTGTCTCAGGTGACCCCATAAATTGGATTGAGCTCTGGTGAGACATTGTTTTCATGCGCATCAACCTATTCAGTGACCACTCGTGCCTAGTGGATGGGTGCATTGGAATTCTATGGGAGCATAGCCATGGTAGCCAAAATAATGGCCAGAATAAATGCCCTGTCCAACTTTTTTATTTATGACGTGAAACGTGATGTGATGTTAACTCAGGAACCACACTATGTGGAAGCACCGGCTTTCAATATACTTTCAATTTCCTCAAGGGTTTCCATTATTTTGGCAGTTACCGGTAGTTGAATAACACTGGATTAAGTCATGATTAGGAGAGCTCCTGCAGATAATCAATAAATAGAAATCATATTTCACACACCCATTTCACATTTCTATCCAGGAACACAAACGTTCACCAAAATCTCAGAGCAAAATTACAGAAGGATGTAATCACCAAAGACATACCCCTCAAAGAGAAACATCCTATAGCACCTTCAGACCCTTAGCCCTCAAAGAAACGGCTGCACCTGTCAAAGAACAACTTCCCCCATTAGGTGAAGGGCTTGTGATCCACCCTTACAACGTTTTAGCGGTGTCGAATGGCTTACCTGGACACTGCACCAATAGCAGGGCCTGCGTGTCATTCTGGTCCACCAGAATGAGGTTGTTGATAAAACTTGATCATTACTCATTTCAGTTGCAAAGCACATAGCCAAAATATTCTGTACCAATGCATGCCATCTTCCCAGAAATCTTTTGTGAACAGTAGGTCATGAAATTAAGTTAACACTAGTGATCTGAGCTATACGCCGTTCAAGCAGGCAGAAATACAGCCGCTACGATGAGTTTTGTATTTCTGCCTGCTTGAATTGACGAATAGTTCAGATACAGAGGCTTGCTAAAGTATTCACCCCCTTGTAATTTTTCCTATTTTAGTGCCTTACAACCTGGAATTAAAATGTATTTGAGGGGTTTGTATCATTTGATTTACACAACATGCCTACCACTTCGAATATGTAAAATATGTTTTATTGTGAAACAAAGAAATAAAACAAAAAAACTGAACTTGAGTGTGCATAACTATTCACCCCCACAGTCAATACTTTGTAGAGCCACCTTTTGCAGCAATTACATCTGTAAGTCTCTTGGGGTATGTCCCTATAAGCTTGGCACATCTAGCCACTGGGATTTTTACCCATTCTTCAAGGAAAAACTGCTTCAGCTCCCCCAAGTTAGTTCCGCTGGTGTACAGATTCTCAATTAGATTGAGGTCTGGGCTTTGACTAGGCCATTCCAAGACATTTAAATGTTTCCCCTTAAACCACTCGAGTGTTGCTTTAGCAGTATGCTTAGGGTCATTGTCCTGCTGGAAGGTGAACCTCTGAAACAGGTTTCTTTCATGAATTTTCCTGCATTTAGCACCTTTCATCATTCCTTCAAATTCTGACAAGTTTCCCAGGCCCTGCAGATGAAAAACATACCCACAGCATGATCCTGCCACCACCATGCTTCACTGTGGGGATGATGTTCTCAGGGTGATGTAAGGTGTTGGGTTTGTGCCAGACATAGCATTTTCCTTGATGGCCAAATAGCTCAATTGTACTCTCATCTAACCAGAGTACCTTCTTCCATATGTTTGGAGAGTCTCCCACATGCCTTTTGGTGAACACAAAGTATTTGCTTACTTTTTTCTTTAATAAGCAATGGCTTTTTTCTGGCCACTCTTCCGTAAAGCCAAGCTCGGCTTAAAGTGGTCCTGTGGACAGATACTCCAATCTCCTCTGTAGAGCTTTGCAGCTCTTCAGGGTTATCTTTGGTCTCTTTGTTGCCTCTGATTAATGCCCTCCTTGCCTGGTCTGTGAGTTTGTGGGCGGCCCGCTCTTGGAAGGTTTGCTGTGGTGCCATATTCTTTCCATATTCTTTATATTTTGCATAATGGATTTAACCTCTAGTGTAGGTAAGACGCTAACGTCCCACCAGGCCAACATCCGGTGAAACTGCAGAGCTAACATTTTAAATACACCATTTGTTGTAGTAAACGCATTCTTGTAAATACATGTATCTTACATCATTTAAAAGATGAACGTCTTATTAATCCAGCCGCTGTGTCAGATTTCAAAAAGCCGTTACTGTGAAAGCAAACATGCTATTTTCTGAGGACGGCGCCACGCACACCCACACACAAGTATTACTAGCATTTTCCAACCAAGCATGAGTGTCACGATAGTCAGAAATAACCAAATAAAAATCGCTTACCATTAAGATCTTCCTCAGGTGGCAATGCCAAGTGTCCTAACTACACAGTGAATGTTCGTTTTGTTTGATAAAATACATTTTTAGGCTAACACGAAACATTTGTAAACCGCTTGCGTCGTGATTTCCGTCTCATTCAACTGTGGACGATGCGTTTGTGGTAATTACAAACACTAAACAAACGTTTATCCAGTCATGGTTGGTTTCATTGCAATCCTCTGGTTGTTACTAACACAACCATACTTGATGTTTCTTTTCCCGGGACGTATTGACCGAAACAAACCTATTTGAAGACACCAATCAATGACATTGTGCACAATGGTAGGACCGGTCTATCATTGATTGACTGGATTTTGGCCAAATGACCACTGATCATCTTGAAATCTAGCTTGAAAGATAGCCAATGAGCTGAGGTAAACGGAAATATGTAATGGTTATACGTTTCAAGACCAGCCTTTGTCGTAAACTCTGGTGTAAAAGAGTTCATGACAAATCCTACTTGACGGAGCCACGGGTGTTACACATAGCAGTACATATTCAATAGCATTTTCAACAAGTTTCTATATTTAAAATATGGCGAATAAATCAGGAAAAGCTCAAACAAAGTCTAGGTATACAGATTTAATGGTGCTCTGTGGGATATTCAAAGTTTTTGATATTTTTTTATAACCCAACCCTGATCTATACTTCTCCACAACTTTGTCTCTGACCTGTTTGGAGCGCTCCTTGGTCTTCATGGTGCCGCTTGCTTGGTGGTTCCCCTTGCTTAGTGTTGTTGCAGACTCTGGGGCCTTTCAGAACAGGTGTATATATACTGAGATCATGTGACAGATCATGTGACACTTAGATTGCACACAGGTGGACTTTCTTTAACTAATTATGTTAAACTAATTATGTTAAAAATCAGTCTAAATTACAGGTTGTAATGCAACAAAATAGAAAAAATGCCATGGGGTTGAATACTTTTGCAAGAACATCACTCAGAGATGCACAAAAAACAATATAACGTTCAACATGGCTGAATCTTTACTTTAATTAGGGCTACAGTTAACTAATGTCATGACCTGCTGCTCACAAAACATTTCTGAGAGGATGGCGTGCATCGGTACAGAACATTTTGGCTGTGGGCTTGTGGGTCTTGTAGTAAAGAAATATTGATCAAATGACTTCATTCTGTTTTTAAACTATT
Source organism: Oncorhynchus tshawytscha (assembly GCF_018296145.1). Classification (NCBI taxonomy): domain Eukaryota; kingdom Metazoa; phylum Chordata; class Actinopteri; order Salmoniformes; family Salmonidae; genus Oncorhynchus; species Oncorhynchus tshawytscha. Next base: position 16,134,979 of record NC_056433.1, read on the forward strand.
CAGTCTTATATTGAGTCCTCAATATAAAACTGAATCCCTTTTCTGGGTGTGGCAAGATTTCTGATGAGGTGGTATGCTGCAGTGAGTCGCTGGGAGGCAGTGTAGTTCTCGCTACATAGTGTGCTTTTATATCTGGCCTCATATCATGGACCATACCCAACTGTTGAGAACCAGGCGATCCTAATACTCATTTGATGTCCGCTGACTCATTGGATGAAGCCTTGCAACTGTTTGACTGGTACATGACCTGTGTGTTTATAAAAAAGAACATCAAGTCATTGTTTGACATTATCATTCATCATTGATGAATATATTAGGCCACATTTTTGTTAATGCAGACATACACAAAAACAACTGTCTTGGCATTCAAAATTAAATCAAAGCAGCTCTGTGTCTCCAAACCCTGTGGGTACAGTGGGAGGGAAGGTGCTTGTAATCTGTAAAAAGTTTTTTTTAAAGTTTTAAAAAAATCTTTAAACCCCCAACCTGTCACTGTGGTGCTTAAGACACCTTACAGTATCAACATGTCCAAGGAATGTGTTGGTCCTGCTTCCACCAAGAAGTATGAGACACTGACTTGTGTCTTGACCTCTGAAGTTCCTCAGCACAGTGACATGCTTGTTGTGTGCATGTACAGTACACTATATATACAAAAGTATGTGGACAACCCTTCAAATGAGTAGATTCAGCTATTTCAGCCACACCCATTGCGGAAAGGTGTAGAAAGTCCAGCACACTGCCATGCAATCTCCATAGACAAACATTGGCAGTAGAATGGCCTCACTGAAGAGCTCAGTGACTATCAGCGTGGCACCGTCATAGGATGCCACCTTTCCAACAAGTCAGTTTGTAAAATGTATGCCCTGCTTGAACTTCCCCGGTCAACTGTAAGTGCTGTTATTGTGAAGTGGAAACTTCTAGGAGCAAGAAGGCTCAGCCGCAAAGTGGTAGGCCACACAAGCTCACAGAATGGAACTGCCACGTGCTGAAGCGCCTAGCATGTAAAAATCATCTGTCCTCAGTTGCAACACTCACTACCGATTTCCAAACTTCCTCTGGAAGCATTGTCAGCACAATAACTGTTCGTAGGGAGCTTCATGAAATGGGTGTGGAATAACTTGACTGGCCTGCACAAAGCCCTGACCTCAACTCCATCGAATGCCTTTGGGATGAATTAGAACGCCAACTGCGAACCACGCCTAATCAGCCCAACATCAGTGCTCGACCTCACTAAAGGCTGAATGGAAGAAAGTCCCCGCAGCAATGTTTCAACATTGTTATAGGCTGTTATAGCAGCAAAGGGGGGACCAACTCCATATTAATGTCCATGATTTTGGATTGAGATGTTCGACGAGCAGGTGTCCACATACTTATGTTCATGTAGTGTATGTGTAACGGATAGATGCACACACACCACATGTTAATGTTTTTAAATGTATGTAAATTGTAAAATAATTTGTCTGTAATGTCTTTTTCTTTTTCATTAGGTGTGGGACCTCAGTAAGACTAGCTGTCACCGTTGGCATCGGCTAATGGAGATCTTAAGAAATCTAACAAAAGCAGTAACTGTGGGGCTGGGTAAGAAAAACTATTTTCTTCGACAACATAATTCTATTATATTCTAGAATGCCAAGCATCTAAATGGTTTATTGTTTCGTTTTCACTAGCATCTTCAGAATGTATGGAAATTGATAACTGTGGGTCATTAATATGATTCGTTGCATTGGGCAAGAGGACAGATCTGATCCAGTAATTGGACATTGATGCGAGGAGCGTATGTAGAAACAGAGCTAGAGATGCTGTAAGGTGAAGCTGTGCCATGTCTGTTCTAATCTGAGATGTTGTTCACAGTGAGGCTGGAGTGTAAAATGAAAAGTTGTGATGAAACCAAAGACATCTGCTGAAATCTGGCTCTGCATTATCATTGAATCACTACAGTGACCGTCTAAATGTGGCCCACATCGCCATCAGCGAGTGTAGGTGAGTGGGGGAACATAGCAGAGACAGGTGGGAGGGAGATGAGAAAGATAGACTGCCAACGCAAATAAACAACAGTACAATATTCATTATGATCCACTTTATAAATGCCAGAACTATTGAAGTTGACGATGCAGTGATCAAGGCCTATTCTATACAGGGAAAAAATCAGTTTGGCACAGTATTTCAGATAATGGCTGAAGGGCAAGTGAGTGTGAGCATTCCAATGACCCTGAAGAACCTTAAAATCCTCACTCAACAAAGACCATGCCAAGAGTAGAGAAAGGGGACAAGTACCTCTCAGGGACTGTGGTGTGTCAAATGAAGTCCTCACCTACTAATGAAGACGATGGAAATACAATACCCTATTTAATAAGAAGTGCAATGGGTTTCCTCAAAAGTTTTGAGTAATGACAGCACATTGGGGTTTACAGTCTACGTTCATCATTCGCGCCACCGCCAGAGAGAGAGAAGACAGCGAAGAAAAAAACATTTACCTACCGACATGTATAGGCTGCTATAGCCTACATATTTATTTAGTTTGTCATTCTATCATTTTCATGGAATTTAAGTGGTAATTAAATATACTTAAAATTAAAAATCTTAGAGGGTGCGTAATTCAAATAAATAATCGTAATATTAAACATTTATGAACGTTCAAGTATCTTATATCAGTTTAAAGCATAAATTCATGTTAATCTAACTGCATTGTGCGATTTACAATAGGCTTTACAGCGAAAGCATACCATGCAATTGTTTGAGGACGGCGCCCCACATCAACATATTTTTCAACCAGCACAGGCTTCATAAAATCACAAATAGCGATTAAATAATAAGGTAAAATTAGCAAGTGTGCATCCTCTTCCCCGTGCACGCACAGACTGATTTCCAACTATGACTCCCGGTACCAAAACTCTAAATTGTTCCTCGTTTTGGAAGAAATAAGCCTGAAACCTTGAACAAAGACTGTTGACATCTACTGGAAGCCATAGGAATTGCAATCTGAGAGCTGGAATTACATAGGACCCACAGCTTTCCATTGAAAGAGCATGGGATCTCAAAAAACACAATTCTGGTTGGTTTGTCTTTGGATTAATGGGTACTATATCAATTGTCTTTTAGTCGCATACATTATTTTAATATTTCCACAAACTTCAAAGTGTTTTCTATCCAATGATACCAATTACATGCACATCCTGGCTTCTGGGCCTGAGTAACAGGCAGTTTACTTTGGGCACGTCAGTCAGGCAGAAATTCTGAAAAAAAGAACCGTAGCCCTAAGAAGATGTATTAATATCTGATTACAGTTACGTAAAGTGATTTTGTAGTCATAACTCAAATTCATAGAGTCACTGTGACCCTGTAGGGGGTCCAGAATTCAGTTGTATCAGCTTGACATTTTTGAGTAATGTCCCCACTAAACCACACCTCCAATATAATTTCCCAGTGTACTTTGCCATTTCAAATTAATTGTAGAGTTACCACCCATAACTATTTGTTAGGAACAGAGACATGGTTGTTGAATTTATCATTTTCAGTCCTGTTGCCTTCACCAAGTCAGTTTCTAGGCAAATATGTACAATAATTATAAACTGGGTGGTTGCTGATGCCGATTGGCTGACAGCTGTGGTATATCACGGGTACGACTAAACAATTATTTTTATTGTTCTAATTATGTTGGAAACCAGTTTATAATAGCAATAAGGCACCTCTGGGGGGTTATGGTATATTACTAATATACCACACCCCCTCGGGCCTTATAGCTTAATTAAACTCTTTATAACAATACATTACATATCTCATGAGGCCTAATTTTAGGCCTAGATTTACCTTAATACAGCGGCATGAAACCCATGGTTTACAGGCTACATCAGGCCTGCAAGTAGGTTTGCAAAATTCGGACTATTTTTTTTATCCTTGTTGAAGGATTTCCAGGAATCTTCCAACCGGGATTTCTGGTAAACCTGGGAAATTTACCAGAATTATGCAACCTTATCTATAATGCTCAAATCAAATCAAATCAAATCAAATTTACCAGAATTATGCAACCTTATCTATAATGCTCAAATCAAATCAAATCAATTCAAATCAAATTTACCAGAATTATGCAACCTTATCTATAATGCTGTATCTTACACTAAGAACACATCCTCAGTCATTTCTTATCTGAAGCCGAATAGTCAAAACAATTCCTCATGCAGCCAAAACTCAACAGCGCTCACCATTAGGCAGGATTTATGCTTTGACTGAATAGGCACACAAGAAAGGCTAATAGTTTGTTAACACCATCTGCTTTCATTTGCTCATGAAAAACAGTAATTCAACAAGATCTAAATGCATATTTCCATGAAACATATTGACGTGAAGAATTATAATTCACAATGGACATTGATGAAATGAGGTATGACTAACTTGGTGTTTGAGGGTATTAAAATAGAACATGTTCTTGAGACAATATGTGTGGGCATAGGCAGACGCTGCAATGGGAGGATATTCAATAGGCTACATCTGTCGGTACAAATTTTGACTGAGAAATGATGACTTAAAACAAAAATGAGCGCTCCCTCAACTAAGAAATAGCACTACACCACTGAATATCTCTAAGAATATATCTGTATAAACCATATGTTCAAAATCTTCTTTTCTCTAGCTATGTGAGAAAGATATTGTAAGGGTTTTCCTCCTCTTCGTCTGAAGAGGAGAGGCGAGAAGGATCAGAGGACCAATATGCGGCGTGGTAAGTGTCCATATCGTTTTTAATAACAAAAACACTGAACACTATGAAATACAAAAACAATAAACGAATACGTGAAATTACAAAACCGAAACAGTACCGTGTGGTGAAAAACACAGACACGGAAACAAACACCCACCAACAAACAGTGAAACCCAGGCTACCTAAGTATGATTCTCAATCAGAGACAACTAATGACACCTGCCTCTGATTGAGAACCATACTAGGCCGAAACATAGAAATCCCCAAATCATAGAAAAACAAACATAGACTGCCCACCCCAGCTCACGCCCTGACCATACTAAATAATGACAAAACAAAGGAAATAAAGGTCAGAACGTGACAGATATGGCAAGCCTAGGAGTCCTTCTTCAATAGCAGAGTGAGTTTCCCCTCAACACAGTAAGCTGTGGAAGGTATGGCTGGCCCAATGAAGGAGCATTCCTCCCAGTCAGAAGTACTGACTCGCAACGCCCTGTAAGCACTCACTTTGTCAACCTTCTGAAGGTCTAAGCAAGCACACATCCTCCATCATATGTGACTCGTTTCAGGAAACTAGGCATATGTCGTAAATATATATATTTTTTATCAAAATGCATTTTTGGGCAGAAATGCCTTCTGGCTTTTCAAATGTTGCTACATAATACCGAATCCAGGTTGTCGGTCACATATTTCATAACCACACACTGTGATAAGTAAGTGTCTTTTATGGTCAATATTCCTGTCAATTCAGAATCCTTCAGATCGTCTTTTGTATCCTATGTTTATTTATTTTCCAGGAATCAGTTGCAGTCAGTTACTGCAGTCAGAGAGTCCCAAACAGTGAGCCAAGCATTCACTTCTGCCTCCACTGGTGATTCACTCAGTTCATTAATCAGAGTGAAATGGACTTGGGCTCACTTAGTTAACCGGGCCCCAGCACCCCCTCTATAACATGAACATCTGTCCAGACTCTATTATTCTCCCCATTAGCTTCATCAGTGAATGATACCCAGCTACTGACGTTTTGGAAGGTGGGCCCATTACTTTCTGGTAGTTACGATGAACGGGTGACTGACTACTATCCCCCACCAATGTTTGGGGCGGCAGGTAGCCTAGTGGTAAGAGCAATGGGCCAGTAACCGAAAGGTTGCTGGATTGAATCCCTGAGCTGACAAGTAGAAAAACTGTTGATTTGCCCCTGAACAAGGCAGTTAACCCACTGTTCCCTGGTAGGCTGTCATTGTAAATAATAATTTGTTCTTAAGTGACGTGTGTAGTTAAAAAAGTTTACATTTAAAAAAAAAAAAGTGGCTTTGTGAAATTGCTGTTCCTCAAAAACATGGGTGCTTCTCAGTACGCAGACTCCCAATATCTTACTATAGGGTCTCAAAACCATGGGTGCTTCTCAGTACGCAGACTCCCAATATCTTACTATAGGGTCTCAAAACCATGGGTGCTTCTCAGTACGCAGACTCCCAATATCTTACTATAGGGTCTCAAAACCATGGGTGCTTCTCAGTACGCAGACTCCCAATATCTTACTATAGGGTCTCAAAACCATGGGTGCTTCTCAGTACGCAGACTCCCAATATCTTACTATAGGGTCTCAAAACCATGGGTGCTTCTCAGTACGCAGACTCCCAATTTCTTACTATAGGGTCTCAAAACCATGGGTGCTTCTCAGTACGCAGACTCCCAATATCTTACTATAGGGTCTCAAAACCATGGGTGCTTCTCAGTACGCAGACTCCCAATATCTTACTATAGGGTCTCAAAAGCATGAGAAAGAGAGGAACAAAAATCTATTGGATGACCAATGATTGTCTGAAGGCAAATGTACTAAAATGGCATAAGTCATAAAGCATGATGTTCATCATTAACTTTTCTGTGTGACTCATTAAGGACAAAGAAAACGGAATCAAGAAAACAGAATCATTTAATCATGAGCCTTCAGGAACTTTAGGGTGGATATTGTCTACTTTTTGTACACTTCTCAAAAAAATAAAGGGAACACTAAAATAACACATCCTAGATCTGAATGAATGAAATATCCTTATTAAATACTTTTTTCTTTACATAGTTGAATGTGTTGACAACAAAATCACACAAAAATGATCAATGGAAATCAAATTTATCAACCCATGGAGGTCTGGATTTGGAGTCACACTCAAAATTAAAGTGGAAAACCACACTACAGGCTGATCCAACTTTGATGTAATGTCCTTAAAACAAGTCAAAATGAGGCTCAGTAGTGTGTGTGGCCTCCACGTGCCTGTATGACCTCCCTACAACACCTGGGCATGCTCCTGATGAGGTGGCGGATGGTCTCCTGAGGGATCCCCTCCCAGACCTGGACTAAAGCATCCGCCAACTTCTGGACAGTCTGTGGTGCAACGTGGCGTTGGTGGATGGAGCGAGACATGATGTCTCAGATGTGCTCAATTGGATTCAGGTCTGGGGAATGGGCGGGCCAGTCCATAGCATCAATACCTTCCTCTTGCAGGAACTGCTGACACACTCCAGCCACATGAGGTCTAGCATTGTCTTGCATTAGGAGGAACCAAGTGCCAACCGCACCAGCATATGGTCTCACAAGGGGTCTGAGGATCTCATCTCGGTACCTAATGGCTGTCAGGCTACCTCTGGCGAGCACATGGAGGGCTGTGTGGCCCCCCAAAGAAATGCCACCCCACACCGTGACTGACCCACCGCCAAACCGGTCATGCTGGAGGATGTTGCAGGCAGCAGAACGTTCTCCACGGCGTCTCCAGACTCTGTTACGTCTGTCACATTTGCTCAGTGTGAACCTGCTTTCATCTGTGAAGAGCACAGGGCGCCAGTGGCGAATTTGCTAATCTTGGTGTTCTCTGGCAAATGAAAAACGTCCTGCACGGTGTTGGGCTGTAAGCACAACCCTCACCTGTGGACGTCGGGCCCTCATACCACCCTCATGGAGTCTGTTTCTGACCGTTTGAGCAGACACATGCACATTTGTGGCCTGCTGGAGGTCATTTTGCAGGGCTCTGGCAGTGCTCCTCCTGCTCCTCCTTGCACAAAGGCAGAGGTAGCGGTCCTGCTGCTAGGTTGTTGCCCTCCTACGGCCTCCTCCACATCTCCTGATGTACTGGCCTGTCTCCTGGTAGCGCCTCCATGCTCTGGACACTACGCTGACAGACACAGCAAACCTTCTTGCCACAGCTCGCATTGATGTGCCATCCTGGATGAGCTGCACTACCTGAGCCACTTGTGTGGGTTGTAGACTCCGTCTCATGCTACCACTAGAGTGAAAGCACCGCCAGCATTCAAAAGTGACCAAAACATCAGCCAGGAAGCATAGGAACTGAGAAGTGGTCTGTGGTCCCCACCTGCAGAACCACTCCTTTATTGGGGGTGTCTTGCTAATTGCCTATAATTTCCACCTGTTGTCTATTCCATTTGCACAACAGCATGTGAAATTTATTGTCAATCAGTGTTGCTTCCTAAGTGGACAATTTGATTTCACAGAAGTTGGAGTTACATTGTGTTGTTTAAGTGTTCCCTTTATTGTTTTGAGCAGTGTATATTGCTTAAAATGTCCGAAGTTCAAACAATGATTTGCATTCACTTTGATAAGTTAACCCTTAATCACAAATCATCATCAATCAATCTACCTTAACAAAAAATGACTTAAGTAAAAGTGAAAGTCACCCAGTAAAACACTACTTGAGTCAAAGTCTAAAAGTATTTGGTTTTAAAACTACTTAAGTATCAAAAGTAAATGTAATTGCTAAAATATACATAAGAATAAAAAGTAAAAGTAAATAATAGTAAATAATTTCAAATTCCTTATATTAAAACAAACCAGGCGGCCCAATTCTCTTGATTTTAACATTTACAGATAGCCAGGGGAACACTCCAACACTCACACAGCTCAACTGATGTTCACTGCAGATAAACACTATTATTTCCTCAGAATAGAGCATTCATGCTAATGCCATAAATCTAGTTGCAGTAACGTATGGAAAAGAAAGGAATATAAAGATAGTATACATGCTGTTCATCGACTACAGCTCGGCATTCAACACCATAGTACCCTCCGAGCTCGTCATCAAGCTCGAGACCCTGGGTCTCGACCCTGCCCTGTGCAACTGGGTACTGGACTTCCTGACGGGCCGCCCCCAGGTGGTGAGGGTAGGCAACAACATCTCCTCCCCGCTGATCCTCAACACTGGGGCCCCACAAGGGTGCGTTCTGAGCCCTCTCCTGTACTCCCTGTTCACCCACGACTGCGTGGCCACGCACGCCTCCAACTCAATCATCAAGTTTGCGGACGACACAACAGTGGTAGGCTTGATTACCAACAACGACGAGACGGCCTACAGGGAGGAGGTGAGGGCCCTCGGAGTGTGGTGTCAGGAAAATAACCTCACACTCAACGTCAACAAAACTAAGGAGATGATTGTGGACTTCAGGAAACAGCAGAGGGAACACCCCCTATCCACATCGATGGAGCAGTAGTGGAGAGGGTAGCAAGTTTTAAGTTCCTCGGCATACACATCACAGACAAACTGAATTGGTCCACTCACACAGACAGCATCGTGAAGAAGGCGCAGCAGCGCCTCTTCAACCTCAGGAGGCTGAAGAAATTCGGCTTGTCACCAAAAGCACTCACAAACTTCTACAGATGCACAATCGAGAGCATCCTGGCGGGCTGTATCACCGCCTGGTATGGCAACTGCTCCGCCCTCAACCGTAAGGCTCTCCAGAGGGTAGTGAGGTCTGCACAACGCATCACCGGGGGCAAACTACCTGCCCTCCAGGACACCTACACCACCCGATGTTACAGGAAGGCCATAAAGATCATCAAGGACATCAACCACCCAAGCCACTGCCTGTTCACCCCGCTATCATCCAGAAGGCGAGGTCAGTACAGGTGCATCAAAGCTGGGACCGAGAGACTGAAAAACAGCTTCTATTTCAAGGCCATCAGACTGTTAAACAGCCACCACTAACATTGAGTGGCTGCTGCCAACACACTGACACTGACACTGACTCAACTCCAGCCACTTTAATAATGGGAATTGATGGGAAATGATGTAAATATATCACTAGCCACTTTAAACAATGCTACCTTATATAATGTTACTTACCCTACATTATTCATCTCATATGCATACGTATATACTGTACTCTATATCATCGACTGCATCCTTATGTAATACATGTATCACTAGCCACTTTAACTATGCCACTTTGTTTACATACTCATCTCATATGTATATACTGTACTCGATACCATCTACTGTATCTTGCCTATGCTGCTCTGTACCATCACTCATTCATATATCCTTATGTACATATTCTTTATCCCCTTACACTGTGTATAAGACAGTAGTTTTGGAATTTTTAGTTAGATTACTTGTTGGTTATTACTGCATTGTCGGAACTAGAAGCACAAGCATTTCGCTACACTCGCATTAACATCTGCTAACCATGTGTATGTGACAAATAAAATTTGATTTGATTTGATTTGATACATCCCTGTTAAGTCCATGTTCTCATGTGGTCTGTATGTGCCCTTAGGTATTGTGTGAGTTACATTCAGGAGACAAGTAGCATCCCTGGAACTGTACAGCAATGAATCACATTTCTGACATTGGTATGTTTCTTGCTGAGAATGATGTGTTGTAAAATTCATGCTTTATTAAAGAATCTATAACTATGATACTACATCACGTATACATTTCATAAGTACATGTACATCAAGTATTATTATTAAATGACAATAAAATGACTGAATTTGTGTCAAGACAGTGATGATATATAAATATATATATAAAGTCGGAAGTTTACATACACCTTAGCCAAATACATTTAAACTCAGTTTTTCACAATACCTGACATTTAATCCAAGTAAAGATTTCCTGTCTTAGGTCAGTTAGGATCACCACTTTATTTTAAGAATGTGAAATTTCAGAATATAGCAGAGAGAAGGATTTATTTCAGCTTTTATTTCTTTCATCACATTCCAAGTGGGTCAGAAGTTTACATACACTCAATTAGTATTTGGTAGCATTGCCTTTAAATTGTTTAACTTAGGTCAAACGTTTCAGGTAGCCTTCCACAAGCTTTCCACAATAAGTTGGGTGAATTTTGGCCCATTCCTCCTGACAGAGCTGGTGTAACTGAGTCAGGTTTGTAGGCCTCCTTGCTCGCACATGCTTTTTCAGTTCTGCCCACACATTTTCTATGGGATTGAGGTCAGGGCTTGGTGATGGCCACTCCAATACCTTGACTTTGTTGTCCTTAAGCCATTTTGCCACAACTTTGGGAGTATGCTTGGGGTCATTGTCCATTTGGAAGACCCATTTGCGACCAAGCTTTAACTTCCTGACTGATGTCTTGATATGTTACTTCAATATATCAACATAATTTTCCTGCCTCATGATGCTATCTATTTTGTGAAGTGCACCAGTCCCTCCTGCAGCAAAGCACCCCCACAACGTATTGCTGCCACCCCCATGCTTCACGGTTGGGATAGTGTTCTTCGGCTTGCAAGCATCCCCCTTTTTCCTCCAAACATAACGATGGTCATTATGGTCAAACAGTTATATTTTTGCTTCATCAGACCAGAGGACATTTCTCCAAAAAGTACGATCTTTGTCCCCATGTGCAGTTGCAAACCGTAGTCTGGCTTTTTTATGGCAGTTTTGGAGCAGTGGCTTCTTCCTTGCTGAGCGGCCTTTCAGGTTATATTGATATAGGATTTGTTTTACTGTGGATATAGATACTTTTGTACCTGTTTCCTCCAGCATCTTTATAAGGTCCTTTGCTGTTGTTCTGGGATTGATTTGCACTTTTCGCACCAAAGTACATTCATCTCTAGGAGACAGAACGCGTCACCTTCCTGAGAGGTATGACGGCTATGTGGTCCCATGGTGTTTATACTAGCGTACTATTGTTTGTGCAGATGAATGTGGTACCTTCAGGAGTTTGGAAATTGCTCCCAAGGATGAACCAGACTTGTGGAGGTCTACAATTATTTTTCTGAGGTCTTGGCTGATTTCTTTTGATTTTCCCATGATGTCAAGCAAAGAGGCAGTGAGTTTGAAGGTAGGCCTTGAAATACATCCACAGGTACACCTCCAATTGACTCAAATGATGTCAATTAGCCTATCAGAAACTTCTAAAGCCATGACATAATTTTATGGAATTAACCAAGCTGTTTAAAGGCACAGTCAACTTAGTGTATGTAAACTTCTGACCCACTGGAATTGTGATACATTGAATTATAAGTGAAATAATCTGTCTGTAAACAATTGTTGGGAAGAATTACTTGTGTCATGCACAAAGTAGAGGTCCTAACCGACTTTCCAAAACTATAGTTTGTTAACAAGACATTTGTTGAGTGTTTTAAAAACAAGTTTTAATGTCTTCCGAATTCAACTGTATATATACGTAAACCACCGTTCAAAAGTTTGGGGTCACTTAGAGATGTCCTTGTTTTTGAAAGAAAAACATATTTTTTTGTCCATTAAAAAAACATCAAATTGATCAGAAATACAGTGTAGACATTGTTAATGTTGTGAATGACTATTGTAGCTGGAAACGGCATATTTCTTATGGGATATCTACATAGGCCTACAGAGAGGCCCATTATCAGCAACCATCACTCCTGTGTTCCAATGGCACGTTGTGTTTGCTAATCCAAGTTTATAATTTTAAAAGGAATTGATCATTAGAAAACCCTTTTGCAATTATGTTAGCACAGCTGAAAGCTGTTGTGCTGATCAAAGAAGCAATAAAACTGTCCTTCTTTAGACTATTTGAGTATCTGGAGCATCAGCATTTGTGGTTTTGATTACAGGCTCAAGATGGCCAGAAACAAATAACTTTTTTCTGACACTTGTCAGTCTATACTTGTTCTGAGAAATGAAGGCTATTCCATGCGAGAAATTGCCAAGAAACTGAAGATCTCGTACAATGATGTGTAATACTCCCTTTTTCTTTGCTACTCTGCCTAGAAGGCCAGCATCGACACCGGCCTCGAGTGCGATCACAGGAATGCAGTGCAGGTCGCTCAGAACCCGATGCAGCCGATGCAGGACCCAAATTGCGTTTTACGGGCCAGTTGCTGCTGCCGAAGTTACGGCGGTGTCAGATGGACCAGTTGTCACGGCGTTGGACGGATCGGTTATGGTGGCGTCAGACGGGCCAGTTGCAGCTGCTGAAGTTGCGGTGGCGCCGGACGGACCATACGCAGCGTCGTCGGACGGGCCATTCTCGCTGTCTCCCTTAATGGTCGATTATTCTGTCACGCTGGTATGAATGATTCGGGAGACAGGCGCAGGTGCAGGTGCTTTGAAAAGTGTAGCAATTTTGAGCCTCGGATTGATTACATAGACTACTACTACATGCTACCTTAACATCACCATGACTCTTCAGGTACTGAAATTTCATGATTCCGTTTCAGACTGAAAAATAATCAGGACCAGTAGCTGCCTATCTTTCTATATGAGTTTCTTGATGTCGTTACTTTTGGTTTACTGCTCATCCAGGGGTAATACAGCAGCTAAAGTGTATGTATAAATTAAACTAAGGAACTAAAACTCAAATTGTTAAAAGCTTATGTATTTTGTCTATTACCATTTATTGGCCTGACATATTATGAGGCAACATTTTCAGGCACTTTGCATTCCCGAGTGATTGTGTGCCAAAGACTTAAAATTGACATGACATAAACTGAAGGTAAGCACTCTGTACGTATTTCCCTTAGACTATCAGGTTCAATTGATTTCATTACAATGGAGTCATACATTTTAGATTTACATTAGTTTCCATAAAATAAGCCTGGTGGACTGACCGTCTTTGAATGGCACTGGCTCTGGAAGTTTAACCTCACCAGGACCCAGGAGCTGTGTTATTGTTGCTTGATATAATTCCGCAGTTTGGTGAGTGAACTGCTGCAGGCTATTATGGTAGCTTAAATGGCATCACACTTTAAACAAACCATGAAAATACTGTACATAATGAGAAACTGCTTTTCTGACTACCTTAGCCTCAGCATTTCAGCACAAACGTGTTCTATAAAGATGTTCTACTAACACCCAGTGTGAAAGTAACTGCTGAGTGCTGAGACACCACACTTTTATTACGGCTGTTATTGTTCTACATATTATTTCACAATTTCATTTGAATTATATTATTGAGATTACTAAATTAAGTTTGGTGACTGCGTTTTTGATCGTTGAATTTTTAGCCAAAGTCAAGTTTTAGGGAGACATTTTAATGTCAGCCTCTCAATTAGCAGACTGGAGACACAAGTTGGAATGATTATTAGAATTTAATTAAATATCAAGTAATGTCTATTCCTGGCTGTTGATGTAGAAATAAAACCATAAATGGCCAAAAAATATATCACAACTCCTCTTGTGCTTGGCAATGTTTCCATGAGAATCTTAGTATCTATAACGAACAAAAATAGAAATGCAACATGCAACAATTTCAACAATTTTACTGAGTTACAGTTGATAGGAATCAATTTACTGTAAATAAATCAATTAGGACCTAGTCTATGGATTTTACATGACTGGGCAGGGGCGCAGCCATGAATGGGCCTGGCAGGGCATAGGCCCAAACACTTGGGAGCCAGGTCCACCCACTGGGGAGCCAGGCCCAGCCAATCAGAATTTGTATTTGCCCACAAAGGGGTTTTATTACAGACAGAAATAATACTCATGAGCACCTCCCTCCCCATCCACAGATGATCCAGCAGGTTAAAAAGGCGGATGTGGAAGCCCTGGGCTGGCGTGGTTACACGTGGTCTGCGATTGTGAGGTTAGTTGGATGTATTTCCAAATTCTCTAAAATGACATTGCAGGCAGCTTATGGTAGAGAAATGAACATTCAATTATCTGGCAACAGCTCTGTTGGACATTCCTGCAGTCAGCAAGCCAATTGCACACTCCCTCAACTTGAGACATCTGTGGCATTGTGTTATTTGACAAAACGGCACATTTTAGAGTGGCCTTTTATTGTCCCCAGCACAAGGTGCACCTGTGTAATGATCATTCTGTTTAATCAGCTTCTTGATGTGCCACACCTGTCAGGTAGATGGATTGTCTTGGCAAAGGAGAAATGTTCACTAACAGGGATGTAAACAAGTTTGTGCACAACATTTGAGAGATATAAGCTTTTGTGCAAATGGAATATTTCTGGGATCTTTTATTTCAGCTCATTGAAAATGGGACCAACACTTTACATGTTGCGTTTACATTTTTATCCAGTATTTATGTATTTGAGACTGACAAGTTGTCAGCCAAGGAGTGGGGGTGATGGTGGGTGATTTGTTTTCTTCAGGATATCTGTTTTGGGGAATATTTTACTTTAGTTACTTTTTTTCTGTTCAGCAAAGATTTTACAAGAAGGCTACGTGGTACAGTGCATCTCACATGGATCAATTTCTGGTTTACATTAGCACAATGTGCATAAATGTATAATGGGCCTCGTATAGACATTTATAATTTAGCAGACACTCTTATCCAGAGCGATTTACAATAGTGATTGCATACATGTCCATACTTTTGTTCCACTATACTGGTCCCCTGTGAGAATCGAACCCACAACCTTGGCATTGCGAGATGTCCACAATTCTATTTGGGTTCCAGTACATTATATAGATATTTTTTATATTTTATACTTGCTTTTTTGTGTGTCATGACATGAATGACCTAAAATAGGTTCACCGGTACAGTGTTCTGAACTTTGGCACACCTCATTATTCCCCCAGGCACTAATGTTAGCTGTGTATCACCCAAGTGGGTGCTACACATTGGTGGTGGATGAGGTGATTTTCCCTCTTGTAAAGCACTTCAAGCACCTAGGTGGAAAAGAGCTATCTAAATCCCAAAAGATAATGTTCCTTGTTGTTTATCTAGTCTAGTGCATCAAGGAGCATTATGTGTTTTGGAATGAACATAACTTTTAAAGTGGTTTTTCACTCATTTCTAAAACAATATTACCAGTGAATCCCTTGAATCTGAAGGTATACTACCATATAAAGACAATACAGAAGTTTCTTTTCACATAAAAAAATACATGATTGAAATAAGGTATGACATTACCTAGGGAGGGCTGGGGCATTGTAAAAGTCTGTCTGGAATGGAAGCCAAGTCATGTGAATATTACCTGATAAAATAGACTAACTTATCCTTTAAAGGGGACAATTGACTACTAGGTAATCAGTGTTTCCTCTGGCAATGTACTTCATATCCATGGGAGTCTTGTCCTCAGATTTCATTGTCTTCATCCTAGGTTAGTCTGAGACAAATACTAGGAGGCAGTGGTGGAAAAAGTACCCAATTGTCATACTTGAGTAAAAGTAAAGATACCTTAATATAATATGACTCAGGTAAAAGTGTAAGTTACCCAGTAAAATACTACTTGAGTATATCAAATGTAAATGTTATCGCTAAAAAATACTTAAGCATCAAAAGTAAAAGTATAAATCATTTCAAATTCCTTTTAGTGAGTCTGCCAGATCAGAGGCAGTAGGGATGACCAGGGATGTTCTCTTGATAAGTGTGTAAATTAGACACTTTTCCTGTCCTGCTAAGCATTCAAAATGTAGCAAGTAATTTTGAGTGTCAGGGAGAATGTATGAAGTAAAAAGTACATTATTTTCTTTAGGAATGTAGAAGTAAAAGTTACAAAAATATAAATATTAAAGTAAAGTACAGATACCCCAAAAAACGACTTAAGTCGTACTTTAAAGTATTTTTACCTAAGTACTTTACACCACTGCTAGTACGCCAGGCAGGCATAGGTACTCCATAGACTTCTGGGCTACCGACTTTAAGGCTAATCTGAAGATAGTGCTGGTTAAGGCTAAATCTGATGAGTGTAGAGAGTATAGGGATATTGTTATCCAAGTCGGCACCAACAATGTTAAGATGAAACATTCAGAGGTCACCAAGCGCAAGTTAGCTTCAGCATTTTAATTATCTAGAAAGATGTGTCGCCATCAAGTAATTGTCTCTGCCCCCTTCCCAGTTAGAGGGAGTGATGAGCTCTACAGCAGAGTCTCTGTCCCCCTCCCAGTTAGAGGGAGTGATGAGCTCTACAGCAGAGTCTCTGGCCCCCACCCAGTTAGAGGGAGTGATGAGCTCTACCTCAGAGTCTCTGGCCCCCTCCCAGTTAGAGGGAGTGATGAGCTCTACAGCAGAGTCTCTGGCCCCCTCCCAGTTAGAGGGAGTGATGAGCTCTACAGCAGAGGCTCTGGCCCCCTCCCAGTTAGGGGGAGTGATGAGCTCTACAGCAGAGTCTCTGGCCCCCTCCCAGTTAGAGGGAGTGATGAGCTCTACAGCAGAGTCTCTGGCCCCCTCCCAGTTAGGGGGAGTGATGAGCTCTATGGCAGAGTCTCTGGCCCCCTCCCAGTTAAAGGGAGTGATGAGCTCTACAGCAGAGTCTCTGGCCCCCTCCCAGTTAGAGGGAGTGATGAGCTCTATGGCAGAGTCTCTGGCCCCCTCCCAGTTAGAGGGAGTGATGAGCTCTACAGCAGAGTCTCTGGCCCCCTCCCAGTTAGAGGGAGTGATGAGCTCTACAGCAGAGTCTCTGCCCCCTCCCAGTTAGAGGGAGTGATGAGCTCTACAGCAGAGTCTCTGGCCCCCTCCCAGTTAGGGGGAGTGATGAGCTCTACAGCAGAGTCTCTGGCCCCCTCCCAGTTAGAGGGAGTGATGAGCTCTACAGCAGATTCTCTGGCCCCCTCCCAGTTAGGGGGAGTGATGAGCTCTACAGCAGAGTCTCTGCCCCCCTCCCAGTTAGAGGGAGTGATGAGCTCTACAGCAGAGTCTCTGCCCCCCTCCCAGTTAGGGGGAGTGATGAGCTCTACATCAGTCTTACAACTCAATCGCTGGTTGAAAACTGTTTTATGCCCCTCCCGAAAGATAGAATTTGTAGATAATTGGCGCTCTTTCTGGGACTCACCCACAAACAGGACCAAGCCTGGCCTGCTGAGGAGTGACGGACTCCATCCTAGCTGGAGTGGTGCTCCCATCTTACTGTATCTACGAACATAGACAGGGCTCTAACTCCCCTAGCTCCACAATGAGATAGGGTGCAGGCCAGGCAGTAGGCTGTCAGCCAGCCTGCCAGCTGAGTGGAGTCTGTCACTAGCCCAGTCATTGTAGTCAGCTCAGCTATCCCCATTGAGACTGTGTCTGTGCCTCCATCTAGGTTGGGCAAATCTAAACATGGCTGTGTTCACCTTAGCAATCTAACTTGAAAAAAGACCTCCTCCATTCCTGTCATTATTGAAAGAGATTGTGATATCTCACATCTCTAAATAGGGCTACTTAATGTTAGATCCCTCACTTCAAAGGCAGTTATAGTCAATTAACTAATCACTGATCATAGTCTTGATGTGATTGGCCTGACTGAAACATGGCTTAAGTCTGATGAATTTACTGTGTTAAATGAGGCCTCACCTGCTGGTTACACTAGTAACCACATCCCCCGTAAAGGCGGAAATGTTGAGCTTCTTTTGAGCTTCTAGTCATGAAATCTATGCAGCCTACTCAATCACTTTTTATAGCTATAGCTAACCACCTAATTGAGGAACTCAATTTATCCTTGCGTAATACCTTAGTTGCAGTCGACACCCATAAAAATAAAAAACATTTGTCAGAAGAAACTAGCTCCCTGGTATACAGAAAAAACCCGAGCTCTGAAGCAAGCTTCCAGAAAATTGGAACGGAAATGGTGCTACACCATGCTGGAAGTCTTCCTACAAGCTTGGAAGGACAGTACCGTGCAGTATCGAAGAGCCCTCACTGCTGCTCGATCATCCTATTTTTCCAAGTTAATTGAGGCAAATAAGAACAACCCAACATTTATTTTTGATACTTTCGTAAAGTTAACTAAAAAGCACCATTCCCCAAGAGAGGATGGCTTTCACTTCAGCAGTGATAAATTCATAGACTTCTTTGACGAAAAGATCATGATCATTAGAAAGCAAATTACGGACTCCTCTTTAAATCTGCGTATTCCTCCAAAGCTCAGTTGTCCTGAGTCTGCACAACACTGCCAGGACCTAGGATCAAGTGAGACACTGAAGTTTTTTAATACTATATCTCTTGACACATTGATGAAAATAATCATGGCCTCTAAACCTGCAAGCTGCATACTGGTTTGTTGGATGGTTTGTCCTCTGCATAGATGGTTTGTCCTCTGACAAATCAACTATAAATTTTGGCGTTCCTCAAGGTTCCGTTTTAGGACCACTATTGATTTCACTATATATTTTACCTCTTGGTGATGTCATTCAGAAACATAATGTTAACTTTCCTTGCTATGCAGACGACACACAGCTGTACATTTCGATGAAACAAGGTGAAGCCCCAAAATTGCCCTCCCTGGAAGCCTGTGTTTCAGACATAAGGAAGTGGATGACGGCAAATGTTCTAGTTTTAAACTCGGACAAAACAGAGATGCTAGTTCTAGGTCCCAAGAAACAAAGATATCTTCTATTGAATCTTTACAATTAATCTTGATGGTTGTACAGTCGTCTCAAATACAATTGTGAAGGACCTCAGCGTTACTTTGGACCCTGATCTCTCTTTTGATAAACATGTCAGGACTGTTTCAAGGACAGCTTTTTTCAGCTACGTAACATTGCAAAAATCAGAAACTTTCTGTCCAAAAAGGATGCAGAAAAATTCATCCATGCTTTTGTCACTTCTAGGTTAGACTACTGCAATGCCCTACTTTCCGGCTACACGGATAATGCACAAAATAAACTTCAGTTAGTGCTAAACACGGCTCCTGGAATCATGACTAGAACCCCAAAATGTGATCATATTACTCCAGTGCTCTCTACACTGGATTCCTGTTAAGGCTAGGGCTGATTTCAAGGTTTTACTGCTAACCTACAAAGCATTACATGTGCTTGCTCCTACCTCTGTTTCTGATTTGGTCCTGCCGTACATACAGTGCCTTGCGAAAGTATTCGGCCCCCTTGAACTTTGTGACCTTTTGCCACATTTCAGGCTTCAAACATAAAGATATAAAACTGTATTTTTTTGTGAAGAATCAACAACAAGTGGGACACAATCATGAAGTGGAACGACATTTATTGGATATTTCAAACTTTTTTAACAAATCAAAAACTGAAAAATTGGGCGTGCAAAATTATTCAGCCCCTTTACTTTCAGTGCAGCAAACTCTCTCCAGAAGTTCAGTGAGGATCTCTGAATGATCCAATGTTGACCTAAATGACTAATGATGATAAATACAATCCACCTGTGTGTAATCAAGTCTCCGTATAAATGCACCTGCACTGTGATAGTCTCAGAGGTCCGTTAAAAGCGCAGAGAGCATCATGAAGAACAAGGAACACACCAGGCAGGTCCGAGATACTGTTGTGAAGACGTTTAAAGCCGGATTTGGATACAAAAAGATTTCCCAAGATTTAAACATCCCAAGGAGCACTGTGCAAGCGGTAATATTGAAATGGAAGGAGTATCAGACCACTGCAAATCCACCAAGACCTGGCTGTCCCTCTAAACTTTCAGCTCATACAAGGAGAAGACTGATCAGAGATGCAGCCAAGAGGCCCATGATCACTCTGGATGAACTGCAGAGATCTACAGCTGAGGTGGGAGACTCTGTCCATAGGACAACAATCAGTCGTATATTGCACAAATCTGGCCTTTATGGAAGAGTGGCAAGAAGAAAGCCATTTCTTAAAGATATCCATAAAAAGTGTCGTTTAAAGTTTGCCACAAGCCACCTGGGAGACACACCAAACATGTGGAAGAAGGTGCTCTGGTCAGATGAAACCAAAATTGAACTTTTTGGCAACAATGCAAAATGTTATGTTTGGCGTAAAAGCAACACAGCTCATCACCCTGAACACACCATCCCCACTGTCAAACATGGTGGTGGCAGCATCATGGTTTGGGCCTGCTTTTCTTCAGCAGGGACAGGGAAGATGGTTAAAATTGATGGGAATATGGATGGAGCCAAATACAGGACCATTCTGGAAGAAAACCTGATGGAGTCTGCAAAAGACCTGAGACTGGGACGGAGATTTGTCTTCCAACAAGACAAAGATCCAAAACATAAAGCAAAATCTACAATGGAATGGTTCAAAAATAAACATATCCAGGTGTTAGAATGGCCAAGTCAAAGTCCAGACCTGAATCCAATCAAGAATCTGTGGAAAGAACTGAAAACTGCTGTTCACAAATGCTCTCCATCCAACCTCACTGAGCTCGAGCTGTTTTGCAAGGAGGAATGGGAAAACATTTCAGTCTCTTGATGTGCAAAACTGATAGAGACATACCCCAAGCGACTTACAGCTGTAATCGCAGCAAAAGGTGGCGCTACAAAGTATTAACTTAAGGGGGCTGAATAATTTTGCACGCCCAATTTTTCAGTTTTTGATTTGTTAAAAAAGTTTGAAATATCCAATAAATGTCGTTCCACTTCATGATTGTGTCCCACTTGTTGTTGATTCTTCACAAAAAAATACAGTTTTATATCTTTATGTTTGAACCCTGAAATGTGGCAAAAGGTCGAATACTTTCGCAAGGCACTGTACCTACACGTCAACTACGGTCACAAGACGCAGGCCTCCTTACTGTCCCTAGAACTTCTAATCAAACAGCTGGAGGCAGGGCTTTCTCCAATAGAGCTCAATTTTTATAGAATGGTCTGCCGATCCATGTGAGAGACGCAGACTCTGTCTCAACCTTTAAATCTTTATTGAAGACTCATCTCTTCAGTAGGTCCTATGATTGAGTGTTGTCTGGCCCAGGAGTGTGAATGTGCACGGAAAGGCACTGGAGCAACAACCACCCTTGGTGTCTCTGCCTGGCCGGTTCCCCTCTCTCCACTGGGATTCTCTGCCTCTAACCTTATTACAGGGGCTAAGTCACAGGCTTACTGGTGCTCTTCCATGCTGTCCCTAGGAGGGGTGCCTGACTTGAGTGGGTTGAGTCACTGATGTGATCTTCCTTTCCGGGTTGGCGCCCCCCCTTTGGTTCGTGCTGTGGGGGAGATCATCGTGGGCTATACTCGGCCTTGTCTCAGGATGGTAATTGGTGGTTGAAGATATCCCTCTAGTGGTAAAGGGGTTGTCCTTTGGCAAAGTGGGTGGGGTTATATCCTGCCTGTTTGGCCCTATCCTGCCTATTTCTCCTGTCTTATCCAGTGTCCTGTGTGAATTTAAGTATGCTCTCTCTAATTCTCTCTCTCTCTCTCTCTCTCTCTCTCTCTCTCTCTCTCTCTCAGAGGACCTGAGCCCTAGGACCATGCCTCATGATTACCTGGCCTGATGACTCCTTGCTGTCCCCAGTCCACCTGGTTGTGCTGCTGTTCTAGTTTCAACTGTTCTGCCTGCGGCTATGGAACGCTGACCTATTCACCGGATGTGCTACCTGTCCCAGACCTGCTGTTTTCAACTCTCTAGAGACAGCAGGAGCGGTAGAGATACTCCGAATGATCGGCTTTGAAAAGCCAACTGACATTTACTCCTGAGGTGCTGACCTGTTTATTATTATTATTATTATTATTATTTGACCCTGCTGGTCATCTATGAATATTTGAACATCTTGGCCATGTTCTGTTATAATCTCCACCCAGCACAGCCAGAAGAAGACTGGCCACCCCTCATAGCCTGGTGCCTCTCTAGGTTTCTTCCTAGGTTCCGGCCTTTCTATGGAGTTTGTCTTAGCCACCGCACTTCTACACCTGCACTGCTTGCTGTTTGGGGTTTTAGGCTGGGTTTCTGTACAGTACTTTGTGACATCAGCTGATGTAAGAAGGGCTTTAGAAATAAATGTGATTGATTGACTGATTATGTTCTCTCACTGCGCTCTAACTGACTGAATTTTATTGTCATATTTTGTTCTATTGCTATTGTACCACTCATAATAGAAATTCAACCAAATATGAAAAATAAAACCAGAACTCAACACTGGCTAGCCGCATGTATGGCTGTTCTAGATCTTGCCTTAGCAATTCCAATTCCAAGCGATTCCAAATCCCAATAGGATTAGTCTATACTCCAGTCACTGTTGGTTACCCTTAATAAAGGAACATTTCAATACATTTCTACTTCATATTCATCATCTCCAACACCACTCCAACATCAACATGTGAAAATAGCGCATTCAAATTTCTCTTCAAGGGTAAGTATATGTCTATCAAAAATATGGCTTTTCCTGAACCCTCTTTTCAGAGTGACACTGATTATTCTATATTCTATAATTCTTCCATCCACACCACAGGCCTTTATAATATGGGGAATGTTTCCATTTTCTAGCATTACCAGAACTTCCATTCAGCATAACTATATATTTCAGTCCAATATGTGTCACCTGGCCTCCATCTGCCCTGTGATAATAGGCCTGTATTACTAAATATGATTAATAAAAGCTATAACACTAATACAGTGCTAATAAGGAGTGTGTCTTATGGCAACAGCACTGCGGTTCTCACACAAAGACTAACGTCATGACTCTATGACCCAGATCAATCAGGAAGAAACAGCCTGGGTTCTCACACAAAGACTAACATCATGACTCTATGACCCAGATCAATCTGGAAGAAACAGCCTGGGTTCTCACACAAAGGATAACGTCATGACTCTATGACCCAGATCAATCAGGAAGAAACAGCCTGGGTTCTCACACGAAGGCTAACATCATGACTCTATGACCCAGATCAATCAGGAAGAAACAGCCTGGGTTCTCACACAAAGACTAACGTCATGACTCTATGACCCAGATCAATCAGGAAGAAACAGCCTGGGTTCTCACACAAAGGCTAACGTCATGACTCTATGACCCAGATCAATCAGGAAGAAACAGCCTGGGTTCTCACACAAAGACTAACGTCATGACTCTATGACCCAGATCAATCAGGAAGAAACAGCCTGGGTTCTCACACAAAGGCTAACGTCATGACTCTATGACCCAGATCAATCAGGAAGAAACAGCCTGGGTTCTCACACGAAGGCTAACATCATGACTCTATGACCCAGATCAATCAGGAAGAAACAGCCTGGGTCACATTTGGGAGGAAAAGTTATTATTTCTTAGTCACATCAGGAAGTAGCTGGAAGTGGAACTTCTTCACTCAGTGGTTAAAGATGTCCAAATTTGCCTCAAATTAACCAATGTCATCCTGTCACCATGGCAACCAATGATGTTATTAACACAGAACTTGGGCTTGCAGCAGGCTTCCCATGTCTTGTCTCTGTCTTGGCTTGAATGGATCTCTGAAATCTCCAGATGAATAGGAGTGTTTCTGCTCTTGTTCTGCTCATACTGGAAAAGGGAGAACTACACATGGGCTGTTTCAGACACTTAAAAATAAAACGTGTTGATAACAGAGTTGCCAAGAGATCATTGAACTACAGGTAGCAGAGGGGTTGGAGAGCTCCAACACTTGGATGATGGCTGAAGGGGTCCACTAGGAAATTGATTACCATAATTTAAAAAAACCTGTTCACTCACAGCTGGGCCTTGCATGATGTTACTGTATTAGCATCAGGAAGCTGCCATAGAGTCAATGTGAACTTGTTAAGGTGTTCGGAGTGTAATGATCCACAGGAGACCATTGCATAATGGACATTACATGAGCCCTGCAATGGATGAGGAATTGCTCAGAACCCCCTCAAGTCTCTCATCATGTTGTGGAGAGCCTTGGAATCAATGACCTTTCACTAGTAAAACGCATAGCGGGTCGTTCATAGCCATTAGAGGTTGCGCAAGAAGATGATAATCGAATTTGGCACTGTATCCCTGCTAGGGGCTGCATTATGTCATACCTTTGACCAAATACATTATGTATGAATGGCCATTATGTCAAAACATCAACATTGTGAGGGCAGGAAAACAAAAGGCCTTCAAGTAGCATTTAAACATGTTGTAAACGTACAGTCCTTTATAGCACTGGTTCTCAATCCTGGTCCTGGGGACCCAAAGGAGTGCACATTTTTATTTTTGCCCTAGCACTACACACCTGATTCAAATCATCGAAGCCTTGTGATGATAATTTGAATCAGCTGTCTAGAGCTAGGGCAAAAACTAAAATGTGCACCCCTTTGGGTTCCCAGCATCAGGTGTGGGAACCAGTCCTTTATGGGGCGATGCTTAGCCTACAACTTGGAAGTGGGGACGTTTTAAAAAATAATTTAAAAAAATCACCTTTATTTAACCAGGTAGGCTAGTTGAGAATAAGTTCTCATTTACAACTGCGACCTGACCTTGATGAGCTCTTCCAAAATTCTATGCGGTGAAAATGATTATTTTGGTGAAAAATTATTCTTTACAAATGATTAATCTACATTCAGTGTCATTAATTGTAAAGTGGTTATGCCAGTCTAAATGCAGATTATAATGTACGAAATACCTTGGGTCATACAGAAGAATACTCATGCCAAACATGATTTCCTTGTTTTTATTAGCATTTTAGGGGCATGAATCTGCTTCCATAGGTCCATAGGTTCAATGTACATAAAATGTGTCAAAAAGGTGTCTCAAACTGTTTTCCTAAACAGAGGACTAAATGTGTTTGCTTAGAAGTGGCGATTAGTGAAATGGGGAGCAGACCTTTCTAGTTGGGGCAATCTGCCAATGCCCCATCTGTGCCCCAGCCCACTGAGGGCACTAAGGGCACAGTCTCAAGGCACCATGGAGGGGGAATGACTCACACGCAGGGGCAGGAATGAGTCAACAAAGACAACATAAACATTCAGAATGCCTGTCCCTAAAGAAACACCTTGTTTCTCACATGGATGTTATTTTGAATATTTTACAGACACTCTTATCCAGAGCAACTTAACTTAACAAGCATACTGTATACATTTCTGTACTTTTTTTGTATTGGTCCCCCATAGGAATTGAACCCACAACCTTGACATTGCAAGCACCATGCTTTAGCAAATGAGCCACACAGGACTGAGTCACCGATGGCGGCTTCTTGTACCAAACCAACCCAGTCTGTGACATATCAGTGCATTCGGAAAGTATTCAGACCCCTTGACTTTTTCCCAAAAAAATTCCATGACAGGCTTATTCTAAAATGGGTTAAATAGTTTTTTCCCCCCTCATTACCCTACCCCCATACCCCATAATGACATAGCAAAAACAGTTTTTTGGATATTTATGACAAATAAAAAACTGAAAATTGACATTTACATAAGTATTCAGACACTTTACTCAGTACTTTGTTGAAGCACCTTAGGCAATGATTACAGCGTCGAATCTTCTTGGATATGATGCTACAAGCTTGGCACCCCGGTATTTGGGAGGTTTCTCCCATTCTTCTCTGCAGATCCTCTCAAGCTCTGCCAGGTTGGACGGGAAGCTTCGCTCCACAGCTATTTTCAGGTCTCCCCAGAGATGTTCAATCAGGTTTAAGTCCGGGCTCTGGCTGGGCCACTCAAGGACATTCAGAGACTTGCCCCGAAGCCACCCCTGCGTTGTCTTGGCTGTGTGCTTAGGGTCGTTGTCCTGTTGGAAGGTGAACCTTCACCCTAGTCTTAGCATTCTGGAGCAGGTTTTCATCAAGGATCTCTTCGTACTTTGCTCCTTTCATCTTCCCTCGATCCTGACTAGTCTCCCAGTGCCTGCCGCCGAAAAGCATTCCCACAGCATGATGATGCCACCAACATGCTTCACTGTAGGAATGGTGCCAGGTTTCCTCCAGACGTGACGCTTGGCATTCAGGCTTAAGAGTTCAATATTGGTTTCATCAGACCAGAGAATCTTGTTTCTCATGGTCTGAGTCTTTATCTGCCTTTTGGCAAACTCCAAGCGGGCTGTCCTGTGCCTTTTACTAAGGAGTGACTTCTGTCATTAAGGCCTGATTGGTGGAGTGCTGCAAAGATCATTGTCCTCCTGCAAGGTTCTCCCATCTCCACAGAGGAACTCTAGAGCTCTGTCAGAGTGACCATTGAGTTCTTCCTGACCAAGGCCCTTCTCCCCCGATTACTCAGTTTGCCTGGATGGCCAGCTCTAGAAAGAGTCTTGGTGGTTCCAAACTTCTTCCATTTAAGAATGATGGAGGCCACTGTTCTTGGGGACCTTCAATGCTGCAGAATTTCTTTGGTACCCTTCCCCAGATCTGTGCCTCGACACAATCCTGTCTCGGAGCTCTACAGGCAATTCCTTCGACCTCGTGGCTTGGTTTTTGCTCTGACATGCACTGTCAACTGTGGGACCTTATATAGACAGGTGTGTACCTTTCCAAATCATGTCCAAACAATTGAATTTACCACAGGTGCAGTCCAATACAGTTGTAGAAACATCTCAAGGATGATCAATGGAAACAGGATGCACCGAGTCTCATAACAAAAGGTCTGAATACTTATGTAAATAAGGTATTTCTGTTTTTTAATATTTATACATTTGCACAAAAAAACTGTTTTTGCTTTGTCATTATGGGGTATTATTGAGAAAAAACTCAAATGTTTATTTACTTACCACAGGAGGTTGGTGGCACATTAATTGGGCAGGATGGGCTCGTGGGAATGACTGGAGCGGAATAAGTGGAATGGTATCAAATATAGCAAATACATGGTTTCCATGTGTTTGATGCCATTCCATTTGCTCTGTTCCATTTCAGCCATACTCCCCTCAGCAGCCTCCACTGTCATTTACTCTGATGTGGTAACCCTGATGAGTCTTTATTTAGAATTCGTTCTCTCATAGAGGAAGAAATCAAGAGATTTGCCCCAAATAGCACGATGTAGTGGACTACTTTTGACCAGGGCCCATATAGCTCTGGTGTACAGCCGTGGCCAAAAGTTTTGAGAATGACACAAATATTAATTTTCACAAAGTTTGCTGCCTCAGTTTGTATGATGGAAATTTGCATATACTCCAGAAAGTTATGAAGAGTGATCAGATGAATTGCAATTAATTGCAAAGTCCCCCTTTGCCATGCAAATGAACTGAATCCAAAAAAACATTTCCACTGCATTTCAGCCCTGCCACAAAAGGACCAGCTGACATCATGTCAGTGATGATTCTCTTGTTAACACAGGTGTGAGTGTTGACGAGGACAAGGCTGGCGATCACTCTGTCATGCTGATTGAGTTCGAAAAACAGACTGGAAGATTCAAAAAGAGGGTGGTGCTTGGAATCATTGTTCTTCCTCTGTCAACCATGGTTACCTGCAAGGAAACACGTCGTCATTGCTTTGCACAAAAGGGCTACGCAGGCAAGGATATTGCTGCCAGTAAGATTGTACCTCAATCAACCATTTATCAGATCATCAAGAACTTCAAGGAGAGCGGTTCAATTGTTGTGAAGAAGTGTCATTTCGGACGCAGACGCTGTTGTGACCTGGAGATAATTATAAAGTTTAAAACTAACCGACGTTGCTGTTAAAACAAATTGCTCCGATCAATCAACATGTTCCATTTCTCTGAGGATAAATCTCAAGACTTTTAAGAGGGACAGGCACAATGAACTGTGTTGCACTGATCCTTATAATGAGAAGAGATTCAAGTATCCCCTGGTTGTGTACTGCAGTAAAGTAAGAAACACCTGTATTATTGGAAATGAGGACATTCTAACCTATATCAATCATTGTATTTCCTATTTCCTTTGAAGACCAGTATCCATAGCCGCGGGAATCCTTTTTTTGCCCGTGCTACAGACGACTATTGCGGTCCGCTAATACAGGACTAGTACAGGCCCAGTGCAATATTTTCATATTTGTTTCATTCAAATTTTTCAGGGGGTGTTGCAGCACCCTCAGCACCCCTACTTCTCACAGCTATGCCAGTATCGATGACCAGTAATCATGATTGACTTTACCATCACTCGTTCTTTGGTGCCATCATTCACGGTGTGTAATCAAATCAAATAAAAATATTGGTCACATACACATGGTTAGCAGATGTTAATGAAAGTGTAGCGAAATACTTGTGCATCTAGTTCCGACAATGCAGTAATATCTAACAAGTATTCTAACAAATTCACAACAACTACCTTATACACACAAATGGGTGAATAAGAATATGTACAGTGGGGCAAAAAAGTATTTAGTCAGCCACCAATTGTGCAAGTTCTCCCACTTAAAAAGATGAGAGAGGCCTGTAATTTTCATCATAGGTACACTTCAACTATGACAGACAAAATGAGAAAAAAAAATCCAGAAAATCACATTGTAGAATTTTTAATGAATTTATTTGCAAATTATGGTGGAAAATAAGTATTTGGTCACCTACAAACAAGCAAGATTTCTGGCTCTCACAAACATTTACTTTGACATTTACTTTCTTTGCTTTGGTTCTGTTCAGACCCTTTTCCCCAAATTTACCGTGTGAAGGAATAAATTCCCTGTAAACTGTAAATTCTCTGCCTTTTGTCATCCTTACTCGCACCTACAGTCCAAGTCATCTTTCACTCCATGGGGAGTTGAGTTGTAGCAGGGTGTTGCGTTCCCTCTTCCTAGAGGCGTTCGTAACAGTCGCAAATGGGTCTTCCAAATGGACAATGACCCCAAGCATACTTCCAAAGTTGTGGCAATATGGCTTAAGGACAGTGAAGTCAAGGTATTGGAGTGGCCATCACAAAGCCCTGACCTCAACCCTATAGAAAATCTGTGGGCAGAACTGAAAAAGCGTGTGCGAGTGTAACCGGTGCTGTGCTGCACGTTGTAACTCTGAGTTGTGTGTGGTTGATTGAGACTATAGACGTGGACTTTGGAGATCAGGTTGTTTTAATTAAGCAGAACTCACTCTCTGCATCCTGCATCTGCATCCAAAAGGAAATAAAACATTTGTAGAGCACATATGTTCCGCAAATCGTCGCCTCTTTCTACAACAGATGCACAATACAAGGGACTGGGATCATTCGAGGAGCTAGCCATCGTTCACACATACCCTAATACCCTAGCTAGCTATTAACCACATGTTGAATTCAGAATTTTGATATCATCCTAAAAGGTACAATTACAAGTGCATCTTAACAATACCATCCACTTATGAGTAACCTCTAAATATACAAAATGATTCATGAACAAAACACTGTGTGTATGACTTTGTGCTTAAAATAATCAAACTTTTCTGAAGATGACAGAAAAAGTGTGCCTACCTCTCATAGTGCATCAAAATGATTTGCACGCAGGGCAAAATGTAAGTACACACTCCCCTTCTCCCAGGATGCAGGCATGCATAATAACAAATCAACACAACATATTAATATATGAACCTGGTGAAATTCACACAGTACTTTAACAACTGTTACACGAGCAAGGAGGCCTACAAACCTGACTCAGTTACATCAGCTCTGTCAGGAAGAATGGGCCAAAATTCACCCAATTTATTGTGGGAAGCTTGTGGAAGGCTACCGATACATTTGACCCAAGGTAAACAATTTAAAGGCAATGGTACCAAATACTAATTGAGTGTATGTAAACTTCTGACCCACTGGGAATGTGATGAAAGAAATAAAAGCTGAAATAAATAATTATCTTATTAAGAGTGTGTGTGTGTGCGTGTGTGTGTGTGTGCGTGTGTGTGTGTGTGTGTGTGCGAATGTAGTGAATGTGGGTGGGTTTTGTGTGGGTTTTTGTGTGTGTGGGTTTTGTGTGGGAGTGTCAATGTAGTGTGTCCATAATGAGTGTGTGTAGGGTCAGTGCAGATTGAATGGTACATTTACTATTTAGCAGTCTGGCTATTTAACAGTTTTATGACTTGGGGGTAGAAGCTGTCTCGGAGCCTGTTGGTCGAGAGCCAACGCTTCGGTACCGTTTGCCAAATGGCTTGGGTGGTTGGTGTCTTTAGCAATTTTTCGGGCCTTCCTCTGACACCGCCTGATATAGCGGTCCTGGATGGCAGGGAGCTCGGCTCCAGTGATGTACTGGGCTGTCCGCATCACCCTCTGTAGTGCTTTGCAGTCAAAGGCAGTTTATTTGCCATACCAAGCAGTGATGCAGCCAGACAAGATGCTCTCGAAGGTGCAGCTGTAAAACATTTTGAGGATCGACGGGCGGCAGGTAGCCTAGCAGTTAAGAGTGTTGGGTCAATAACCAAAAGGTTGCTGGTTTGAATGCCCGAGCCGACTAGCTGATAAATATGTTGTTGTGCCCTTGAGAAAGGCACTTAACCCTAATTGCTCATGTAAGTCGATCTGGATAAGAGCGTCTGTTAAATGACCAAAAAATGTAAATGTCAAATATTTTCCACCTCCTGAGGGGAAAAGGCCGCTGCCGAGCCCTCTTCTCGACTGTGCGGGTGTGTGGACCAAGTCCTTAGTGATGTAGACGCCAAGGAACTTGAAGCTGTGTATTTGTGACATGTCTGTAGACTTCACACATTGCATTCCATTTGAACATGCAAAGACTGGGCAGTCTAGTTATCTACGGTATCCATTTTAGGACATCATCAACTGAGGATGTCCTAAATGTAATGCCTTCATTTCATAGGACAATGAGGTCACTTGAATTACCAAACACATGAGCATGGTCCAAACCTTTGATGACATGGGCTGGATGATGCTCAATTACCTTTTATTGCAATTGATTGAAGCTTTTTAGAGAGAAAATGTTAGCATGGCACTTATTCCAGCAGATGTGCTTAAACACAGCTGAGGTGCGTTCTTGTCACGCAATGAACATTACAATTGTGTTACACACTAGAGAGAATGATGTCCCATTTGTTTATTTCACAGAAATGAACAGAGCTGAAGGAAAGCTTGCATGAAAAAAATATATGTTGTTTTTATATTGTCGATACGTGAAAGGTAGGCCTATACTTAGATCATTTGCTTTCACCTATGTTTGAACATGTGACACGAGAATATGATGCAGCAGAACATTGCTCCCGTAGGACCTAGTCAACGACAGGGTTTGATCTCCATGTGTGATGAATTCTTTACTGTGACAGTGACATAATTAACAGGCTGTAAATGGTTCTTGTTAAACTCACACTGGGCTTATGAAGCGACTGGGACTTGAAATATGTCCCAAATGGCACCCTATTCCCTAAATAGTGCACTACTTTTGACCAGAGCGCTATAGGCCCTGGTCAAAAGTAGTGAACTTTAAAGGGAATAGGGTGACAAGAGGCAGACCGTGAAACAGCAGAAAACTTAACTTATCCCCATAATTAACATAGACGGGACTCCACTTCAAAGACACATGGGTGGCGTCCCAAATGGTACCCTATTTTATACTTTTAAACAGGGTCCATAGGACTCTGGTCAAAAGTAGTTCAGTATAAGGAATAGGGTTGCATTTGGGACACAACCATACTAATAGGCATTCCTAACCAGCAACAGGGATTACTACTGCTGTGTATAAGATAAAGCTGTTCTCAATAATCAAACAGACAATAAATAATAAATACATTTCTTACTGCTTGTTAGCTGTTTGTTATTTTTCTCCTGCCCATCTCTGACAGGTCCAGATTTCAGACTTCTTAACATAAATGCTGCTCTATGTACATTCAATTATCAGATGAGAACCATTACATTGTTAGTATCCATAAGAAATATATGAACAATGTAGTTAAGTAAAGAAGCACGTCTCTATATGTGATTGAAAGGAGGTAGGTCTCTCTTTAATCCAATGTCTGTGGATGTGATAGCAAGTTTGTTTAAAAATCTTTTTTTTAAAAAGCAATGAATATCAGGATTTTAATATAGATGATTTGAAATCTGTTCGGACTTCTGAGTCTTTCCAGTTGAATTCATCCTATCAGAGACATCCTCACTGCATCCATCACACAGCTTAACTTTGAGTTAATCACTGTTCTCATGGCTAAAATGAACAACTTTTCTCAGTAGCAACAGTCCTTGTCTAAAAACCCATGATATAAGTATACTGCCAATGGAATGTTTGCTAATGATCTCAGTGACCTTTGTCCCATTGCCTGCATAAGAGATGCTAAGCGACTTAAATCCTGCCCATGCATTTTTACAAAAAGACATTTTGGAAATTTTAATAAGCAACAGTTCATGTCTGATCTGGGGATGTGTGACTGGGAGATTGTGTCATCTATATCTGACTCTGATCATTCCCTAAATTGTTTTACTTCTCTGTTTAACACTGTTGCAGATAAACATGCGCGGTATAAAGGATCAAACCCTTGGTTCACACATGAATTGTCTGAAAAATTACTGGAAAGAAATTCAGCTTGGGCTAGATTGACTGATATTCCATCGGACTTGCAGTCCTTCAGACATTTCAGAAATAGAAAAGCAAAGTCAACATACTTCTTGAACCATGTATCTGAGAATGATGGGAATCGAGTGATTTTCTAGAAAGTGATCAAATATCTGAAACAAAACTCTGATGGCGTCAAGTCTAGTTTACTGGATATTGCAGAATGTGTACCACAATTGTCCATCTCGGGAGCTGTTCTCTTTACTATGTATATAATTCATATTGGTCTATCTGTTAAAATGTTCATCTGTATGCAGACGACACTGTTATCTACTTAAATTGTTCTATTTTTTATTTAACTAGGCAAGTCAGTTCAGAACAAATTCTTATTTACAATGAAGGCCTAGCCTGGCCAAACCCAGACGACGCTGGATCACTTGTGCGCCGCCCTATGAGACTCCCAATCCTGGCCAGATGTGATGTAGCCTGAATTCAAAGCAGGTACTGCAGTGACGCCTCTTGCACTGAGATAAAGTGTCTTGGACCACTGCGCCACTCAGGAGACCCTCTATGCCATTTCCCCAACTGTTGACCAGGCTATGTTAGAGATGCAATCTAACCTTGTTGCCTTACAGAAAGCACTTGTTGGTTTAAAATGTGTACTTAATGCAGCCAAGACTAAATATATGTTGTTCTCTAATTCTCACAAATGGTTTTTAGATGGACTACATATTTATTCATTGAACAGTTCTCCCATCGATTGGGTTCCCGCCTATAAATATCTGGGCATTTGGATTGATTTGGATAGATCTTGCCTCTCAACTTTCCTGCCAGTTCATGACTATGGTGACTATGGTGACACCATCCAGTATCAAAAAGTTGTCTGGTTCTCATTAAAGTCCTGCAGATCACTTCATTATTCCCTTTTTGTTCACAAAGCTCTACTACACAAGCTTCCACCTTACCTTACTTTGCCGTTAAAATGTAAAAACATGACATGCCAAAACAAGGTTGGTTAACGCTTGAGGTTCCTCGGGTCTCCTCCGAACTAGATAAATCCGCTTTTAGTTTTAAAATACCTTATTGCCGGAACCAACTACAAAATACATTACATATTCGGTTTTTTCTTTTTTCGTATTAAATTGCATATGCAGGACTCCCTTGTGAAAGAGACCCTGGTCTCAATGGTGGCCTATCCTGTGCACTTCTCAGTTATTGGTACTCAGACTTACCTTATGGAGGTGCGTCATAGGCTTTGCAGAGGTGGTTCCCTTGCGCACGCTGAATACATGTAATTAAACCA
Organism: Oncorhynchus tshawytscha; assembly: GCF_018296145.1. Classification (NCBI taxonomy): domain Eukaryota; kingdom Metazoa; phylum Chordata; class Actinopteri; order Salmoniformes; family Salmonidae; genus Oncorhynchus; species Oncorhynchus tshawytscha. The sequence goes on from NC_056433.1 coordinate 16,169,082, forward strand.
CTGAAAACCCTCACACTTTGCTGGCAAACAGATTTTCTTGTGGAGTTTTCATTCATTAGGGTTTTCAGAACAGTTATCTAAAGCCATCCCTTTAGATTTGGTGTACCATTAGTTAGAATTTTCTCAACACTCACAAGAATAAATAGAGAGAATGGTTCAGAATATTATGGATCAATGAAAGCCATGTAAATACATTCATATTCATCTTATTTTTAGCACCAATTGGTAGATTTAAAAATACTCTAGTCTTGTATATTATTTAGGGCTAGGAAAGTATATATGAATAATAAAAAATATATACATATATTTTGGTGAATAAAAAATACAGTGGTTTGATTCATCCTGAAAGTTGTCATGTTCAATTGTTGAAATATGAAATATTGGAAGGTGAGAAAAGTGTACAATAGGGGTTAAACAGTAGTCCTATAAATCTACCCTAATAATCCTCACTAATCATGGATCTGTGATGACAATAGCCCAGTCATTGTGAACCATGTGCCAGGCTCCAGGTTTAAACTGCTACATATGCTCTGTGTTCCATTTTGATTCAAATAGGCTACATGTCCCTTGTAATATGTTAGCATAATATGATCCACTATTGATAGTGGACTACTACATAAACGTGACAGAGGAAAGAACAGTAAACTAATGATGCAATGGAAGGATACAAAATGTAAGGAATCTAACGCTAAAGTCAGTGACAGTTATAAATGTATTTGGTTATAACTGATGGTGGCTACCAATAGTGGCTAATATTTAACCCAATACACATTTTTGGGCATATAATTAAAACGTTCTAGAAATCATAAATCAACTCGGTAGGTTTGGCGCTATAGTGTCATTTGCACATTGCTACAGAAGCCTATAACTTGGGTCTCCAAATTTCATCCCAAGTTATAAGGCTAGAATTTCATCAACTTCACTGTGAAAAAGGTGATACAGTATATTGATATGCTTCAGTTTGCTGGCATATGACTGGTTTCATATTTGTCTAGAGCAATCATAAAGTAAAATATTTCTAAATGAATAATAATTTATATTTACAATCTATAGCGTTTCAGGTAAGACCCAAGCGCAGACTGTGTTGAAGTAACAATGTTTATTACAGCAACAGGGGCAGGCAAACAACAGGTCAAGGCAGGCAGGGGTCGATAATCCAGAGTGGTGGGGCAAAGGTACAGGACGGCAGGATCAGGGGCAGACAGAGTGGTCAGGCATTCACCAATATATATATTCACCAATATATAGATTCCAGACAGGCAAGGGTCAAAACCAGGAGGGCGAGAAAAGAGAGACTGGAGAAAAGCAGGAGCTAAGAAAACCGCAGGTTGACTTGACATACAAGACAAACTGGCAACAGACAAACAGGGAACACAGGTATAAATACACAGGGGATAATGGGGAAGATGGGCGACACCTGGGGGGGGGGGGTGGAGACAATCACAAGGACAGGTAAAACAAATCAGGGCGTGACACAATCCCCTTGTCCAAACGGCTTACTCATTTACCTAGCTCTCATCAATAGCTTTTATCAATTTGCAAATGACAGACCATATTCATTGTGACATCGCGTGTAAGGGTGGTGGAATTATGAGGGAATAAACTGAAGGTCCGAATACGGTAGATCTGTAGACACCTCCGCCACACCTTCATTTATTTGATCTCCACTCCAACGAATAGCTGGTGAATAGCATGCTATTCTTATGCTTAAGTTCAATGTCAGAATACGCATAGAGAGAAAAGAGCATAAAAATGGAATTACGTTCCATTTACGCTTAACTCAGGTAGGAATTCACCCCAACCTGCATACTAAAATATTTTTAGCGTGGTTGCTCATGGTAACAGAGTAGCTCAGCATATGTCTCCTACATTGATGACCAGTAATTGTTGCTATTTGTACTAACAGCTTCTTCTCAGTGACTCATCATGAACAAAATAGCTATTTATTTGACATACATAAGTGATTGTCATGCACTTATAACACGTATTCAATCATACTTTTCAACTCAAGAAAACTACCAACAAGACAATCATAGGTGAGCAACAGCTTCATGTTAGCATATTTGGACATGTGTGGTAGGGGCACGGCTTTTTCCCAGATATAGAAGAAATCTGTGTTTGGAGCATCACAAAAATATGTTTTAGAGAACTGGTCATCATTTGTTAATGAATAAATGTGACTGTTTATTGCTTCGCTCCTAAAGAACATTGACATGCACTGAGTGTACAAAACATTAGGAACACCTTCCTAATATTGAGTTGCACACCCTTTTGCCCTCAGAACAGTCTAAATTTGTCGGGGCATGGACTCCATAAGGTGTCGAAAGCGTTCCACAGAGATGCTGGCCCATGTTGACTCAATGCTTCCCACAGTTGGGTCAAGTTTTCTGGATGTCCTTTGGGTGGTGGACCATTCTTGATAAACACCGGAAACTGTCAAGCGTGAAAAACCCAGCAGTGCTGCAGTGCTTGATACACTCAAACCAGTGCGCCTGGCACCTACTACCATACACCGTTCAAAGGCACTTAAATATTTTGTCTTGCCCATTTTCCCTCTGAACTGCACACATATACAGTCCATGTCTCAATTGTCTAAAGGCTTAAAAATCCATCTTTAACCTCTCCTCCCTTCATCTACATTGACACACATGCACAATATTTAAGTTGCCTTTGAACGGGGTATGGTAGTAGGTGCCAGGCACACCGGTTTGAGAAGCATTGCTGTGGAATGCTTTCTACACCTTGTAGAGTGTGGGCCCCGACTAAATGCGGCTGTTCTGAGGGAATATGTTCCTAATGTTTTGTACACTCGGTATACATTGCCCTATAAAGTTCTGGCTATAATAGTTCTATATGAAAAGTGGGATTGTTATTGACTTTTTCTCTCTTTCAAAGCAAAACTCACACACAATCCCTTCTTTGAGGAACATGATAAATGTAACCATGTAGTAATGGAACAATGATCTCATCGACCTAGTGAGACACTAGAGATTATCTTCGGGTGTAACGCCAGACAAGGGGCTGTATAAATATCATGCCTAACTAGAACGTCTTAATTGAAGCCCTCTCTCATCTTGAATATTTGCGGTCTGTTGTAATGTTGACTGAATGCTAAACGACTGAGCCTTACTAAGCATCTACTGTAAAACTGTGAGAAAATTTGACTGCTTAGCCATGTAATTCTGTACTTTATTTGTCAACAAGAAGCATCAAGAGACTTTTTTATTGTAGAGGAGAAATGTGCAGTCAGTCAGGAGATTGTTACGAGTCCTTTTCATTCATCCCACTGAGAACATGTGCCATAAAATGTCATATTTAAAACCAATTTTGGAGTCTTACTGTAAGTTTTTGGCACTCCAACAGTGTATGAACAGTTATGTCATCATCATCATATGTGGAGACCGTGAATACATGAGGTATTTAAACTACGATGACGGCATGCAAGTTTATATATAATCACAATGACCCTGAGAGGGATTATTAAAGTAAACAAAAAAAGGTTAAGAATAATTTCTCTCAGATTCTCTTTTCCAAGTATACATTATCTAGCATGTGTACCCTGAATACGCTAAAACATCCCCTTGTCCATAAACAGTATTTAAAGCTTAATTGAGACTTAACTTTGATCTAGACTTGTTCATGGTGTATAATCAATACAATGACACAGTATATCATAATTTACCATCTTGTCTTACTCTGCCATTTTACCATGTCATTTAGTATGCTCCCATACTATGATGGTCTAAAGACCAGTTTGATGGCACTGCACAGTCTATTGCTGTGTAAACGTATGATTTACTGTATGGGTAATTGCACAATTGACATACATTTTCACTTGACTTTCTCTGGAAAAAACTGTGGCTGCATGTTTGAATATCACATCTTAAACCCTCATATTTGCTCTCTCTCTCTCTCTCTCCTCTCTCTCTCTCTTTATGTGATGATGTCATCTGTGTATGGATTCTGTCAGCAATTCCAATTGAACTGAGGTGACACCATGTAATTTGGAGAAAGAGCCAATGCTCCAGAACCAAGTTGAGTTATTCTGTTACTTTGAACTCCAGGTGCTCATCCGCTCTCTGATTCTGCATGAGGACTCCTCTATTGAAATGGGAGCAAACAGAGGAGAAGGAAACCTCGTCATAACAGGTATATGATCATCTCTGTGCTATCAGGAAATGGAGTTGCTGCTCAAGGAACACCTCATGTTGTGCAGACGAGCCCCTCTGCCAGACTCACATCTCCTAGCTGCTGCTGCCTCTTTCCATGAGGTCATTCTTGGCCAGGGAAATTCTGTGAGTTTATAGTTCTGCTAAGTGCCTCCAAAAGCCAGACAGAAGATGAGTTTTTATTCCACTTCACAGTAACGTATAAACAATGGTCTGCACCATATTGAAAGCTGCTCTCCTTTGACTCTTTATGGTTTGTCCCAAAATGTTAGCTTCTTTGCTAAAAGAAGTTCAAATCGTATGGATACAATATTGTTTTTCACACATGACCAGGTGAAGGAAGATAACGCAATGCTTTTGTTCATTCCTCTGTCCACACACTAGGGCCATGTGATACGAAAGTATTCATCACTTTGAAACTGATTCATCTGCTCGAGCCCTGTGTATGCACCACTAAAGTGCCCAAGTGCCATTAATCAGAGAAGTCCACACTGACAAATGAGGCTTCACATTAAAGTGTTTGATTATATTCTGCAGATGTGAGAGGTATGTGCGCCAACTCAAATGTGAGCCCCAGTTGCAGACCCCACAGTCCACCAGACACTGGACTGCAATCCCAAAAGGCACCATATTCCCTATATAGTGCACTACTTTCCACCAGAGCCACATGGGCCCTGTTTAAAAGTAATGCACCAGAAAGGAAATAGGGTGCCATTTGGGATGCATACAGTGCACCAGGAATGGTTTGCAAATGTGCAAAAGGCTGCTCTTTCATCTGGCCTGGCGTCTATGAGAAAACGTGCTGCACTCAGCCAGAGCACCTGTGCCAATAGTATCGTCTCTGACCCCAAGAGGTGAGTCACCCCTGGCTTTGAGAGGTGGACTACTTTTTATAGGCAGTAATCTTATGCCTCTATAACATAACATGCATCAAAACACGACAATGATGACACCTTCTTTTCCAATCTTGTAGAACTTACAGTGTAATGACAGAACGACCATCATTCACAACTACTTCAAGGATCAAGGATACTGATACTGTTTAAACGATTTGGATTTGACGTCCAGTCGTCCCTTTGATGAACTTTTTGTTGGGCGGGTTCAAGAAGAGTTCACATGATATTGGTTTTATACTCAGAGAAAATGGCGACTTGAGACTATTTCTGCTGGAAATCTGTTTTTAATTTTACCACCATCAAAGAGCAGCATCTTAATCTCCATGCCTCTCTAGGGAAAATCATGGATTCACTTCAAAGGCTCATTATTGATAAGAGTGGTACGCTGAGGAGCAAGGACATTCCTCCTCCCTCCCTGCTCATCCCTTTTCAATTAAATACCAGAACTGTGCTGATGAAAAACGCCAGAGCTGCATATAGACGTAGTGAACTTCCTTAAATCTTTTCATTGTACCCTTAGGAACGTGTTTTTTAGTTTAAAAAAAATGGCTCCATCTGTTTGAACTGAATCTAATTTAATGTCATTTATTTGGGTAAAAGACATACAACAAAATGTACAATGTGGATCCAGAGGATAGCGCTTAAAATAATTAATGAAAACACTTGGTCCTCAATGGGAAAACAATAACACATAGGACTAATGGATTTGTACACCTCTGTGTATTCTCTAAAATCTGAACTCTTCATTGTCAGCTCTCATCAATGTCGTCTAACCATCAGATATACAGTTGAAGTTGGAAGTTTACATACACCTTAGCCAAATACATTTAAACTCAGTTTTCACAATTCCTGACATTTAATCCAAGTAAAAATTCCCTGTTTTAGGTCAGTTAGGATCACCACTTTATTTTAAGAATGTGAAATGTCAGAATAACAGTACAGAGAATGATTTATTTCAGCTGTTATTTCTTTCGTCACATTCCAAGTGGGTCAGAAGTTGCATACACTCAATTAGTATTTGGTAGCATTGTCTTTAAATTGTTTATTAACTTGGGTCAAACGTTTTGGGTAGCCTTCCACAAGATCTCACAATAAGTTGGGTGAATTTTGGCCCTTTCCTCCTGACAGAGCTGGTGTAACTCAGGTTTGTAGGCCTCCTTGCTCCCACAGGCTTTTTCAGTTCTGCCCACACATTTTCTATGGGATTGAGGTCAGGGCTTTGTGATGGCCACTCCAATACCTTGACTTTGTTGTCCTTAAGCCATTTTGCCATAACTTTGGAAGTATGCTTGTGGTCATTGTCCATTTGGAAGACCCATTTGCGACAAAGCTTTAACTTCCTGACTGATGTCTTGAGATGTTGCTTCAATATATCAACATAATTTTCCTGCCTCATGATGCCATCTATTTTGTGAAGTGCACCAGTCCCTCCTGCAGCAAAGCACCCCCACAACATGATGCTGCCACTGTAACGGTATAGCTTCCATCCCTCTCCTCACCACTACCTGGGCTCGAACCAGGGACCCTCTGCACACATCAACAACTGACACCCACGAAGCATCGTTACCCATCGTTCCACAAAAGCAGCACCCTTGCAGAGCAAGGGGAACAACTACTTCAAGGTCTCTGAGCGAGTGACGTCACCGACTGACGCGTGCATTAGCGTGCACCACCGGTAAATAGCTAGCCATTTCACATTGGTTACACCACCCCCGTGCTTCACTGTTGGGATGGTGTTCTCCGGCTTGCAAGCCCTCCCCCTTTTTCCTCCAAACATAACAATTGTCATTATGGCCAAACAGTTTTATTTTTGTTTCATCAGACCAGTGGACATTTCTCCAAAAAGTACGATCTTTGTCCCCATGTGCAGTTGCAAACCGTAGTCTGGCTTTATTATGGCAGTTTTGGAGCAGTGGCTTCTTTCTTGATTTGATTGTTGTGAATGTGTTAAATCATACCCCTGAAAAACAATCCATTTCCAAATCCTATATTAAGCTGCAGTGGAATAATGATTGACACGAGAGCACATTTTCAGTAGTTTTATTGAAAAATGCCTCTTCTGTTTCAGAAATAAATAAGAAAATAAGGCTGTGGAATTCACAATTTGAAGTTAAAACATGAAGCAGCAATACCATATTCATAGTCTTGCACACAAATTCCAACTGCATTCGATATTAATAAAACAACAATGATAACAACTATATTCTGATTAAAAAACATACTAAATATACACCACAGACATGCAACCTTTGGTAAAATCAGCTGTGATTTGATATAAGAAAACTGATAAACATTTAGTCTAAAGATACAAAATGGAAGCCATGTTAAACTGCAGTACTGAAGATGAAAACTTTAGGTAGATGGTGAACAGATGGCCATCTTTCAAGTGGAAAAGAGAGCAAAAGTATAAAATAGGAATAAAACATAATTTGATAATCAGACATTTTGAATGAACCGTGATTGGAAAGAGAAGTGTTTTTCATTGGATGCCCAACACTGTGTGAACAAACATTGGCATTATCCAACACTGCAATTCGATGAACACTTAATGCAGATATGTTACAAGCAAAAGATACAATAGGAAAAAACAGCAAGCTCACAGATTGTCATGGAAAAATGTATAGGATTTTGTTTTTGTTTCTGAATTCACATATGATTTAAGGTACTTCCAAAAATAGATGAGGTATCAAACCTCTTTTTAGTGAAATGTGCATAGCCCTTAATGACACCATATGTGAACAAAACAAAAACAAACACAAGAAGAACAAAAAATAACCTATTTTATGACGCTATCCTTTTGGATTCCTTTCTTGATAGTGACCTCTCTCAACGCTCGTTTTGTGAGTCATCTTCTTCTTCAGGTGTTGGGACTACGTAGGTTTCAGGCTCAGGTGAATATGGCTCTGGTTGGAAATAGTGTTTTATGCCGATTGAACATGAGTGTAATTTGCAGAGTATGTCTCAACATGCACAAACTGTTGTGTTACAGTATGTTTTATTTTCAAGCTTGGACATGCAGTATACTGGTGAAATGACACAATTGAGTGGGTGTGGCCATATACAGATAGGTTGTGATTTTGAAGGGCACTGATAGAAAGGGTTTGTAAACAATTCAGTGCATTTTCTAAATCTGTGTGATGTTAGCATTTCCATGTTAGTCCAGCTTGAGTGGTTGTGGGTGGGTTCAGTCATTTAACAGAATCATCATTGCCATTTTCTGCAGCTCATTCATTTACAAAATATCAAAAATCAAGTCATTCTAGCACCAGCCTAATCATACATTTTGTGATGTTATTCCTCATAACATAACAGAGGTAACCAGCTGTTGTGGTAGAATATCCATTAATACTACAGCAAAATAAAGAAATGAGAACCAGAAAAATGTATGAATGACGATTCTTAGAATGCTCTTACTGTGTATGTAGAGAGAAACACTACCTCCAGGGGAACATGGTACAATATGAGCCTGAGCAGTCGGTGTGTGTGTGTGTGTAGGCTACAGAAACATCACTTGTGGGGACGTGGTACAATATGAGCCTGAGCAGTCGGTGTGTGTGTGTGTGTGTAGGCTACAGAAACATCACCCGTGGGGATGTGGTACAATATGAGCCTGAGCAGTCGGTGTGTGTGTGTGTGTGTGTGTGTGTGTGTGTAGGCTACAGAAACATCACCCGTGGGGACGTGGTACAATATGAGCCTGAGCAGTCGGTGTGTGTGTGTGTGTGTGTAGGCTACAGAAACATCACCCGTGGGGATGTGGTACAATATGAGCCTGAGCAGTCGGTGTGTGTGTGTGTAGGCTACAGAAACATCACCCGTGGGGACGTGGTAGAAAAAGAGGCATTCATGTTGGCATTCAGCAAGCAGCAGGTTACAAGGCAAAAGTGTAACTACAGGTGTTAAAACTACATTTTGTGGATGTGATTCAAACATCATTTAGTTTATTTACAGATAACACCTCAAGAGTAACAATATTAATATTGTTGAAGTTGTCGATTCTCTCTGTTACAAAATACAACCTGGTTAGTGTTTTTGTTTATTTTTGTTTGTTTGTTTGTTTGTGTATGGTCCTCCACCCGATAGGTTTCTCTGTTCGTTCTTTGGCTTCAAGATGCAAACAGACCACTACGTTGTTGCCATCACCGATGCTTGTTTGTTCTAGTTGCTCTACAATGTTGTTAGTACCAGTCCACGTTGTTGTTCTTGTCTTTCTCAACATAGTTTGTTAATGTTATCCTTTGGTGGTTATCCTCAAACAGCTCTAGAGCGCGTGAGCAAGTATCTCAGTAAGAGGAATTTTTTCAGGAATTCAAAGTGAAAGCAGCACAGGCGATTTAGAAAGTTTACTATGGTGAACCTGAAATAAGGTCAAACAGGGTGTTAGTCTTCAGTTGGTATGGGAATATTTACTTTCTCTCCTAATGTTAACAAATCAATTATCACAATTTATATATAGTCGTTTCTGGAATATATCCATTTGTCATCAGTCTGTAATGTACTTATATTTTGTAGCAACTATGAAGCAACTATGTAGTAACTATGAAGCAACTATGAAGCAACTATGAAGCAACTATGTAGTAACTATGTAGTAACTTCTCATGCTTGTAACTCATGTTTCATGCTGCGGCTTCATGCAATCATTGAGGATGTCATGCCAGCTACCTTTCCAGTTTACATACCTCGGTATCCTTGTCCATTGTAAGGAATGCCGACACACTGGGAAGAGTCACAGTAGCCAGGAGTGCCAGGTTGGCCCCTAATACCTGCGAACCCTTGGCGCCCAGGAGGACCGCGGGGCCCGGTGGAGCCTGCAGGGCCTGGAGGGCCGGTCCGTGTCTCGCCTGCTGGGCCTGAAAGAAAGAAAATCACAACCAACCAATCAGAACCCATCTGAGTGTCGTCACCCTGTGACATCAGTAGGAACTATAAGAGTAGTAACTGTTTCTGCCACAACAGCTTGGAACATTCAATTTAAAAAAAGGACAAACTGAAGCTGAAGGAAAAACCTGGATTTCTTCGTTGAACCTTTTTCCTTCCTCTGCTTCGTCTAGACGTTTATAAAAGCCTAAGCTTGGAATTTTCACCTTAACTCCTTCAGCCTTTCATTCATGGTCCTCCAAGTCCTTTAAACATGTGTTGTGAATGAGGCCACAAGAAGACCTCAGCATGTCCATCTGATTAGCCCATGAACAATCACTCACCATCAGCTAGCTTCCCCAGTAATCTGGGAAATTCCTTTCCCCCCGATTCAAGACCACTTTCCACAAGTCTTGACCTTGTAGACCTTAAGTAAATTGCATGTTTTTTCTCCAAGCTCCTCTTGTTGAAGACCAGGCTTCTGGAAGCCCAGTGCTTTATAGTTAAACGTGCTGTATGGAAGTGGAAGACTGGATGGCTGTATTAGCTACACCTGTATTGTTACTCTACAGCCCCTGGCAGGATGAGCTCATGTTATTGTTGGATGTCTTGGTAGGCAGTTTGTCTGGAATCTAATGATTCTGCATTACAGGGTTAAACCAAAGGGAATCCTTGGTTTCAGTACACAAACGGTGACCTCTGTCAGCACACTGGGCCTATCAGTGTGTAATGACTGGTACTGCTCAAGCCATTTGAACGGATTCTGAAATCAACTCAGGTGACTATATCCAGACAGTTTGATGTCATGTATCTGTTTGGTACAGATAAGTCACACACATAAACCTCTCTCACTCTTTTGGTTTTCACATTTGCAACTGTAACTGCTTCCCCAATGCTTTCCCTCTGAACGGGCAGTTTTCCAACCATGAGGTGTCATAGAGTTCGGATGGGTCCTATCTTCAGGTGCGGTAATTAGGCAGTTTTCCAACCATGAGGTGTCATAGAGTTCGGATGGGTCCTATCTTCAGGTGCGGTAATTAATGTTTACCCCAGTGTGAACAGAGAATTTATTTCAACATCTGTGCATACAAGCACCTCACACACAAAGGCAACATAAATCCCCTAGAATGCAGAGTGTTTAACTGGGAAAACACTGGACAGCAGCGTTGATAATTTATTAAGCACAGCTGGCCCAGCACAGCTTCAGGCAACACCTCTGAGCTGATCTGTAGCCTGTAGTTACTGCAAGGCACATTTTAACTGGGAGGAATGGTTCAATTCACAGTGACACATCCAGCTTACAATGAGAGATGTGGTGAGAAATGACTCCCATTACTGTAGCTAAAGTAAAGTAATGATTGATTTCCCCAGATTCAAACAAAAGAATATGATGCCATGAGAATCACGTGGAGAGATTAAGTTTGCTGAATGAGCCCCCTCATGGAAGGAGATGGGTGTTGCTATTAAGACTCAGATACGATGCTATACAGGACAAAGGAGGAATGGATAGTTGTGGACCTGGAGCGGAAATGTTGTGAAACTAACCAGGTGGTCCTCTTTGTCCTCTCTGTCCGACTCCTGGTGTTCCCTGATCACCTTTCTCTCCTGCCGGGCCTGAGAAACAAACAACCAGAATCACTGACAGCAGACAAAGACAAGGACACACTCAAAGAGAAAAGCCTAATGAAACCATTATGACCACACAGGAAGTTAAATATTAATAAAGCTTGCAGGGGGAAAAATAGATGGACATTTCCCAAGCCACTGAAAACAGTCTGAGACAGGCCTACGGAAAGACACACAGAAATACAGACAGACCTACTGAGGCGAATGGAATATGTTGTGAAGATGAGACTTTGGAAAAGTCCCTGAAGGCTTCATTCCATTGCTAAGACAGTAGTAAGACAAAATGGCTCGTCTATGGAAAAATGTCCAGTCTTTGTTCCAACTGTGATATGATTGATTATCTTCTGATTCCACACAGCAAGACACTCTAGTTAGGCCTACTGATATTGAACAGCTCGATCAGCGGTGGAGGGCTGTGTGTCTGCTGGTTTTGTTTTTTCCTTTGATATTTCCTTAGTTATTTCCCTTCAATGTGTGTCCACTTAAGACCTAGAGAACCAGGTGAGGAGTTCCTAACTACAAGGGAGGAGCAAAAACCAGCAGGCACACAGCCTTCAAGGAATTGAGTTTGACCCTCCTGAGCTAGACCTCTTGACAAAATAAAATGTATTAGTCAACATATAGACCTATTGACAAACAGCTTTATTAGTCAACATAGAGGCCTATTGACAAACAGCTTTATTAGTCAACATAGAGGCCTATTGACAAACAGCTTTATTAGTCAACATAGAGGCCTATTGACAAACAGCTTTATTAGTCAACATAGAGGCCTATTGACAAACAGCTTTATTAGTCAACATAGAGGCCTATTGACAAACAGCTTTATTAGTCAACATAGAGGCCTATTGACAAACAGCTTTATTAGTCAACATAGGGGAATTCTTGGGCTCCTGACAGCAATGGGCATGCGGGACAACGTACCTCTCTCTCCTTGCGGGCCAGGTTGTCCAGGACTTCCTGGGAATCCGTTCCTGCCTGTCTGTCCGGGCTCTCCACGGGGACCCTGGTTACCGCTGGGCCCTGGGGATCCGGGGGGACCTGGGTTGTTGCTGCTACGGTAACCGCTGGGAATCTGGTTCAGCATTGAATTGACTCGACTCATTTGTCCTAAAAGTCGACATTGAAAAGGTAACAGACATTTAATGAAATGCAGACTCTGTTAGGATTTGATTTCAGACATTTAATGAAATGCAGACTCTGTTACGACTTTGATTTCACTGTAGTGGCAGAACTCCTTCTGAATGTAGTGCTAAAAAAAGTCCCACTCACCGCTAACTATCTGCTCGCACACTTGTCTGGCTATGGATCGCATCATGTTCTGAGGAGCAAAGTCACCCTAGAAGCAAACAAGGAGGAAGGCTTGGTGATGAATATACATGACTTACTGAGATTAACTGAGGTTAAAAACTTGAAGATAGACCCTTGGGGATGTTACTCACTCTCTCTCCTCTGTCCCCTTTCATACCATTGGCTCCCTGAATTAACGGAAGAATACAAGGCCCTTACATTTCACTGTATGATGCAATAACTTTGCCTTTCTGTGGTTTGCATAACATGGAGAACTGGATTATGAAATTTGGTATAATATGATATATGCTTACCGAAACACCTCTGTCACCAGACTTTCCTGGTTTTCCTGAAGCACCAGGCATTCCAGGAGATCCGGGAGGTCCCTGAACAGTGACAAGCACAAAATCACCAATCTGATACATGTATTACACCATGCACTTTAAGGGAACACAATGGAAAGTTAAAAAAATGTATGTACTGTGTGTATGTTTTAAAAATGTTTTTACTGGCAGATAAAATCAATCAATCAGTCAATACAGTAACAAACAAAGGAACCAATCAGATATGGTGACACAAACAAAGGAAACCCATCAGATACAGCAACACAAATAAAGGAACCAATCAGATACAGTGACGCAAACAAAGGAACCAATCAGATACAGTGACACAAACAAAACAACCAATCAGATTACATTCAAGAGACTTATGGTCTGTCTTTACTATAGTTTCGGAGAGTCTGAGCTTGACAGTGACATGATATACAGTACATAGATTCCTTTCTCTGACTGCATTTTGTCTGAACATACCATTGGTCCTGTTGGGCCTCTGGATCCGGCCTGCCCCTCCTTTCCTTGGGGTCCCTGCATTTGCAACACACAGACAATAGAGTTAAACAAGTTATTGAGATGACAGGATCAAGCACATTAAACCCTAGGCCTAGACATTGTGTGATCATTAGACAATGGCCTATAGACTCACCCTAGGTCCAGCAGGTCCAATTGGGCCGATGGTCCCAGCTACCCCAGGTGGACCCTGGGGGAAAAAGACAGAAACATAACCCACTTCAGAGCTGGATATGTTTTCCCCCTCACAGCCCACATTAACACAGGTCACGTTCCTTTGACCAACCAACTCAAACCAGTTTGTTTCACCACCAGTTTTCCGTGTGTCAGACAGTAAATCTCCCTTTTATTTCTCGTTTGCTCAAAAACCCTGCTCACTTTTTTATTGTCAATCCTCTCTTGCCTTTGATGCTTTGGCATTAGATTTACAGGGAACATAATATATTCCAGATCCATTTTATTGGCCATTATAAAACAGGGCTGCGTACTCTGCAAGTCATTAAATGCATATTGCCACAGCATCTGTCTAGCATGGTCACCTGCAAACACTACCCACATGGGTTTACCAAGGCTTTTAACTTGGAATCAATAATTATCTTACACTGGGTAATTAATTCTCCAGTGTCTTGTGGCATAAACACAGCTGCATTAATTCCGAACAGAGGTTTACTTTATTTTATTTTATATGGGAAGGGTGGGGGCTTGTTTCCTAAATCAGAATGAACTCAGCATAGAAATACTCTGAGTTTTCTAGGAGACATCTTTCAGTCACAAAAGGGGCTTCTCTTTTCTTTTCTTTAATCTATAAATAAAAGAAGTAGGCTATTTCTAGAAGTACAAAGATGCCATTTTATGTATGAGTACTGGAGCTTCTATTTATTTGTGGTGCTGTCGGTCTAATGAAGACCATCTCAAAGGATCTCTAAAATGCAGACGTCTGAGGACACACGGAAGTGCATTGTTGTTGTGTAAAAAGTCACAAGCTAAGCCTGGAAATCATTCAATGTTGTCAATGTTGATTAAATAGAAGAGCCAGCTTCGTTATGAAAGCAGAAGGACATTTACCATGATGTTCTGTGTAGCTATGCCATCTATCATAGACGGTTGGTACGTTACAAAATATAGGCTCCAGGAAACCAGATTTTTCATTCATACATTTTTTTATAACCTCATCAGCTTTCTATGCACCACAGTACAACAACTGACACAAGGAGGAAGGCACCATAGTACAACAACTGACACAAGAGGGAAGGCACCATAGTACAACAACTGACACAAGAAGGAAGGCACCATAGTACAACAACTGACACAAGAAGGAAGGCACCATAGTACAACAACTGACACAAGGAGGGAGGCACTGCAGTACAACAACTGACACAAGAAGGAAGGCACCATAGTACAACAACTGACACAAGAAGGAAGGCACCATAGTACAACAACTGACACAAGGAGGGAGGCACTGCAGTACAACAACTGACACAAGAAGGAAGGCACTGCAGTACCACAACTGACACAAGGAGGGGGGCACTGTAGTACAACAACTGACACAGGAGGGAGGCACTGCAGTACAACAACTGACACAGGAGGGGGCACTGTAGTACAACAACTGACACAGGAGGGGGCACTGTAGTACAACAACTGACACAGGAGGGAGGCACTGCAGTACAACAACTGACACAGGAGGGGGCACTGTAGTACAACAACTGACACAGGAGGGGGCACTGTAGTACAACAACTGACACAAGGAGGGGGCACTGTAGTACAACAACTGACACAGGAGGGAGGCACTGCAGTACAACAACTGACACAGGAGGGGGCACTGTAGTACAACAACTGACACAAGGAGGGAGGCACCGCAGTACCACCACTGACACAAGAAGGAAGGCACTGCAGTACCACAACTGACACAAGGAGGGGGGCACTGTAGTACAACAACTGACACAGGAGGGAGGCACTGCAGTACAACAACTGACACAAGGAGGGAGGCACTGCAGTACAACCACTGACACAAGGAAGAAGGCCTAATGTGGACGGCCTGACTAGAACGACCTTTGTTTAACAGAAATGGTTGATCAGGCTGAATAGTTTTCCACTCACTTAACAGAGAATAAATCCAAATTGGGGAATCTCAACCTGTTGTTAGTTACTGTCTCTTTGTGAGTCCTCTTCATAAGAAATATTGTCTATGGCTTGCCACATGGAGAGAGGCCAGAGTAGTAGCATATCTGTGAATTATCCCTGGTTTCCTGTTCTAAAACACAGCCGGGGCCGCGGGCCAAAGCAGCACTCACTTTCTGTCCAGGTAGCCCAGAATCACCAGCTTCTCCTTTTGGTCCTTGTCGGCCCTGAAACAGTGAAGGGAGAAACCCATTCACACTCAGTGGATCACATAATAAAAAAATCTGTCAATCTGTCTTTGTGCAACCCAAGATAAACACACTGTGATGAGAGTTGTGTGCGAGATGTGTGGAAGTATATTGGTGATGTCCAAACAGGCCATGGGTTAATGAGACATTTCTCTTGAGTCTGGGTGTGTTTCAGAGAAGGAAATCCCAGTGGTGATTTATGCACAGGCTGGTTTAAAGGCCCCAGATATCACGTTTAGCCCCAGACATGGAGGAATGTAGGCTCTACAGGGCCTTGCCACAATTACTCCAGCTTGTAAATTCCTTACATAATAAATGGCCAAAATGATCCCTATTTGGTGTGTGAAGTCATCATGGGATTTACGTTTAACCGTTGTAAACGAGCTGTGTGTGGCAGTGGCTGGGGAGAGGGGAGTGTGTGTAGGCGTGTGGAGTGTTCAACTCACAGCTTCTCCTGGAATAGACAGCCCACTGCGTCCTTGAGGGCCGGGGAGACCCATAGGTC
This sequence comes from Oncorhynchus tshawytscha, assembly GCF_018296145.1. Lineage (NCBI taxonomy): Eukaryota > Metazoa > Chordata > Actinopteri > Salmoniformes > Salmonidae > Oncorhynchus > Oncorhynchus tshawytscha. The sequence goes on from NC_056433.1 coordinate 16,185,633, forward strand.
CTGGCAAGCCTGTATCTCCACGCGGTCCAATTGGACCCTATCAGAGAAACAAAGACAAGAGATAAGAATCAATTAGACCTGGAAAGTATGTTAATATTGAGATCTCCAGACTAAAAGTAGTAGTGCAGTCAAATGCTACTGTTGCAATGTGTGGAAGAAGGCACCAGAAACCGTGGAATGCATGCACTGTCAAACAGAGCCTCCCTCAGTTTCGAGAAGACAAACACATTGCCAATAAGTGAATTCAGATGTTTTTCTTCCATATCAAAGCCATGATACTGCAAACAGTTTAAAGGATACTCCAATATTCCACATTCTCCAAACTGTGTCAACGATCTTGACCACTTTATGACTGACGTCAGTTATGACTTTAAAATGTAACCCTGCAGCCCTAAAGAGGGACTCTGAGAGGTGAGGTTAGTGAGGTACTTACAGCCGGACCAGTCTCCCCTCTTTCCCCCCGGGGACCTTTGCTCCCAGGTGCGCCCTGGGGAAGGAAGAGCATTAGTCAAGTTAACACTGTGAGGGAGAGGAGTGTCTAGAAGCCCAGAGCGACATCAGTCAGGATGCTGTCAGGATGGATGCTCTCTCCCTGGGGGCTCCGTAGTCATAACATGCAGACTACTGTAGTTTCCTTCTGGTTTGCCCTTTTAAAAACAAATAAAGGCCAAATTGTACAGTCAGTCCTGCATAATGAATATGTTTCAGAGTGAAACAGTACAGTCATAACATTTATAGGAACGTGTCAAAAAAGATAATTTTCCATCGGCAGATCAAGGAATTCACTAGAACCCCCTGGCCTGCAGCAGAGAGAGGGAAGGAGTGTGAGTCCGAAGAAGCACCCTATTGGCTACAGAGTGCACCATTATTTTATCAGAGCCAAGGTAATAGGGTGCCATTTGAGATGCAGCTGTAGAGGATGTCTTACCACTGCCCCCTGTGGTCCCTGGAGTCCTGTGCTCTCTGAGGTGCATGTGCAGGCTTTGGGGAGGGATGGGCACTTGGACTCCTCTCTCTGATAGGGTAAGGAAACAGACAGGCACAAGAGTTGGCCAAAAACACAGACCCAGTTCTCTGTGAGTCTGCAGAGATGCTGATTAAGCTGCAGGTAATCCACTCAGCCAGTCTCATGTACGCAGAATTACAGACTTCATGACTGTAAGTTTCTCTGGGTAAGAGCATCTGCTAAATGACTGAATGGTAACGTAAATGTAAACAGAGGCAGGCTCAGGAGGTTACAGGATAATATGGCTTATTTGGAATGATTAGATGTTATTAGTACCAGTAGTACGGTACATGTCAAGACTATACAACAGATGAAGTACATGCTCTCTAGTTGACAGCTAATATTTCACTAGAACAGCTCAATCAGACAGCTGTGTTGCGTGCAATGATCCTGTGGCAATGGACATCATGAGCTTCCAGCAAGCCAATTGTTGAAAAGCCCTACCCCCTACCCAAAAGCCCTACCCACATGTTTTTACATTCTGGGTGTCCAACCAACAGTGATCATGGGGCTCTTGAAACAAAAGCTGCTTTTACTTGTTGAAACAGAGGCGGGTTCCTGGATAACTGGTGGGACTAAAGTGAGAAAGTTGAGGTAGAACAGGGGCTTTGAGGCATAGGACCCAGGGTCAAAACACCAGAGCCTGCGGTACAGTACATTAAAAGGATCACGTGAAACGTGTAACGAGTTGTTGTTGACAATGTCTTCATAGCTTGGCACTGTTTGTAGTTTAATGAGCGTATAGTTGAAGGCCGTTCATAGTTGTGATGCCTTTACAGTCGATAGCCGTTGCTTCTCCACCTAATGGCGAGGCTCTGGGGAAACCGGGCAGGGTAACTGCGAATCAGTGACATACACTACTTGACAAAAGGCGTTTGAAGTTGCAGCTGGGCTATTTAAACAATTATAGCACGGCCTAATTCATGTGCTTCATAAACATCCAATGGGAGTCTTCCAAGAGTTGGAATAATTTAAGAAGAAAAAACAGGTGGCATAAAATGTTCCTGTTCTATATAGACTGAATGACTTTCCATTTTCGCTGCCAGAAATGTACTTGGCACGTTGTCATTCAACGATGTCTTTGACATATTAGATATATTAGATAGGACAACTGCATAGGGGTGGTAGAGTCAAGTTCTAATCACGCAATGCTTCGCTGCTATCACTTTTCCATAGATTAAGTGGAATGTACTGAGCTCGCTGTCTGCACACTAGTTGACCATTGAGAAAATCAGATGTCTTCTTCATGTGTTCAGGATTATGTAAGTATGTCCTTAAGAGATGTGGGATGGGTATGCATTTGTTTACTGCAATGTTAAAAGATGAGACAAGCAATAAGCATTAGAAGCATGTGTCTAATATGAACGTGCACAAACACACACGCCTGCACACACACACACAGATGCTCAACAGGAGAACTAAGGAGATGGGTCGTTGAAAATGTTAACAGACTGCTCAGAGCTTGCTTTGCGTCTGTTAAGTTGTACTGCCCGCCTCTCCCCTCCAGGGAGGTCCAGATGTAGGGTGAAGTTGTCCCTAGACACTGATCTGTGATGAATTTTGCATTTCCCCCACTAATGGGCTAAGGTTAGGATTGGGGCAGAGGAAGCTGATCCTAGATCTGTACCTAGGGAAAGCTTCAGCGGAGGTCCACTGAGGCTGCTCTTACTCACCATAGATGGAAGGTCACAGCATCTGTCTCTGCTCGTCCAGCCCAGGGTGCACACAATATCGAACATCTGGAGCTGGAACTGTGGAACAAGGAAAAAAACGTAAAACAGTGTTAGTTACATGTGTCTTTGATACTTCCTTGTCATCCAAAAATACCAACTAAGAGCATGCAGACAGAGAGCCCACAGATAATCAGATAAGGATAACTGAGGCACACTCCACTTGGGGTAAACTATGTTGGAGACAGTACACTTCAAGACTTCCTCCTGTCATTACAGCACTCAGATACACAGGGGTACTATAACTGACTTGCTTGTAGGCTGCTAGGTCCAGTAGGTCCATATGCCTTGACGTTGTGTGACAGTTCACTTACAGTTGCACTTTTCCCCTTGGAACCAATGGACTTGGACATTTTGCCTAGGACTTGATAGCCGTCCGTGGACGTGTTTCCAGCTTCCTTAATCTCCTTGTCCGCCACCTCTTGGCAGTCGAGGTTCAGCTTGACTTTGGTGGGGGAAACAAGGATGTGGAGCTGTATAGAGAAAAGATTGAGAGTTATTACATTCTTCGTCCAGGACATACTTTCGTCTAGGACCATCTGCTTTCTATCTTGAAACTCTGCAAATCATTGGGTTATCTGGGGTTGACAACAGAGCGCAGAGAGACACAGGGTGTATGTGGATGTGTTATTTCCTCTCCTTGATGTGGTGTTCACTGACAGCCTCCAAAAGAGGTAGACCAGAGAGAAATAAAGCCACACGATTTCAACACATTCTGAGAGCTAACACTCAATTCTAAGGATGTGCAGTGTCCTAAAAGCTTTCTCAGGATAAGATACATGGTTCTGGTTCAAAAAGTAATCTGTACTAATGTATTAACTGTTAATTATATATATTAGTCATATAGCATGTAATATCATCAGTAAAATGAACCTGGTGTGGTAAAACACAGTAGGAAATACCAGATCAGATGTTTTCAGCAAAAAATACTTGCTCAATGATTTATAGAGCACCGTCATCCATTCATCTCTCTCATTTTACTTGTGGTCATTTAAAGTGTATGTGGTGTACACCAAGGATGAGTCTTTCCACCGCTCTGTTTCCCAGAGTCAATGTATGCATTATGTTGCTATTCCTTACTCAGGTCAACCTCACATCTTCTGTTGATGTAGTTTGTGGTGTGCCATAAGAAGTGCTCCCTTTTACTCTCTCCCTCTATTGCCAAGAGGCTAGCTGCTGTTCTGTGGAGTTCATTCACATTCTTACTTAGCAGGCAACATGCTACTGTACCAAGCCATGGAGTCAGTCCCAGAGATTTGGCAACCACATGCGGTTTCACTCATTGTGGTCAATATCGTTGGAAATGTATAGCTATGTTTTGCAGACCACTAGCGGAGGAAGCTTCTATCTCAGGATTCTTCTGGGAGAGCGAGCAGACAGACAGTGGAGCACGCTCAGCAATTTATGGAAACTGTGAGTCTGTTTTGGACAGAGAGAGGGTAAATAAGGTAAATATATACCCTAAGAAAGCAACTTGGAGAAATTATCAACTTCACTCGAGGAAATTACATCATCAGACGGCGCTCTATACTTTCTCAGACAGTCTCCAGTTCAGTTTAAGCCCAGTTAACACATAACGTTCTGAGAACCATATGTTTCTTAGCGCTTGGTGAGAGCGTGGTTATCATATGGATATTTTACATACAACCTTCCCACAACTTTCCGGGAATGGTGTAGGATAGTTGCTTGGCTTTGAAACATTTTCAGCACAGTTAAGGAACTTCACAAAAAAACTTTATTTAGTTAGTATTTCATCACTTTAACAGAGGGTTTCCTACATGTTCAAACATGGTTTCATTTCATTTTAATGTTATTAATGTTCTATGAACGTTCTCCAACTGGTTTGATATTGGGGATGTTCTCAAATAGTTTAAAGAATGTGTTATTCTGTGGTAATTTCTGTGGCAATTTCAGTACGTCATCACAGCGTTTCCTACAGGTTTAATCATGGTTCTATTTAAAGTCAGGTTCTCAAATTATTCTGAGAACATTAAGAAAACGTTCCAACGTTGTAAGAATGTTATTTAAAAACAATTAAATAAAATCCACAAGAAAATGTTAGTAACGTTCAGAGAAAGTTCTAAGAACGTCCAGCTCTGAGTTAGACCCAGCTATTCAAACAGAGCAATTATACAAATCTCTTTGTGAACAATAAAACATCTCACAGTTTAACCTGCAGAAAAGAGATGCCAAGAAGCTATAATGACCAAAAGGTAAACCCTTGGTCAAGGTTTCCCTGTCTTGGTAAAAACGTGGTGTGCAGCAAGCAGCATTCCCTCTAAGCTCACTGACGTGATGGCCACGTTACAGATGTCGGGGTTTCCCTTGACCTCCGGTCAGTCACTGGGACAGATTACACAGCGCCTCCCTATGCCAGAACTTCTACCGTTCAAGTATGATTATGTCCTCTCTCTCTTGGACCTCATGCTCACCATTGTCTAAAGCATATTAGCCTCTTCATACATACGTCTTGAGGGTTCTCTACCCATTTGGACTATATACTGTACAGATGTAAGAGCTTAATTTGAGCCAATTTACTAGGGCATGAAAATAATTCATTTACATTTTTGTAGGGATGATACAGGGAAAATCAAATCTGAAATTTCTAAGTGGAAATTTCAAACTTCAGAAGCCTTTTGAAACCTAAAATACACTACATGTTTTAAATGTTCTGCATTGCAGGAAGGTTCTCCTGCAACAGGGTGATCAAATTAAGACCCTACATCTGTATGGTTTTCCTTTTGTTCATTGACTCAAGCTTCCATGACATCCATATGCCTTTATTTGAGTATTGTTTGGTATGATAGGCATAAGACTGTTATTGTATTTTCCAAACACAAGACAATGGTTTTCGATAATTAATTAAACTTTTGATACCTTCAAGTTGAATGATGAAAAGCAGAGTCGAGCAGTCAGGGTATGTCAACACTAATTCATCATCTTTATGGACATGGATATTTGCATGATTCCTAACAACTATCGATCATGGTCTAAGTAACTGCTTTAGAGTTTGAATCCTGTGGATCTGGTAAACCTACTGTAAACGTACCTAATCTTGGTTGAAAGAGAGGGTTACTGGTGCGAGAACCAAGCCCTCAAACTGTCATCCGAGAAGGGCATCTAGAGAAGGTTTATACAGTAGTAGCAGTGAGTTGTTGTTTTTATACTGGTTGATAGAATGGTATTGTATTTCAACCAAATATACCCACAGGGGGCTCTGAATTCCTTCAGAATCCTCATAGGATTTGTCCTGTTGAGTAGAGCACGTCTGTTAAACCCATTTTAGGGAGTTTTGGATTGTCGCCGGTAACTAAGACCATTCAAACTTTGAGTTAGCTCTTTCCTGACTGATTAGATCGAGGTAAATCAGCCTTGCCATGAAGCAGTGCAACCCGGCTGTTTAGAAGCCCATAGCCTTCCTCAGCATAGAACACTTTCATTATTCCTGCCAGAGATGGCTAAAAAAACAAATCAGGACATCAATCAAATAAGGGAGTGAGAGTCTGGGTTCAAGCTAGCCTGTCTAAATCATGTTTGTTTATGCTGCATATGCTGGCAGCAGGGATGGAGAAGTGGATTCTACAAGTCAACAACTCTGTAACTATTGGTCATCTGCCTCTTAAAAAGACATGTGCATTTTGCCACTCTGCAAATTAAGTTTCAACCTCTCCACTGACAGAGGGAAAATTACAAGTGAACAGCGCTTACACTAATCAATCCCAGCTCATTACTGTCTGTCTGCCTGCCTGCCTGTCTGTCTGTCCCCAGTAAGAGCAATAAACCGCCTAGTCTCCTGTCATGTGCCATCTATTAAAGGAGACTTTGCCATTGGTTAAACTTATCAGCAGTGCTAACTCTGGGTCTTCCTTTCCTGTGGTGGTTCTCATGAGAACCAGTTTCATCATATCGCTTGATGGTTTTTACGACTGCACAAAGTTCTTGAAATGTTCAGGATTGACTGACCTCTCTTTGCTTATTTGAGTTGTTCTTGCCATAATATGGACTTGGTCTTTTACCAAATAGGGCTATCTTCTGTATACCAACCCTACCTTACTTTTACCAAGGCGATTGAGATGCATTCCAGGTGACTACCTCATGAGGCTGGTTGGGAGAGTGCCAAGAGTGTGGAGGGTTGTCATCAGGGCAGGGGGTGACTACTTTGAGGAATCTCAGATTTTGAGTATATTTTGATTTGTTTAGCACTTTTTTGGTTTCTGCAAGGTTCCATATGTGTTGTTTCGTGGTTTTGATGTCTTCGCTATTATTCTACAATGTAGAGGGATGTAGAAGTGGTGAGGGACCCTGGAATGAGTAGGTGTGTCCAAACTTTTGACTGGTACTGTATTTCTTAAATACATTCTTTCACTTTTAGATGTGTGTGTATTGCTGTGAATTTTTAGATACTACTGCACTGTTGGAGCCAGGCATGCAAGCATTTCGCTACACCCTAAATATGTGTGTGACCAATAAAATACAGCATGTACACTACCAGATACAGCATGTACACAACCGTGCTGGAACACTAGGACAGACACAGCATATAGGCCTACACAACCCTGCTGGAACACTGGGTAAACCCCAGAACAGAGTCACCCCCCCCAACAGCAGCAGCAAGAATTCCCCTGTGTTTAGCTACCAGAGGCAACAGAGGCAATACTAGGCCTGCCTCCAACATCCAGGCAGAGAAACTGCAGCAGTGCCAAAAAGGAAAGAGAAAGAGAGAGAGAGAAAGAGTGAGTGTGAGAAAGAGAAAGAGGCAGACAGAGACAACCTCCCCCTAGCCTCGCATTCCACTGCCTCTCTGATGTAATTGTTTAATAGCAATAGCAGTGACCCAATATTTTCCAGACTCGCACGCCAGCAGTGACTAGCAGTGCCTTTTAATGGTCTCCCCAAAAAGACTTATAGATTCTAGTGAAAATGTGCAATAGGGTTGTCCACACCACCATTGACTGCAGTACATCATTTCCACAGCCCCCATGAGCACCCTGCTCTGACCTTATGGTGAAGGACGCATTCCCGCTGTTAGAAAAATTCCAGTAAGTACCAGAGGGGAGTGCTTCCCTAAAGCTCTTAATACACAGACAGTCTACTACATGCCTATAGTCTTTAGTGGTCTCTCTTCCTTTAGGCTACAACTTAGTGACTGAACTTAATGCTAATTCAAGTGATCAAATATGGCAACACCACTGATTTCTCTGCCCCACTAGTTCCTCTTGGAAACCAACAACCAAGGAATTAGAATTTCATTCAGCTCCAACCTATGTGGAGTTGGACCTGGACCAAACATGATCACTTCAGCTTGAACCAGCCATTTGATTAGCTTTAATGTCCAAAGAAACTGCTACAAGATCAATTGCCACTTTTATCTCTCGATGACTTTGAGAGGTATTGATTGCCATCAATAACAACAATCCATGCATCATGTGACATTGGAGTTTTTACAGTTTACAGTCAAAGACCATCTGCTTGACTAAGCAGACATTGTTTTGCAGCACACATGTCTGTAGCTGTGTCGGAGGTACACCTCCTGTAACATATAACATATTTGGAATGCCAGGTATCCCTTCTCAGTGTCTGTATATCCTCGGGACATGCCAAGCTTACCACAAGAACAAAGGTGCCAGCTGTGATTGATGTACCACACCTCCAGTCTTAGTTGCCAGGCCCAGAAAGTTATATAATCCAGCCATTTACTTCACTACACCCAGTATATTCCTCCAATCCCAACAGTCACGCAGACAAGCAGTCAGTGTTTACCTTGTGGAAGCTTCCATGGAAGATTCTCTTCACTTGATCATTGTCGAAAGTGACCCTCTGGATCTCCCCCCTCGTATCCTTGTTATAATACGATATAGTTTGGCTAGAAGCTGAAAAGAGAAAAACACAATTAGAGAGAGAAAGAAAGAGGTTACAGATAGGCCTCCAACATCACATTAGGACTTGGTGTTATGCAAAGCTCCTAAACTAGAAACAGGACTCCACCATCATCAATGGATAGTTTATCATAAAGCACAAACAGATATGCTTTGTGATAGCTACAACATAAAACAGCAAGGTTGGGGCTTTATAAAGGCCAGCTGAAGCTAGCTAGTACAGGATGCTGGATGTTGGATGAGGCTGTGTGTGGTTACTGAGGGAGACCAATGCAGCCCTGGGCTCTGGAGCCCATTACAATCCATTCACTGATCCCATGAGAGGATATCAGACAGAACCACAGAAAGATATCTACAGCTGCTGGATATCTTCTCCTCACAGAACACTACTTCATCCTTCCTCTATGTAGCATACCAAATGGCACCCTATCCCCTATGTAGTGCACTTCTTCAACCAGGGCCCACTATGTAGGGAATATGGTGCCATTTGGGATGCAGCCCCAGGAACCTCTTGGAACCCTTACTGTAACCCTCCACCCTCAACCCCTTCAAATCCACAACGGCAACCATTCAGCACAAGTCAAAGAGGCTAGAATGCCTTACGATCTATGGTGACCCCGACTTCAGGCTTGTCGTCCTTGGTGGACACCTGCCAGATGTCGAAGGCCTCAGTGGGTGTGTCCGGGAGGAGACGGAACATCATGATGATGGTGTAGGAGTGAGGTAGTCCGTCAGGGTGAATCTCTCTGTTCAAACCCCCACGCAACACCAACAATTAGACTGACCATTCAAAAACTACAAAATCAACTCACCATCAATATACAGTATATATGTGATGGGATGTATAGACATTATGGACAGTATATGTACAGAAATATGTACAGAAATAGTTCAACAGGATTTCACTAGCATACAGTATAGTCCCGTATATACAGTACATATGAAATGGGTAAAACAGTATTACCATATGTTTATGTAGCACTGTGATATGGATGAATTTGTTCCTTTGAGTAAAAAACAGAGGTAAAACTATGTGGAATGTTAAGCTGACCGGGGATATTTGATAGGCCTACTGTGCAGCTGATAAAGCGCTTAGAGATGTATGATGTAGGAGATAGACAGTGGAGTTGGATGTCTTTGAGCTACGTGGGCTGAGTGAAATCAACAGTATGCCAGAACCTCAGATTGAACAATATGCCAGAACTTCAGATCACTGCTTAACACTTAACAGGATGTCGTAAATCTATTGACCTAGTTTAGAGGGGAATGGGGTCTAAACAGTCTGTCTTAACATAGTTGGGCAAGACGTGTCATGTTAGCAGCCTGGGCCATATCCAAGTGCCAAACAGACGTTTATACAGTTTTTACATGATGGAAAGGACCCACAAAAAAGTAACGTTTGAAAACATATAATTTCTTAATGGTTGCCTCCCTGCATTGACCTCCATCTCCTCTGTCTTCCTCCACTTGAGCGTAGACAAGCTTTCAATCTGAGAATATCATTAGAATCTGAACAAACAGATTAGGGTTGCGAAATCACAGCAACTTTCCCCAAATTCCTTGGTTTTACAGTTTTTACAGTGGAGTTGGAAAAAAGGTTTTGATGAAAAAAATAATTTATGTTTTTATTCTGCAGATCAAATGCTTCTCTAGGTGATGCTTTCCTTCAAAGGTCAATCAAGCCATGACAAGGTCAGCCACAGCATATGGAATGATTAGGGAACATATTAACAAATCGTGCTCAGCTAAGTATGGTTTTGAGCTAATGTTTTCAAGCATGTTTGCCTGAGGGCATTTTAATGACATGTAATTCACTAGAGATCCACAGCAAGTGCTGGCAGTTTTTGTGCTGCAACTCAATTATCCCTTAAATCCATTAGCTCAGAAAAGCAGCGCAGACATACAACCACAAGATGTAGATTTGACCAATCCAAGCCAGAGACGATGGTAGAGTTGCAAAATGTAGTCAACTTTCACAAAATGCCTAGCTTATCCAGAAATTCTGGTTGGATTATTATTCCCTCCTGATTCCGGGAATTTTCAAACCAGGAATACCTGGGAATTTTTGTGGAAAATACCAGAATTTTCTAATCCAAGACAATGGTATCTCAGACTCACGTGGTGGGCTGGGTCAGGAAGGAGTTCTTATGGAGTCTGTAGGCTGTGTAGCTGTTGAAGGAACCAGGTTCCATAGACACTCCCTTGATATAGCCATAGGTCTTCTCTGTCAGGTTGAACGCCTCCAGCATCCTGAAGCCTAGAACACAAGGTAAATAAGTCTTATTAGGTTCTAGGAGGTTCTAGGAAGTTCTAGACAGTTCTAGGACATTCTAAGAAATTCTAAGAAGTTCTAGAAATTCCTCATATACAATAATGAGTAAATAATGCATGCTGTTTCTGAGCATACTTACCAGGTGATGTGAATCCATTTAGGTAGATCAGGGGACAAGCTGTGAAGATAATATCAAAGATTAGCAACAGTTTAATTTGTTTCTAGATTTGACTTTCATGGGAGATAAAGTATTTAGCAGTTAGCGTTTAATTTAAGGTTTATCCCCCCCAAAAAAAGATCAAAAAAAGCTCACATGATGTTGCGGTTTCGCAAATGAAGGTCACAAGGTTATCTTGGATAGTTGCAAAGGCGTCGAAGTCATCCACAACAAAGATGTGTCTGTCGCTTGGCTTGCTGCCAATGTTCTGCAGCTCAGCATAATCCACATCGGCAACACCAACCACAAACACACTGTAACCTGGAGAAGGAGCACGTTCACACTTAAGCAATAAGGCCCGAGGAGGTGTGGTATATATATGGCCAATATACCACGGCTAAGGGCTGGTCTTAGGTGCGAAGCAACACGGAGTGCCTGGACACAGCCCTTAGCCATGGTATATCGGCCATATACCTCAGAGCCATACCAGTGGTATACGACCTGATATACCATGGCTGTTGGCCAATCAGCTTTCAGGGCTTGAACTACCCAGTTCATAAACTCACATAACCAACTATGTGTATTTGTGATTCTAATAAGTTACAGATTGTAGATACTTCAATGACAACATAGACAACACAAACAACACACTCGTTGTGATTGACGTTTTGACAGGAAGATTCCTGTTCAACTCAGTAACCCTTACCAGCATGCTGCAGTGCGGCAGCGTTTTTCTTCACCTCATCCTGAGAACGACCGTCTGTGACAGCTACCACAACCTTGGGGACATTCCTCCTCATTCCATTTTCGGACGTAAATACCTTCTCCTTGACATGCTTCAGAGCAACACCTGATCAAGAACAAAGAAAGGTCAATGAAAATTACCATTTAATTAGTGTGATATTGGAACTTTGAATAGACAACAATGTCTACTTAGTGGATGGATCTATAAAAATAAGCATGTTTGGCTTGCATCCATTGAAATGTTAGCCTGAATGCCAGTCTGTTTGTGCCATGATTCCAACTCCTTGTCACTCATTATCATGCCAGTGACAGTAATGGATTTGTTAAGAGCAGACACAGATCTGGGACCAGGCTCATGGAACGTTGTTGGTGTCATTGTATCGTTTACAACCTGAGACTAGTTGGTGGGTGCTGGGTTTGGGAAGAGGCTCACCAGTCTTAGTGTTTCCTCCTCTGTACTGAATGAGTTGTAGAGCAGCGAGACCGCTGCCCTTGTCCGAGTAAGAGTTCAGCCTGAACTCGGTTTTTGCTTCGTCGCTGTACTGAACAAACGACACCTGTTTCCAAAGTAAACAGACATGAGCATTACGAGGAGTTGTAGTATGATGCCATAGCGTACCTGGTATTCTATGTAGTATGTTATGCTAAAACTAACAACTATCACCAAGTTGACTAACAATTACAGTCTTAAAAGCATATTGTAACACAATTTATACCTCTATTTACAGCACTACACACCTGCATTCCTGTCGATCCGATGACGTCGAAGGCTCCAATCATGCTGAAGACGAACTGCACCACTTTCCGGAAGCTCTCTTCCCCGATACTCCATGAGCCGTCGATAAGGAACACCACATCTGCCTTGGCACCTTTGCACACTGATGCAGAAGAAAAACAACTCAATGAACTGCACTACATAGATTCCATGGCAGGCCACAGACTCTGAGCTGCCTGGAACACCAGGCATCAGAAAGAGAGTGGGCAACCTTAAAAATAAAAACATCCGCAGGAATCTCAAAAACAAAACCATCGAGGAAAACAATGACATAATGAAGCTGTACATAGCAATTATTGGTTTAATTGATCATACTTTCCTGAAAAAAACCCAGATCAAAACAAGAAACATTTGGTCACCATGAGGGCTGGAAATGAAATGCTCTTTAATGGCTTTCTCGCTTAGTACAAAAGAAGTAGTTGGCAAAACAAAAGATAATGTCTGCCTGATGTGGTAGAGCACTTTTTTTTATCTCTCGCAATCCCGTCCTCCAAGTCTGAGTCCATAAACAGGTTTTACACAATATCTTATCAAACAAACAGCTTCTTTGGACACCTAGGTTATTCATTAGTCAATGGGTGTGTTCCATTGAAAAACCCTGGGGGTCTGTGTGGACCATGTGGCGGCCATTAGTTTAACACTGGTACTAACACTCATTCTGATCTAGAGGAAATAAGTCTGCAGGTCTCTGCTTCTGCCAAATAATGAGATGTTGAGTGTTTTGCATATTCTCTAAACCTGCCTTTTTATTACTTTCACCTAATGGCACTAAAAACACACACAAATAAAACCATTCTGATGGCACTAAAAACACACACAAATAAAACCATTCTGATGGCACTAAAAACACACAAATAAAACCATTCTGATGGCACTAAAAACACACACAAATAAAACCATTCTGATAGTTCAGTGTGGTTCAGTGTGGTTCTGTTGGGGTATGATTGGTTCTGTGTGGTTCTGTGTGGTTCTGTGATTTGATTGGTTCTGGTGGATATGGTGCCATTTCTGCTTACCTGCCCATGCAGGGGGGATGGTAGGAGGTGGTGGAGGAGTGGGGGGTTGTGTTGGCGCTTCAGTAGGCTTGACCACTTTGACAAGGAGACAACAATAAGTAAAAATAGACAAGAATGGACAATTGACAAATCAACACTTAAAGTAACATTTTCAAGACTTTAGATACTCACAGGTTCTCTCCTTGGTGCCGACTCCGGGGCCCTCCAAGTTGGGGGTCTGAACGAACACTGTGGCGCTGTAGAGAGCGTCTGGGGAGAGACCCTCGAAGCAGTACTGGCTCTGAGCTGCAGTGATGGTGATCTCCTGCTGACCTTTACTGGAGGCTAGACAGAGACAGCACAAAGAGAAATATGAGACATGTTGACATGTGTTGAGAAGAGAAACATGTTGACATGTGTTGACTGCCGAGGCTGCTGCCTGAAACGTTACTCCTCATAAAAATCACAGGTCTTCTCTGAGTACGCAAACCAGAGTTAATGCCATTCAGCTGGGGTTATTTGACAGTTCTGCGGTTAAACAATAATGTCAAAATACATGTAATATCTGTGTTATCACACTACATGTAATTCAATATGAATTGTTTTGGGGAAAATGCAGACATATTTTGAGAATGTTTTTTTGGGGGTCAAATGAACCATGAGACCAAGACAACGGCCTTATAAAGTGGAATTATACCTCATTCACCTCTCCGAGGCTGACCCCTTTCTGCTTAAGGCTCCCATAGTCATTGCTTAGTCATTTTTGGTAAGAGACGTTTGCCATGATCCTGGCTCCTCCACCACTGTTTGCATTCCACTTCAGACAAACCATTGCCTCTGTCTATGTCTGATGCATCTTTAAAAGGTTGCTAGCTTCTCAAAACCTGGGGACTGTTTACCTTCGGGGAGTGCTTTCTGCAGCCGCTGTCTTTCTCACACAAGCAAAGCCTACTCTAGTTTGGAAATGTGTCATGGGTAATGACTACCATGTCAATATTTAAGTCCTTGCGATACTGCTTCCTGTTTTTAACAGTTTATACCCCGGTTCTATGTGTGAATATGAAACAGATTGATTCAAAGGCAGACAGTAATTAAAAGGATGTCATATTTTCAGTCAGAGATACAATTCAAATTTGGTGGACATATGCTTTCAGAAAACGCCACATCATGCATTCTCCTTCGAGGGATAAACACAGGGGAGGGCTAAGGATAAACAGTCGTGTGAATGTCTAGACTCAATCTCAACACGCAGCACAGTGCCATTTCAATGTTCTGAACACAGAAGAGGGTGTGGCTCTGATCCGTGGAGGGTCTATAGCATCTCTGACTAGTGACTGACTAATATATCATGTGTTGATGTCCCGTCAACATTCTCCTTTGCATATACTCAATTGGAATGCAGCAATTTTTCAGGGTAGAAAAAGTGTCTCATCTATACTAGCTTAAAGGTGAAATCTGCTATTAATGTTTGGCTGAAACAGGAATTCAGGATTATGTCTTTAAGATTGGGACTTACGGTCCAGAGGGTTGAGCTTGATCCTGTAGGAAGTGGCAGCCCTGTGAGGACTCCACTTGATGCAGAACTTGTCAAAGCCAACGTTGTAGGTCTCGATGTTGGTAACATTCAGGTAGACTGTGGAGCAGAACACAAGAAGTAGAGCTCAGACTGACTTCAAGACTGAGGCTACAGTGGACCCTGGTCAAAAGTAGTGCACTATGTAAGGAATATGGTGCTATTTGGGACTAAGCATGTCTTTAGGTTAGCATTGATGTTCAAGCAAGGTGATATTTCTGTTATTCAAACACATACGTGTTGTTCCCTGTCCTTCGAGGGCCCCGCTCATGCCAGCCCCATACTGGGCAAACACTTTGACATCGTAGGTGGTGCCAGGGAGCAGGTTCTGGAGGGTGTATGAGGTCACGTCACCCACAAATACGTCCAAGCTCTTACTCTGATCTTCTTCTGCAGGCAAAACACAACACAAACTCTACTTTACAACAGCAACACTACAACACAAACTCATAAGGTAGAGAAGAGGAGAGGAGAGGAGAGGAGAGGAGAGGAGAGGAGAGGAGGAGAGGAGAGGAGAGGAGAGGAGAGGAGAGGAGAGGAGAGGAGAGGGAGAGGAGAGGAGAGGAGAGGAGAGGAGAGGAGAGGAGAGGAGAGGGAGAGGTCTGATCTAAACCTGAAATCATCTCATTTGAAATGTAAAGGTGTGATTTCATGAAAATTATTCTGCATCATTACTCGTTCATTGTATTTAATAAACTTTGGCTTTGTACTAGAAAGTGTGGTTGGTTGATATGGACAATGAAATATAAAACCCTGCATGACAAAGTATGATATTGAGAAGTCTTGTAACTCAGGGTGTTATGGGTCACAGGCATGGCCCAGAGTCTGACGTCATCTCACCCGTAGGAGTGTAGACCAGCTTGTATCCGAGCACTGGAGACGGCGAGGGGTCCCAGGCCACACGGAAGCGGGTGTACCACTCGTCTGAGACGCGCAGGCTCAAGGGCTCCAGCAGGCCGACTATAACAGAGGCACAGCATCAGCAGAGAGAGCAGACACATGTCAACATTCAATCAGTCACGGCAATTACTGCCAACAACAAGTGAGGCCATGACCCCATTTCCAGAATAGCTAGCCCCCAGTGCAGTAAGTCACCACATTACCACGGCATATCCTGGGCAAGTCTACAGCAGCCACTATTGTTTTTCCTCCTCCTCAGTTTATGAAGACTATTGTGAGTAATACATATGTTTAGACTGGATAGATTTTTTCATAGTCTTGCTGAGGGAGCTGAACTGGGTAGTGGGTAGGTTGGTTTGCGTGGGTGGTGACAACCCGTTGAAGTGAGGTGACAACCCATTGGTGCTTCTTTTAAAGCCAAGACATACAGTTTCTATTGTTTGTGTAACTCGGGGCAATTGTTCACCAGTCGTTGAGCTATCCCAGTTGCCTCTACTGTGAATTCCCAATCTTCCGAACTCTTCAAAATGACTTTTTTTTTTGAATCGGTGGGATATAGTATGGCCCTTGTAAGTATTTTCCAGTTCTCACTCCCAGCTCAGCTCATTAGGCTTGGAAATTCTGTCCAGCTAGCTAGACCGTCAGGTGTTCAGTATACTAGACTGAACACTTCCTGAACACTTTTCCTAACTGCGTTACCTGTGCGTCCGGGCCCGATCAGAGATGGCCCTGATCCATCAGCATAGATGGCTTCAACAGTTATGCTGTAGGGAGTGTCAGGAAGCAGGTTCTGCAGGATGGCATTGTTTCTGTTGCCAGGAACAACCGTCTGTGAGGAAAAGTACCACAGAGAACTTAGTCAGTTCATTAAAAAAGGAACATAATTATGGAATTACTTTTGGAAGCTATGCACTAATTCTAGGCTTGCAGCAGAGAGCAAAAAGAAGGCTATTAATTAAAGTTCCCTGTCCTCATGGAACACTAGAGGGTTAGCTCTCCTGACCTTTCTCGTTTAGAAGCATTTGTTATGTCACTCAATGGTTGGCTTACTAGGCAATAATTATGCAGTGCTGCTGTGCTGCCCTAAAGTGCTCCTGCTCTGTCTTTAAAGTCATTAATAATCCAATGTCATGTAACGTAATGTTTCCAGTGATAATGTTGATCTAATTGAGCCTTTAATTCGTCTTACTAATCAGCAGTTATTTGCTGGAGTTAACCAAACAGACACTGAAGTAAGACTTTGTGGGCCTACAGCGCTTTGGCAGTAGTAACACGTTGAACAGTAAGTTCATGCGAGTGTGGAGGAGTGTATTTGATTTGCAACTCAGCCAAATATAAAAAGAGACATGTTTAGGTCATGAACTCACTCGTCCCTCGAGTAAACCTTAAAGTTCCCTGCTACGTGAAAGTCTGTCGAGAGACACTCTGTATGTGTACCAAATGGCACCCTATTCCTTACATAGTGCACTACTTTAGACCAGAGCCCTATGGGTGCCATTTGGTATTCAACCTATGAACTCACAAACTCAGTGATGGGGTCTCCTGTGGTGGGGGCGTAGGCGATCTTGTATTGCTGCACTGGGCCCTCCGCGTGGTCCCAAACGATGGTCAGCGTGTTGGTGGTGGCATCAAACACCCGCAGGTTCCTAGGTCCAACACGGGGCACTGCAACAGCAACAGCAAAAATACTGGGTTACACTCAAACACATGTACCTAGCAACAGTACACACCACATGATCCTCAAAATGTTAAACAGCTGCACCACTGAGAGCATCTTGTCTGGCTACATCACCGCTTGGTATGACAACTGCTTGGCATCTGACCGCAAGGTGCTACAGAGGGTAGTTTGTACGGCCCAGTACATCACTGGGGCCGAGCTCCCTGCCACCCAGGACCTCTATACCAGGCGGTGTCAGAGGAATGCCAAAAAATTGTCAGACTCCAGCCACCCAAGTCATAGACTTTTCTCTCTGCTACCGCACGGCAAGCGGTACCGATGCACCAAGTCTGGAACCAACAGGACCCTGAACAGCTTCTACCCCCAGCCATAAGACTTCTAAATATTTAGTTAAATAGCTAACCAAATAACTACCCAGACTATCTGCCCTGACCCTTTTTTGACTCAGCACATACGCTGTTGCTACTGTTAATAATCTATCCTGTTGCCTAATCACTTTCTTTCTAGTTACTGTATATGTACATATCTACCACAATTTCCACAATTACCTCGTACCCCTGCATATCGACTAGGTACTGGTACCCTATAGCCAAGTTATCGTTACTCATTGTGTATTTACTGTTACTTTTGTTATTACGTGTTTCTATTTTTTTTCTCTCTCCATTGTTGGGAAGGGTCTGTATGTAAGCATTTCACTGTTAGTCCACACCTGTTTACAAAGCATGTGACATATAACATTTGATTTGACCTAGTAACCACCACTATATATAGCTACGTGTGTGTGTGTGTGTGTGTGTGTGTGTGTGTGTGTGTGCGTACTTAAATGTAGACTATAGTATAAGCAAGTATGTGTGGAAGCATTAGTAACACTCATTGAGTCGAGAGTATAAATGTAAACAAGAGTCACATGAGTCAGTAGTATCAATGTAAACAACAAAGTTGGATTCAGGTCTCACATGTTTTGCCGTCTCCCTTCACTGGTGAGCCCTCCCCATCGGCATACAGAGCCAGGACACTGATCGAGTACGGCGTGTCGGGAATGAGCGAGTCCAGGAACGCGTTGTTGATGTTTCCCGGGACCAGGACCTTTGGAGAGGTCATAAGACATAGATCACAATGATGGCTTCCCAGAGAGGAAGATTCTTTTGCATCCCAAATGGAAACCTATTCCCTATTTAGAGCACTACGTTAGTATAGGGCGTCATTTGGGATGCATCCTGGAAGAAGGATTCTTATTCAAATGACCTTTTTCATGCATTACATACTGCTCTGGCACTGCTAACGTACATAATGAGCTCACTGTTAATCCATGCTAGAGTCTTCTTGGAGGGAGCCTAGTGCCAAAGGTTAACATGAAGTACTAACAAAGCCCTGAAGAGGTTTAAAACGCTAAACAAATACATGAATTTAGCTAAGAAGTGATTGATAAACAAATGAGTGTTATGAAGCATCCATCGTCTGGTAAATGCAAAGACGTAACCAACACCACGAGACCGGTGCTCTGTCATTGGACAGGCCTCAACGTGTACTGGATCTATCTCACCCCTGTTTCTAACAACAGTGGAGCCCAGTCTCATCATATCACCAGGGTCACCACTGTCACTAAGCAGCACATTATCTATTAGCTTGTCTGGGGGACGGCCATTACATCATGCTAAATACCTTCATCTAAAGCTTATCTGAGGATTTAACTGAAAATCTCCTAGTTGAAAGAGTGATGGACAAGACATGCAGGTAGCTGAGGTATATAATAAAGTATATTTCCTGTGAAAAGCACTCATAAGGCTGTCCTCCTTACAAAATGGAGCCTGATTGAGAATAGACAGGAGGTTAGCTGAGCTGGCGAACGCTTTGGTAAAAACAATTCTGTCTCTTAGCATGAGGCATTTTTAAGGCCTACTGCTGCATCAAAGAACATTCCAATAAAAACAGCCTCATTATCATCCAACCAAACCCAAAACATCAAACATTACAATTTTCATCTATGTCTATCGCAGATGTGCATATGCACATTTTCCAAACTGCTAGTGGTACTTTAAAAGCTGTTTGTAGGCCAATTAGCTCTATCTTTCTCCATTAATCCAAGATATGTGTATCGCATCGGTGCATAAAATCAATGCTGATAGACAGAGAATTAAAAGCCAAAAGGTCTGGATTTCCCCATTAGCCTAATAAGGGAATGCCATCTGTGGAGCTTCTAAACAGACTTCCTAACAAACTCTTCGAGTGAGGGTTTTTGATATCTTCATCAAACGTAGAGCCCAGCAACCCTACTCTACACTTTTATTGCTTAACTGGACTTTACCTTTCCCTCTAAGTGGTCTGAGCAGGGAGAGTAAGCGGTTGAGTGAACGTGCCTCCCCTCTTAATATAATGACAGGCTCTGGTTAACAGTGGAGAGAGATCGTTTGTAAGTCCCAAATGGCACCCTATCCCCTATATAGTGCACTGCTTTTCACCAGAGTCCTATGGGCCCTGATCAAAAGTAGGGCACTATATAGGGCATAGGCTGCTATTTGGGATGCATGTAGAGAACTTACTGTCTCAGCGGGTCTGTCTCCAGACAGAGGTGCGTAGACGATGCGGTACTGCTGCACCTGGCCAGAAGCGGGCTCCCAGCGCACATTCAGGCTGGTGGTAGTGGGGTTGTAGATCTGGATGTTCTTAGGAGGGGTTCGTGGAACTGGGGGTCAAAGAGGGTCAGAGAAAGTCAAGAGAGGGGAGGGCAATTATATAGACAACCTCAAAAACACAAAACAACAACTCTGATTTTACTCTACAAACAACAACTCTGATTTTACTTTACAATGCCTTACTTAGAAGAGTACCAACTAAGTGAAGATACCACAAGAAAATGTGAGAATTAATAGACTGCTATGTTTCAAACAGGATGTATCTCAGTAAAAAAGGGGGAGGGGGGACTCAAATGCTGAGGGAAGTAGTCTCTAGTAACCAAGTGATTTTATAGTGTCTATGTGAAGAGAATGTACGGAGAAGTTGCACCGTTTGGGATTATGCAAAAGCCTCAACTTCACTTTTAAACTAAAACAGATGTGCATATTCCTCTGGCATTCAGCACGTTAGCCTATTAAAGATTAGATGCAGTACGTAGACTCAGACCCAGCCACCTTATTCATAAGTAAAAACATTCCAAATAGAACCTGTTTATCCAACAGTGAGGTTCATTCTATATGAAACACATGCATTTGGTGTGTTTAGGAAGACTAACATACAGTCTGTCAAACATACAGTATCTTCCCATTTGTACGGACATCAGAGCGCATCAAATATGGGTCAACGATCATAAATCTGTCTCTCTCTCAAGACTGACAAGGACTTAGCGAGTATAAAAATAATGCTTGACTCCCATTGAACATTTTCGTATCAGCCATGCACAACCAACGGAGTCTCTGGAAGAGTCTCAGGATTTCTGCTGACTGCACATGGCAAACAATTTGAGCAGAAACAACATCGATGCACACAGCAGGGTATAAAAAAAACAGATAGGCAGGGAAACCTATTATTATTATTATTATTGTTATTATTAGTAGTATTATTATTAGTGTTATTATTATTGTTATTATTAGAGTTGTTATTATTATTGTTATTATTATTGTTATGGTGAGATAAACTACACCTTTTTTCCATCTAAACGTTATGGGGGAAGGGGGTTGTGCAAATGCTATCTGGTTCAGAGATTTCAATACAACCGGTATCTACCGGTATCTTGATATCTGAGTTCAAACTTTGGAAAAACCAAACAGGCTCCAAATTTGAAATGCCACTGGATCAAACCAACTGAAAAGAGCACGTCTTTATCCCACTGAAAGCAAAATGGATGATTGGAATTTCGTCAGTTGATAACTTACGCGTCTTTCCAGTCTCTGACTGGCGCAGGCCCTCTCCCTCGGGGTAGACAGGGACCACGGTGACAGTGTACAGCGTGTCTGAGAGAAGGTTCCTCAGGATGGTGTTGGTGGTGCCACCAGACACTTGCTCCTGTTCACAGAGAGGTGTTTGAGTTGCATTATCAGTGTTTATACCATCGATTGGTTGAATCCTATAGCAACCATATTAGGAAGTCGTCAGATTTTAGGTATATAAATTCCTAATATGGATGCCGTAGTCGACTCAAATCTGATTGGTCAAGAGATACCCTGTGCAGCATCAGAAGTTAAGGCATGGATAGTTGGTGGTCTTACCATGTCCTCGGCTCCGCCAGAGGCAGGGACGTAGAAGAGGCGGTACTGGCGCACGTTGCCTTCTGCTGGCTCCCAGCGCACCTTGAGGGAGCTAGTAGAGGGGTCGGTGACCTGCAGGTTCTTCACCCCACCAAACGCCTCTGACAAGACACAAAACAACAAGTTTAGCATCAAATCACTTAATCTATTTTGTAACTCTTTTTTTCTTCTTCACTGGACTCATTGTCCCTGTATGGTCTGTTTATTCAGTCATGACGTACTTGTCTTTCCATTTTCAGAATTTCTCTTCCCTTCAATATCGCCGTACATAGGCACCAATGTCACCTTGTACTCTGTGTCTGGCACAAGGTTCCTCAGAACGGTGTTGGTTGACATCCCAGAAACCGTAGTCTGAGAAAAAGATTAGCAAAAATGTTGAGTAAAACCACCCTAATAAAGAGGTAGCTTAATCAAGTATTCAACCTACATGTTTATAGTGTTCAAAGTGATCAGTTTAGTGAGTCTTCAAATATCGCTTCTAGACCGTATGAGACAAAGTGTTGTTTTTGTACCTTCAGTTCAGGTCCTCCTGCTAGCGGGGCGTAGATGACAGTGTACTGGCGCACGTCCCCCTCAGCTGGCTCCCAGCGTACCCTCAGGGAGTTGGTTGTGGGGTCAGTCACCTGCAGGTTCTTCACTCCACCCAGAGGCTCTGAGGAAGAAGAAGACGCACATCAACATCATTCCAAGTAAATGTCAACACTAATGTTCTTAAGCCGTTACTGAGTAAAGTTTAGTCTGATATGGAATCATGCAACTGTAATACGGGATATGGAAGCTTGTAGCTGTCGAAAAGCTGTCATTTCAAAATGAAACATTTTGACAGGTATATGCTTCCATTGTGTTAGAGTATGAGGTTCATGAGCTAAAATAAGTACTGAAATGCTTCACTCACTTGTCTTTCCCATCTCAGACTGCAGTATGCCCTCCACGTCTGGGTAGACTGGGACAACAGACACATTGTATTGGGTATCAGACTCCAGGTTACGCAGGATAAGGTTGGTGGTGCCCCCTGAGACTTGTTCCTGTTCAGGGCAAAGTGAAGATCAATGTTAGCACTGTATGACAATTACCCAAGTTGATTATAATGTAAACATGACTGGGTTGACAGTAAAAGGGATGGAGAGATGAATAGGATACATACCATTTGCTCCCTCCCATCTGGCTGGGCCACGTAGAAGACCTTGTAGTTGCGCACGTTACCGACAGCTGGGTCCCAGCGAACAGACAGACTGTTGATGGTGGGGTCGATGACCTTCATGTTCTTCACTCCACCCAAAGGATCTGAGGCAGAGGATACAATGTTACAGCATCACACTTACTGTACTATACGAGCTGCCAATACCTGAACAAGTAGCAGACACATTTTGTTTTTAAGAAGAAAAAAAAATGGTTTTATCGTCATATACACCGGATAGGTACAATGACATTTGTTGCTTTACAGGGTCAGCCATAGTAGTAAGGCCCCCATGCGCTAATTATGGATAAGTGCCTTGCTCAATGGCACATTGACCGATTTTTCACCTTGTCGGCTCAGGTATTCGAACAAGCAAACCATTTGGTTACTCTAACCACTAGGCTACCTGCCACCCTTATCATTTAATTTCACCCTGTCATTTCAACCCACTTGTCTTTCCATTCTGAGACCTAGAGAGACCCTCCATCTCATGGTAGACAGGCACCACTGTCACAGTGTATTCCGTATCTGGATTGAGTTCCTTCAGAACAGTGGTGGTCGTTGTTCCAGACACCTGGTCCTGTTCAAGAAAGAAGAAGATAGAATATCAGTCAGAATCAGAAAGCCATGTTGACTAGCTTCAGGGGAATACACCAGCAGTAAGCCATGTTGACTAGCTTCAGGGGAATACACCAGCAGAAACCATGTTGACTAGCTTCAGGGGAATACACCAGCAGAAACCATGTTGACTAGCTTCAGGGGAATACACCAGCAGAAACCATGTTGACTAGCTTCAGGGGAATACACCAGCAGTAAGCCATGTTGACTAGCTTCAGGGGAATACACCAGTAGAAACCATGTTGACTAGCTTCAGGGGAATACACCAGCAGAAAGCCATGTTGACTAGCTTCAGGGGAATACACCAGCAGAAACCATGTTGACTAGCTTCAGGGAAATACACCAGCAGAAACCATGTTGACTAGCTTCAGGGGAATACACCAGCAGAAACCATGTTGACTAGCTTCAGGGAAATACACCAGCAGAAACCATGTTGACTAGCTTCAGAGGAATACACGAGTCGAGGCTTGTGTCACTTTAAATCAAAGGAAGGCCTCATTGTAATGGATTTCACCCTCCACAAGACTCCACTGGAGTAGACCATTCTCAGAGAATTCGGAGGGGTGCTATGTTGTTGAGACTACCAGGACGTACCACGTCCTGCTCTCCACCTGCAGTTGGGATGTAGACAATGATGTACTCGCGCACGTTCCCCTCAGCTGCATCCCAGCGCACTTTCAGGGTGCTGGTGGTGGGTTCAATGACCTGCAGGTTCTTCACGAAGCCCAGGGGCTCTGAGCACCAAGAGAAAACAGAGTAGCTTAGCCATCACTTTGATTTGAAAACCATGATATAGATTGTATGACTGCAGATGAGCTAATATATTCATCTCTTTCACTGTACAATTTTCCCACTGTCCCGATATCTTTCCCAACTGCCCCGTTATCTGGTTTTAATGTCCATTCTAGAATGCACCTCCATACAAGAATGCCCTTCTGATTGGCTAGAAGGGCATTTTAGATTGGACATTAAAACCAGATAACGTGACAGTTGGGAAAGATATCCGGACAGTTGGGAAAGATATCAGGACACCTTGCAATCATGACGCAATATGCATCTACATATGCAGACTGTGCTTGCTACAAAGTTACAGAAAGATACTGTATTCAACAATGCTGTGGTATAAGTCGTCGTTACTCACTTGTTGTTCCATCTTTGGCCTGGGTCTGCCCATCCCCCTCGGGGTACACTGGCAGAACAGTGACTGTGTACTGTGTGTTAGGTGAGAGGCTCTTCAGAATTGTGGTGGTTGTGCTCTCTGAGACTTGCTCCTACAAAGTAGAGCGAGATGGTGTCTCACCAAAAGAAGCTCCAACAGACATACAGGAACACTATGTCTGCCTCCCAAAAGACCTCCTCACAAAGAGCACTACTTCTGACCTAAGCTGGTTAAAAGTAGTGCACTATATAAGGAATAGGGTGCCATTCTGGATGCAGGTGGTATTTCATACACCAGATCCACAAGATAAGACCCATGTACCACTGTTGTTCTATGGTCTGTAAAATTACATGAACTACAGCTTCTACTGGTCCATTTCATCTCCCTTCTGTGGAGTTTATTTTGATGGGAGGTTTGATTGAGAGTGAGAGCTATGGCATACACCACACGGAACAGGCCAATTATACACAGATAAACCAAACAGTGCCTTAGAGGATTTTGTTCCACATAAGCGGCCAAACCAAAAAGTCAATTGCATTATAATTGTGATCATAGAGCTGTTTCACAGACTGTTAGCTCCCACCTGGCCTGAACTCCATCGCCACTAGGCTACAACGTCACGGCGGCATGACCACTTTGCTGCAGCCTCTCATCATGCTTAGCACAGCAGGCTAACTGCCAAAGCTAAGTCCTTAACGTTAACTCCTCAACGCTAACTTCTCATGTTGGGCTGACGAAATCCCCACTCCACAAAGTATGGCGGTGAAATGAAACAGGATTCTTTCTTCCCACAGGATTGGCATCACGTGTCACTGTTGAGTAATAGGCCTATGGAGAGTAGTTAACAGTACAGTAGAGTACTCACTATGATCTCAAGGCCACCTGCGACGGGAGTGTAGATGACTTTATAGCCCTGCACATTGCCGTCGGCTGCGTCCCAGCTGGCGGTGAGGGTGGTATGTGTAGGGTTGGTGACCTGCAGATTGGTCACTCCACCCAAAGGCACTGGGGGAAAAAATTCAACAACTTTAAGTGTGGTACTACGATTATGTGATTATTGGGGAAATCAAGTTAACCATTATTTTATGTTTCTCAGTTTATATTTCCAATGTTCCCAAATCACTTTTCGATATTGCATACGCTACCACTTCATTTTACATTGCTACTCACGCGTCTTTCCATTCTCAGCCTGGCGTTTCCCCTCTCTGGCGGGGTAGATAGGTAACACTGATATTGTGTAAGGTGTGTCAGGCTTGAGGTTCCTCAGAACGATGGTGGTGGTGCTTCCAGGTACTTGCTCCTGTTTACAAACAGGTGGAAAGTGATTTGAATTAGATGACTGATTGCAGATGAAATGCTTTATCGAAGTGTATTAGCTTAAGGCTATTTATGAGGTGATAAGGTGAAAGAGACCCACCATTTCCTCTGGTGTTCCTCCAGCCACAGGGACGAAGAAGATCTTGTACTGACGCACGGCTCCGTCCGCTGGGTCCCAGTTCACCTTCAGAGAGGTCATGGTGGGTTCAGTCACCTTCAGGTTCTTCACTCCACCCAACGGTCCTGGTGAGGAAATCAACTAAATATAGAAAACCTGTTCTATGTCCAATGTAACTCTATTATCTTACTGATAATCATCTTACATTGAAAACTCACTGTTTACAGAAGGTTATTGCTACCCGAACATTTTTTTAAATGGTCGGACAAAGAAAATGTGTTTGAGGCAGCAATGATCTTCCACACTTCCATACCATACAGACTAAGTTATCTTAAAAGGAAAATACAAAAAGTGAATACAAATATGCATTATACAGCAGGTACTGATGACAATGTATGAAATTTAGGGAATTTATGCTTGGTCTGGGATCTGAGGTGTACTGCAAACATGATGGAAGTGCGCATTGGAATGATTGCTTGGATATCAGCCAGTCTTACTCGTCTTTCCGTTCTCAGACTGCCTCCTGCCCTCTGTCTCTGCGAAGACAGGCACCAGTGAGACAGTGTAGAGAGTGTCTGGCAGGAGGCCTCTCAAGACAGTGCTGGTGGCAGTGGCAGCCACAGTTTCCTAAAGATTACACAAACACAACCAAAATATTAACCTCTGCCCACTCCAAACACACCCAGAATTAACTTTATGGCACGCAATGTGGAAACCACACTTTCTACACTGTCAGCTCAGCAGAATCCTACCATGGCTTCAGCAGCTCCACCGGCAGCAGGTACATAGAAGACTTTGTACTCCTTGACTTTCCCTTCGAATGGCTCCCAGCGCACGTTCAGGGTGGTCATGGTGGGGTTGATCACCTGCAGGTTCTTCACTCCACCAAGAGGCCCTGAGGTAGAAGACACATCAACATCATTCCAAGTAAATGGTGTCAATAACCTCAAGCCGTTACAGAGTGGAATTGATTCAATATGAGTGCATATAGCTTTTTTACAAATTGACTTTTGACAGATATACCAAAGAAGACTTAAATATGGGGCTGTCACTTTTCACTGAATGAACTTGGTATCGCATGGAATTACAATCCACCAATGAAGAGCTATCCTCACTATTGACGATTCTCTGAAATGATCAATTTCTCCATCCCTCATCCCAATGTCAGACTTTCTTACTTGTCTTTCCGTTCTCAGACATTTTCTTGCCGTCTCCCACGTCGTAGACAGGCACCACTGAAACGGTGTAGATGGTGTCGGGTGTGAGGCCCTTCAGGACTGTGTTGGTCCCAGCCACAGTCTCCTTACATTACATATACATAATACAATTATTAACGCCTGCCCACACCCAACTTAACAATAACTAATGATACAAATCACAAAATATGACAAGCAACTATATTCAGCCAAACAGGAGTGTATAAGGATTATGAGTGCATAGGTACTCATACCCTTGAAAGTAACCACACTTTCTACACTGTCAGTTACCAGTCCTACCATGCTCTCAGCTCCACCGGCAGCAGGTACATAGATGACTTTGTACTCTTTGACTTTCCCCTCGGCCGCCTCCCATTTCACGTTCAATGTGACCATGGTGGGGTTGGTCACCTGCAGGTTCTTCACTCCACCAAGAGACTCTGGATACACCAACCAGGGATTTAATAATATAACTTCATACTGATTGATAGTACTTATTAAAGTAATATCTTAAAGTGCTTAATAAATTACTATATTATCTTATGTTAACTTCTCGTATCTTATGGAGTTTGTATGAAGTTCAAATAGAGCAATAAAGAGTTATCCTGTCCATTGATGAAACTAATCTCTTTTAAGAAGGCCATTACTCAGTCCCTGAAACTTTATACTGATTGAACTTAGCATTGCAAGGAGTCTGTATGAAGTTTAAATACAGACTCAATGGAGAGGTATCCTCTGCATTGATGGTTATTTATGGATTTATGGATTTATTTCATAAATCAGCTTCTAAGAAGGCCATTATCAGTCTCTGAAAAGATCACTTAATGATCTTAAGAAGATCTTTAAAGATCTTTAGACTTAGATTGCAGACAGTCTTACTTGTCTTTCCATTTTCAGACTGTTTCTGTCCATCTCCCACTTCGTAGACCGGCACCAGTGAGACAGTGTAGAGGGTGTCTGGAAGGAGGCCTTTCAGAACAGTGGTGGTGGTTGTGGCAGCTACAGTCTCCTTTACATTACACAAAGACATCACACCTATAAACGTATGACTACTACCAACTCTGTTTGACTGAAGATAGTTGTTTGTCATATTTTGTGATTCATAAAACAAACAACTTCAAACAATACATGAATATGCTATTTCTCATTTAATTTTGAGATGTGAACTGTTGGAATATTTTTTTACACAGTCAGCCAACAGAAAGCTGAGAGACTTCCTGGCAGTCCTACCATGCTCTCAGCTCCACCGGCAGCAGGTACATAGATGACTTTGTATTCTTTCACTTTTCCTTCGGCCGCCTGCCATTTCACGTTCAGGGTGGTCATGGTGGGGTTGGTCACCTGCAGGTTCTTCACTCCACCCAGAGGCTCTGGATTAAATCATAAAGTGCTTTAATATGGTGTTTAAAACATTTTACTTTATATTGAGTGAACTGAAATAAAAATACTTCACAAAAGAGTTATCTGCTTCATTGAATGTACTCTAAAATGATACATCTATTAACACTTCTTATGGCTGGGGGCAGTATTGAGTAGCTTGGATGAATAAGGTGCCCAGAGTTAACTGCCTGCTACTCAGTCCCAGTTGCTAATATATGCATATTATTAGTATATTTGGATAGAAAACACTCTGAAGTTTCTGAAACTGTTTTGAATGATGTCTATGACTATAACATAACTCATATGACGTTTTCGTCTTTTGAGCTTCTATTCGTGAAATCTATGCAGCCTACTCAATCACTTTTTATAGCTACTGTTTATAGGCCTCCTGGGCCATATACAGCGTTCCTCATTGAGTTCCCTGAATTCCTATCGGACCTTGTAGTCATAGCAGATAATATTCTAATTTTTGGTGACTTTAATATTCACATGGAAAAGTCCACAGACCCACTCCAAAAGGCTTTCGGAGCCATCATCGACTCAGTGGGTTTTGTCCAACATGTCTCTGGACCTACTCACTGTCACAGTCATACTCTGGACCTAGTTTTGTTCCATGGAATAAAAGTTGTGGATCTTAAGGTTTTTCCTCATAATCCTGGACTATCGGACCACCATTTTATTATGTTTGCAATTGCAACAAATAATCTGCTCAGACCCCAACCAAGGAGCATCAAAAGTCATGCTATAAATTCACAGACAACACAAAGATTCCTTGGTGCCCTTCCAGACTCCCTCTGTCTACCCAAGGACGTCAGAGGACAAAAACCAGTTAACCACCTAACTGAGGAACTCAGTTTAACCTTGAGCAATACCCTAGATGCAGTTGCACCCCTAAAAACTAAAAACATTGCTCATAAGAAACTAGCTCCTGGTATACAGAAAATACCCGAGCTCTGAAGCAAACTTCAAGAAAATTGGAACTGAAATGGCGCCAAACCAAACTGGAAGTCTTCTGACTAGCTTGGAAAGACAGTACCGTACAGTATCGAAGAGCCCTTACTGCTGCTCGATCATCCTATTTTTCCAACTTAATTGAGGAAAATAAGAACAATCCAAAAAAAAATGTTTGATACTGTCGCAAAGCTAACTAAAAAGCAGAATTCCCCAAGTGAGGATGGCTTCCACTTCAGCAGTAATAAATTCATGAACTTCTTTGAGGAAAAGATCATGATTATTAGAAAGCAAATTACGGACTCCTCTTTAAATCTGCGTATTCCTTCAAAGCTCAGTTGTCCTGAGTCTGCACAACTCTGCCAGGACCTAGGATCAAGAGAGACACTCAAGTGTTTTAGTACTATTTCTCTTGACACAATGATGAAAATAATCATGGCCTCTAAACCTTCAAGCTGCATACTGGACCCTATTCCAACTAAACTAGTGAAAGAGCTGCTTCCTGTGCTTGGCCCTCCTATGTTGAACATAATAAACGTCTCTCTATCCACCGGATGTGTACCAAACTCACTAAAAGTGGCAGTAATAAAGCCTCTCTTGAAAAAGCCAAACCTTGACCCAGAAAATATAAAAAACTATCGGCCTATATCAAATCTTCCATTCCTCTCAACATTTTTAGAAAAGGCTGTTGCGCAGCAACTCACTGCCTTCCTGAAGACAAACAATGGATACGAAATGCTTCAGTCTGGTTTTAGACCCCATCATAGCACTGAGAATGCACTTGTGAAGGTGGTAAATGACCTTTTAATGGCTTCAGACCGAGGCTCTGCATCTGTCCTCGTGCTCCTAGACCTTAGTGCTGCTTTTGATACCATCGATCACCACATTCTTTTGGAGAGATTGGAAACCTAAATTGGTCTACACTGGCCTGGTTTAGATCTTATCTGTCGGAAATATATCAGTTTGTCTCTGTGAATGGTTTGTCCTCTGACAAATCAACTGTAAATGTTGGTGTTCCTCAAGGTTCCGTTTTAGGACCACTATTGTTTTCACTATATATTTGACCTCTTGGGGATGTCATTTGAAAACATAATGTTAACTTTCAATGCTATGTGGATGACAGCTGTACATTTCAATGAAACATGGTGAAGCCCCAAAATTGCCCTCGCTAAAAGCCTGTTTTTCAGACATTAGGAAGTGGATGGCTGCAAACTTTCTACCTTTAAACTCGGACAAAACAGAGATGCTCGTTCTAGGTCCCAAGAAACAAAGAGATCTTCTGTTGAATCTGACAATTCATCTTAATGGTTGTACAGTTGTCTCAAATAAAACTGTGAAGGACCTCGGCGTTACTCTGGACCCTGATCTCTCTTTTGACGAACATATCAAGACTGTTTCAAGGACAGCTTTTTTCCATCTACGTAGCATTGCAAAAATCAGAAACATTCTGTCCAAAAATTATGAAGAAAAATTCATCCATGCTTTTGTTACTTCTAGGTTGGACTACTGCAATGCTCTACTTTCCGGCTACCCGGATAAAGCACTAAATAAACTTCAGTTAGTGCTAAATACGGCTGCTATAATCCTGACTAGAACCAAAAAATGTGATCATACTACTCCAGTGCTAACCTCCCTACACTGGCTTCCTGTTAAGGCAAGGGCTGAATTCAAGGTTTTACTGCTAACTTACAAAGTATTACATGGGCTTGCTCCTACCCATCTCTCTGATTCTGTCCTGACCTGCCGTACATACCTACACGTACGCTACGGTCACAAGACGCAGGCCTCCTAATTGTCCCTAGAATTTCTAACAGCTCGAGGCAGGGCTTTCTCCTATAGAGCTCCATTTTTATAGAATGGTCTGCCTACCCATGTGAGAGACGCAGACTCGGTCTCAACCTTTAAGTCTTTACTGAAGACTCATCTCTTCAGTGGGTCATATGATTGAGTGTAGTCTGGCCCAGGAGTGTGAAGGTGAACAGAAAGGCTCTGGAGCAACAAACCACCCTTGCTGTCTCTGCCTGGCCGGTTCCCCTCTTTCCACTGGTATTCTCTGCCTCTAACCCTATTACAGGGGCTGAGTCACTGGCTTACTGGTGCTCTTTCATGCCGTCCCTTGGAGGGGTTTGTCACTTATGTGATCTTCCTGTCTGGGTTGGCGCCCCCCCTTGGCCCTGTCCGGGGGTATCATCGGATGGGGCCACAGTGTCTCCTGACCCCTCCTGCCTCAGCTTCCAGTATTTATGCTGCAGTAGTTTATGTGTCGGGGGGCTAGGGTCAGTTTGTTATATCTGGAGTACTTCTCCTGTCTTATCCGGTGTCCTGTGTGAATTTAAGTATGCTCTCTCTAATTCTCTCTTTCTCTCTTTCTCTGAGGACCTGAGCCCTAGGACCATGCCTCAGGACTACCTGGCATGATGACTCCTTGCTGTCCCCAGTCCACCTGGCCGTGCTGCTGCTCCAGTTTCAACTGTTCTGCCTGCGGCTATTTATTTTATTTTACCTTTATTTAACTAGGCAAGTCAGTTAAGAACAAATTCTTATTTTCAATGACGGCCTAGGAACAGTGGGTTAACTGCCTGTTCAAGGGCAGAACGACAGATTTGTACCTTGTCAGCTCGGGGGTTTGACCTTGCAACCTTCCGGTTACTAGTCCAACGCTCTAACCACTAGGCTACCCTGCCGCCCCGGCTTTGGAATCCTGACCTGTTCACTGGACGTGCTACCTGTCCCAGACCTATTATTTGACCATGCTGGTCATTTATGAACATTTGAACATCTTGGCCATGTTCTGTTATAATTTCCACCCGGCACAGCCAGAAGAGGACTGGCCACCCCCCATAGCCTGGTTCCTCTCTAGGTTTCTTCCTAGGTTTTGGCCTTTCTAGGGAGTTTTTCCTAGCCAACGTGCTTCAACACCTGCATTTCTTGCTGTTTGGGGTTTTAGGCTGGGTTTCTGTACAGCACTTTGAGTTATCAGCTGATGTATGAAGGGCTATATAAATAAATTTGATTTGATTTGATATGGCAGACAAAAACCTGAGAAAAAATCCAACCAGTAAGTGGGAAATATGAGGTTGGTCGTTTTTCAACTCATTCCCTATTGAAGATACAGTGGGATATTGGTCATGTTGCACTTCCTAAGGCTTCCACTAGATATCAACCATCTTTAGAAACATGTTTGAGGCTTCTACTGTAAAGGAGGGGCTCATAAGGGCTCTTTGAGTCAGTGGTCTGGCAGAGTGCCACAAGCTCGTGATGCTCATTCATGTGAGAGGTAGCTTGCGTTCCATTGCTTTTCTACAGACAAAGGCATTCTCCGGTTGGAACATTATTGAAGATTTATGTAAAAAATATCCTAAAGATTGATTCTATACATTGTTTGACATGTTTCTACGGACTGTAACAGAACTATTTGACATTTCGTCTGCTCCTCGTGAGTTCGGATTTGTTTACAAAACGCGCTAACAAAAGTAGCTATTTGGACATAAATGATGGACATTATCGAACAATTTATTGTGGAACTGGGATTCCTGGGAGTACATTCTGATGAAGATTATCAAAGGTAAGTGAATATTAATAATGTTATTTCTGACTTCTGTCGACTGCACAATATGGCAGATATCTTTTTTGCTTGTTTGGTCTCTGAGCGCCGTACTCAGATTATTGCATGGTTTGCTTTTTCCGTAAAGCTTTTTTGAAATCTGACACAGTGGTTGCATTAAGGAGAAGTGTATCTAAAGTTCCATGCATAACACTTGTATTTTCATCAACATTTATTATGAGAATTTCTGTAAATTGATGTGGCTCTCTGCAAAATCACCGGATGTTTTTGGAACTACTGAACATAACGCACCAATGTATACTGAGATGTTTTAAAATATAAATATGAACTTTATCGAACAAAACATACATGTATTGTGTAACATGAAGTCCTATGAGTGTCATCTGATGAAGATCATCAAAGGTCAGTGATTAATTCTATCTCTATTTCTGATTTTCTCTCTTTGGCTGGAAAAATGGCTGTGTTTTTCTGTGACTTGGCTCTGACCTAACATAATCGTTTGTGGTGCTTTCGCCGTAAAGCCTATTTGAAATCGGACACTGTGGTGGGATTAACAAGAAGTGTGAAATACTTCTATGTTTGAGGAATTCTAATTATGGGATTTCTGTTGTTTTGAATTTGGCGCCCTGCACTTTCACTGGCTGTTGTCATATCGATCCAGTTAGCGGGATCTCAGCCCTAAGAAGTTGTTTAAGAGAATGTTGTAGGTGGTTTCTGGCCTTTTACAGGTCTGGTGGTTCCAGGTCCACTTACTGGTCTTTCCTTGGCCTGAGATGTCTTTGGCCTCTCCGCTGGGGTAGATAGCTGCCACGGTGACAGAGTAGGGAGTGTCAGGCATCAGCTTCTGGAGGATTACACTGTTCTTCTTTCCTCCCACCTGGGTCTGTTTGGGGGACAACAACAAAGTCAGAGGCTTTTCTTTGTCTGTGGGAGGAGAAGTGAAGTGAGAACATCTCACATCGATATTAAAACAGTAATTTATTAGAACAGGGTGACAGATGGATGGCAAGCTAAACTCTTTTAATGGTTAGGGCTGTCCTCTTCCCGAAGACGTGGATGTCGATTAAGGCAGCCCTCCTCACCTCTCTGATTCAGAGGGGTTGGGTTAAATGCGGAAGACACATTTCAGTTGAATTCATTGAGTTCTACAACTGACTAGGTATCCCCCTTCCCCTTTCCTCGGCTCAGAGACAAAAAGCCCTGAAGTTCATTAGCTCACCACTGGGCACAAACTGGTGAAATCAACATTTTTCAACGTAATTTGTCACTTTATTGTATTGTGGAATCTATATGGAAAATACATTGCATTTGAAAAAAGTAATCAAACGGTTGTTTTGAGGGTGAAATTTCAACCACAGGATTATGCCATCATGGTAACCGATTTTCAACATTGACAAACCTTGTGTAAAATATGTTGAATTTGTCACTTTGAAACAACGTCAGATCTTCAACGTATAAGAAAAAAACTATAGACTGAGCAGCACCTCCTCCTGGAGAATGTATCTATCTACAGCTACACTTCAGTCTCCCATCTAGGGTTTTAACCAAGCCCAGCCCTGCTTAGCTAAGATATTTGTCACAGACTGTTTCCAATGTGCTATCTTGAGAATGACCATTGACAATTCTCAACATAATAGATTCACTGTTGCTATCAAAGTCATTTCCAAAGGGTAGATCTAACAGAGCAAATTAAATGTAATCATACTTTATCAATCCTGTATAATCAATGATGCTATTTAAGCCTACAGTATATAGCATTTGGACAGTCATCAACAGCTATTGTGTAAATTCAACCATGGATTCAACTAAAAATAGACAATACTGTACATACAGGACTAGGGTTTAAATCTTTGGTCAATTTAGTTTTAAAAAACATGTTGGATTCATGTCTCCATCAAAGAAAAACTCATCTAAATTATTAAAGAATTACTAAATTAAGTCAAACTGTATTTAAAGTGCATTTAAAGTTTGATTTGATTGAGTCCTACTAATTGAGTTCTCCTTCAAAATGCTTGCTCAAATGGCATCAATGGCATCTAAACAATTAACTCCATTAAAAATGTAAAGCATTAACACATGATTAACATGATAACTTTGACGGTCCTAATAAAACATATATCTAACATTGTATTCCCATTGGAATTTGGTTATGCTTTTAGATGGTTGAAAGCATAGTGATAAAATATTGAGTATTCAACAAACTATTGCCTGTCTTTTTGAGTGGGTGAAAAGAGGTTGTAATCTCATTGATTAACATGTCAACCAAATATTACCCAATTGGGGTGGTTGGGGCCAAGCAGAGTTCTTCTACACTGTCACAGGGAAGCCATCCAAACATGACCAATGTAAACTCCAAAGCTCTTACATCAATTTGGACTTTTACGAGGCTGTGGAGTACGAACACGGTTTCTCCCCGAGCCCAGGGAACTCTCTAACTCTCTCTTTCCCCTCCTTTCCCCTCTTTCCCTGCCTTTTCCCTCCTTTCAGTCTAGCAGAAACAAAAGCGGGGTTCCCCAAGGATGAATTATTTACCCATTTGTGTGAACAGAGCTGCTTATTCAAACACCTTATAAGAAAGAACAATTGCCTTTCTTTCACTACTGTGTTCATAAACTAGTAGTGTATAAAGGGAAGATTCATTGATCTTGAGGGACACTAGACATCATGGAAGAACAATTTCGTAATACTACAAGCCAATATTTTAAATGTATCCTGTCATTTAATGGGAACTACAGATGTAGGATCTTAATTTGAGCACTTTTTTGATGCTGAGAATTTTCCTGCACCACAGGAAATGCAGATGAGCTTTGTGATTTCCATAAATTCACAGAAAACTCGCACTAACACACGGTTAGATCAACAGTATTGCACTTTTCATTTAACCACATTTTTTTCTAGCTAATAGCCTAACCACCATACAAGCAACATTATGGACTAAAAGGTCAAATAAGATTTAGAATAATCTTGCAGCGACAATACTGGTCAAATTAAGATCCTACAACTGTACAGTAAGCAACATCTACCAATGGCATGAAACGTTATAGCCACGGAATGGACAACTTACAATACATTTTCCATTGTATTCGCTTGTCTGACATATTAATTTTCGCAGATCACCTAGACTACACATCCACTTTTTGTATTTCAACATCACTAAACCATTATATAAGAGACAGGTAGTGGTGGAAAAAGTACCCAATTGTCATACTTGAGTAAAAGTAAAGATACTTCAGAGAAATGACTCAGATAAAAGTGAAAGTAACACAGTAAAATCCTACTTGAGTACAAGTCTAAAAGTATTTGATATTTAAATATAATTAAGTATTAAAAGTAAATGTAATTGCAAAAATTTACTTAAGTATCAAAAGTAAAAGTATAAATAATTTTAAATTCCTTATATTACGCAAACCAGGCGGCAGCATTTTCTTGTTTTTTATTATTTAAGGATAGCCAGAGGCACTCCAACACTCAGACATCATTCACAAACAAAGCATTTGTGTTTAGTGAGTCCGCCAGATCAGAGGTACTGTAGTAGGGATGACCAGGGATGTTCACTTGATAAGTGCGTGAATTAGACAATTTTCCTGTCCTGCTAAGCATAAAAAATGTAACAAGTACTTTTGGGTATGTATGGAGTAAAAAGTACATTATTTTCTTTAGGAATGCAGTGAAGTAAAAGTACAAGTTTTCAAAAATATAAATTGTAAAGTACAGACACCCCAAAAAAGTGGCACTTTAAAGTATTTTTACTTAAGTACTTTATACCACTGGAGACAGGCACTTGAGGGTCCCAAGTGTGAATGTCATGCCTGGCTTATATGGCTTATGTTAAATCAACACGTCTGCAGACCACAACATCCCAACAGCAGTATGTCTCCATACTGTTTTAAGTGGACAGCGATACTATAATATAATTCCAATGATGTGCTATGATGGGATTAGATAGACATGTAACAGCTCTGTCCGATGGTGTCATGTTGAAATCATAGTTTAGAGAACTGATACAATGTTTGGGGTACCCTGTCATAACTTCTCAGACACTTAAAACATTTTAAACTAACCAAATTATTTTCATATAAGCGCATCGTCAACCGAAAAACAAAAAAAAGGTATTTCCTAACATTTTCCGTAGCAGGTCACAATTAAGTTATCAGTTAAGAATGTGGTCTTGGCTGCTAGATACAGACCTCCTTTAAGTACACAAACAGACTGGATAGGAGGACCATGTCATAATTCTAACGTCAAACTAACAATGTGGAGAAAGACAAAATAGCGAGGAGGACACCAATTATGGATCCCAAGAGGAAAGGGATTTCATATTACATAAACCAATTTAGAAATGCTTAAGTATTTTTATGAGAACGGAATTAGCCATTTGACTTTAAAGGTTCAATGCAGACATTTTTATCTCAATATCAAATCCTTTCTGGGTAACAATTAAGTACCTTACTGTGATTGTTTTCAATTAAAATGGTAAAAAATTTACAAAAATATCTTCTTAGCAAAAAGCAATTTCTCAAGCTAGAATTTTGCTAGGATTGTCTGGGAGTGGTCTGAGTGGGGAGGGGAAAACTAAAAACGAGCTGTTATTGGCAGAGACTATTAATTCATTTACCACCTGGTGATTTCACCAGACAGGCCAAAACTCCATCCCACCACAACAGGCTGGCATATCATGCAGACCTTTCAAACTGATCTTACACTAAAAGGCAATTATATAAAAAACACAGGAAAATCACGTGTTTTACTGCACTGGGAAGTACTTATGGTTTCATCATTGGGGTTAAACTAGCTCCGGCACGTTGGAGAAAACCTCACACAGATACTGACGCATCACACTGATACCACTCAGTTACAGACTAGAGAGCAAGAACCACTTCCTCTATATTATAGGTAAGTGAACTGAGAGATGTCATACCAAGAGGGCATAGGATTTAGAAGTTAGTTCTGGGTAGACACTACTTATCAGTTACTCACAATACACTCATAGTCATTGCAAAACAGTCTGGGAATTGTTAACAGATGACTGATTTCCAGAAACTGCTGGAGGGTGTGTGTCGTACTTACCGAGAGAGCTTTGCCTCCAGCCACAGGTTGGAAAGAGATCTTGTAGTTCTGAACGGGGCCTGGGGCGTGGTCCCACTTCACTGTCAGAGTGACCGTGGTCGCATTGAACACCTGCAGGTTCTGGGGAGGTCCAGTGGGAGCTAGGAACACATTACAATCAATACACTGACCCAAGACAGTGGTGGTTTATATAAAATAGCTGCAGGGAACATTAGGCAGCCTTTACCAATCCACAATCACATGGTGGTCAGGAAGCTGGATGAAACGATGATGATGAGGATAGGGGGTGAGGTGATGAGAACACATGATTTGGTGATGAAGTACATGTAAACGACATGATGGAGAGTGAAGCAGCCAGTAACGTTACTATACTATATGACACATGCATTTCCAATGATGGGGACATTGATGGGGAATGACATTGTGACATGATGATGATTGACATTAACGACACGAGGAATGACAATGTTATGACATGAAAAACGACATTCATTTAATGACACGAGGAATGATATTATGACAAATGGTTGACAATTAGGTGTCTGTTGTGGAACGTCCGGCCGCTGCCGGGTCAGTAGTCACACTTTTGCATTTGCAGCTCTTTCAAGGCACAGCAATGCACATGCAGATGTATTTTATAAAAGTGTGTTTTCCATCAACAACACTTTAATTATCATTCGCATTACCATTATAATCATAATCATGAACATTTCAATGACAATGTCCTTCTCCGTTTCAAATAACATACCAGCTGTAGTCATCTTTAACACTGGAAAAAGAGAACGTCATGAGAACAACAGGGAAAGAACAAGGTTATTTCAATACGCTGTGGACCACATCTGTGATCTAAATGTAAAACATGAATGTAACTGATAGGAGAATGAGAGAGGAGAAGAACAGAAGGGTGAACCTACATGTGCGCTGGCTGCCAATCAGGTCCTCGCTCTCTGACTCGTCTGGGTAGATGGCCGTGACGGTGACATCATACAGGGTGTCCGGGTCCAGGTTCTCCAGATAATGGGACGTTTCATCACTGTTCAGGATAGCCTGGAGAGATGGATGGTGAGAGAGAGGGGGAACAGGTAGAGGGGGACAGTGAGAGAGAGAGTGGTGGGCAGAACGAGATGGAGAAAGAGGGAGACAAAGAGAGAGGGAGACAGAAAGGGAGAGGGAGACAGAGAGAGGGAGAGATAGAGAGAGGGAGACAAAGAGAGGGAAGAGATTGAGAGAGAGATAGAGAGAAAGAGAGAAAGAGAGAGAGATAGAGAAACAAATAAACAGAGACAGAAGGAGAGATAGAAAGACAGAGTGAGAGCGAGGGAGAGAGGGGAGAGAGAGAGGGTGAGAGAGGGAGAGAGAGAGACAGAGAGAGAGGGAGACAGAGAGCGAGGGAGAGAGGGGGAGAGAGAGAGGGCGAGAGATGGAGAGATAGAGACAGAGAGAGAAGGAGAGAGGGGGAGAGATAGAGACAGAGAGAGGGGGCGAGATAGAGACAGAGAGAGAGAGAGAGAGGGGAGAGGGACAGAGAGAGAGGGCGAGAGGGGGAGAGAGAGGGTGAGAGAGGGAGAGATAGAGACAGGGAGAGAAAGAGAGTATAAACAGTCCCAGTCCACTCCATAGCAGTAAATAGACCAGAATCACCAAACACCATCGGCTGGAGTAGATCAACATACATATTGGAAGTTGTTCTCTCCCTTCTTGGTCCAGCCGATTCGGTAGAGGGCCACGTCAGGGGCCCCGTGTTCCCATGTGGCCCTGAACGAGGTCTGGGTCACCTCGGACAACTTCAGGTTCTGCGGGGCAGGAACAACATCTGTACACATGGACGGAGATGTGAGAGAGGGAGATTATTATGATTATTATGAGGAAGTCCTGAGAGATGAGGCAAGGCCATTTCGTTCGTCAGAGGGGCTGCGAACCATGTGAGGAACATTTTAGCTGTGAGTCCATATTATAGATAAATGGCCAACAAACGGGTTTTGAGTGTGTGTGTGTGTGCGTGTGTGCGTGCATGTGTCTGTGTGTATGGAAAACCACATTTCTTCAAATCATCTGGGATTAATGATGAACAAGGCCCCATGCAGTGAGCGATAGCAGACTCGCACACAAACACACAAAGTTTGTAGGCCCATATATAATTAACTAGACTCTCACACACACACACACACACACACACACACACACACACACACACACATACATACAGTCTCTGGGAACAGTGACTTGATGTTTGGGCTTCATCTAGAAAGACGAATGACTGAGGAACAGGCAAAATCCAAGGAAGGCCTGCAGACTCAACCGTCACCATCAAGATACACTCATATATCTAGTCTACAGTTCATCAGCCACCAAATGATAAATCATACAAACGGTTGTTTACCTGTAATGGCTTGTCCAAGCATTGGGTTTCCAACACCTGCATCGTAAACTGGGGTGACAGCAACATCGTACTCAGATTGAGAGATGAGGTTGGCAAGAGGCAGGGATGTTATAACTCCATTGACTTCAACCTGACAGAAAAGAGATAAACGGATAACGATTTTAGGAACAACAAACAATTAACAATATTATTTTTGCTGAAGAACTGGCATGAACTAGCACTACTACATAAACTATGATTTGTGGTATTACTATTGAATTTACAGCTAAATCTTGACAACTGTAGTATTTTGAACATTGATGTTAACCAATAAAACGTTGGGAGTTGTTTTCTCCCCCTCCAAGTTTCCTTTTTATTTCTAAATGTCATCAGAGCATTTGAGAAAAGCCATATGAATAATATGCCGTGTCCTTAAAAAAAAGTATTGAGGCTATATTTGTAATTCCAGAGGATATTTGATGGTAGGAAAAACTCTTGAAGTCAAAAAGCTTCCAGCAGAAATGCTGAGAAATGTCTTACCTCAGTTTCCACTTCGAACTTCAAGAAAAAAAATAAAGAAAAGGTATCCATAACAGAGATAGTTCTCCAATATCAACGCAGAGGAATAGACCTTAGAACATAAGTCCACAGAGAGAGGCTCCTTTGGAGACAGCAGTCTGCAGATGCTCCATGAGAGGATCTGGGTAGGGATCAGTGGAGGCTGCTGAGGGGAGGATGCTCATAATAATGTCTGGAACAGAGCGAATAGAGTGGCATCAAACACATGGAAACCATGTGATGTATTTGATACCATTCCACTAATTCCGCTCCAGCCAATGACATGAGCCCATCCTCCCCAATTAAAGTGCCACCAACCTCCTGTGGTGGAGATGTATCCAGTACTCCTGTGGTAGAGATGTATCCAGTACTCCTGTGGTAGAGATGTATCCAGTACTCCTGTGGTAGAGATGTATCCAGTACTCCTGTGATGGACATGTATCCAGTACTCCTGTGGTAGAGATGTATTCAGTACTCCTGTGGTAGAGATGTATCCAGTACTCCTGTGATGGACATGTATCCAGTACTCCTGTGGTAGAGATGTATTCAGTACTCCTGTGGTAGAGATGTATCCAGTACTCCTGTGGTAGAGATGTATCCAGTACTCCTGTGGTAGAGGTGTATCCAGTACTCCTGTGGTGGAGATGTATCCAGTACTCCTGTGGTGGAGATGTATCCATGACTCCTGTGGTGGAGATGTATCCAGTACTCCTGTGGTGGAGATGTATCCAGTATCCAGTATCCTTGAGGTGCTGGGGTACTGGGATGCTGGGGTGCTGGGATGCTGGGGTGCTGAAGTACTGGGGTGCGGGGACACTGGGGTGCTGGGGTACTGGGGTGCTGAGGTACTGGGGTTCTGAGGTACTTGGGTGCTGGGGTTCTGAGGTACTGGGGTGCTGAGGTACTGGGATACTGGGGTGCTGAGGTACTGGGGTGCTGAGATGCTGAGGTACTGGGGTGCTGAGGTACTGGGGTGCTGAGGTACTGGGATACTGGGGTGCTGAGGTACTGGGTGCTGGGATGCTGAGGTACTGGGGTGCTGAGGTACTGGGGTGCTGAGGTACTGGGATACTGGGGTGCTGGGATGCTGAGGTACTGGGGTGCTGAGGTACTGGGATACTGAGGTGCTGGGATGCTGAGGTACTGGGATACTGGGGTGCTGTGGTGCTGAGGTACTGGGATACTGGGGTGCTGAGGTACTGGGATACTGGGGTGCTGAGGTACTGGGGTGCTGGGATGCTGAGGTACTGGGGTGCTGAGGTACTGGGGTGCTGGGATGCTGAGGTACTGGGGTGCTGAGGTACTGGGATACTGGGGTGCTGGGATGCTGGGTGCTGGGATGCTGAGGTACTGGGATACTGGGGTGCTGTGGTACTGGGATACTGGGGTGCTGAGGTACTGGGGTGCTGGGATACTGGGGTACTGGGGTGCTGAGTTACTGGGATACTGGGGTGCTGAGGTACTGGGGTGCCAGTATGCTTCTTTCAGCATGTCGTCCTGGCCAAGCCTGCCCATGGAGTCAAGATCGCAGTCTACTGTATGTGCAGCTAATATAACACCCTGTGACATCAATGACTTGTGACTTTCCCTTAATAAACTCTGTCCCCTATTTAGGGGACTTTGAGCAGTTCTGGACCATTTCCAACCAACATTTTTGTGTACAGGGCGCTCAGTGAACGGCGCAACATCAATTGTTGTGCACTTTGTGACAGCGCTGGTTGTCCCGCTTCGCATGCCGTTCTTCGCTCTCATCTGATATGCAGTATGTGAGCATAAGCAGCGAAAAGTCACATTTTCTGGCCTATCCAGACAAAGGATCCAACTCTCCTGGTGATGAATCTTGCAGCTTCACTTACAATAATGCATATGAAACATATGAAAGTGAGTATCTCACTTTGATGTTCTCAGATAGACTTAGTGCTCTCAACATGAAAAAATAATGAATAATTTCAAGACCACTTTTTCTTGGTCACAGCACCCCGTGCTTAAAGCTGAAGTTGTAATGAGTCAGCAGGGATTTGAATGGTGTCTGGGCATTGCTCAGGGGATGCTGGGCAGAAAATGCTCAGTCACCATGAAATGGTGGCAATTTTGTACACTCACTAAGTATGATCATATCTATTTATTATTTAAGAAAGGTTAAATATTAGATAAGTCGTTTATAATTTGATTGTTACTATATTTAGAAAGCGTTTCAATTATTTCAAACCCTAATCCCCACTTTTGTTGAAAAGGAAATATATATTTTTATCATATTTGTACTATGTACGTGAGCTTGTGTCCTCAAAAGTGACTACACCTCAAAAATGTACAACTATTTTTACTAGAAAGGTGAGATTTTAATATTTCTGGCGGCGTAAGCATTACTAGGTATTGTTTATGGCCCTCTCATGATAAATAATTACTTTTGGGTATGTCTATTTAGGCGGAAATCTACATTATAGTCCATATGGCTCTGGTCAAAAGTAGTGCACTCTGGAGGGAACAGGGTGCCATTTGGGACACAGAAGTAACAGAGTTCTTCACTACCACTTTCCCAATGACACCAGTTTGTAAATGTTTGGTGTTAGATAGTGTCACCTCTTTGAGCTCTCCGTCCTCTGGCTTGTAGGTGATGATGTACTTGAGGACTTTCCCCGGGGATGCGTCCCATCTGAGCTTCATGGTGCTATGGGTGACAGCAGTGATATGC
This sequence comes from Oncorhynchus tshawytscha, assembly GCF_018296145.1. NCBI lineage: Eukaryota > Metazoa > Chordata > Actinopteri > Salmoniformes > Salmonidae > Oncorhynchus > Oncorhynchus tshawytscha. The sequence goes on from NC_056433.1 coordinate 16,229,737, forward strand.
AGCTTACCCGATAGTGGCAAGGGTACTGGGGAAGAAGAATGACAGAAAGGGAAAGAGAGGGAGAAAGGAGAGTGTGAGAGGGGGGCAGGGGAATGAAAGTGAGTGGGTCTTATAACCATTGGTATTGTGAGGGAAAACAGTTTTAGAGAGGGAGAGAAAGAGGGAGAGAAAGAGAGAGAGAATGAGAGAGAGTGACAGAGAGTGAGATAAAGAGAGAGCGAGAGACAGAGACAGAAAGGGGGTGGGAGTGTAGAGACATCCTCAACCACAGTTACCACCTAACTACTAGTGTAGAGACATCCTCAACCACAGTTACCACCTAACTACTAGTGTAGAGACATCCTCAACCACAGTTACCACCTAACTACTAGTGTAGAGACATCCTCAACCACAGTTACCACCTAACTACTAGTGTAGAGACATCCTCAACCACAGTTACCACCTAACTACTAGTGTAGAGACATCCTCAACCACAGTTACCACCTAACTACTAGTGTAGACATCCTCAACCACAGTTACCACCTAACTACTAGTGTAGAGACATCCTCAACCACAGTTACCAATTTCCTAACTACTAGTGTAGAGACATAACTACTAGTGTAGAGACATCCTCAACCACAGTTACCACCTAACTACTAGTGTAGAGACATCCTCAACCACAGTTACCACCTAACTACTAGTGTAGACATCCTCAACCACAGTTACCACCTAACTACTAGTGTAGACATCCTCAACCACAGTTACCACCTAACTACTAGTGTAGAGTCATCCTCAAACACAGTTACCACCTAACTACTAGTGTAGACATCCTCAACCACAGTTACCACCTAACTACTAGTCTACGGACCTCCACAACACAACCCAGACACCCAAATCACATCCAGCCTCTGTGTTTATGACAGAAGCATGATGATCCTACTCACAGTGCTAGTTTAAAATGACAAATAAAGGAAACCACAAGTGAACTAACACTACTGTTGTGGTATCTAAGTTGCGGCCTACAAAACAATAACAATGCTTTATGACAGTGAGAAATATCTTATAACGTCCACCATAAAAATCTAAGCCCTGTGTACTTAACCATCATGTGGAATTATGTCAGTTTTCTTAAGACACTCTTAATGAAGCCAAGAAGGAGAGGATGATGGTTATTCTCCCCATAAGGAACCTAATTTCTGCATTTTCCAATGGGAAACCCTATGGGAACTTATTGTTGTTTAACACTTTACTGCCACCAATCAGACCCAATATATCCCTGGTTGTGTAAATGACCTTGTTTAATAGGCCTACAAGAGCAATATAAACAAGTTCCATCCGTGTCTAACCCATTTAAAACAGCTTAATGAGCATGGATTGGCAGGGGATGTTGTTTATTTCAGCATTGTGTACCGTAATGAAACAGATGCGCTCCCACAAGAGTGGAAGTCATCAAAGCTGCTATCCCCACATTAAAGTTTCCTTTGAACCATCTCTGTACCCCTGAGAGCAACCGAATACCATCGTTGTGAAACTCATCTCAATACACTTCCTGTCTATCACTGTAGCTCTTCTTACATAATTCGACATCCAAATAAGGATATTGGATTGGCTGAACCTGGACACCTTTATAGGAGGTGACTTCAAGGTTTACTCTGGGTAATTGGGATGAGGTTGTGTGAGGAAACCGACGAAGAGGAAGACAAACAGAAAGGAGAAGAGGAGAGGAGGCGAGGGAGCAGAACAGCTGCAGTGCTTACAGGTGGTTTCAGTGCCCTTCAGTGGCTCTGCGCTGGTCTCTTCTCCAGTCACGGAGAAAACGTTGACCACGTACTCGGTCAGAGGTGTCAGCTTGGTCAGGACCACAGTGGTGACCGTCCCATCGACAATGATCTAAAGAGAGAGAAAAGGGCATGGTCGTTACGCAGGAAACCCCAAGCTCAAAATCCAAGTATTTTAAACAGGAGGTAGACCAGAAGATAGACGGTGACCCCAAGTCACCCCTCTGTACTGCTGTCTGCCAAGGAGTTTCAAATTCGTCATGGGATAATATTGTAATTACAGCAAGTCCAAATAAAATGTTCCTAATACGGCACACGTTTAGGAAACTCAAAACAAAGCTGACATCTTCTAGAACACGTACTCTCGCTTCTATGTTTCAGAGGGATATCCAAAAGAAAGGACCACATATCAGCAAATTGAAAGTGAAATCTGATTTATTTGTGTGAATAAGTGTTTAGGGTTCCAATGCAAGCAATAAAGATGAAGGAGAATGGTTGGAAGGCCAGGATTCTCATTCCAGCAGGAGGAGTTATGCAAGAAGTCTAAACTAACTGGGTCTGGTCTAAGGTTTTTTATTTTTTTTATTAACCTTTATTTAACTAGGCAAGTCAGTTAAGAACAAATCCTTATTTACAATACCGGCCTACCCCGGCCAAAACCGGACAACACTGGGCCAAGGTTGGGGCCTGGTGGAAAGTCTTTGGTCTTGCTTTCAGACAGGGCTCACTAGAACCACCCAAACCCTTGACCAGGGCCAATGAAAACACAATGCAAGGAATAGACCCAGTCCTGTATTTATGAGGACATAAGTGACAGAAGGTTACAGTAAGTGTAACTGAAAGCAGGTCTGCCTCAGCCACTGTAGTCCACTTCTCAATGCTGAGAAGAGCGCAGGATAACTTGAGCTTAATCTGACTGAATCAGATCCACAAGAAATGGATCGAAGATGGGAACTAGGTGGATTTAAGCAACATTTTTACACTGGATACACTTGATAACTGTGAAATCTCCAGCGAGGCTGCATATAGGGCAGTTCCTACACCAGAAACTCCTGGATAAACAGGCTAAAATTAGACCGCTGCCATAGTAACCAGATCACCTCATGGCAAGATGAACCATGGAGGTCTGAGAAAGGAATTCAGACCAAAAGGAATCATTCAGCCAATTCTCTGTCAAATCCAAACCAGGTGTGACGATGAATAGCTGATGCTCTTATAATGCTATGACCTTGAAGAGGTGAGGTGATTGAGTTGAAGGGAGGTACAGTACTATAGGCTATAGGATACCTGTTCAGTGATTCCTCCCGCCACGGACATGTATTCGATGCGATACTTTTCCACTGGACCTTCGGGCCCTGTCCAGGTGGCACGGAACGAGTGGTGGGTCACCTCAGAAGTCACTAGGTTAGTAGGCGGCTCCAAGCCTCCTCCTGGTCGAAGAGCAGAGGGAATGTGAGCAGACACGTCAAATATTTCTCATACTCAATTCTCCAACCACAAATATGTCCCTTTCACCTCAGCCTCACCGACACAGGGCTGTTAGGGCAGTTTATATAGCAAGTTGACATTTATTGTCATGAATCTTGCCTTGGAGGCAGAACCAAGCAATTTCCGGTAGCTGGGCCAGCTGCAAAATCAAAATTGTCTATATCGTAAAAATTTATGAAAACAAACATTTGCTTTTTGGTCTTAATTTAAGTTTAGGGTTAAGGTTAGGTTCAAAATCAGATTTTATGACAAGATATATTACAATAAATGCGAACCTGCATTTCTATATTTCACCATTTTGAAAAAATACTTTTTTGTGAGAAAGTTTCCATCCCCATGGAGTAAATCACTATTTTGTCTCCTCATAAATTTGATTGAAGGACAAGAGTGTGTCCAAAAAACAAAAGTTTCCATCAACTGGTTGGACCTTATCTAACTTAAGTCAATAAACTAAATTTATCAAGTGTGTTCGGCAAACTAGTGACAGTTTCGAGGCAATATCCACACGTGTTGGCATTTGTTCTGTCTTTTCATTGGCTCATCTCATAAATCATGCTGTTCTTATTGCTATTCTCCACCTGCTATGCTAATCCATGTATTCAACTGATGGGAGATATCAGTACAGCTTTTTCTGGCTTAGAGGTTAAATGGCTTTTTAATGCATTTTCCTTGCCATCTGATGCTGTCTTAGATTAGAAATACCACTAAACCCCTAAATGCTGTACCAAGTGCAATACCCAGCGTACAAAGAACTAGCTTACTGTGATTTGAAAGAGAGAGAGAGAGAGAGAGAGAGAGAGAGAGAGAGAGAGAGAGAGAGATAAGGCTTACCTGGACCCTTCACACTGTTACAGAGGTTGATGGTGAGCTCATCCACTATATCCAGCAGAAAGGAGAAGTCATTCACATTGTACATGTGAATCTCATCTGGGTCTGAGGCAATGGACCTCAACTCATTCTCATCAGCGTTCTTCACACCTAGAAACCACATAACACCACAATATTTACTTCTGTTGGGATCATGACAAAATAGACTCAACTGTCCTCTGTTTATGATACAATCACAACACAAAAATCTGTTTATTATAAAATGTCTATTTTCATTGTCCCCCACAATGAAATTGATGAGAGGACTGTGGATCTGTCTGTGTCCATTAGTAAGTGCATACATTTGCACGTTCATCACACGCAATATCTCAGACACCACTAGCCCAATTTTGACAAAACATGGGTGAATGATGCGTCTTGCCATAGTGATCTGGCATTTACAAAATTACACTGATGGGCCAGATGGTGGCGCTATAACAAGCAATCGAAAATGCTAACTCTGAAAGGTAACGCCCCTCACCCCATTTGACCTGTCATGAAATTCCGTACATAGGTCCCTCTCCCCTAAGGTCCGCCATGATGGAATTGCAGGCATTTAACATTTTGTGGAAAACACTTCAAACGCTCCTCCTCTAGCACCGTATGACCGATCTGCACGAAACTGTCAACGTAATAATTTTCAGACCACTACCTAAAACAACATGGCCGCTATTGACCAATAAACGTTCATGTGGTTGGGATCTGGCACATTAATGCATATAAATCAGTCAAGGAAATTCATATTGTAACAAAATTTGGTACATATGTTGCAAACACTGTCAAGACTCAACCTATGCAAGAACATTCATATCGACCACACAGTGGCGCTATAATACGCACATGTTTATATCTCTTGATCTGTTTGAGTGATGAAATTTGGCACACATACTCAGGGATATGTTTACCCACACGATATCTTAGACACCACTGGCTCAATTTATTTTTAACTTAAATTTTTTTTATCCTTTATTTAACTAGGCAAGTCAGTTAAGAATAAATTCTTACTTTCATTAATAGTGGGTTAATTGCCTTGTTCAGGGGCAGAACGCAAACTCAGTTTTTAACCTTACCAGCTGTGGGATTTGATCTAGCAACCTTTCGGTTACTAGTCCAACGCTCTAACCACTAGGCTACCTGCTTCGGTGAATGGGTGAATGATGAATGATGCAGCTTACCATAGAAATCCAGAATTTACAAAATTACACTGATTGGCCCAAGGGGGGCACTATAGTAATCAACTTAGTCACACACAATATCTCAGACACCACTGGCCCGATTTGAATTAAATATGGGTGAATTATGCGACTTGCAAAATTACACTGATTGGCCGAAAGGGGGCGCTGCATCATTCTTGGCGGATGAAAAGTTTACTGTTGCCTTGTTTGACATGATCACAAACTTTGATGGTTAACTGAAACATGCAATGTTGTTCGGTTATACACTAGGAGGGTCACTCACCGATGGCGTAGAGCTCAATGTTTTCGTCCCTCAGCACCTGGGAGTTGGTGATAATCTCATCCTGCGACTTGCCGTCAGTGATGAGCACACCGATCTTGCGTGCGTCTTTACGCAGTCCCACGTTGGGCTTGAAGTTGTTCTGGAGGATGTAGTTCAAGGCCATACCTACAGAGACATTAGAGAGAACGTTTCATGTTACGTTAAGTTGACTTCAGTTAAAGATGCACTCCAGGATCTTAAGCACAACAAATCCACAAAATATAGTCAGAATTGGATTCGTAACATATCATATGAATCGCAAAAACAAAAAGGACGTAACATATCATACGCAATGGATGACGTAGTACTACTGGCTGAAATTAGACACAAGTTTGAGAGTGCATCTTTAAGTTAAAAAATTGACAGTTTGCAGTTGGCCCTTTATTTCATGATATGTCACCTGTCATGGTGTTTCCCCCTTTGTAGGGCAGGTCAGCCACAGCTTTGAGCAGCCCGTCACGGGTTGGGTGGGCATTCAGATGCCACTCAGTCTTGGGGTCTCCACTGTACTGAACCATACCTGGAGAGAACAAATACAACCACAGTATGACACCAGCGTGATTGAGCAGAATCCAATATGCATTTCCATTTCCAGTACCAAGTCCAGACCAAACTTAAAGAGATGGGTGATGAAATGGGTGATTAAAGAGATGGGCTGGGTGATGAACCTATGCCACATTACACATCAACAATGGGATTTGATCAAAAGAATGATTACCGATCATGACTCTCTCAGGGCTGATGTCAAATACACCAACAATGCGAGCGATGAAGGCTCGGATGGTTTTGAAGTTGAGACGGCCAATACTCCATGAGCCATCGACCAGCAGGATGATGTCAGCCTTGGCCTGGCTCTTACACTTGGCCTCTGTAAGGAGTGGAGGAGAAGGCCGTGAGAGGGAGTCCTGATACCATGGACACCCCTCGGATGTGTACAGTCCATGTAGTGTGATAAATGAGAGGATGTGTGTCAGAAGGGGCGAGAAGAGTGCCAAAGAACAACAGAATAATATAAACACTTTCAGACAGACATGCACAAACAAAATATGCACACCAAACACAGAGATGAACAACAAGCAGCAAGACATCACGAAAATCCCAATAACACACTAACATTGAACGTTTTTATCTACAATAAACATGTTTTGCTACAACTCGTTTTGCAGCAGTATGTTTCTCTTCTCTTGAAGAGGGGATGAACTCTTGTTTTCCCCTTGGGTCTTGTTATTTTTTGTCTTCTTCTGGCCTTTTTCTTCTTCTGTTTTCAATCCTGTTGTACATCCTCCAGGCCTTTTTATGGCCTGCAGCCTTCTTGATGTACTGTATGTGGGGCAGTCATTGGGTTTGTCCCCTGCCCTGAACAACTAGACCGACCCTGCTGACAGATGATATACGATAGACTCCTCTTTCCCAGAGTTACTGCAAATTCCTGCTGTGCTCGCTATTTGCTACACCAGACACCTGTGGGGGTGAAAGGGGGTTGATGCTTGCTCGTCCTGCAGCCGAGCAAAAAGACCCAGATGCACGGAGTCGTTTGGACACCGAGCTATGCAATCTGCCACGGTGTCTGTGAATTGAAAAAAGGTTAGAAGAGAAAACAATTATTTACCCACTTTTCTTTATTGAAACATGGAAAAATAGATGCTTAACGACGTTTGGGGGATCGCCCCTTGTAAAATGTATATCTGATTATGTAATGGACCAGTGTGTTTGAGTTATATCACTGGTAAACAAGCACTTTTCTGGAGGCTTAATGTACACTACTGGTCAAAAGTTTCAGAACACCTACTCATTCAAGGGTTTTTCTTTATTTCTACTATTTTCTACATGTAGAATAATAGTGAAGACATCAAAACTATAAAATAACACATATGTAATCATGTAGTAACCAAAAAAGCGTTAAATAAATCTAAATATATGTCATATTTGAGATACTTCAAATAGAAACCCTTTGCCTTGATGACAGCTTTGCACACTCTTGGCATTCTCTCAACCAGCTTCATGAGGTAGTCACCTGGAATGTATTTCAATTAACAGGAGTGCCTTTTAAAAAGCTAATTAGTGGAATTTGAGGAATTTCTTAATGTGTTTGAGCCAATCAGTTGTGATGTGACAAGGTAGGGGGGTATACAGAAGATAGCACTATTTGGTAAAAGACCAAGTCCATATTATGTCAAGAACAGCTCAAATAACCAAGGAACAGTCCATCATTACTTGAAGACATGAAGGTCAGTCAATACGGAACATATCAAGAACTTTGAACGTTTCTTCAAGTGAAGTCGCAAAAACCATCAAGCGCAATGATGAAACTAGCTCGCATGATGACCCCCAGAGTTACCTCTGCTGCAGAGGAAAAGTTCATTAGAGTTACCAGCGTCAGAAATTGCAGCCCAAATAAATGCTTCACAGAGTTCAAGTAACAGACACATCTTAACATCAATTGTTCAGAGGAGACTGCGTGAATCAGGCCTTCGTGGTCGAATTGCTGCAAAGAAACCACTACTAAAGGACACCAATAAGAAGAAGAGACTTGATTGGGCCAAGAAACACAAGCAATGGGCCTGGTTGGCCCTGTCAAGGGGTATAGTGAGATGGAGCCACAGTGTCTTCTGCCCGTCCTGCCTCAGCCTCCAGTAATTATGCTGCAATAGTTTATGTGTAGGGGGGCTAGGGTCAGTCTGTGATATCTGGAGTACTTCTCCTGTCTTATCCGGTGTCCTGTGTGAATTTAAGTATGCTCCTTTTAATTCTCTCTTTCTTTATTTTTCTCTTTCTCTTCTCTCGGAGGACCTGAGCCCTAGGACCATGCCTCAGGATTACCTGGCCTGATGATTCCTTGCTGTCCCCTGTCCAACTGGTCGTGCTGCTGCTCCAGTTTCAACTGTTTGACCTGCGGCTATAGAACCCTGCACTGTTCACCGGACGTGCTACCTTGTCCCGGACCTGCTGTTTTCGACTCTCTCTCTCTACCGCTCCTGCTGTCTCTAACTCTGAATGCTCGGCTATGAAAAGCCAACTGACATTTACTCCTGAGGTGCTGACCTGTTTCACCCTCTACAACCACTGTGATTATTATTTGTCCCTGCTGGTCATCTTTGAACGTTTGAACATCTTGGCCATGTTGTGTTATAATCTCCACCCGGCACAGCCACAAGAGGACTGGCCACCCCTCAGAGCCTGGTTCCTCTCTAGGTTTCTTCCTAGGTTCCTGCCTTTATAGGGAGTTTTTCCTAGACACCGTGCTTCTACATCTGCATTGCTTGCTGATTGGGGTTTTAGGCTGGGTTTCTGTATAGCACTTTGTGACATCAGTTGATGTAAAAAGGGCTTTATAAATACATTTGATTGAATGGACATTAGACCGGTGGAAGTTTGTCCTTTGATCTGGAGGCCAAACTAGAGATTTTTGGTTCCAACCGCTGTGTCTTTGTGAGACGTGGTGTGGGTGAACGGATGATCTCCACATGTTTATTTCCCAGTGGAAAGCATGGAGGATGAGGTGTTATAGTGTGGGGGTTCTTTGCTTGTGACACTGTCTGTGATTTATTTACAATTCAAGGCACATTTAACCAGAATGGCTACCACAGCATTCTGCAGCGATACACCATCCCATCTGGTTTGCGCTTAGTGGGACTATGACCCAACACACTTCCAGGCTGTGCAAGGGCTATTTTACCAAGAAGGAGAGAGATGGAGTGCTACATCAGATGACCTGGCTTCCACAATCCCCCGACCTCAACCAAATTGAGATGGTTTGGGATGAGTCAGACCGCAGAGTGAAGGAAAAGCAGCCAACAAGTGCTCAGTATATGTTGGAACTCCTTCAAGACTGTTGGAAAATTATTCCAGTTGAAGCTGGTTGAGAGAATGCCTAGAGTGTGCAACGCTGTCATCAAGGCAACGGGTGACTATTTGAAGAATCTCAAATATAAAATCCACGTTTAGAATTTTTCTGGTTACTATATGTGCTATTTCTTAATGTTGATGTCTTCACTATTATTTTACAATGTAGAAAATAATAAAAAATAAAGAAAAACCCTTGAATGAGAAGGTGTTCTAAGACTTTGGACCGGTAGTGTAAGTCTCAGAGACGTTCATCAACAAAACCACATGTCATCAACTGAGACAGTGTACACTGTCTGAGAGGCATCTGATAAAAAACAGATGACACTGACTTTGTTGTTTAGAATGCATCACAGGATACAGTGTCACATTAAGCAAATCTATAAAGCAAATAGATTCATCTATCTATGTTGACTGGCTAGTATGTGGTCATTTAAAGGAGTGATTCATTCTGTAGTCTGTTTATAATGTCATCCAGTGGTGTAAAGTACTTAAGTAAAAATATTTAAGTCGTTTTTGGGGGGTATCTGTACTTCACTATTTATATGTTCTAGGACTTTTACTTTTACTTCACTACATTCCTAAATAAAATAATGTACTTTTTACTCCATCCATTTTCCCTGACACATTCCATTTTCAATGCTTAGCAGGACAGGAAAATGTTCCAATTCACACACTTATCAAGAGAACATCCCTGGACATCCCTACTGCCTCTGATCTGGCAGACTCACTAAACACAAATGCTTTGTTTGAGTGTTGGAGTGTGCCCCCATCTATCAGCAAATTGTTAAAAAATCGAAAAAATTGTTCGGCCTGGTTTGCTTAATATAAGGAATATACTTATATTTTATTTTTGTATATTTTAGCAATTACATTTACTTTTGATAATAAAGTATATTTAAAACCAAATACTTTTAGACTTTTAATCAAGTAGTATTTTACTGGGCCACTTTTACTAGAGTCATTTTCTATTAATGTATCTTTACTTTTACTCAAGTATGACAATTGGATACTTTTTCCACCACTGGTTTCATCCTAGTTCTAATTGGCTCTACCACATACAGTCACTATGGATACATATATACAGTACCACGAGGGCTATTCCACCCTCTGAGCCAGGGAGAAAAAAACAATAATTCCACCCTATAACCACACTAGCTTGGTCATTATTAAAGTCTAGGGCCAAACTACTGCAGTAGTTTTAGTGTCAGCGGTGAACGCCCATGGTGTGTGCGTGTGCGTCCAAGGTCTGGTCTGGGTGCATGGTGGACTGCAACATCCCTTGCTCTGCTCCGACTGGTGCGGTGGGCAGTCTGTTACTGTGTGTCAGTGTGTCTGCTCCCCATTACTGACACTAATTTCTGCCCAGGGTCACCAGCTTTCTCTCTGGGGTCTTATATGAGAAACATAACATTTTCCTAGCCGCATGCAGTTTTGTTCCACGGCAGCCCGGTTGGCACTGCGTAATCTCCTGGTTGTAAAACATCACTAATTGCAAGCAGAGAAACTTTTTTCCATTATACTAACTTTTTATGCGATGTAAAAATGGGAAATATTAACTTTTGCATGTCAAGAAATATTAGGGATGAAACAATATGGCTGCTGGGCCAAATGGGCACGGTGTTGAGAAATTTCAGCAACGTAATAGGTTTGGCATGCTGAACATTTGTGGGTGGGGGGGTGTAACCTGACTAATCCTTCACTGGCACTGGAGCAAGAAAAAGGAGGTCAAAACAGCCGTAGTTAATCATGAAAATATCAATGTCCCACTTATCAATACACCCCATCACAGTCTTAACATGATACGAGGCAGAAAAGCTCATTAAAGCCAAACAGCTATAAATGATTAGTACTCATTATAATCAATGGATGTATAATGTGGTGTGTTATTCTAATGGTTGTGATGTTGATTAGTTTAGACAAACACATAATTCACTAGTGGGATAATTAGTACCATGTCTCTCACAGTGGGAAGACCCCTCCTCTGCTCTAATGGGGGTGGGAGCAGAGGTGGGGGCTGTGGCTGGGACGCTGTGTGTCTGTGGTTTGGTCCGTGTGTCTATCGGAGTGGCTGTTCGTTCTATGGCTGAATCCCATATGGTCCCCTATTCCCTAATCCCTATATAGCCCTCTGCTCTGGTCAAAAGTAGTGCACTATGTGGGGAGTAGGGTGTCATTTGGGACGCAGCCTAAGTCTGTACATATGTGTATTATAGTCGGTTATGTTATGGTATTGTAAGGTTTTACCGTTCCAAGATTCCAATGGCACATCGGGGGCGTCGGAGAGGGTAGTCTTCTCCTCTCCAGCCAGTGCTGCAGAGTGGCCTCCATCAAACATTCCAAACACAGTCACAGAGTACTTTGTTCCGGCCCTGATGAGATGGATAGGTGAGATTTAAAGTTACTTTTATCCTCACAATGTCCTATGTAACCGTCTAAGAACGGCAGATCAATGTCACAACACCAACAACTTTCTGTCTGAAGATAGATCTTCCTGTGTCTCACCTGAGCTCCTCAAGCACCACAGTGTTGTCATAGGGCCCAACCAGCAGCTCTCCCAGGTCGATATCATTTCCACTGGGGTGGAAGGTGACCTTATAGCCACGAACATCTCCTGGAGCTGGGTCCCAGGAGACTCTGAAACTGTTCTTGCCGGGCTCTGAGGTCTGTAGGTTTCTGGGAGCTTTGTAAGGTGACACTACAAGAGGACAGACAAATAGGAAAATCAGTTCAAATTCATGGAAGAAAAGTAATAACGTAATAACTTCAACTTTGGCAACACTAGTCTATTTTCATTGAGATCAGCCAACACACATTCCAGTCAGTTTCTCATTAGTCCATAATACAAGTCTTAAGTCCTAGCCTACGTCCAAAATTGCATCTTATTTCCTTTATAGTACACTACTATTTACCAGGCCCATAGGGCTCTGGTCAAAAGTAGTGCACTATACAGGGAGTTCCAGTGTCTTAGAACCCAATGGTATGCCATGTGTTAGTGGTAAGCTCTCTGTATTAACCAAGTGTCTGAGGTTTTGTTAGTGAAGACACCTTCTCCACCTACAATACTACCATAGTGTGTCCTACTGTGTCTCATATCATGGGGTTGAATTATGCACCAACGTACGTGTCGTTCCTACTCCTTGCCTTGCTTTTCCTTCTCCCCTCTTGTAAATGGGGTGCACCTTGATGCCATAGGTGGTCATGGGCGTCAGGCGCTTCAGCGCGGTGGAGGTGGAGGTGCCGGGAACCCTAGCGACCATCTCTTTGCCCCCAGCGGTGGGCGTGTAGGTCACTCGGTAGTTGATGACTTTACCCGGCGCGGCCATCCACTTTACCTTCATGCTTCGTTCAGTCTCGTCGGACACAGTAAGTGCCTCAGCAGCAGCAGACACTAAGGACAGAGAGGAGGGCAATATTTCATAAAACATCTACCCTTCGATACGTAGCGAGGATGCTGAGAAAAACGATCTAAAAGAGAGTTAGGCTCTTATCCCCAAATCTGGTCATCTTAACTTTCCCTTTTCCCATTCTGAATAGAGCTAAGCTCCATGTACTATATTGTCAAAAGGTCTGATTGTTCCACTATTTCTGCAAGCAGACTAGTCAAACCAAAGTCAATCCTTCCAAACACTTAATGATCCCAGGAAAGAATGTCAGACTGATATTGGCCTCCAACTTCTCAATGTGTTGCTTGACCTGAATGGACCTGTGACACTGTTACTGGAGATCCATTGGTTCCGCTGTGCGAACGTAGCGAGGTAAGCACAGATTTGAAAGAGGCGAGGCCTCCTGAGGATCTCTCAAGAATGTATTCTGTTCAAAATGTGCTTGATTTGGCCTGCCAGAGTCAATAAACGAAATGGCTTTCCATATCTACATGTCTATTCAAACCATCACACTGGTTCCTCAAGAGTTCGAGGAAATTTCCATCAATATGATTTCCCATGTGTGCATGAGTAGGATAGGAGGATGTGTGGTCGATTTGAGCCTGTCTTAAATTCTGCTCCCATGCACCCTAACAGGCAGCATACAGGACATATTAAGCCATGCGCTGCACACATGCGTTATACAAATTTAAAACATTCCCTCCACAAAAGTGACGTTATCTTAGATTTTAGAACACATAATGCATCATAACTGTCACCACCACCAGTTTTCCACTGCAGACCACAGCTTAAAAGGGAGTCTTAGAAATGGCCTTTTTCCACAATACCCGACACCAAGATAAAAGGGTTTCAGAGAGTGACGATGATGAGCACTTGGATGGGATTTTTGCATTTTTTAGAAGTTTTTTCGTTTGGCACTGGTATACCATAGTGCCATTGCATGAAAATTGATGTGATGGCCCGAAGAGAGTTTCAAACTGTTCTACAGATCTACAAAACCATTCAAGTACACCTCCAAACCTCAGCAACTAACAACACCACTTCAGTGATATTGTTAATCCCTAGCAGTGATGAGACATTGTCTGCATCCCAAATAACACCCTATTCCCTACTTAGTGCACTACTTTCAACCAGATACATGTGGGTCTTAGTCAAAAGTAGTGCATTTAATGGGGAATAGGGTTCCATTTGGGACACCCATTGTGACCATCTCTGAAATCTAACACATAGGTTTCCCTGCCAGACTAAGTCAGTGGCACAGATCAAGAAGAAAGGAAGCAGGAAGTTGAGCCAGCACTTTCCCAAGGATTCTGAGGGGTTGGGCGAGCAGAGTTGGAGAGCGAACTGATCGGTCTTCAGCATAAAATGACGAGGCAGATGCTGGCTAACCAAGGAAGTAATCAGATTACGCTTGTCATTTTGAGTAATCCTGTGGATTACATTACGAACAGAGGATGACGTGTAATAAACAGTAGTACCATCAGTGGTCTCCTGTCCAGTCAGCGGGCTTCCATCTCCTCTGCCATAGGAGGCCAGGACAGACACCTGGTAGAGGGTCTCAGGGGTAAGGCCCTCCAGCACGGTGTTGGTGACGTCTCCAGGGACCATCTTCTCCCCTGACTCGTCACTGTACATGGACTTCCAACGGATGCTGTACATCTTCACGTTCCCAAGGGCAGCCGTCCAAGACGCAGCGAAGCTGGTGTCCGTCACGTCGCTGGTGACAAGGTCCCTGGGGGAGCCCAGTTCTGAAACAAACATGGAGGAAAACAGATTCGATTTCTGGGTAAGAATTTGGGAGAGGATACAGGATACAGTGATTGGTTGCTGATAATCAATCAACGTGCCAACACACTATTTGGATCAACACTGCTCAGTAAAGGAAAAGAATGTGTTCAACATTAAATACTCTTGTGTAAAACAAGTAAAAAGGTGCTTAGAACCAAAAATCGTATGCACTTCTGCAAACAACATATGTAGTTATCAGTGCTTCTGACAGATCCCCACACCCCTGCTGTAGCTCAGAAGACATTTGTCTGACAGCATCTGGACTGATTGGATTATTCCAAATGGAAACTATTGAAACTGTGTCCAGAGGACAGCATAGTTTGTATATTTTTTTTGTTGCATTGTTTGTATATAGTTGTATTCGAAATTTGTGTGACTTTTCTTGTCTATCAGTGTATCAGTGTTTTGTTACTTGTCATGTTTTGTGTTTTTTGCAGACCCCAAGAAGAATCGCTGCTGCTTCGGCAAAAGCTAATGGGGATCCAAATAAACAAATAGTTGAACAGTTAGTCATAGTTAAAAAGACTAGAGACCAGGAGAGCAGCACAGATACACACAACTACCCAGACAGAGAGACCACACAGTAAACTACCCAGACAGAGAGACCACACAGTAATCTACCCAGACAGAGGGACCACACAGTAATCTGTGGTGCAACTAATTCATTCGGTTCACAGATAGATTCAGGTACCTGCAGGTTGGGTTGCAAAATTCCGCAAAGGAAAGAAGCAGGAAATCCAGAACAGGATTTCTGGAGAACCAGGGAATTTATTGAAAGTTCCTGGAATTTTGCTACCCTACCTGCGGTAATGGATCCCTTTTGATCCCTGATGTCCTTCATTTCAGAGGGCTAAACTAGGATTACCAACATGCCTCTCACCGTGAGATATGAGCCCAGCTGACATATAGGAGACTCCCAATAAACTAAAGCTCCACCACAGTACACATCTGCTTCACATACTGGAGGGAGGGAGGGAGGGAGGGAGGGAGGGAGGGAGGGAGGGAGGGAGGGAGGGAGGGAGGGAGGGAGGGAGGGAGGGAGGGAGGGAGGGAGGGAGGGAGGGAGGGAGGGAGGGAGGGAGGGAGGGAGGACACTGACAGGAGCTATGGGTCTATGGGAGAGAACGGTCATCTTGTGTGATCTCACCACTTTTCCCAACTGCATTGTTGGGTTTGGAGCTTGCCAGAAAGGCATTCCTTGTGCACGTGACATTAAAAATGTGAAACTTGATAATGCAGACAAGGGAAGCCTTTTTGCCATAACATATAGATTTGTTTAACAAAACAAGACCAAATGTAATTTTCCATGCATATGTTACGGCAATAAGACACATGGATCTTGTGCTGCACAGAGCCAGTAGACTATAGGGATTATAGAGATGACAGATTCAGTAGAGGGTTTGTGAACGACGGTGAAGATCTCCATTGTATCTGTTACATTGGGCACGTATGTTTGCGACGCAAAAAGAACACGACCAATGGACACACCCTCAGCCTTGTTGGTCATGAATTGAACAGAGGTAAAACAATGCATAATGAGGGGGTTGTAAACAAAATGAGTGGTTAAGATCTGTCTGTCTGTTTATGATAATAATACAAAATGTGATCCAACTAAACAAGAAAACTGAGAGAGTAGCATTTAGACATTACAACACTTCACTTTCTGCCAATGGGCATATTGATATTGTAATGGATAGTCCACTGCACAGTCAACTGATTATAGTGGAGCACAGCCAGTATAACTACTGATTATAGTGGACCACAGCCAGTATAACTACTGATTATAGTGGACCACAGCCAGTACAACTACTGATTATAGTGGACCACAGCCAGTATAACTACTGATTATAGTGGACCACAGCCAGTATAACTACTGATTATAGTGGACCACAGCCAGTATTACTACTGATTATAGTGGACCACAGCCAGTATAAATACTGATTATGGTGGAGCACAGCCAGTATTACTCCTGGTTAACCACAGCCAGTATAACTACTGATTATAGTGGACCACAGCCAGTACAACTACTGATTATAGTGGACCACAGCCAGTATAACTACTGATTATAGTGGACCACAGCCAGTATAACTACTGATTATAGTGGACCACAGCCAGTATTACTACTGATTATAGTGGACCACAGCCAGTATAACTACTGATTATGGTGGAGCACAGCCAGTATTACTCAATTAAAAACAGCCAGTATAACTACTGATTATAGTAGACCACAGCCAGTATAACTACTGATTATAGTGGACCACAGCCAGTATTACTACTGATTATAGTGGACCACAGCCAGTATAACTACTGATTATGGTGGAGCACAGCCAGTATTACTCCTGGTTAACCACAGCCAGTATAACTACTGATTATAGTGGACCACAGCCAGTACAACTACTGATTATAGTGGATCACAGCCAGTATAACTACTGATTATAGTGGACCACAGCTAGTATTACTACTGATTATAGTGGACCACAGCCAGTATAACTACTGATTATAGTAGACCACAGCCAGTATAACTACTGATTATAGTGGACCACAGCCAGTATTACTACTGATTACAGTGGACCACAGACAGTATTACTACTGATTATAGTGGACCACAGCCAGTATTACTACTGATTATAGTGGACCAGAGCCAGTATTACTACTGATTATAGTGGACCACAGCCAGTATAACTACTGATTATAGTGGACCACAGCCAGTATAACTACTGATTATAGTGGAGCACAGCCAGTATAACTACTGATTATAGTGGACCACAGCCAGTATTACTACTGATTATAGTGGACCACAGCCAGTATAACTACTGATTATAGTGGACCACAGCCAGTATTACTACTGATTATAGTGGACCACAGCCAGTATTACTACTGATTATAGTGGACCACAGCCAGTATAACAACTGATTATAGTGGACCACAGCCAGTATTACTACTGATTATAGTGGACCACAGCCAGTATAACTACTGATTATAGTGGACCACAGCCAGTATTACTACTGGTTATAGTGGACCACTGCCAGTATAACTACTGATTATAGTGGACCACAGCCAGTATTACTACTGATTATAGTGGACCACAGCCAGTATAACTACTGATTATAGTGGACCACAGCCAGTATTACTCCTGGTTAACCACAGCCAGTATAACTATTGATTATAGTGGACCACAGCCAGTATTATTGCTGATTATAGTGTACCTGTTGGGGAATAATCAGAATTAGTTGGTAACATAGGTAAGATGTTTTATATTCATCATATGTTTGTAAGTTACTTCTCATCAGAATGTGTTATTTTTGTATAATACTGTGGCGGGGTTGCAGTATCTGTTCTCTGTCAAGACTAAGTTGCTTGGGCCGCAGAGAGGGGAGAGGTCAAGCGTGTATCTCTTGGCTCCACAATGTCTGTGTGCCAGTCAATGTGTCTCTGTGATCTTGT
Organism: Oncorhynchus tshawytscha; assembly: GCF_018296145.1. NCBI lineage: Eukaryota > Metazoa > Chordata > Actinopteri > Salmoniformes > Salmonidae > Oncorhynchus > Oncorhynchus tshawytscha. The sequence goes on from NC_056433.1 coordinate 16,247,807, forward strand.
CAAGATAGGATGGATTTGATATTTGCCTGTTGATATGGAGGATTTGTTTATGGTTCTGAGTTTGAGAAAAGAACATAGTTTAGGAGACAAAGCTGAACGATAAATTATGGCCAAGGCTGTCTGGCTATGTGTGTCTTTGCTATAAAGGATCTCAGTTGCAATGTGTAAGGGACTCTCAGAGAATTAATTTATAGACACTGAATTGATCTGAGAGTCACAGGGTTGTGATGGATCTCATATACTTAAAGATGGACTTTGTGATAACTAACTCAGACTTGTGTGTGGTTTGCTCTCATGATTTGGTAAATACAGGAAATTTCCACGACATACCACAGCCAGTATAACTACTGATTATAGTGGACCACAGCCAGTATAACTACTGATTATAGTGGACCACAGCCAGTATTACTACTGATTATAGTGGACCACAGCCAGTATAACAACTGATTATAGTGGACCACAGCCAGTATTACTACTGATTATAGTGGACCACAGCCAGTATTACTCCTGATTAACCACAGCCAGTATAACTACTGATTATAGTGGACCACAGCCAGTATAACTACTGATTAAAGTGGAGCACAGCCAGTATTACTCCTGATTAACCACAGCCAGTATAACTACTGATTATAGTGGACCACAGCCAGTATTACTACTGATTAACCACAGCCAGTATAACTACTGATTATAGTGGACCACAGCCAGTATTACTACTGATTATAGTGGACCACAGCCAGTATTACTACTGATTATAGTAGACCACAGCCAGATATAGTACTGATTATAGTGGACCACAGCCAGTATAACTACTGATTATAGTGGACCACAGCCAGTATTACTACTGATTATAGTGGACCACAGCCAGTATTACTACTGATTATAGTGGACCACAGCCAGTATTACTCCTGAGCCAGTATAACTACTGATTATAGTGGACCACAGCCAGTATTATTGCTGATTATAGTGTACCTGTCTCAGTGGAATGATTTTTGTATAATACTGTGGCGGGGGTTGCAGTATCTGTTCTCTGTCAAGACTATGCTTGGGCCGCAGGAGGGGAGAGGTGCGTTATCTTCTTGGTTGTCACAGCCAGTATAACTACTGATTATAGTGGACCACAGCCAGTATTACTACTGATTATAGTGGACCACAGCCAGTATTACTACTGATTATAGTAGACCACAGCCAGTATTACTACTGATTATAGTGGACCACAGCCAGTATAACTACTGATTATAGTGGACCACAGCCAGTATTACTACTGATTATAGTGGACCACAGCCAGTATAACTACTGATTATAGTGGACCACAGCCAGTATTACTACTGATTATAGTGGACCACAGCCAGTATTACTCCTGATTAACCACAGCCAGTATAACTACTGATTATAGTGGACCACAGCCAGTATAACTACTGATTATAGTGGACCACAGCCAGTATTACTACTGATTATAGTGGACCACAGCCAGTATTACTCCTGATTAACCACAGCCAGTATAACTACTGAATATAGTGGACCACAGCCAGTATTACTACTGATTATAGTGGACCACAACCAGTATAACTACTGATTATAGTGGACCACAGGCAGTATAACTACTGATTATAGTGGACCACAGCCAGTATTACTCCTGATTAACCACAGCCAGTATAACTACTGATTATAGTGGACCACAGCCAGTATTACTACTGATTATACTGGACCACAGCCAGTATAACTACTGATTATAGTGGACCACAGCCAGTATTACTACTGATTATAGTGGACCACAGCCAGTATTACTACTGATTATAGTGGACCACAGCCAGTATTACTACTGATTATAGTGGACCACAGCCAGTATTACTACTGATTATAGTGGACCACAGCCAGTATTACTACTGATTATAGTGGACCACAGCCAGTATAACTACTGATTATAGTGGACCACAGCCAGTATTACTACTGATTATAGTGGACCACAGCCAGTATAACTACTGATTATAGTGGAGCACAGCCAGTATTACTCCTGGTTATCCACAGCCAGTATAACTACTGATTATAGTGGACAACAGCCAGTATAACTACTGATTATAGTGGACCACAGCCAGTATAACTACTGATTATAGTGGACCACAGCCAGTATTACACTGATTATAGTGGGCCACAACCAGTATTACTACTGATTATAGTGGACCACAGCCAGTATAACTACTGATTATAGCAGACCACAGCCAGTATTACTACTGATTATAGTGGGCCACAGCCAGTATTACTACTGATTATCGTGGACCACAGCCAGTATTACTACTGATTATAGTGGACCACAGCCAGTATTACTACTGATTATAGTGGACCACAGCCAGTATAACTACTGATTATAGTGGGCCACAGCCAGTATTACTACTGATTATCGTGGACCACAGCCAGTATTACTACTGATTATAGTGGACCACAGCCAGTCCTCTCCCAAGGTACAAGATTACATGTCATGCAATCATCAAACCATCTGTTTGGTTTCTAGTAGTTTGGTTCTGAGACAGACTCTAGAGTAATTCTAGGAGCAAAATTACTGTTGGCTATTTCCTGTTAAGACACATGATCAATCTGATCATGTCACCACAAGTACGTGAGGCAGATTCTGACTCACATCCATATGCCTTCTGTTATTCAGTCTTTCCACCGAAACCAAACAAGCTAACCGAAAAATGCAAACGTCTGGTTCCCCATCAAATCAACATGTGAACATGTATCCTCTTTCATATTGAAACATAAACATATACTTCAGGGGGAAAGAAATACTTATTTTTTTCTAACTCAAAGTCATAAGGAGAGAGAGCTTAACTTTAAGCAAGTGTTACATTTTATAGATCAACAAGTAAGCTGTGTCTGATGTCAGGAAAAGTCTTTCCAACTGTCACGCCAGAAATAATCTATCAAACCTAATATTCCTCTCAAGCAACCCATTCCAGTCCTGGATAAATTCAAATTTCCTTCATTTTACTTCGCAAGTGCTGCCTCGGTCCACATGGGCAGGCTCTTCGTCTCCACCACAGAGATTCAACAGCCTCTATTAGCTGGGACTCCTCCACGGCCATTTTTTATCTGTGAACAAGCTCATTTTTTCAACTTCTGGGAGAGTCTGGAGTTTTTGTCTATATCCCAGGCCACAGACAGCTCTCCCATGGAATCTGGTGCTCGGCAGCCCGACCTGAACACACTCAACCCCATTTTTCCATCGCCCATCATGAAGAGAAACTGAACAAAACCACAGTAAATTCAACACCCCTCCTCGAAGCGTCGATACATGCTGTCTCCCTTTCTCTCCCAAGCACTCTCCATTTCTCTCTCACACTCGCTCTCTTCCTTTCTTTTAAACACTACACTTAACCTTTCCATTTCTCTTCAAAGAATATACACTACATTGGCTTGGAATATTTTCTGAATAAACAACTATGTGATTTTATGGCTGCCTGCATAAGCCACTCAAATTAATCAATTATTGAAACGTAACAAACTATACACACTATTGTTCTGTCTATTTGATCTTCCCCTCCCTGTTGCCTCACAACATCAGGCGGGATTGATTTTGTTCATGCATTTTACATTTCAACTAGCCTTGAAATTTCAAGCACATTGCAATGTCCTACGCTCAAGACAAAACTCTAGCCTAGGGATAAAATCTGCTGTGCGTTCGCATCCAGAACTAATACTATTAAGCCAAAAGAGCCTAAAGTTCTGTACCGTAGTCAGAATAAACTGTAGCTTTATATTTGAGGTTGGGATCATGTTCTTTAGACCCTGGTCCATTGGAAGGGAGAGTGTAGGTGCTGAAAAGCCGTGCAGTCTGCCCACTGCAGGTTTGTCTTAATGACATCATAATGACATCCCTAAGGGTCAGACAACATCAGCTTGAAACCTTTATAAACTTTGACAAATGCCAGATACAAATGTGGGATCTTAATTTGAGCCGGTTTGCTAAAGCAGGAAAATAATCCTGCAGCAACAGAACATTTGAATTATTATGTGGATTATACAGTATTTCATGTACATGTTTGTAGGAGTTTCAACGTGGAAATTACACACTTCAGAAGCATTTTTAAACCTCAAATACACTACAAGTTTTACATTTCCTGCACTGCAGGAAAGTTCTCCTGCAACAGAGTGATCAAATTAAGATCCCACATCCGTAGGAGAGGGGCAAAGGGGGGAACCATTCATTCCAACGAGAGGGGGGATTCTCAGGGGCTATATCTTGAGGGAGGGCAGTTACACAACTACTACTAACTACAGAGCCTGAGTCACAGTAAGAGTAAACCACCTCTTGACTTGGCCTGTAACCTTTATGATCATCGTTGATTCAATTCCCATGCACCTCTTTGGTGATTTTTGATTCCTAGCACAGTCTTGGCTCCACATCATCACCCCTCCCTGATGGAAGTGGCTGGTAAGTGCTCAGTATGGAGGCGGCCAGAATACACGCAGCTTTGAAGGTTTTTCACAGGTAACACTTTCCATATGCCTTCTCTGTCTTTCACATTCATCATCTCAGCACTTTTCATTTGTTTTGTTACAATTATTCTGTCCTCCTGCCACATCAACAGACTGAATTAGAGGGAAACGCATAGTATGCTCACTCAATTGATTTCCTTGGTGTGAGAATAGAAGGAACGTGAAGTCCAGGTCATCTAGACTGTCATCGTTTCTGCAACAGGGACTTGAGGTGAGCTGTGCTGGAGTGAGTTCCTCGCCATACTGGAGGCTCCACAGAAACGGCCAGCAGCATATGCAGGCCTAGGGCACGTCACACCATACTGAATATAGTGCACTACCTTTGACCAGTGCACCATTGGCCCATGGTCAAAAGTAGCGCACTATATAGGGAATAGGGTACCATTTGGAATGCAAGCTGCGGGTCCAGGACGTGTTAAGGACCTGACAAATAATTTAAAGATACATTTTACATGTACATTATTTAGCAAATGCTCTTATCCAGAGCGACTTACAGTAGTGAGCGCATACATTTTCATTCGTACTGGTCCCCCGTAGGACTTAAACCCACAACCCTGGTATTGTAAGTGCCATGCTCTACCAACTGAGCCACACGGGACCGTAGTCTCTCCTTTGTGGTTGAAACCCTAGCCTCCCAGCAGAGCCCAGCACAAAGTGGTCAGTGTGTGTTGGCTTGGTGGAGTGAAAGCTGAGAGAGTCCTGGATGCTATGTCAGCAAACTCAGAGATTCTGCTACTCCATGTCCATCAGGGGAGAAGTCAGCCGGCCGGCAGGGGCTCGGGCCTCCCCAATCAGCCTAACCTCCATGACAGGCTGAGATGCGTTCTGGGACCAGCAGCCATTCCCAATCGCAGCGCAAAGTCAAGGACCAGTCAAATATGTACCATTGTCCAAATCCTGGGGAAGGAATGCTGGCTAAAGTCAAGCTCCTGTCATTTTTTAATGAATGTAAAAGGGATGGATTCAGTGGAAAAAGGCGAAAGGCTGAGATTTTCACAGTACAAGACTCCTCTTTTGTTCCTGCCTGTACTGTATGCGTGACTGTTTCAAAAACAGTCTAATAGAGCCTAGTGGTTCTGCTTCATGGCAGCTCTGATGCCACTTCAAAGTCCATTCCATTGAAAGTGGGCCACAGTAAAGAACTAGGTCTGCACAACTCCTTGCACTCAGAAGTGCAACAGAAGGACACAATTATTGTGGACAAGAATATTAAATTACAGGCAAGCCCTCAGAAACAAGGTACAGGGCGAGAGGAGAGAAAAGAATGACTTCATACCCCCCACACCCCCTTCCAGTCCTGTGTGATCAAAGCCCCACGGAAGCAGCTTTGACTAGCTGACTAGCACTGGCCCTAACACAGTTCAGCTTGGTGACCTCTCACCCTATAGCTGGTGATTTCATCAGGTGATGCAGTAGCTGTGTTATTGTGGCAGCACTCTGGAGAAAACAGCTTGACCCCAAGACAAAGCACAATCACACAACATGATTACCAGCCTCCAGAGGGATGGAGCTGAGCTGAATGCTACTAAAAAGGCTATAGGAGTACCAGATATCTGACTCATCGCTCTCTCCTCTCTCTCTCTCTGTCTCTGGTTGTTTATTATTGCTGTCTTTCTAAAGAGACAGCTTTTTGAAGAATCTCTCTGAGAACTGACAGAAGAGCAACTCATAACTTTGAAAGTGCCATGTTTTTATTCAAAGCACCATTCAATGATTCAGGTATAGACCCAGGTTTTGTCATAGTACAGTTAAAAGCACTAAAGGATCTGAGTTTTAGGCCTACTGTGCTGTTGACTCTTAGGACTGGTTCCCCAGACCCAGATTAAGCCTATCCTCCTGGCGCATCATGTTCAATGGAGAATATCCATAACAAATGGTTTTAGTCAGAAACCAGCCAATACAGTCCAAGAACAATGTACCTATTTTGGGAAGTCTCTGTTCTGCTTACCTTCCAGTGTGGTTCCTTTCCCCTTCAGAGGGTCTCCTAGGCCAGAGGAGTAGCGTGCGCTGACGGCCAGGTCGTACTCAGTGCCAGGCTGCAGGTTCTTCAGGAGGACGTTGGTGTTCTCTCCCTTCACTGACACCTCCTTCCTCTCGCCACCCGCCGATGGATGGAAATTGATACGGTACTGGAGGACGCGGCCCGGTGCCGCCGCCCACGACAGCTTCATGGTGGACATAGTCTCGTCGAAGACCCGCAGGTCCCGTGGAGATCCCTGCCCTAAAAGAGAAGAGGCGGGAAAAGACACGCTGTCAATGAGGAGTCAATCAAGGTTGAAGTTGTTGGGCACAGTGTAGGTTCTGGCATATGACCAATTAACTCAGGTGTCTGTTATTACACTAGACAGATTGGAAAGACCACAAGTCTTCAAGTAATATAAAGGTTTTTGGAAAGGTACACGGTGAATAGCACAACAAGGGCATCATTGAAAAGAAGATTGAGGACAAAACATAAACCCATCTCAGAGTCAGCTGGGTGCTGGATGGGAAAGAGCCACAGGCTGGGATACGTTCTCCCCTTTAAACAAACAGCTGCTTCATTTAAAGGAGCTGGAACTGCTTTGAGTGCTGATAATCACTGAGAAGAATGTGGTTGCCGTGGTGAATAGGAGTAATTTTTGGTTCATTTTTCCGTCAGCCTCCTTTGCTCCTTTGGCTCCGGCGCTGTAAACTCCTGCATTTCTGATCAACATTTCACCACAAACACACACTCACACAGACCTCTGGTATGTATCAAAAAATACCCCCCTTAGAGGCTAACCCCTTTGTGAGATGTCTTCCATTGACTTCCCGCCAAAATATGACAGTATGATTTGGTAGAATATTAGCTCAGTAGATCATAAAGTAGAAAGAATTATCACTGGTTTCATGCAATAGGCATGCATGTTCACACCCCTTGACGATAAGTGCAACCGAGTTTGATTCGTAGCGTCACTCGCCAGCTTGAAATGTCTTAAATAGCTAGCGTAATTGTCTAAGAAGTTGTCAAGTGGGCGGTCATGTTTGTTAGTTATCACGCTAATGCTAGTTAGCAGCTTTCTTCAAACTAAACCCAGATACATAAAAATGGTATCCACAAATTCATATGACTCTGAGGAAGTAGATAAAGGGACTCATTGCCAAAAACTATCCCTTTAAGCAAGCACAGTGTGACTGTTTCATAAGCAGATGCCTAGTCACCTTCTTTGGTGGTGCCATCGATCTGCATCTCTCCGCCAGTGCCTAACTGGTACTCTGCAGCCACCGTCACACGGTACGTCGTTAAGGGGTTGAGCTCCGGCAGCACGATGGTGGTCTCTTGGCCGACAGTGACTGTCTCTAGTCTCGCGCTGTCGCCCCTTACTGGTACATAGGTCAGACGGTACCGTACCACCGCTCCTGGTGCTGGCGCCCACGACACCAGGAAACTGTCTGTTGTTTCCTCGGACACCCTCAGGTTACTCACTGTTCCTTGTTCTATGACAAAGATATTGGGGTAAGAGGTCATACAAATATTGAAACAGAAGTTATGGCATTTGCTTCAAATTATTTCTCTGTTGGTATCTGTTGGTCTGATGGTACTGACCATCTAGTGTGGTCTCAAATCCATTAAGAGGGAAGCTGTCTCCTTGGGCGTACTGGGCAAAGACGTTGACCTCGTAGAGGGTGACGGGCGTGAGGTGAGGCAGCAGAGCGGTGAGCGTGTCCCCGGGCACGGACATGGACACAAAGTCCCCGTTGGTGTCAGCAGCCGGTCTGAACTGGATCAGGTAGGACAGGACGTTGAAGACATCGGTCTCCCAGGTAGCTCTGAAGCTCCTGGTGGCCACCTCAGAGAACGTTAATGACCTCGGTGGCAGTAAGCCTTCAGGAGATAGAAGAAGACTAAACATTAGGTCACAACACTCAGGATGCATCCCAAATGGCACCTTAATTCCTGTGTCCCTATTGGCACCCCATAGGGCTCTGGTCAAAAGTAATGACCTGTATAGGGAATAATAGAGTGCCATTTGAGACGGAACCTGAAAAACACAATAACATGATCTATATTCCATTAGTGAAAATCCCTGTATTGTTTTCTATGTTTACGGTACTCCATGTTGTCATAATATATTAGTATATAAAGATTATATCACAGGTAATCAAACCTTGTGTGAGTTGCACAATATACTGGCAGAGCTAAATGCTTTTTGGCAATGTAATGCAGAGTGACTAGTATTTGGCATTATATTTCCACACGGGAGTCCTCTTACTAACCCTGAGAGAGCAAGAAGTTGTGTGTAACACATTGCTAAACAGAAGATGACAACTTTGGAAAAGGGTATTGTGACACAACAGAAGTAATTGCAAGCATATGCTGTATACTCATAGTATTTTGTCTTCTATTTCTCAGGTCAAGGACCATCAAGGCCAAGGTAGAGTGGAGTTATCTTCAAGAGTTATTCCCTCCAAAATGTCCAAAAAGGAGCAGTTGATCAAAATTTGATTGACTAAAAAGTTGTAAAAAAGGTGAACAATTATGCCATAATTAATCAAATGAGCCAAGTATATGGTATTTCAAAACATGTTATTTGTTAAAAATCAAGAAATTGCTTCTGTGTAAACCATTAGCTTGTAGGGCTGGGAATTACCAGGGACATCACGATACTATATTATCGAAATTTTTGTAATTACTTTTTAATTGTATTTATTTAACCTTTATTTAACTTGGCAAGTCAGTTAAGAACAAATTCTTATTTACAATGACAAATTCTTATTTACAACGATACCTTGGTGCCGATACGATATGTATTGCAATTTTCACTATTCTCATGATTCTATATGTATTGCGATCCAATACTGTGATTTTTTTTGTGATACAATGTTCCAAACATATTGTTCACCATATGTCTGCTGCAGAGAGACAAGAGAGGGGATGAAAAAACAAGTTCTGATCAGTCATGGAAATAAGTGCTAAAAACAAATGAGCTCCCTATTTAAAAAGAAGATGGAGAACAAGCTATGAAGGAAAAATACTGGAGTTTTGGTGCAGGTACAGACAACTAGCACAAAATAAATATTGCGATATTGTCAAAAACAATACGATACAATATATTGTCAAAAATAGTATCCCGATATGTAACTATATAATTTTTTTATCCCATCACTATTAGCTTGACTTGAGTACACTTGGCCTGGGTTTACTGACTAACAACAGTGGCTCCATCATGATGATATAGACAGGGTACTACTCACTTCTCTTCTTGATGTTTAGGAGCTCCTGCTCGATCCTCAGGCAGATGGACTGGGTGAGCTCCTTGGAGATCCTCTGGAAAGCATCAAAGTCTTCCACTGTGTACACATGGGTCTCCACGGGCTCGTTAGCAATGGCTTCCAGCTCAGATCTCACGGCATCCTTCACGCCCACGGCAAAGATCTCCACATCCGCTTTCTTTAGCTTGGTGGCAGGGTCCTTGAAGGAGTCGGATGACTTCCCATCAGTGATGAGGATGGTGACGCGGGGCACGTTCGGCCGTGATCCTCGGTTGGCCAAGAAGACCTTCTCCCTGACGTAAGTCATGGCCCGGCCGGTGTTGGTGGAGCCGCCACGGTAGGGGAAAGTCCGGACGGCCTTGACCACAGCGCTCAGATCGCGGTGGGTGTTCAGGTAGAACTCAGTGTGAGCGTCCCTGCTGTACTGAACCAAGCTGATCTGAATCTTGTCTGGTCCGATGTCAAAGGAGTTCACCAGCACCTCCAGGAAAGATCTGACTTTAGCGAAGTTGGACAGTCCGATACTGTATGAGCCGTCGACCAGAATGACAACGTCGGCTTGCACGTCCACTCCAAGAGAACATTCTAGAAGAGGACACAAAAACATTTGTCATGCCATGACAAAATCAGACACTGAATGACTATAACATTGACTGACATATTCCTTACTAAAAGACCAAAGGATGTATGGTTGTAGGGTATACTCACCAAGGGACACCTTGACTGGCTCAGTCTTCTCCATGGCCACGATGGGCTCGCTGGGCGTGAGGCCCTTGAGGGCGAACAGGCTGATCTGGTACTCTGTGTCTGGAGACAGGCCCGTAACTGTTGCTGAGGTCTGGCCGGGGCTTACGTACAGCTCCTGGCGCTTGCTGCCGGCCATCATGGGGATCAGCTGGATCTTGTAACCCGACACATCTCCAAAGGAAGCGTCCCATGTCACCCTCATAGACTTGGAGGCCACCTCCACAACTTGGAGGTTTGATGCTGGTTCAATAACTGTAAATAAACAACCCCCAAAAAATGAATCAAGACAGAAGTTTGTTAGTAAATAACCATCCTCTCACCACCTGGAAATGTTTTGATCATCTATCTCTAAGCATTTCTAAGTTATCCATGCCAAAACCACTTCCAACATTCAAGTCTTAAAACAGCATTTTACCTTCCTCTCCGCTGACGAGTGAGTTGAGTTGATCGTCCACCCCCGAGCACACATTGGTAATGAGCTCTTTCTGCACATCCTTGATAAGGTCAAAGTTGAAGACTTTATAGACGTGCGTCCTGTAGGGGGTCGAAGCCATTTGTTTCAGCTCCTCATCATCTGCTCCTTTGATCCCTAAATTGGACAAAGAACCAAAAAAGGGGTGTAAAATGTATACGGCCTCATAAAACTGGGGAAAATGTTCCATATCACCATTATAATTCTGATCTCCTGCCCGTTTCAGAAGGTTTACTCAGTCATAGATAAGAGTCAACACCTATAAAGCCCAAATAAAGTCACCCCTATGAAGTCAATGACGGCACATGAAAATTATCCAGAATGTAGGAATTATTGTTTTATAGTTTCTTAGGTTTGAGTGCTATAAATGCTGAGTAAAACAAGTGATCTAAAGATATATGAAATGAAGCAGGAGGTCTCTCCTTCTTTTCCATATTTAAGAAGAACCAGCTGGATTCACTATGGAACATAGAACCATGTCATGACTTTAGCTGGAAAGAATGACAATGTGGGCAACATGTGGAAGCCCCATCTGATACCATTCTAGCTGGTAGGTTTCTTAGTTTTCTTCCTTTCCTTTGTGATATGAATACTTCAACTTACAACTTACTTACTATAGACAGGATTATTAGTATTTATAAACTGGGTGGTTCGAGCCCTGAATGCTGATTGGCTGACAGCTGTGTTATATCAGACCGTATATACCATCGGTATGACAAAACATGTATTTGTACTGCTCTAATTAGGTTGGTAACCAGTTTATAATAGCAATAAGGCACCTAAGGGGTTTGTAGTATATGGCCAATATACCACGGCTAAGGGCTATATCCAGACACTCCGTGTTGCGTCGTGCATAAGAACAGCCCTTAGCCATGGTATATTGGTCATATACCACACCTCCTCTGCCCTTATTTCTTAAATGTAACACATCAACAGGGTTAGATGATTGAAAGGTAGCCTGTAGTCACATACCCAACGTGAAGATCTCCACCCCCATGTTCTTGAGTTTCTTGGCGATCGCCTCCACAGGGTCTTGAGACTTCCCATCTGTGATAATCATGGCCACCTTGGGAAAGCCTTTCCTGGCACCATTTGCCTCAGTGAATGTGTTTTTCAGCAGATAGTCCATGGCCTTGCCTGTAACACAATGGCATGACACCCCTTTCAGTTATTACTTTGTTAATTTGATTCACTCTACCAACTGCAAAGAGTTATTAATAAAGAACTACAGATTTGTGAGTTAGTATTATGCAAGAGGTAATGATATGATTATGTATTGTATAAGAGAGTGTAACCAGGTACTGATGGGACGGGTTAGGTACCTGTCATGGTGTTGCCACCCATGTAAGGTAGTGTGTTGATGGCTCTGAGAAGTTCGCCCCGTTTCATGTGCTGGTTGAGGTTAAACTCTGTCCTGGTATCAGTATGGTACTGGACCACACCTACCCTGGTCTTGTCCTCCCCAATCTCAAAGGCTCCCGCCATGGCAGAGATGAAGCTACGGATGTATTTAAAGTCTCTTCCAACGTTCCATGAACCATCAACCAAGAACACCAGATCTGCGATAGCACTGTAAGAACACTCTGAGAGAGAAGGATTGGTAGAGGAGAGGAGCGAGGGAAAGGAACATTTTTAAAAATGGAAGAGGTAAACAATTTGACCTGAAGACACATTTTTTTCCCCAGAAATCATATCATTGAGCAAAGAAAACAGAGTAAAGTGTGCTGTTGGTCAAATATACACTGAGTATACAAAACATTAAGAACATCTGCTCTTTCCATGACATAGACTGACCAGGTGAATCCAGGTGAAAGCTATGATCTCTTATTGATGTCACCTGTTAAATCCACTTCAATCAGTGTAGATGAAGGGGAGGAGACAGGTTAAAGAAGGATTTTGAAGCCTTGAGACAATTGAGACATGGATTGTGTATGTGTGCCATTCAGAGGTTGAATGGGCAAGACAAAAAATGTAAGTGCCTTTGAACTGGGAATGGTAGTAAGTGCAAGGTGCACCGGTTTGAGTGGGTCAAGAACTGCAACACTGCCGGGTTTTTCACGCTCAACGGTTTCCTGTGTGTATCAAGAATGGTCCACAACCCAAAGGACATTCAGCCAATTTGACACAACTGTGGGAAGCATTGGAGTCAACATGGGCCAGCATCCCTGTGGAACGCTTCGACACCTTGTAGTCCATGCCCTGATGAATTGAGGCAGTTCTGTGGCCAAAGGGGTAACAACTCAATATTAGGACTGTTCCAGTGAACAGTAAAAGTAGCCTCCGGGGGGAAACTGCAGTCCAGCATTTTTTCCCCTTTGCAAAATGCATATCGTTATTGTACAATGAAAATGACCCTCTTAACACTTGTATACTACACAGGAACTATGGAATATCAATTCATATATGTCAGATATGACAATAAGGTGATGAAGAGTGAATGCAATTAAAAAATGTTTGTTATTGCCATCTTTTTTTGACAGAATACCATTGTCACTACCAAAATCGTCACTGTATTCATCAGGCTATTCATCCGACTTTTGTCTGACAGGCTGGAGGACATACACCACCGGCACTAGACCAGAGGACGGTGTTAGCGATAGTGGCATCAACAGATCAAGTGCAGTCGACAATAATCAGATTGATGTACTTAAGTACTGCAAGCTAAGGTGGTACTTTGAGATAGAAGCCATCATAGTGGATAGTCTATTCCCTGTGTAGTGTACTACATTTGACCAGAGCCACAACGTGTGCTCCTTTGGGAATACTACATAAGGTACAGTGACTGAATAGCTTTGGTTACCCTGGAGGATATTTTCCAACTCTGTCTTTCTGGATAGGAATAAAGTCAGAGAGAGAGGTTTTACCAAGCAGCAGTAAGAATGCATCATCTGTAGGGAGGCCACATTGCTCTTGTAAACAGCTGTATCTGTAATGGTTTCCACTTCTCTCAGCCTGGCTGTCTCAGGACCGGGCAGGCTACAGTACTCTTCAGCACCAGCACCAGAGGCCCTGCCCCCCTGAAACAGCTGTTAGCTCCACACCCCTGACCACCACACTGAGCATGTGCAAACTCCCTCACTTGGCATGACTGACAGCCTGGCTCTATGACAGGCAGCTTACCAACTTAGTTACCAATATTGTTCTAGATTTATATAGAATAACATGTCGAAACACCCTCCAATGGCTGTTGACCACACATCAATGGAAAGAGCCCAGGCACAGTAAGATGAATAAAAAAAGATTGTAGCATATGATAACTGTTTAGTGTCAGAAAAAGCCAAGCAGGCAATGGACTTACTGACAGAGTCTGTGACCTGTGGTTTCCTGGGACCTCCTTGCGCTGTGCCACTTGATTGGACTGAAACACAAGATTAAATAAAGTCAAACTTGAGTCAAACAAACTACTGTATTTAACCATAAATTCCCGAATGGGAGTGAATGAATCAGCTAGTAGCATGACATTTTTTTTAAGTAAACATATTGTCGAATTTATACATAAAGATAGACATTGTGAAAGATTTAATGTGGGTGTCTCTAATAACCTCAAATCCACTTGCGGTCACAACGAGCAGGCAAGCAGCCGGCTCCCAAATTATAATGGACTGATGCAATTAGTTCCAGCAATTCTCTCAGTAATCCCTAAAGACCCTGGCTGGGCTGCTTAGGACTGTAGAATCAGAGGGCCGGTGCCAAAGAGGCTTCCCCGTGAAGCAGTGCATATTACATTACAGCATACTCTAATCACTGTTAGACTTGGGAGGTGGGGTTGCCTGTTAGGACCTATGAATTGTCATTCCTCTCTCTATACAGTCTGAATCATTCATCATTAGACTAAATAAGAAGCTGGGTCTGTATCCCAAATGGCACCCTATTCCCTATTGGCCTTGGTCAAAAGTAGTACACTACATAGGGAATAGGGTGCCATTTTGGACACAACCTGGGTATCGGTAAGTGACTCACTTCATTCACCAATAGTCTTCATAAGATAATACATGTACCAGATGTGATGGTAAGTGACTCACTTGTGAGTTGTCCTGAGGTGGGCAAACTTTCCTCTGAGCCAGAGTATGAGATGATTGTTACTACATAGTCGATGTCTGGAGTAAGGTCTGTAATGGATGTCTTAGTGGCTGTGGCAGGGAGGGTTAAATCTTTTGTTGGTTTGTCTATGGAAATAACAAAGTACCAAGTTAGGAATAAAGGGTTATAGAGAATTAATATAGCAACATATACCTTAGAAATCTTAGGCTTGGTGTGCAGTAAATGTTTAATTGCGGTGGATCCCACAATGAATTGGTCAGAACAGTAATTTCAGGTATTTTGTTGTGTCAATGGCATTGATTGCTTGTTGTAAAGTACACAGATAATGTTGCAGTGAAGGTAGAGATTGAGAGAGATTGCCTGCAGCAATACAGACCACACACCTGTGTCTGAGGCCACCTGTATTCTGAATCCTTCTATCCGTGTTAACGGCGCTTTCCATGTCATTTGCACTGTGTTCTCATTTAAAATCTTAAATCTCAAGTCTGAAGGTGGTTCAACTGCAAAAATAAAAAGTAGCCAATGTTAATTCAAGCATTTGCTAAATAAGTGTATTTATGATAAAACACAAGTTGTAGGTAACTCATATCCCAACGATTAACACTTCAAGGTTGAAGTTATCCTGTTCATTGTTGGGGCAAACAGCAAGAGATGACAATAACGACAACAAACATAACATTTGAGACTCGAGCAGCCATTTTCGAGAAAAATGACATTCGTTTGAGCTGTCCGGCCGTGTTTGTCCAAACACAGTCGACAACTCAAGCACGTATAGTGGCAAGACGACAAACGGTGGCAAAAAAAATATCCAAGGGCACAATAAAAAAATGACATTGACAAACTAAGATCTCACATGCTGATAAGGTCAACCCAACTCATGCCTAAACTGAGTCGACCGACAAAAACATACACCTTCCATAAAACTTGGTTGTGTAAAGGCCTACATGCAGCCATACATAGCCTTCAGTACATTGTTTATTTTTGATTGACCCATGTGTATGACTCCCATCCACTGCAAACCTCTTAAAAGAGTACACAATGCGCTTTATGATGCTTTGTACATATTTCCAAACCCCTCTAGCACTAAGTAGTGACAATCCACAATGGAAAAAAAGATTTACAAAAAAAACAAATCAAATAGACAAGCCAAACAAACCATAAATGTGATTGGTCACAGTGAATGGACTGTCTGAAGATCATGCACATGTACATGAAAAGTTGTTTGTAACAACTTATGGAACCGGACAAAAGTTTCCATGTACAAGACGGACCAGAGAACATATTTGAGAAATATTTTTTAATGATATTCATCTGTTGGGGGGGTGGGTTAAGTTAATGCTCTTTTGTCATAATAGCCTAAGAGTGTTATGAAGAGTAAAGTCTTAAGTAGCCTATATTGTAATAACAGAATGTCTAAAGAGATCTAAAATCACAAGTAAAGTAAATAAGACCACTGTATGTGTAGTGGCTAATGGTGATGAATGATGAAATCTGCTTGTTGATGAACTTTAACAAGATGGTGTATCAGTGCATAGTGGTGCATATCAGGGTTAGAACAGGATTGTAGTCTATATAAGGGTATTTTAAATAGGGAAGCCTGTGGGGATCAGGAATATCATTCTAAAATATTATTGAAAAGCCATGACTCGGGACAAATTGAATGCAAATTTGCATAGCAAATGACCTGAGTGAAGCTTGTCCAGTACAGGATATCAAAAATGAGAACCACCAACCTGGCAGATCAACTCAAGGGCCATGGTCTGCTCCTTCTGTTTCCAAATGGGCCCATCATAATCATATAGTACTACCCACATTGTCCTCCTTAAGAAGCTCTTAATTAAAACACTTATGAACACAAACTCACACACAAATACTACAAGCAAGTGCACGCAAGTCCAGCAGGCTCTTGTTTTGTCTTATCTTGATTATTGTCCAGTCATGTGGTCGAGTGCTGCAAGGAAAGACCTAGTTAAGCTGCAGCTGGCACAGAACAGAGCGGCTAGTCGTGCTCTTTATTTTAATCAGAGAGCTAATATTAGTACGATGCATGCCAGTCTCTCGAGGCTAAGAGTTTAGGAAAGACTGACTATATCACTTCTTCTTTTTATAAGAAATATTATTGTATTGAAAATTCCAAATAGTTTGCATAGTCAACATACACACAGCTCTGATACACTTACCCCACCAGACATACCACCACCAGGGGTCTTTTCTCAGTCCCCAAATCCAAAACAAATTCAAGAAAGCATACAGTATTATATAGAGCCATTATTGCATGGAACTCCCTTCCGTCTCATATTGTTCAAATTAACAGCAAACTTGGTTTAAAATAACTGATAAAGCAACACCTCATGGCACAATGCCTTTCCCCTATTTGACCTAGATAGTTTGTGTGCATGTATTGATATGTACAGTAGGCTACGTGTGCAGTTATTTTATTGATGTAGTTCTGTCCTTGAGCTGTTCTTGTCTATTAATGCTTTGTATTATGTCATGTTTCATGTTTTGTGTGAACCCCAGGAAGAGTAGCTGCTGCTTTCTTCAACAGCTAATGGGAATCCTAATAAAACACCAAAAAAAATACAAAATACCCACACACAACACACACACATCATCTCAATGATGAGCGAAAAGTTCATGTTCACACTTTATTTGGATTGTCCAAATAGTCCATCAACAAACTATCTGTTGATGAGCAACTGCTTGCCAAATTTAAGATTAGGGTTGGGGTTATATTATGGGTTAGGGTAAAGATTAAGATTAGGTTTAGGATAAGGGTTAAGGTAAGGATTAAGGTTAGGGTTAGGTTTAGGATAAGGGTTAAGGTAAGGATTAAGGTTAGGGTTAGGTTTAGGATAAGAGTTAAGGTAAGGATTAAGGTTAGGGTTAGGTTTAGGATAAGGATTAAGGTTAGGGTTAGGTTTAGGATAAGGGTTAAGGTAAGGATTAATGTTAGAGTTAGGTTTAGGTTTAGAATAAGGGTTAGGGTAAGGATTAAGGTTAGGTTTAGAATAAGGGTTACGGTAAGGATTACGGTTAGGGTTAGGTTTAGGGTAAGGATTAAGGTTAGGGTTAGGTTTAGGGTAAGGATTAAGGTTAGGGTTTGGTTTAGAATAAGGGTTAAGGTAAGGATTAAGGTTAGGGTTAGGTTTAGGATAAGGGTTAAGGTAAGGATTAAGGTTAGGGTTAGGGTTAGAATAAGATTAAGGGTAAGGATTAAGGTTAGGTTTAGAATAAGTGTTAGGGTAAGGGTAAGGATTAAGGTTAGGGTTAGGTTTAGGATAAGGGTTAAGGTAAGGATTAAGGTTAGGGTTAGGGTTAGAATAAGGTTAAGGGTAAGGATTAAGGTTAGGTTTAGAATAAGGGTTAGGGTAAGGGTAAGGATTAAGGTTAGGGTTAGGTTTAGGATAAGGGTTAAGGTAAGGATTAAGGTTAGGGTTAGGGTTAGAATAAGGTTAAGGGTAAGGATTAAGGTTAGGTTTAGAATAAGGGTTAGGGTAAGGGTAAGGATTAAGGTTAGGGCTAGAGCTAGGGTTAATAGATCGTTGAAATGTTACTGACAGTCTGTAGAGCATCTACAGATGGATGGACTATCCAAATAAAGTGTTACCAAAATCATCTCAATGACAAAATAAAAGTGTTTTAGTGTTGTTCCTGTTATGACTCTTTCTCTTCATTTCTGTTTTTTCCAAGTAGGTCAAGATTTTGGAAAATACCAAAAAAGAAGGCTTCTCTTAAAAAATATGATATTCTAACAGACTATTTTACATTTTATAGTCTGATTGACCCCTGTAATCTGTAATTTATATGAATGGTCTTGGGAGCTTCAGAATAATGTTCTTTCTCAGTCTAACAGTTTCTGGAAAATAATGTTAGAGACACTTATATTTTGTGTTTCCGTTTCATCAGAGAAAAAAAGATCACGAGAAGGACAATTGGCTTCAAGCCCCGTTTTTCTCCGAATGAAAGTGGAGACATACAGTCGAGTTCTCGGTTAATTTGGAGAGAAAAAATTACATCATAGTTATAGCTTATCCATACATACCTTACGGGCATTTATTTTTTACCTGGTTCCTCTATCATGACCTAGTTCCTCTATCATGACCTAGTTCCTCTATCATGACCTAGTTCCTTGATCATTACCTAGTTCCTCTATCATGACCTAGTTCCTTGATCTCATTACCTAGTTCCTTGATCATTGCCTAGTTTCTTTATCATTACCTAGTTCATTGATCATTGCCTAGTTCCTTGATCTCATTACCTAGTTCCTTGATCATTACCTAGTTCCTTGATCATTACCTAGTTTGCTGATCATTGCCTAGTTCCTTGATCATTACCTAGTTCATTGATCATTACCTAGTTCCTTGATCATTACCTAGTTCCTTGATCATTACCTAGTTCCTTGATCTTTGCCTAGTTCCTTGATCATTACCTAGTTCGTTGATCATTGCCTAGTACCTTAATCATGACCTAGTTCCTTGATCATTGCCTAGTTCCTTGATAATTATCTAGATCCTTGATCATGACCTAGTTCCTTGATCATTGCCTAGTTCCTTAATCATTACCTAGATCCTTGATCATTACCTAGTTCATTGATCATTACCTAGTTCCTTGATCATTACCTAGTTCCTTTATCATTACCTAGTTTCTTTATCATTGCCTAGTTTCTTTTTCATTGCCTAGTTCCTTGATCCTGACCTAGTTTCTTGATCATGACCTAGTTCCTTAATCATTACCTAGTTCCTTTATCATTACCTAGTTCCTTGATCATTACCTAGATCCTTGATCATGACCTAGTTCCTTGATCATTGCCTAGTTCCTTGATCATTACCTAGATCCTTGATCATTACCTAGTTCATTGATCATTACCTAGTTCCTTGATCATTACCTAGTTCCTTTATCATTACCTAGTTTCTTTATCATTGCCTAGTTCCTTGATCCTGACCTAGTTTCTTGATCATGACCTAGTTCCTTAATCCTTACCTAGTTCCTTTATCATTACTTAGTTCCTTTATCATTACCTAGTTCCTTTATCATTACCTAGATTCTTGATCATGACCTAGTTCCATTATCATTACCTAGTTCCTTGATCATTACCTAGTTCCTTTATCATTACCTAGCTCATTGATCATTGCCTAGTTCCTTGATCATTGCCTAGTTCCTTGATCATTACCTAGATCCTTGATCATTACCTAGTTCGTTGATCATTGCCTAGTTCCTTCATCATTACCTAGTTCATTGATCATTAGCTAGTTCCTTGATCATTACCTAGTTCCTTGATCTTTGCCTAGTTCCTTGATCATTACCTAGTTCATTGATCATTAGCTAGTTCCTTGATCATTACCTAGTTCCTTGATCTTTGCCTAGTTCCTTGATCATTACCTAGTTCGTTGATCATTGCCTAGTTCCTTGATCATTACCTAGTTCCTTGATCACTACCTAGTTCGTTGATCTTTGCCTAGTTCCTTGATCATTACCTAGTTCGTTGATCATTACCTAGTTCCTTGATCTCATTACCTAGTTCCTTTATCATTGCCTAGTTTCGTTATCATTGCCTAGTTTCTTTTTCATTGCATAGTTCCTTGATCCTGACCTAGTTTCTTGATCATGACCCAGTTCCTTTATCAATACCTAGTTTCTTGATCATGACCTAGTTCCTTTATCATTACCTAGCTCCTTTATCATTACCTAGTTTCTTTATCATTACCTAGTTCCTTTATCATTACCTAGTTCCTTTATCATTACCTAGTTCCTTTATCAGTACCTAGTTCCTTTATCATTACCTAGTTCCTTTATCATTACCTAGTTCCTTTATCAGTACCTAGTTCCTTTATCATTACCTAGTTCCTTTATCATTACCTAGTTCCTTTATCATTACCTAGTTCCTTTATTATTACATTGTTCCTTTAGGCTACTTCATTTTTTGTACAGCTGAAATTCTTCCCGTCCCCAGAGAACTGCTGTATGCATACTAGATAAACAAAGACAGAAATTCCTAATAAAAATATCAAGCAAGTGCCCCTCCTAGCGTAAGAAAGACTTCACTGCAACTATCCATGCTTAGAGTTAGCCTTTCACTAACTTCCAGACCACTATGATGGGGCCTGTTCCACTTTGAACTTTTAGATTTAAAAAAAATCTATTTGAAATGCACTTTTTGATTGAAAAATATAATGTTGCATTCCTCAGACTGTTTCAATATCCTACCCTAAGCTAGTTGTTTGAGTTAATTCAACCTGTCCCAATGAATAGACAGGCAAAATTGGATAAAAAGACAATTGAAATAGCCAACCTATACAAACACAACAAAAAGACAAGAATCCATAGGTCTAGAAATGAATATATAGGTATACCGATGAATCCATAGGCCTACAGATGAATCCATAGGCCTACCGATGAATAATGTAGACATTTTCTTTCAGCAAACATTTATTAACAACATTAAATTAAATGTGGTGAAAGTATTGCAATTTCACCATGAAGAGCTAAAGAACCGAGACCATTAGCTACAGTCGGAGGGAGAGAAATGGGGGGGTAAAGAGAGAGAGAGAGAGCGAGAGAGACCGGGAGGATGCACATTTTCATTCAGTTGTGTTTAATTAACAGTAGAAAAAATGAAGGTGAGGAGGGGGAAAAAATGGCAGGTGAGGGATAACTTTACCTTGGGCCTCGACGGAGGATAGTAGCACTGCAAGGAAGGCAGCCGCTGCCAGAGACAGCCTTATCTTCATTTTGACTCTCTTTCTCTCTCTGGTTCAGCAGAACATGAATGAGGCTACAAAAAGAACGTGCAATTACGCACGCATCTCAGCAATGCTCCAACATTCCATTGTACTTTTACCACAAGCATCAAACATTTAAATTCCATATAATCCCAAATAAACTATAGATGTGTGATATAGCAAGTGCATTCAAAGACAATGGAAAGACAATTGAACATCTAAACTACATTGTCTCATCAGATTGGTCCAATTTAAACAGGGATTAAAAACAGTGTAAGAAAACTCACTATCAACTTTTAATCGAAAATTGTCTCTTCTACACTTTTCTATGGGATAAACGCGCTTCCTATTGTAGCCTATCTGATCAAAAAGGCGGTCCCCGTTCAGTCAAGAGCATGACTCAAAAACTATAAACTATCCAACATGTACAAACTATATGAAAACCCAACCCGTGTCTCCAAGCACAAAAAAACAATATCGTGCAATATCGAACACAGTATAGACCACCAGTCCTAAGTGATAAATGTTTCCTTTCTTCTAAAATAAAATTCTAATTTACTTCACACATTAGGAATTAACCTGTGTTTAAACCGCGAAGAATATTCCAACGCCAACCTATATGTCCAATGCACATGAGTCCAAGACACACGGCATTTATGGCATGGTTGTTGGGGGATAATTACGGGAAATAATTCATCTAAAAAACACCTTAACATAAAGACACCTTGACGAAAATGATCAATAGGCAAATAATAAATAGAAAAATTCAGAGCACAATATTGGGATTGCCTACTTCCCTGGTCTCCAGATGAGCATAACTAATCTCCCTTTACCTCTCAGATAGCCTAAACAGTAGTCCAATCCATAATTCCATATTCAATTAATTCAATACTGACCTGTGGAAATGAAGTTGTGCTGTCGCTCGTTTGATTTCAGAATACAAAACAGTAAAGCCTCTTTGGATATGCCCCTTCTGGTAATGATCGATACAAGTTTTACGGGAGGAGAATCAATATTCTAAGCACAGACGAAAACTCAGTTCTCCTCTTGCGGAGGTCACAGATCAGAAGCCTTTTTCCAAGTGGGAAGACTCTCTACAATCTGCTACTTAATAGGGGGCTGTTCCCAACTCTTCCTTTACTATCGTAAGCTCTTACGACACTCAGCAAGCGTGGAACCCTGCCACAGATTGATAAATGCAGCCTCTCAGAGTGTGGGGATATACTTTTGGAAATGTAGCATAGTTTTCTGCATTCCTTTTCAATGATGCTTCTCTAAAGGTTTTATCCTCAAGTTCATAGCATCTGCGTTTGGAAACCAGGACATGTGTTGCTATTGGCAACCGTTGAGCCGTTTTTTTTAGACAATGGAAAAATCTTCAACAGCCCCATTAATTCAGTGACCACTTAAGAATCAGTAGGCTTAACTACATCATTTTAATTTAATGGGATTCATGTCAGCAGATAAATATTTATAAATATATTGTTATGTTATTGAACTATTTAATAAGTCTATGGATTCCACTCAGAAAATGTCAAGACACTGTCCAATCATAATTATACAGGTGAAGCATGAGTGTCTCCTGACCCCTCCTGTCTCAGCCTCCAGTATTTATGCTGCAGTAGTTTATGTGTCGGGGGGCTAGGGTCAGTTTGTTATATATGGAGTACCTCTCCTGTCCTATTCGGTGTCCTGTGTGAATCTAAGTGTGCGTTCTCTAATTCTCTCTTTCTCTCTCGGAGGACCTGAGCCCTAGGACCATGCCCCAGGACTACCTGACATGATGACTCCTTGCTGTCCCCAGTCCACCTGACCGTGCTGCTGCTCCAGTTTCAACTGTTCTGCCTTATTATTATACGACCATGCTGGTAATTTATGAACATTTGAACATCTTGGCCATGTTCTGTTATAATCTCCACCCGGCACAGCCAGAAGAGGACTGGCCACCCCACATAGCCTGGTTCCTCTCTAGGTTTCTTCCTAGGTTTTGGCCTTTCTAGGGAGTTTTTCCTAGCCACCGTGCTTCTACACCTGCATTGCTTGCTGTTTGGGGTTTAAGGCTGGGTTTCTGTACAGCACTTTGAGATATCAGCTGATGTACGAAGGGCTATATAAATACATTTCATTTGATTTGATTTAAAGGGTGATGCTTTCTATATAGTCTCGTTATTGTTGTCATTTTCTTGTGTTACTTTTTTATTTTGTTTCGTTTTTTCACTTTAGTTTATTTAGTAAATATTTTCTTCAATCTATTTCTTGAACTGCATTGTTGTTTCACGGTTAGCCTGTTGAATTCCCGCACATGTGACTAATACAATTGTATTTGATCTATCAAATACGTAGGCAATAGATTATAGCCCTACAGATTATTTGAACGCAGAAAAACTTTTAAATTGAACGTTTTATTGATAAACGTGATAATAACATTAAAACATTTTTTTAAACACTTTTTCAGATGACAGAATTCAGTTTCCCGACCATCGGACTGTTATGCGAGACCCAATCAATTCCCTCGAAGACATAGCCCTCCAGTGGCTCAAGAGGCAAAAAGCATCGCTGTTTCCTTGAACATTAGGTTCTACTTAATAAAGTATTCAGATAAAACTCGGTTAAAAAAAACGTTACTAACATTTTCACAAATGTCTGATGCCACTTTTTATAATCTAAACACATTGTAAAGATGTGCACGCATAGCGTATCAAATCACCAAAAAGTCAACTATATTGATTAAATTGCATCTCATGACATTTTCCCATGATCTAGTAGTTATTTCTGTGTAGAGTTCAAGGGACATTCCAAAATAGGAACGTCATATTCTAATTGTAGATATATTCGTATATTCGCAAAGTATCATTTGATGACAACATTATGACTGCCCTTGGCTTAATGTGCCCTCCTTGGTTTCTAATAATAAGGTACTAATCTTACAGACTGGCTTTAAAGGAGAAAGACAGTGAAAAATTTAGGAATTGTGGTCACATATATTAGATAAATTACATGATATTACTACTTAAGTAAATACCAGTGTTTTCCCCATTGTAATGTTAAAATAAACCATTGGAATTGGAGCAAGATACGCTAGACAAGGTGGGATCTTTTTTTGTTTTTGTTTTGTTTGGTTAATTATGCGAATGATGTCGGTGGAAACAGTTTTATCCGCCAATATTGATATAATAACAATCGACGTAAACTTGGGAGTCACGCCATAACATGTGAGGTCCACTACCACTCGTCGAGAAAGCATGCAGTTTATTAGGCTACAGATTAAATCAATTATGATGACGCTCACAGGGTGGTGATAGTCTTATTCTGGTGACATGATAATCGATGCTTGCCTGCAGTTTGACAAATGAAAATGATCTTGCTCTTTTGTCCACAATAATAATCTCATCATGCAGTCTATATGTAAACGGTGTGAATTGGCTAGCTAGTTAGATGAGTGTGCGCTAATAGTGTTTCAATCGGTGACGTCACTCGCTCTGAAATCTTGAAGAAGGTAATGGTGCTTCGTGCCAGCTGGCTGGCTGACGATACTACACTTTTTCTGAAAGATTGCAAATTCCCTTATCGTTCAATGTGATTACAATCCTTTTCCAAAGCGTCTGGTCTATATCTTAACATTAATATATGTGAACTCATGGCTGTCAAAGATTGTGTGACACCTTCATATTATGGTATTCCAGTAAATAAGAACTTACATATTTAGGCATACACATTACAAAGGATCAGAAGTCTAGAGGCTTGCTAAGTTTTAACCCTCTTATTTGAAAAAAAAACAGAATAAGCTAAATCAATGGCTACAGAGGGACTTATCTTTAAAAGGTAGAGTCCTAATAACCCAGGCTGAAGGCATCTCTAGACTAACATATGGCGCTCTATCTTTATATCGTGACAGTAAAATAAGCAAGGAGATAGACCAGAAGCTTTTCAACTTTCTGTGGAGAAACTGTACCCATTACCCTTTGTTTTTAAAATTTGTGTTCTGAAATAATACCCTATTGGTGAGCAAACTGGTAAATGCAGAGGGTCTTTTACTCAGTTATAAGGAATTCTTATCACTTTACAAGGTCCCTGTAACACCTAAAGATTTTGCAATGGGCGGGTTAACTGCCTGTTCAGGGGGAGAACGACAGATTTGTACCTTGTCAGCTCGGGGATTTGAACTTGCAACCTTCCAGTTACTAGTCCAACACTCCAAACACTAGGCTTCTCTGCCACTCATCAGTGGGAAAGATTTGTTTCTCTTTTGCTCCATTCAACAACAGAGCGATACGAACCTTGTTTCAACAGGATGTTGTATCTATACCTTATGTCATGCCTTACTGGAATGGATTTATTGATCATATCTGTTGGAAAAAAGTTTGGATGTTGCCACACACATACCTACTTGTTAACAAAATTAAGGAAGTTTCCTTAAAAATTATTCATAAATATTATCCTTCCAACCACTATATGAAGAAGTTTAAGGAAAACATCAACTCAAATTTCTGCTTTTGTAATGACCACCCAGAAACAGTGTTGCATCTTTTTTGGCATTGTATGCATGTAAGAAAACTGTGGCAAGACATCAGTAGATTTATAATTGAATACATTTATGAAGATCTTACACTATTGTGGAGAGATATACTGCTTAGATTATTTACCTACGATAGAAATAAGCTGAAACATATTTATGTAATTAATTTCCTTATTCTTTTGGCCAAATTTCATATTCACAAATGTCAATTTACAACAACAAAAAAACAAATGTTCTTACCTTACAAAAACAAATTGAACTATATTTTAAGACAATTAAATACTCTACTAACAAAAAAGGTTAGAATAACAAGTGTCTGTATGTCCTTGTGTAATGTGATTTTGTACCCTCTAGCCCTGCCCTCTATCCCCCCTAGCCCAATTGTCTTTTGTATATTATTTATATATACTTGTGTTCCCCCAT
This sequence comes from Oncorhynchus tshawytscha, assembly GCF_018296145.1. Classification (NCBI taxonomy): domain Eukaryota; kingdom Metazoa; phylum Chordata; class Actinopteri; order Salmoniformes; family Salmonidae; genus Oncorhynchus; species Oncorhynchus tshawytscha. The sequence goes on from NC_056433.1 coordinate 16,274,454, forward strand.
GTACTTCCTGTATTGATTTGTTAAGAAAAAAAATAATAAGAAAAAGGTAATGGTGCTTCGTGGGAGGCAGTTGTGTTTTTATGCGGATTTTAGAATATTCTCATGAAAATCTGTCGCCATTTGGAAGGAAACCTACCTACTGGTAATAATTCCCATCATGAGAATGGTATTAGTAGCAAACTAGACATGAACAAGATTAGCTATGTTTCCATTAACTTGTTGAGGGAGTTTTTGTCAACATTTAGAAAGTTTGCATGGAAAATAGATTAAACAATTGCCTGCTAGGGTACATTTCCATTTATTTTCCTAGGCAAGTCAGTTAAGAACAAATTCTTATTTCCAATGACGGCCTGGGAACAGTGGTTGACTGCCTTGTTCAGGGGCAGAACGACAGATTTGTACCTTGTCAGCTTGGGGATTCGAACTTGCAACCTTTCAGTTACTAGCCCAACACTCTAACAACTAGGCTACCCTGACTTAACTATCTTGTGTTGATAAAAACAGCTGGACGTAATGATGTCACACTCAGTAATGACATCACTGCCCATCCATTCCTTCAGGTTATGCTCAAATCCTACACCCCAACCCGAGCATTCCGTTCTGCCACCTCTAGTCTCTTGGCCCTCCCACCCCTACGGTAGGGCAGCTATGGTGCAGCCCAGTCCAAGCTGTTCTCTGTCCTGGCATGGAGAAGCTAGGACAGCAGAGTCCCTGCCCATCTTCCGAAAGCACCTGAAACCCTACCTCTTCAAAGAGTATTTTACATAATCCCATCCTCACCTCGACCCCGCCCCCCTTTCTAGCTCTGACTTTGCTGTAACTACACTCTAGACCCAAACTGCTACAGACCTATATCTATCCTACCCTGCCTTTCTAAGGTCTTCAAAAGCCAAGTCAACAAACAGATTACCGACCATTTCGAATCCCACGCACCTTCTCCGCTATGCAATCTGGTTTCAGAGCTGGTCATGGGTGCACCTCAGCCACGCTCAAGGTCCTAAACGATATCTTAACCGCCATCGATAAGAAACAATACTATGCAGCCCTATTCATTGACCTGGCCAAGGCTTTCGACTCTGTCAATCACATCCTCATCGGCAGACTCGATAGCCTTGGTGTCTCAAATGATTGCCTCGCCTGGTTCACCAACTACTTCTCTGATAGAGTTCAGTGTGTCAAATCGGAGGGCCTGTTGTCCGGGCCTCTGACAGTCTCTATGGGGGTGCCACTGGGTTCAATTCTTGGGCCGACTCTCTTCTCTGTATACATCAATGACCTCGCTCTTGCTGCTGGTGAGTCTCTAATTCACCTCTTCGCAGACGACACCATTCTGTATACTTCTGGCCCTTCTTTGGACACTGTGTTAACAACCCTCCAGACGAGTTTCAATGCCATACAACTCTCCTTCCGTGGCCTCCAACTGCTCTTAAATGCATGTAAAACGAAATGCATGCTTTTCCACTGATCACAGCATCACTACTCTGGACAGTTCTGACTTAGAATATGTGGACAACTACAAATACCTAGGTGTCTGGTTCGACTGTAAACTCTCCTTCCAGACTCACATCAAACATCTCAAATCCAAAGTTAAATCTAGAATTGTTTTCCTATTTCGCAAAACAAAGCATCCTTCACTCATGCTGCCAAACATACCCACGTAAAACTGACCATCCTACCGATCCTCGACTTCGTCAATGTGATTTACAAAATAGCCTCTAATACCCTACTCAATCAATTGGATGAAGTCTATCACAGTGCCATCCGTTTTGTCACCAAAGCCCCATATACTACCCACCACTGCGAACTGTGGCTGGCCCTCGCTTCATACTCGTCACCAAACCCACTGGCTCCAGATCATCTACAAGACCCTGCTAGGTAAAGTCCCCCCTTTTCTCAGCTCGCTGGTCACCATAGCAGCACGCGCTCCAGCAGGTATATCTCTCTGGTTACCCCCAAAACCAATTTCTCCTTTGGCCACCTCTCCTTCCAGTTCTCTGCTGCCAATGACTGGAACGAACTACACAAATCTCTGAAACTGGAAACACTTATCTCCCTCACTAGCTATAAGTACCATCTGTCAGAGCAGCTCACAGATTACTGCACCTGTACATAGCCCATCTATAATTGAGCCCAAACAACTACATCTTCCCCTACTGTATGTATTTATTTTGCTCCTTTGCACCCCATTATTTCTATTTCTACTTTGCACATTCTTCCACTGCAAATCTACCATTCCAGTGTTTTACTTGCTATATTGTATTTACTTCGCCACCATGGCCTTTTTTTTGCCTTTACCTCCCTTATCTCACCTCATTTGCTCACATTGTATATAGACTTATTTTTCTATTGTATTATTGCCTGTATGTTTGTTTTACTCCATGTGTAACTCTGTGTTGTTGTGTGTCGAACTGCTTTGCTTTATCTTGGCCAGGTGGCAATTGTAAATGAGAACTTGTTCTCAACTTGCCTACCTGGTTCAATAAAGGTGAAATAAATCCCACCGCACCTGTTCATATTGAGGAAAAGTGTAGCCTACTTACTATGCCTGTGATATGTGGATGTCTCACTTAGCTATCTGAAGTCGCTCTGGATAGGAGCTCTGCTAAATTACTAAAATGTAAAAACACTTTTTTCACAAAAAACGTGTTGAAAAAAATACGTGTTTCTATTACTCTTTCAGGCTAATTCCGCATTGGAGCCTGTAGTCTACCCTCCCACCTATCGGTTTCCTGTCTCAGGTAGCCTGGGAAATCCAGCATGGATGGAATGCAATAATTGACTAACATTTGCCATATTCTAATAATTCTCATGTGCCTATGTATCACCAAGGTCTGTGCCATGGTGAGACTTGCACTCCTGTAGATCTGAAATAATTTGATGGTGAAACTAGCTAGCCAACTAGAAAGCAATGCAAAGCAATTCAGCCATTATTGAAAGTCAGGACAATCCTTGTCTTGCAAAGATACATTTTTATAGTTGATAAAAATATATTTTTTCAAGCACTGGGCCTAGGCATTTAGAATAAAATGTGAAGTTGAGTTTTATAGTGACGTAATGACACGTACACTGCATACTTAAAAATTAATTTGGCAATTATCATTTATTCAGTTTCCATCATTGGTCACAATGAAAAAAGTTAGACAAAAAAAAGTCACCATTTTGTAAATCTATAGAAAATGTTTCCTATAAAATTTTCCTGCCATTTCCACCACACATTTTTGTTGCAACAATTTTGTCAAATAAACTTGGGTCAATGGGTTCTACTTCACAAAGCCGCACACGGCCAACATTCGTTATGGTGTCTACTGTACTTAAAATACAGTTACACACATACAAAAATAAGGACTAATGACACTTTGTTATGAGAGGCATATTTAATCATCCTGGGCTCCAAAAAATAAATATTGATCCCATGAACTTGAAAAAGAAACCATTATGACAGGACAAATCAACCCCGAGGAGATGGAGACGTTTTACATCTAACAGTGTGTGTTGTAGAACATGTGAGCTGCAGTCACTCCTCCTTGGGGAAACCTGCACAAACCAGCTCATATATGACATATGCAGATCCTGCAATGAAATGTAAGAGGTTATTAATAATTAAATAGTCTTATTTCAAAAGGCACTGAGCAACTTAAAGTGATATTGTACAACCAGAATTGTGTCTGGAGTTTTTGGGGCTACTGGAGTAGCCTATTCCATTCTCATCTATCAAATACATAGGCTATAGATTATAGCCTAACAGATCATTTTGAAAAACAACTTTTTCAAATGAACGTTATTGATTATTGACGTGTTATTGAAATTAAAACAGAGATGTCACAACTTTTACAGATGAGAGAATTCAGTTTCCCGAACATTGATCTATCATAATGTGAGACCCAAGTAATTCCCTTGAAGACATTGCCCTCTAGGGGCTCAAAAGGCTAAATGCACATGCGAAAGCCCTCCAGCAATGCTTTCTGGTGCATTGCTTCAGAAAAAGCTCGGTGATTTAAAAAAAACTAATATTTCATAAGTCTGAAACAAAAAAAATGAAACTTTTTATCTGCTATACAACACTGTAAGATGTGCACGCATATCGTATCAAATCACCAACAAAAAAGTCAACAATAGAGCAAATGGCATCTCATGACATTTTCCCATGATCTAGTCCGATTTCTGTAGGCTAGAGCTCAAGGACATTCCAAAATAGGAACGTCATTCTAATCGTAGATAAACTAATTTCTTTACAAAGTATCATTTGATGACAATATTAAACACTGCCCTTGGCCTAATGTGCCCTTGGTTTGGAACTAAGGTACTAATCTTACAGACAAGTTTTAAAAACGGAGCCACACTGCAAAAGTGGGGAACACTTGGTCACATGTAGAAGATAAAATCAATTGTATTACTACTTAAAACAAATACCAGTGTTTTTCCACTGCAATTTTAAAATAAACCATTGAAGTTGGACCTTAAATGGTACAGTAGTGGAAAGGGTAGCAAGTTTTAAGTTCCTCGGCATACACATCACAGACAAACTGAATTGGTCCACTCACACAGACAGCATCGTGAAGAAGGCGCAGCAGCGCCTCTTCAGCCTCCTGAGGTACTTACCCTACATTATTCATCTCATATGCATACGTATATACTGTACTCTATATCATCGACTGCATCCTTATGTAATACATGTATCACTAGCCACTTTAACTATGCCACTTTGTTTACATACTCATCTCATATGTATATACTGTACTCGATACCATCTACTGTATCTTGCCTATGCTCCTCTGTACCATCACTCATTCATATATCCTTATGTACATATTCTTTATCCCCTTACACTGTGTATAAGACAGTAGTTTTGGAATTGTTAGTTAGATTACTTGTTGGTTATTACTGCATTGTCGGAACTAGAAGCACAAGCATTTCGCTACACTCGCATTAACATCTGCTAACCATGTGTATGTGACAAATAAAATTTGATTTGAAGATCTGTACGTACAGTGCAATCAGAAAGTTTTTTTTCCCCTCATCTAACACAATATCCCATAATGAAAAAGAGAAAACAGGTTTACAGAGGTTTGCAAATGTATTAAAAATTAAAAATAAACTGATATACCTTATACACTAAGTATTCAGACCCTTTGCTATGAGACTCGATATTGAGCTCGGGTGCATTGATCACCCTTGAAATGTTTCCACAACTTGGAGTCCACCTGTGGTAAATTCAATTGATTGGACATGATTTGGAATGGCACACGCCTGTCTATATAAGGTCCCACAGTTGACAGCGTAAATAAAGTATATCAGTTTTTAATACATTTGCAAACATCTCTAAACCTGTCAGAGAAAAAACCAAGCCATGAGGTCGAAGGTATTGTCCGTAGAGCTCAGAGACAGGATTACATGGAGGCACAGATCTGGGGAAGGGTAGCAAAACATTTCTGCAGCATTGAAGGTCCCCAAGAACACAGTGGTGTCCATCATTCTTAAATTGAAGAAGTTTGGAACCACCAAGACTCTTCCTAGAGTTGGCCGCCCTGCCAAACTGAGCAATCGGGGGAGAAGGGCCTTGGCCAGGGAGGTGACCAAGAACCCGACGGTCACTCTGACAAAGCTCTAGAGTTTCTCTGTGGAGATGGGAGAACCTTCCAGAAGGACAACCATCTCTGCAGCAGTCCACCAATTAGGCCTTTATGGTAGTGGCCAGACAGAAGCCACTCCTCAGTAAAAGGCACAACTGCCCTCTTGGAGTTTGGCAAAAGGCACCTAAAGGACTCTCAGACCATGAGAAACAAGATTCTCTGGTCTGATGAAGCCAATATTGAACTCTTTGGCCTGAATGCCAAGCGTCACGTCTGGAGGAAACCTGGCACCATCCCTACGGTGAAGCGTGGGGTTTTTTCAGCGGCAGGGACTGGGAGACTAGTCAGGATCAAGGGAAAGATGAACAGAGCAAAGTAGAGAGAGATCCTTGATGAAAACCTGCTCCAGACTGCTCAGAACCTCATACTGGGGAGAAGGTTCACCTTCCACCAGGACAACAACACTAAGCACAAAGCCAAGAGAATGCAGGAGTGGTTTTGGGACAAGTCTCTGAATGTCCTTGAGTGGCCCAGCCAGAGCCTGGACTTGAACCCGATCAAACATCTCCGGAGAGACCTGAAAATAGCTTTGCAGTGACGCTCCCCATCCAACCTATCAGAGCTTAAGAGGATCTGGAGAGAACGGGAGAAACTCCCCAAATACAGGCGTGCCAAGCTTTTAGCGTCATACCCAAGAAAACTCTAGGCTGTGATCGCGGCCAAAGGTGCGTCAACAAAGTACTGAGTAAAGTACTGAGTAGAGACTTATGTATAATGTGATGGATAAGAGCTTCTGCTAAATGACCAAAATGTTAACGTCTTTCTTCCTCTGCCGTTGTGACGACATGATCATAACCAGACATAGGCTAGCACCAACATTCCTCTATAGTCTACACCATGGGTCCCCAACTGGAGGCCCGTGGGCCGAATATGGCCGGCGCGTGGTTTATTTTGGCCCCACAAGTTTTCGGAGTAAAATATTTTCATTATTGGACAAAGAAAAACACCAGGAAATCAGCTAATAATGTTCCGGCCCCCTGACAACCCGCTCAAGAAAAAAAAGAAAAAAAACTTGACCTTGGCTAAATCTAGTTGATGAGCCCTGGTCTATACACTGGTTGTATCAACATTGTTCTACGTCATTTCAATACGTAAAGCAATTAACATTGTTTATTCAGTTTAGTTTAGTTTAAAGGATACACCATAACGAATGTCATCCACGCAGCAGGTGGCCATCCCATCACCTCTGACCACAAAACACCTGCCGTCATTTTCTGTTCGATTTCAGACGATTCTACATGTTGAATCACCACCGTTCGTCGCCACACAACAGGTGATCTACTTCACACAGCCAACGTTCGTTACGGTTTGTCCTGTACTTAAAATATAAATTTAAACACATACAAAAAGGACAAATGACACTTCATTATGAGGCATATTTAAGCATCCTCAGAATAAATAAATAAATAAATATTGATCCCATGAAACAGAAACCATTATGACAGGACAAATCAACCCCCTGAGGACATGGAGACAACATTTTACATCTAACAGGATGTATTGAAGAACATGTGAGCCCAGGAGCTGCAGTCACTCCTTCTTCTTGGGGAAACCTGCACAAACCAGCTCATATATGACATGCGCAGATCCTGCAATGAAATGTAAGACATTACTACTAATTAAATAAAGTGTTATTACAAAAAGGTACTGAGCAATTTAATGTGGTAATGTACAACCAGACTAAACCAAGATCTTATGTCTACATGGATTAGTTTGCCATGGAGTCCATCTGTACTCACCCAGAATAGTGAGTGCCATTGTTGTTCTGTATTAGGATAGCATCGCTGACACCCCCTTTCAAATTAATTGGAATCTCATTGTCCTCCTGGTGAAGAAAAATATACCGTATTAAATTCATGTAATGCACAGCAACATACAGTACAAGCATCCTGCATCCTTTAAGCTCACCAAAGCTGTGGTGTACTCTTTCGGAGCATTGCCAATGAGGATTCACCCCAGTGTTATAACCGAAAGGCTCAGACAATGTTTCCATCTACACAAGGCCGGCACCCTATGTCTCACTGAGCCATAACTCTGGCGGACCTGCTCTGACTTGGAGCCAAGGCAAGGCCTAGGTACTTTTCAGCTTGCATTTACGTAGCAATGCCTAACTGTGAACTTTAACACCATCTCACAAAGCAAAGGTTGTTGATTCTGCTCATCACAAGTTAAGTGTCACACTCCTGCTAAACACAATAATACTAGAGCTGACATTAACATAAAACACTGGCGGCCCACTAGTGTGGGGGTAAGTCAAGGGAAAAGCATCATTTGAGTGGACAGTGACTTACTTGAATTGAGCTTTTCATCTCCTAGTAGAGCAAAAGGATTCAACAGTGCATCTCCAGAGAACTCTATCTGGGTGGTTGAGTGGTCATTAATGCCCACAAATGGACCATTCTAACCACAGAATGCAACAAGTACATTCCAGCAATCCAGCCATTACACTTTTAATGATTTACAGCAAGATATACACCAAGTTTTAGAAAGCATTTAAAAGCAACACAGTTTGCACAATCACTTATTGAAAAGCAGCCAATGATGAGGCAGTGGCATCACTCTCCCCTGATCAGTTGCCAGTGGTAATTAGAGTCAGACATGGGTTTCTCATCTATCTCACAACATTGACACCGTCCCAAATGGCACCCTTTTCCCTATTTAATGCACTACTCTAGACAAGGGCCCATAGTGCACTACTTTTGACCAGAGACCTATGTATGGAATAGGGTGTCATTTGGGACACATTATTTGACTGTTTTCAGTTTACACCCAGCATGCAAAGCATTAACATCAACCCAATGAGCTTCTGTCAATCAGATATACTTATCCGTCAACTATATGTAACTCAGGCTTCATTGGAGGGGAACTACAAGTGGACAGGTGGACATGTCACCAGTCATCAAAACATAAATATCACGTTGTCATTAAACTAAAAATCAAAGAGTAGATTTGAACGTCATATTTTAAGGACATTGCCTATTAAATCCGTCAGCCATATAAACCATGTCAATTACCTGGAAATGCTTCTGGTTCTGTGTGACCTTGTTCTCCAACTGCCTGCGGGAGCTTCTGCTCAGCGCCCGCCGCGAGACATGCTGGAGCGCCTGTCAAATTACGAAAAAGAAGCATACATTTCAAACCCATCGGCACTGTAGTTTTACAGATATATTTTAAGATCAGCGCTGGCTTGGAATATGCCGCTGTCTACCTGTGTATTTAACCAAGTTCATTTGCCATAAACACAAGTAAATAAATAAAACGTTTAGTAGATAACGTTAGCAAGCTTACTACCTGTAAGTTAAATGGCTAGCTAGTAGTAGCCACTACCTGTCATCCCATAACCGCTAAAGGCTAGTGACGCTACTCGTCACTAGCCTTTAAAAGAGTCATCCCGATTCCGTTAAATACAGATATTAACTGCAATCAAAACATGACTAAATCGATATCTTACTTGAATGTGTCGGTACATCTTTTCCCCACGTCAGTCGTCGTACAAGGACACGGTAACACCACGTTTCCGCTAGTTTCTTTGGAGGATTTACTGACGCGTCAGGAAAGGGGGCATACTGCCACATACTGGGCAGGAGTGTGAACTTGGAGAAAAACCAAGCCAACACCAGCTACTGTATTCTGGGCTATAAAAGTACTGCCAAAAGTGGCTCAAGATTCAAACATTATATTAAGTATACATTCACTTTTTCAATTTTGAAACATTTTTCCAACCATTTTCAAATAAAATTCTGGTTAACAACATGAGTTGTCCAGATATTATTTTATTTGTCAAGCAACAGGCGTATAATCTCCAGGTAACAGGTAACTCGTGCAAAACATATTTCACCTATTTGCAACAATCTTAGTAAGAAAATAAATAAGGATGTTTTTCCATAGAATAAAATTAATGCTAGACTGGTCCAAGGTATGTCTGTGTTCTTGCCTACTTATTTGTAATGCTAAACATGTTTTACATAATGAATTTGCAAGAATGCAGAAAGACTGGCACCCAGGCTACATGGAGCTTTGGTCCCTGAAAACCTTGAAATGTACTATTTTCATTTGTGTTATGTTACTTAAACTTGACTCTGCATATTTTAGGCAGCTGAACATAATTACTATTTATACTCTGAGAAAATAAGTTCTAAAGTACATTGAAAACATTGCAAGCCTTCCATAACGCTTGACCTGAAAATCTGTGCACATCCTTGTGCAATCTATAGAGACCTATCTGTAGCGTAAACAGACCAGAAATATGTTCCTCAAACTACTGTAATGTATGTAACAAGAACATACTTGTATGAATAAACAGCCTTGACTCAAAGCAATTCAACATTTAGCCTAATGGACTGTTCCAATTCGCTTGACCATATTCAAACATTATTTTAAATAATTTATTCATATAGAACTAATAAACATCTATGACAGACACACACATATTTCTGAATTAAAACGGTACTATCTGCACATTGATGTAGCGTCATTACATTTCAACTTACTGTCAATACAACATCTTGACAGAAAAACCTACGTTAACTGCATAGCTTTCTGACCATGAAAAATAAATATGAGTGAACTCTCCCCTGACGTCTTTGCACTTCCAATACTTGCACAGAACTTTTGACAAGCAGGCCATTCTTACACACAGTACACAAGCCAGACAAGAGACCACCAGTGCTTGTAATTAGCCACTGGTTACACCCATGCCTCTGCTAGCCAGCATGCAACATACATACAAGATGTCTTTAGTTAGGGATGTCAGCGGTGTTGTTGCGGCTGCCATATTTGTGGTGGATGATGAGGAGGACCACTCCCAGGAAGAAGCAGACAGAGCCCACAGTGATGTAAGCGATGCCCAAGAATGGGTTCTTGCCCCCCATCCAGGAAATGGTGCTCAGGATCACACGCTTCCGGCCTTCAAAGCTACGAACAGGATAGTCTAGGATCAACTCATTAAGGAAGACTCAACAAATGCTCAACTTCAGACCCATTTAACATGTAAGTTACAAAATAACTCTAGCAAGAAGGATCTTAAAAGTGAGTGGCTCCTGATCCGTGATTGGATCATTTATTTCTGAGGCTCAGACAGAAAAGATACAGTCATGGATCAGGAGCCACTGTGAGCCAATGTGGACTGGTATTATATAATTTGTAGTCTATATTAGTGGAAACAACCAAGAAAGCCAGTATTCGTCATCCCCCAGCTGGTGAAACCTATTGTTATTAGCAAGTGAAGGAATGGCCCCCTACTGAACACGGACCAACATTGACCTGGTCTGTCTGACCTATTATGACAATAACTGATTTGAACATTCCTATTACATCAGAACATAAGCTATCATTCCACAAACCCAAACTTCCTGTACAGCTGTATCATTTGAACAGCTGTCAGTGAAAGGATACTGTAGGTGACTTCCAGGGTGTAGTTGCCACGGGGAAGTGTCGGCGTCATGTTGTTCTTCTTTTGGATAATACGGTACAGCTTACGGAAAGTGGGGAGGGCAGCTGTACGCATCCACACAATGAAGTCCTCATTGATGAAGCCGTTATTCTCAGCGTCTGTGTCTAGTTCATAGACAGGCTTGCGCCAGTTGATCGGCTTGGTTGTACCTGGGTGAGGAAATGATAGTGAGAGTCCTAGGTAAAAGACAGTGAGATTCCTAGTAAAAAAAATGAGACTCATCTTCAATACTAACAATTCTGCTGAGTGCTTGCTCACCTTGAAAAGCACTTGTGAGGTTGGGGTTGCCTCCAGGATTCCTGAACTTCACATGCTTATCTGTCCACCAAGCGATCCCCTTCTTCATCAGAGGAATTTGGATTCTTGTGCCATTAGGGTCAATGTAATACAGATCCAAAGTGTCTGAGGAAAGAGATCATGAATAAACAGAGCTGCTCTTATTGCAACTCTAGTAATGCTGGTCTAAGAAGGACATAACGGTCTTACCATTAAACATGCTGTTGGCGATTGCACCACAAGGAGCAATTGGCATTTTTTCATTGCGAGCATAGGGCTCACACTCTTTACTGGGGGTCTGTGGACATTGCAAGCAGACATGTAACGTTAGATCATTGCACAGAACATCTTGCCAATTTGATGGAAATGTCAGATAACTAAAGATGTAAAATTGTTGATGATCAGTCAAAAGTCATTGCAGAGATTCAGGAATGCAGTGTGAAAACAGGTATCCTGTTTTAAAGGCATAATATGTACCATTAGAGAGGTGGTGTCACCATTCAGTTGACTGTCATCCCTGGACTTGACATAGCGCCGGTGATTTTGGTAGAAGTTGGACAGGCCATAATACATGAATACGTTGCTCTGTTGAGACAAAATTATATTCAGTTGGTAGGAATAGTAACCAGAAAAGGTTGGTAACCACTGACACAGTGTATAGGTTGCTATTTGAGAGGCAGACATCATGCTTCATACTTACTTCAAAGGGCTGTTCCAAAGAGAAGGGCAGTGCACAGGTGCATGGTCTTGTGCTGTTCCAACTAAAGCTCTGGGAGCAGTTGAAGCATGGGCTGGACATGTCAGTCCCAGTATAATCAATCTGTAATGACATGTGTACATCAAAACAGCATTTCCAAATGGCTGGAAATCTGTTGCCTAACATTATTTCAAATTTATTTATTTATTTAACAGGCAAGTCAGTTAAGAAAAATTCTTATTTACAATGATGGCCTACTAATCCACAAATGGTGCACCTGTGACCTGACATCAAATACAGTACATTAACAAGTAGATTCCGAGCCTACAGTTACGCTTGTTTACAGTGAGATGCACTGTGGTCTGAACACAATCATGGTTAGATTAAGACACTGTGGCCAATCAGCTCCTTTGTTATTCAATGTGACATGCCAATTCATAATGGCTGATATGGCTACTGCTAGCTAGCATGAAGACAAAATGGGCAGTTTTTCAATCTTCGATGTATCAGTTTGAATATAGGTACAATTTGGAATACAGTGGCACATCCCATCCCTGCATTGAGGTACATTGTGTCTTAATAGAACATGACTGGGTTCTGACGCAAGTGCAGCGAAGAGAGAACAAGCGTAAAGCGGTAGGGTCAGAATCTATTGGCTACAAATACATAAGCCATGGTCTAATTAAGCAATAAGGCACGAGGGGGTGTGGTATTTGGCAAATATAACAAACGCTAAGGGCTGTTCTTACACGCAATGCGGAGTGCCTGGATACAGCCAATAGCCGTGGTACTGTAAGCACAACCCCGAGGTGCCTTATTGCTATTATAAACTGCTTACAATTGTAATTAAACTAGTAAAAATAAAATGTCATACCCGTGCTATATGGTCTCATATACCACGGCATACAGCCAATCAGTATTCAGTTTCTAATGGCCTTTGTAGGACTTGTTTGTGTTTAGGCTATATTTTCTGTTGATACCGATCATCATGAGAAACAACATTGGTGGGAGTACATATACAAGCAAATAGTGATTGAGGCACATGGAAGTGGCGGGATCAGGCTTCCCCATACACCTGTCCCATCCTCCTCCCTAGTACTAAAGGTGCCCCTCCCTAGTGATACTGGTGCCCCCTTTCTCTTGGGCTTATTGAGTACAGTAGACAGCTAGCTAAGGATCCCGGATAGCACGGGCCTTACCTCGAACTCCTTGATGTTGTTGGACGTGACGTAGAGGCCGATACCAATGGGGATGAAGATGAGCCCGATAACGAAGAAAGCTGGAAGAACTGTGCCAGCTGTCAGGATGGGTTGCCAAGCAGGTAATCGTTGTTGTTTAAACGCTGTGTTATCGGGCTTTTTATTCTGGATGGTCCCACCACCAGGTACGGTGACGTGACCGTCTTCCTTCGCGTTGTAGCTCGACGCCATCATGGCTTCACTCAGAACGGTTCTGTTCTAAAATAAAACAACCAGTAGTAGCTATTATAGCGAGACTCCCTGAAGCTGAAGAAGCTAACAATTTAGCTGAGACAAGTATGATAATTCTCTGATACATAAGGTATAATTGTGGTCGCTTTCTATAGGTTATTTCGCAAGATAACTCATTTTAATGAAATATAGCTACCCCAGCGTTACGAACAGCCAAGTCAGGAAGTTTTTTTGGTTTGCTTTTGACCTACGTCATGACGTCATCAAATATGATGAACGTTTCACCAGTGACAAAACCTAATTTTCATTCATAATATCATTTTAATTCTAATTATTTTCTAATGTAATAAAATATGTTTTTGTTTTTCCCAGTAAATTGTTGTTGAACATTCTCGTGACCTGAATTGACCAAAACCACGTTCTTGATTTGTCTACTTGGAGATCAAATGATGAATCCTCATATAATGACAAACATCTGTTTGAATATTCAGATTTATTGAGGCAAATAAATAACCAGCTGATATAGCATACATGGGTCATCCTTGGACAACTGTGCCTGATTACCTGGATTGATATCATGAATTACCTTTTCAGGGCATATTATCTAGACTGTGTGCATGCTATAAAATGCACACAATGCTCTGTATGTTGTCCATAAAGTTCACCATATAGCCATGGTCAACTGATGGTGTCTGGTAGCATGTTTTTATCTGCTTTATAGTAATGCATAGCCTATTAATCCAATCCTAGTCTCTTAATAATACAAATCATTTGGTGGGTGCTTATATTTGTCCTATTTCACACATGTACACGTGTGTATTAATATGTATGTGTGAATTGGATTTGTGTTTTTTGCATATCCCAACTCTCCCTGAAACACCCTCGGAGAGTTGGATCAAGGCCAGGGTCTATTTTCACAGACGTAGTGCGCCATGAGTCTGGGAAACCGAGACTGATTCTAGCAAGTGATGATCTCATCATATAGGTCAGTCTACCATAGACAATGTTAGGGTAGGTGGTGTTTTTCTTATTTTTTGATATCTAAAATCATGCTTCTAAGAATTTTAAAAAACACAGTGCACTCCTGATCTGAATACAGATATGCATCTGTTGGTCACAGATACCTTTAAAAAACGGTGTGACCATCATTTGCCTCATGCAGCACGACACATCTCCTTCGCATAGAGTTGATCAGAATGTTGATTGTGGTCTGTGGAATGTTGTCCCACTCCTCTTCAATGGCTGTGCAAAGTTGCTGGATATTGGCGGGAACTGGAACATGCTGTCATACCCGTTACTTATGAGAATCCCATTGGTGACATGTCTGGTGAGTATACAGGCCATGGAAGAACTGGGACATTTTCAGCTTCCAGGAATTGTGTACAGATCCTTGCGACATGGGGTGGTAGACAACGATGCCATACACGCAGTCTGCCATCTGCCCAGTACAGTTGAAACCGGGATTCATCCGTGAAGAGCACACTTGCCCAGCGTGCCAGTGGCCATCGAAGGTGAGCATTTGCCCACTGAAGTCGGTTACAACGCTGAACTGCAGTCAGATCAAGTCCCTGGTGAGGACGACGAGCATGCAGATGAGACGGTTTCTGACAGTTTGTGCAGAAATTCTTCGGTTGTGCAAACCCAATATTTCATCAGCTGTCCGGGTGGCTTGTCTAAGACGATCCCGCAGGTGAAGAAGCTGGATGTGGAGGTCCTGGGCAGGCGTGGTTACATGTGGACTGTGGTTGTGAGGCCGATTGGACGCACTGCCAAATTCTCTAAAACGACATTGGAGGCGGCTTATAGTAGAGACACATAACATTAAATTCTCTAACAACAGCTCTGTTAGATGTTCCTGTAGTCAGCATTCCAACTGCATGCTCCCTCAACTTGAGACATCTGTGGCGTTGTGTTGTGTGACAAAACTGCACATTTTAGAGTGGCATGTTATTGTCCCCAGCACCAGGTGCACCTGTGTAATGATCATGCTGTTTAATCAGCTTCTTGATATGCCACACATATCAGGTGTATGGATTATCTTGGTGAAGGAGAGATATTCACTAACAGGGATGTAAACACATTAATGCACAACATTTGAGAGAAATAAGCTTTTTGTGCATATGGAACATTTCTGGGATCTTTTATTTCATTTCATGAAACATGGGACCAAAACATTACATGTTGCGTTCATATTTTTTGTTCAGTATATTTCCCCAATTGCACATCATCCTGTTAAATTGTTTCTCTAATTTGGTTTTATTCATCCATCTCTACACATAGTTATAATATAGTTTATGCAGCGTTTATAGTATATATCATGTTTAGCGTCTGTGTACATACTGTCTTCCCTTGACCAGCACAAAAACATCCTGTGGTGTTCTGCATTAGCATCGAATAACCCCCGTGATATGCAACTTTTCAGGGAAGTTAGGAACAAATATACACAGGCAGTTAGGAGCGCTAAAGCTAGCTTTTTCAAACAAAAATTTGCATCGTGTAGTACAAACTCAAAAAAGTTATGGGACACTGTAAAGTCCATGGTGAATAAGAGCACCTCCTCCCAGCTGCCCACTGCTCTCAGGCTAGGAAACACTGTTACAGCCGATAAATCCACTATAATTGAGAATTGCAATAAGCATTTCTCTACGGCTGGCCATGCTTTCCACCTGGCTCTCCTACCCCGGTCAACTGCCCGGCACTCTTCACAGAAACCCGCCCAAGCCCCCACTATTTCTCCTTCACCCATATCCAGATAGCTGATGTTCTGAAAGAGCTGCAAAATCTGGACCCCTACAAATCAGCCGGGCTAGACAATCTGGACCCTCTCTTTCTAAAATTATCTGCCAAGATTTTTGTAACCCCTATTACTAGCCTGTTCAACCTCTCTTTCGTATTGTCTGAGATTCCCAAAGATTAGAAAGCTGCCACGGTCATCCCCCTCTTCAAAGGGGGTGACACTCTAGACCCAAACTGCTACAGACTTACATCTATCCTACCCTGTCTTTCTAAGGTCTTCGAAAGCCAAGTTAACAAAAAGATTACCGACCATTTCGAATCCCACCGTACCTTCTCCGCTATGCAGTCTGGTTTTAGAGCTGGTTATGGGTGCACCTCAGCCACGTTCAAGGTCCTAAACGATATCATAACTGCCATCGATAAGAGACAATACTGTGCAGCTGTAGTCATTGACCTGGCCAAGGCTTTCGACTCTGTCAATCACCACATTCTTATTGGCAGACTCGACAGCCTTGGTTTCTCAAATGATTGCCTCGCCTGGTTTACCAACTACTTCTCTTACAGAGTTCAGTGTGTCAAATCGGAGGGCCTGTTGTCCGGACCTCTGGCAGTCTCTATGGGGGTGCCACAGGGTTCAATTCTCGGACCGACTCTTTTCTCTGCATACATCAATGATGTCGCTCTTGCTGCTGGTGATTCTCTGATCCACCTCTACGCAGACAACACCATTCTGTATACTTCTGGCCCTTCTTTGAACACTGTTTTAACTAACCTCCAGACGAGCTTCTATGCCATGCAACTCTCCTTCCGTGACCTCCAACTGCTCTTAAATGCAAGTCAAACTAAATGCATGCTATTCAATCGATCACTGCCCGCACCTGCCCGCCCGTCCAGCATCACTACTCTAGACGGCTCTGACTTAGAATACGTGGACATCTTCAAATACCTAGGTGTCAGGTTAGACTGTAAACTCTCCTTCCAGACTCACATTAAGCATCTCCAATCCAAAATTAACTCTAGAATCGGCTTCCTATATCGCAACAAAGCATCCTTCACTCATGCTGCCAAACATACCCTCATAAACTGACCATCCTACCGATCCTCGACTTTGGCGATGTCATCTATAAAATAGCCTCCAACACTCTACTCAACAAATTGGATGCAGTCTATCACAGTGCCACCCATTTTGTCACCAAAGCCCCATTTACTACCCACCACTGCAACCTGTACGCTCTCATTGGCTGGCCCTCGCTTCATACTCGTCGCCAAACCCACTGGCTACAGGTTATGTACAAGTCTCTGCTAGGTAAAGCCCTGCCTTATCTCAGCTCACTGGTCACCATAGCAGCACCCACTCGTAGCACGCGCTCCAGCAGGTATATCTCACTGGTCACCCCCAAAGCCAATTCCTCCTTTGGTCGCCTTTTCTTCCAGTTCTCTGCTGTCAATGACTGGAACGAACTGCAAAAATCACTGAAGCTGGAGACTCATATCTCCCTCACTAGCTTTAAGCACCAGCTGTCAGAGCAGCTCACAGATCACTGCACCTGTACATAGCCAGTCTGTAAACAGCCCATCTATCTAACTCATGCCCATACTGTATTTATTTATTTATCTTGCTCCTTTGCACCCCAGTATCTCTACTTGCACATTCATCTTCTGCACATCTACCATTCCAGTGTTTAATTGCTATATTACTTCGCCACTATGGCCTATTTATTGCCTTACCTCCCTTATCTTACCTTGTTTGCACTCACTGTATTTAGACTTTTTGTTTTATTTTTTCTACTGTATTATTGACTGTATGTTTTGTTTATTCCATGTGTAACTCTGTGTTGTTGTATGAGTCGAATTGCTATGCTTTATCTTGGCAGTTGCTATGCTTTATCTTATCCAGGTCGCAGTTGCAAATGAGAACTTGTTCTCAACTAGCCTACCTGGTTAAATAAAATTGAAAAAATTCAATACTGTATGTGGATTGTGTAAATTCTGTGTCTGTATATTGGGGCGGCAGGTAGCCTAGTGGTTAGAGCGTTGGGCCAGTAACCGAAAAAATAAACGACAAAATCTGTCGTTCTGCCCCTGAACAAGGCAGTTAACCCACAGTTCGTAGGCCGTCATTGTAAATAGTAATTTGTTCTTAACTGACTTGCCTACTTAAATAAAGGTTAAATATACCTTTTTTTTTTCAAATGTGTATTTTTTTGTCTGTCTGTTTTTTTTACTCTCTGTAACTCTGTAGCAGCACCATTTCACAGAGTCAAATTCCTGTACATGGAAATGTATTTGGCGAATAAAGCTGATACTTCTTTAGCACTGCTGCGAATATGTATCACCACCATCACAATAAAATGTCTTCTAGACAAATAACTGACCCACTACCCTTCCTCTGGGATGTTAGTTTAGGCATTTTGGAGATTAACTTCTTACTCTTCTTTAGTCAATTTTAGCTATGTATCTTTCCTCACACACAAACCGCTGCAGAGTTAGCTCTGATCCAGGGTGTTACGTGTGACTTGAGTCTACTTCAAGCCTTCCATTGAAGAAGGGTCAAGCAGCATGTAACACCCTGGACCAAAGCTACTGCAAAGTACACTTTTCATACCTCCTATACAACTCCATGTGGCCCTACTTCACATTGTGGTGTAAGCCAGAATCCAGTGGTAATGCTATCAGAAAGCCCAAAGAATTGAAAAGAGTGCCTTTTGAGGTGCTCCCAATGTTAGAAATCATCTCCATGACAGCCTGCTAAGTGCTGACTGTCTATTTGCTGATCAGTTGGCCGTATGGTTGCTGTGCAGGCCACTTGTCAGAGAAGGTGAAGGAAGTTCCACATCACTGTCTTGTCTGGGCTCAACTATCACATGGTGCACAACATTTCCTGTAGGGACAAGAAATCATTAAAAGAACCATGAGTAATACTGTGCCATTGTATCCTCACTCTGACCAACCAGTGAATACATGAGGGGCATTACTCAAATCAAGGTACGGGTTGCATCCCAAATGGCACTCTAATCGCCTTTATAGTGTACTACTTTTGACCAAGGCACATAGGGTTATATAGTGCACTATATAGGGAATAGGGTGCCATATGGGACACAGCAGACAAGAACAGAGTCCTCTAATAACCTACTGATACTATTATTTCAATGTTAACTTTATATTTCTATAACGCAGCATTTTGAAAACATGAATGATTCTTTGTGTTCAAAATTTGGTCATTAGAATCATCCATATACGCTTTATTCCACCAACATCTCAGTCAAACAACCCCATGGAAGTGAAGGCAGTCAAACAACCCCAGGGAAGTGAAGGCAGTCAAACAACCCCAGGGAAGTGAAGGCAGTCAAAACAACCCCAGGGAGAAGGCAAAACAACCCCAGGGAAGTGAAGGCAGTCAAACAACCCCAGGGAAGTGAAGGCAGTCAAAACAACCCCAGGGAAGTGAAGGCAGTCAAAACAACCCCAGGGAAGTGAAGGCAGTCAAAACAACCCCAGGGAAGTGAAGGCAGTCAAAACAACCCCAGGGAAGTGAAGGCAGTCAAAACAACCCCAGGGAAGTGAAAGCAGTCAAAACAACCCCATGGAAGTGAAGACAGTCAAAACAACCCCAAGGAAGTGAAGGCAGTCTAAACAACCCCAGGGAAGTGAAGGCAGTCTAAACAACCCCAGGGAAGTGAAGGCAGGCGACAATATGCAGGATCAGGATGCATCTGAGTGAAAGTGGAATTCACTTGTTGTGAATCTGAGATTCAGCTATCTCATGTTTACTGTCCCAGGCCTAGTTTCCAGATGCTAGTTTCCAGATCCCATTTCCTATATAGTGCACTACTTTTGACCAGGGCCCATAGGAGTCTGGTCAAAAACCGTGTACTACGTATATAGGGAGTAGGGTGCCATTTGGGACCGCATACTGTTTCCATTGGGTCTGGTACCCGTCTCCCTACTGAATATTCAGGTATGCCCTCCCATGCACCATAACATCAGCAAGTTGTTTTCTTCTTTTGCTTCATTCCACTTACATAAACCTTTGTTCATCTGCTCATCAAATCAAATTGTATTGGTCACATGCACATATTTAGCAGATTTTATTGAGGGTGTAGCGAAATGTTTGTAAAGGATTAGGATAGGAGGTTGTGTTCTCTTGGGAGAAGTAGTGTGTGGTTTTTGTTATTGCTTCATAGAGATGGAGTGTGCTTGTTAGAAATAAGTATGTCTTAATCGCTCTAGAGGGTATGTTTAATCAATTGGTGCATGGCTATGAGAGCGTCACCACCCTGTGTTGAATTTTTTCTCTGTCTGGGTCCAGACCTGTGGCCTGCCTTCCCTCAGCACTTCCTTTTCACATCCTTGTTTAAATACTTTTTGGAACAGGAGGAAATACAGTAGGCCTCGATGGTCGCTAGCCAAATGTAGTGGACCTTACTGTAAGTTCATAGTCCAATCGGGGCGGCGGGGTAGCCTAGTGTTAAGAACGAAAGGTTGCAACCGAAAGGTTGCAAGTTCAAATCCCTGAGCTGACAAGGTACAAATCTGTCGTTCTGCCCCTGAACAGGCAGTTAACCCACTGTTCCTAGGCCGTCATTGAAAATAAGAATTTGTTCTTAACTGACTTGCCTAGTTAAATAAAGGTAAAAATAAATAAAAAATGTAAATGTAGGCTACATTCATTATTTACCATAGAAATAACATTACATTTAGTCATCAGATCAGAAGGACCGCTTCATTCTTTTTTACTCTCCAATTTAGCATTTTCAGATTGAGCTGTCCATATTTGTCCAGATGAGGGAACCATAGACCATCATCAGAACATCATATCATCTGGAGACAGGCTACATAGGGACAAATGCTGGAAGCTAAAGTATGATGATGCAATGCATCTGACTCAAACTTGACTTGATAATTCAATGACAAGGCTGCACCTTACGGTCTGGGTGCTCTTGAAGCAGAAAACATAAATGTAAGAATGAAAACTATTTTGTACAGAGATGTAGAATGTCCTCCACGTCCTCTGCGATTTAGCCCTGAGACAATACGGTACACAACACATTTCCCCTCTCTCCAGAAAGAGATATACATCAGGACTAGATCATATCAAGAACCTGGGCCAAAGCATGACCTATTTCTTCCTGTTTTCACTCTTGGTCTCTCACCCTCACTGTGGGTGTATGCCAAATAGCTTGCAATTCCCTTGTCAATACTTCAACGTTACAGTTTTTTTCGATTGCTAAACGACAGTGGACACAACTGGAGTCACATGTGCAAAACTCTAACTACAGTCTGCACAGCAGCAGTTCATATGGACCAAACTCTAGTTTGTTTTTCATTGCTTGAACACAGTTTTCAAAACTCTACACACTTATCCCATGACTTTAACCACAACCTGCACAACACTGTGGATTTACAGCACTTTGTTCAAATGCTAACACACTGCTGTCAAAACTGTGAACCACACATTCAAAAGGGAATAGATTTCAGCCTTGTGCCTTTCAAACACTGCTGATTGCAATTTCAGCTGAAAGGCTAAGCAGGTGTCTTGTTTTAGACTTGTTAGTGAACACACACACATATTACAGTATATATTGGTAGAGCTCAGAAAGACTCATTTTGGAAATGGAACAAGGAAGATGGGTTTGTGGAGGGAGAAGGGTGGCAGGGAGAGGGCGGATGCGTGGAGGAAGACAAAGAAGACAAAGAGCTGTTATTTCAGATGAAATAAGGGCTACACTTATAGACCATGTCGTGAACCATGGTCTCTCATTGAGAGAGGCAGGGTTGAGGGTGCAACCCAATCTGCAAAGATCCACAGTGGCATCTGTAATGCGAATTTTCCATCAAGCAAACAGGTGAGAGTTACATCCTTACAGTAAATGAAAACATTACAGGAATCTATTTTGTATTGCAATTATAGAATATTTACACAGATATATATTACAGTAAGTTTGACTGTAAAATATATTTTTACAACAGGACCCAAAGGCTGCCCCCAACAGGGGTAAGAGGAAAAATATTTTCAGATGCGCAGGAAAATGCTATTGTTGACATGGTTGTTGTCAACAATGCAATAAAACTGCGGGAGATTCAAGATAGAGTGCTGGCTGATAATGATATATTTGAAAATGTTAATTCTGTCACCACAACAACTATTGCTCGAGTCCTAAAGAAACACCAAGTTACAATGAAACAGTTATACACTGTACCGTTCGAGAGAAACTGAACGGGTAAAAGAGCAAAGATACCAATATGTCCAGGTAAGACGTCTGAGGTTACGTACACAGCTATACAAAATATTTACAGTTAAAAAAAACACTAGCATTTCTACAGTAAAACTGTGCACTTACTGTTTTTCAGAGAGTAATGGAGGTGGAAGCACTGGAAAGACCACATTCATTTGTATTTATCGATGAAGCTGGATTTAACCTTGCCAAAACACGGCGCAGAGGAAGGAATGTTATAGGTCAAAGGGCCACTGTGGAGGTTCCAGGCCAAAGGGGGGAAAATATCACCAGGTGTGCTGCAATGGCCAATGATGGTTTGCTTCTCAACACACCACTCATTGGCCCATACAACACAGAAAGGCTTATAGCTTTCCTAGAACAGCTCTATGCTCAGCTAGTGCCAGCAGAACAGGGGGAGCCAGTAAGAAACCCCCAAGTTTTTGTCATAGTTTGCGATAACGTTGCTTTTCACTACTCTGCAGCTGTCACAGATTGGTTTGCAGCACATCTCAGATTTATGGTTTTGTACCTGCCTGCATATTCACCCTTCCTCAACCCAATAGAGGAGTTTTTCTCTGCCTGGAGGTGGAAAGTGTTTGGTCACCACCCACATGACCAAATGTCTCTTTTGGAAGCCATGCGTGCCGGATGTGAGGACACGAGTCCAGAGGACTGCCAGGGATGGATAAGGCACTGCAGAAGGTTCTTCCCCAGGTGCATGGCAAGAGAAAACATTAGATGTGATGTTGAAGAAAACCTGTGGCCTGATGCTAGAGAGAGGCAGGATTAGCCCCTCAATTATTTGTTAGAATTACCATATGTACTTTTAGTTTCTACCTTTTTTTTCTCATTACTGTAATTCTGTAAATTACTACAGACTATTGAAGCAAACTGCTCATTTTCATTTACCTTAAAGAATTGTTATGTTCTAAAAATTGTAATAAATCATGTGAAAGAATGTCACTCTTTTCTTTGAAGAAAATATTACTTTGTATGAAGTCACTGAAATTGTTCAAACTGTAAAGATGAAAAGTTTGTATTTTCTGTATTGGTGTTTGATGCTAGTGTTTTTACTCTCAGTGTGTTCTGAGTGACAGTGTGTGTTATCTCAGTGAGGGTTGTGCATAGTGTTTGGCTGCACTGAGCGTGTTTTGAGCCATGTGTTAAGAGTTGTGTTGCTTGGAATGAGTTTTGCATGTGATGTGAACTGTTTAGCTCAGGTGACTGTTGGTAGTGCAGACTGTAGTTAGAGTTTTGCACATGTGACTCCAGTTGTGCCCACTGTCGTTTAGCAATCGAAAAAAACTGTAAGGTACTTGGCAACCTATTCTCTATATAGTGCACTACTTTTGACCAGAGCCCTTTGGTAGTGCTTAATTTGAGTCGGATCCTGACGGAAAACGATCACGCACCTCTCAGTTTTGGACTGTTTAATTCCTGTGTTGTGCCTGAAAATCTCCCCCCTGCCAATATGACACATACATTAATTATTAAGTTTGGTTGGATTCTGGCCGGGGGAGGGGATTCTGGCCAGGGGGAGGGGATTCTGGCCAGGGGGAGGGGATTCTGGCCAGGGGAGGGATTCTGGCCAGGGGAGGGGATTCTGGCCAGGGGGAGGGGATTCTGGCCGGGGGAGGGGATTCTGGCCAGGGGGAGATTTTCCCAGACATGGGACCTCTCCTGGCATGAGAAATAATTGTCACTGTTTGCAATGTAAAAACAACAAAAAAAGCAATCAGTGTTAGAGTTGCCACCTCTGTAAGTATCCTGCCCCCTAAAATACCATCATGTAAAAACGTGATATACTAAGAACCGTTTTGTGTTGGTTTTATGGTTTGCGCAACAGTATAGCCTAGAGACTGACCAACGCGTGGCCGTTGCTGTAGCGCCTGAGTCTCTCTGTGAGATTCACAGAATTGAAAGGAAGTCATTCCGAATACTACACCAGGAGAAGGTCTATAATTTAGCCTATCTGTGGACTATGTGTAGCCCAATCACAAGGCATAGCCTACAGTCGGGACCAAGTGGAAAATCTGTCAGTGAACAGCATGCATCCAAAACAGGCCTTTCACAATATTTCAAATAAAATCGCAGGAAAACACAGGTTGGAAAGCAAATGTCTCCTCCTGAAAAGAGAATACTAATCTGTGTATTCTACCAAAATATTTTATCTTCCAAATAGGCCTGTTACGGATACAGGTATCCTGTGTGTGTGTGTGTGTGTGTGTGTGTGTGTGTGTGTGTGTGTGTGTGTGTGTGTGTGTGTGTGTGTGTGTGTGTGTGTGTGTGTGTGTGTGTGTGTGTGTGTGTGTGTATCCTGTGTTCTTTTCTCTCCTTCTCCCCTCACAGGTGAAAAATCATCACTCCACAATCAATTATCAATCAGAAGACACACCTCCTCCGGTTTCCTACCCAATCACAGTTCCTTTCCCTTGGTTTAAAAACCCTGTTAGTTGTTTTCTCTAGAGCTCCATCTCTCTGTCAATGCCATCTGTCTGTAGCTTGCGCTGTGTTTCACTCTCTCCTACTATGTCTCTATCACGCTTTATGTATTGAGTTCTCTTTTGTTTGAGTACCTCCATATAACTTTGTCCTCACCTGTGAGTATTATTTTTGGTTATGGTGTTTGCTGGTGGGAAAAAGGGAAACCAAGACAAGTCACCCATGGGCATACACTACCCGTAGGTGAACTTTGTTAAAAACACTAGTTAGAAGTGGGCGGACCACCCACTGTATTTTTGGTAAGTTAGCTGTTGAAATAGGCTAGTCTAGCTGAGGGGTGTTTTTGGATGCTTATAGTTTCTTTCCTTGGGTCCAGCTCAGCACCTTTTCCTGCTCACTTAGGCCTAGGCTATTGGTGGATTCAAGATGAGGTCATTGATCTCAGTTTGTCAGTGTCAAAGTAGCCTGTCATTTGAATCATTTGTGCAGTATAAAAAAAATATTCAGTCATGTAAAATGATGTAGAATTGCATGAAATTGATTTATAAAAGGCCACATTTTTCAAGGACCCTAGGTTACAATTTGTTACTCACACTTACTCATTCAAGGGTTTCTTTATTTTTACTATTTTCTGCATTGTAGAATAATAGTGAAGATATAAAAACTGTGTAATAACACATATGGACTCAAGTAGTAACCAAAAAAAGTGTTAAACAAATCAAATATATATTTTAGATTCTTCAAAGTAGCCACATTTTGCCCTGACAGCTTTGTAAACTCTTGGCTTTCTCTCAAACATCTTCACCTGAAATGCTTTTCCAACAGTCTTGAAGAAGTTCCCACATATGCTGAGCACTTGTTGGCTGTTTTTCCTTCACTTTGGGGTTCAACTCGTCAAACCATCTCAATTGGATTGAGGTCGGGTGATTGTGGAGGACAGGTCATCTGATGCAGCACTCATCACTCTCCTCCTTGGCCAAATAACCCTTACGCAGCCTGAAGGTGTTTTGGGTCATTGTCCTGTAGAAAAATAAATGATAGTCCCACTAAGCGCAAACCAGATGGGATGGTGTGTCGCTGCACCTTGAATTCTAAATAAATCACAAATAGTGTCACCATCAAAGCACACCCACACCATCACACCTCCTCCATGCTTCACGGTGGGAACCACACGTACCGAGAAGACCTATGCTCTGAGTCTCACAGACACAGCAGTTGGAACCAAACATCTCAAATTTGGGCTCATTAGACCAAAGGACCTGTCTATTGGTCGTGTGTCTTGGCCCAAGCAAGTCTCTGCTTATTATTTGTGTCCTTTTGTATTTATTATGGATCCCCATTAGCTGCTGCTTTGGCAGCAGCTATTCTTCCTGGGGTCCAGCAAAATTAAGGCAGTTTATAGAATTTTAAAACATTTCAATACATTCAGATTTCACGACACACTGTGTGCCCTCAGGCCCCTACTCCACCGCTACCACATATCTACATTACTAAATCCATGTGTATGTATAGTGTGTATGTTATCGTGTGTGTGCATGTCTGTGCCAATGTTTGTTGCTTCACAGTCCCCGCTGTTCCATAAGGTGTTTTTTTATTTATTTTTTTATCTGTTTTTTTAAATCTAATTTTACTGCTTGCGTCAGTTACTTGATGTGGAATAGAGTTCCATGTAGTCATGGCTCTATGTAGTACTGTGTGCCTCCCATAGTCTGTTCTGGACTTGAGGACTGTGAAGAGACCTCTTGTGGCATGTCTTGAGGGGTATCCTTGGGTGTCCAAGCTGTGTGCCAGTAGTTTAGACAGACAGCTCGGTGCATTCAACATGTCAATACCTCTCATAAATAAAAGTAGTGATGAAGTCAATCTCTCCTCCACTTTCAGCCAAGAGAGATTGACATGCATATGATTAACATTAGCTCTCTGTGTACATCCAAGGGCCAGCCGTGCTGCCCTATTCTGAGCCAAATGCAATTTTCCTAAGTCCTTTTTTGTGGCACCTGACCACACGACTGAACAGTAGTCAAGATAAGACAACTAGGGCCTGTAGGACCTGCTTGTTTTTAGTGATGTTAAGAAGGCAGAGCATTGCTTTATTATAGACAGACTTCTCCCCATCGTAGCCACTACTGCATCAATATGTTTTGACCATGACAGTTTACAATCTAGTGTTACTCCAAGCAATTTAGTCATCTCAACTTACTCAATTTCCACATTATTTATTACAAGATTTAGTTGAGGTTTAGGGTTTAGTGAGTCTTTTGTTCCAAATACAATGCTTTTAGTTTTAGAAATATTTAGGGCTAACTTATTCCTTGCCACCCACGCTGACACTAACTGCAGCTCTTTGTTGCGTGTTGTAGTCATTTCAGTTGCTGTAGTAGCTGAAGCGTATAGCGTTGAGTCATCCGCATACATAGAAACTCGGGCTTTAGTCAAAGTCAGTGGCATGTCATTAGTAAATATTGAAAAAGCAAGGGGCCTAAACAGCTAACCTGGAGAATTCCTGATTCTAACTGGATTTTATTTGATAGGCTTCCATTAAAGAACACCCTCTGTGTTCT
Organism: Oncorhynchus tshawytscha; assembly: GCF_018296145.1. Classification (NCBI taxonomy): domain Eukaryota; kingdom Metazoa; phylum Chordata; class Actinopteri; order Salmoniformes; family Salmonidae; genus Oncorhynchus; species Oncorhynchus tshawytscha. The sequence goes on from NC_056433.1 coordinate 16,301,896, forward strand.
GTTAGACAAGTAACTCTTTATCTACATTATAACATTATAACAAGTGTAAACCCATACGTTTTTCCAGCAGCAGACTATGATCGGTAATGTCAAAGCTGCACTGAAGTCTAACAAGACAGCCCCCACAATCATTTTATCAACAAATGGTTTCTTTTCAGCAATTAAACCATGAAGGCCACTCAGTCTCCTCTGAACAGTTGATGTTGAGATGTGTCTGTTATTTGAACTCTGTGAAGCATTTATTTGGGCTGCAATCGGAGGTGCCGATTTCTGAGGCTGTTAACTCTCTAATGAACTTATCCTCTGCAGCAGAGGTATTTGAGCTTATTTGAGCTCTTCTTGAGCTTGGTCTTTTACCAAATAGGGCCATATTCCGTATACCACCCCTACCTTGTCACAGCACAACTGATTGGCTCAAACGCATTAAGAAGGATAGAAATTCCACAAATTAACTTAACATTGCACACCTGTTAATTGAAATACATTCCATGTGACTACCTCATGAAGCTGGTTGAAAGAATGCCAAGAGTGTGCAAAGCTGTCAGTCATCAAGGCAAAGTGTGGCTACTTGGAAGAATCTCAAATATATTTTTTGATTGAACACTTTTTTTGGTTACTACATCATTCTATATGTTATTTCATAGTTTTGATGTCTTACTATTATTCTACAATGTAGAAACTAGTAAAAAATAAAAACCCTCGAATGAGAAGAGGTGTCCACACTTTTGACTGGTACTGTATGTATTTTTTTAACTGACAATTAAAATCAATCAATCAATCAATCAATTCAAGCGGTGCAGCGGTTAATTGATGAATGGAAAGATACCTCTGTTACAAAACAGAAAAAAGTTTAATGACATTCTGAGATTGGCAAACTAAACCTTCGATATTGCGTAAGCCTACAAAGTCGGGAGGGATGTAGTTTGGGATGCATTTTCTGTTTCTCGAGATTGACATAGTTTATTTATTGTGGTGTTAAAACACAAACAATGATATTGAAGTGCCCGAAGTCAGTATGCTTTATTTCTTGGTTGTGTGATGCATTGGCACAGAAACCTGTTAATGGAAAATTTGTTGCATATATTTTATGTAATTATAAATATGACATGAAAATGTAGAACATCTGATTTCCCCTTAGCTGATCATTGTTTGCAGCCAGCTCTGATTGTAGTGTAATGAAAAATGCAGGGAGAGTGAGCTCGTCTGTGGTGGTCGGCGAACCCTCAACCTTCTGGCCCATAGACCTGCGTGGCATCGACTGCTGCCCATGCTGCCCATGCTGTCACAGGCGCTGTAATGATACAGATGTAAAGAGGAGTCCTCTATGAGAGTAGTATGGATAAAACACTCAAATGGATAAAACACTCAAACATGGAAGGTTTCCTGTTTGTTACTCTCACTCTCCTGCTTTCACAAAATTCTTTATTTAGTGAACATCAAGAAGATTTTGCATTGTAATATCTCCACATGAATAATATAAACAAACAGTCGTACTTTATTCCAAAGAAAAATATATTTTCTAAATGTGGAACAAATTAGTGTTGTTGATGACCGATCAAAAGGTATTTTACACACGAAATTCATAAGAGCTACTGTACCGTATTCCAAAACCTCCATAAGAAATGGTGAAATAAACAAAAATATTAAAGGCCCAGTGCAGTCAAAAATGTGATTATCCTGTGTTTATATTTTTCACACTATGAGGTTGAAATAATACTGTGAATATGATGATAATACCCTTTTGGTGTAAGAGCTGTTTGTAAAGACAGCTAATTTTCAGTTTTCCCCTCTCCGACCATTCCCATAAATTCTTGCTTGAGAAATTGTCCTTTGCTAAGATGCTATTTTTGTTTCTTTTTGACCATTTTAATTGAAAACAATCACACTAAGGTACTTAATTTTTACCCAGAAATTATTTGATATTTAGATAAATAAATGTCTACATTAGACCTTTATTAACAACATGAATTATGAAACCAAAAAATATCAACAACTCTCAGTGTGACAACAAGCCTGATGAGGGACTAATAACATTGTGTCAATCAAAACAAAAAGCATTGCATTCTGGTCAGATTAAAACATGCATGGAAATTCATTCTGGTCAACGTGCCACACAGCCTGATTGAAATCAACATGGATATACAAATCTTTTTGGAAAACATACATAACTACAATACAATCTCATTTCAATGTGCTGCCCCAATGTTTGAAATGGAGAAAAGAGACATGCCTGTGTTTCTGATAGCTATTCTCTGTGTATCTGTGAGCAGATGAAATCCAACGCTGGCTACAGTATCCTATTCTATCTGTTTTTGGCTGGCAACAGACTGGTCAGAATTGAATCATGGGGGACTCTGAGTCCATAGATAGATAGTGGGGGCAGCATGTGGCCCTCAGCACTTCCCTCCCCCTGAGGAGGTAGAGCTGCAGACTGTTGACCTCTTCAGTTCAATTTTCATAGACTGGCTCTCGGCTCGCGACTCTATCCGTGTCACAGTGGAAACGCCTGTCACAACTGCCTTGCCTGTTTTCATACCTTTTGGCATAGGGATTCGTGTGGCCGTGGCCCGAGATGACTGCACATCCGCCCCGGGCTGAAAGGAATCACAAAGTAAGACAAAAGCACAGACAGAAAAGGTTTTTTCAAGTATTATTATCATAGACAAGCACAATAGCAACAAGAACAACTTTGTGTACATTTGGTGGAACTAAATTCAAGCTGGCAAGCTATATACTTGTTGCTGTGAATTTGATCATTGTTAAAACAAGTGTTGCAGAATTACATGTAAATGAAAGAAATACATTCACACCGATTTCAAGCGGGATGACAAAAGTTGGCCATCTTGGATATTGGTTTTCATTAGAATTGCAATATAATTGAAGTGTTGCATTACTTATCTTTCAAAAAGCTTCCATCCATAAAGAGCTTCTTTTAAATCTAGCTGTATGAAATGCCACAATGTTACCATAGCTCACCTCACACTTCACAGTATTAGGAAAGTGCATTTCAAAGCTAGCATCCCATTAACAGAACTTGGGATAAGATATTATACACTACAGTAAGCTGGTCTTATTGCTGGTGTGCAGGTCAGCCCACTTTAGTAGTCAAACATCCAAATTGGTCATCACTGGTCTGTTTTGGGTTAAAAGGAAGGAACATGTCAGTTTGTGCCAGTAGAAACTGGTGTGTCAAAACAGGCCCTTTAAGAGTGGCCTGTTTATGTTGGGGATATGCATCTCAATTCATTCCAGTGTTAGTATTGGTACAGTAACACGTAATATAAGAAGTGTATTTATTTTTGGTATACCTGGAAACAGTGCTATCTAGGGAGCAGACCCCGCCTGATATCATTTTGAAACATTTAAGAAGCAACTGAAATATAGAAGATTGGATATCATTTAGATTGTTTTATCTGAAAAGAAAGTCACATAATTGAACATAAATACTTTGTTACGAATAATGGAATAGAATGTACTTAGCCTACCATCTGTAAATGACTACAACCAATCAATTTCTAAATTGTGCAATAAAAAGCCTCTGTTAGTGAGACAGTCCTTGTTCAAATCATCATATAATGTGACAGAGAGAGAGAGCGATAGAGGGCTTATGTAAATATACTAGAATTTGAATACTCACCACAGACTGAGTTGGCCTGGAGAGGGCAGAGGTGATGGGGGTGATGGTGATGCTGCTGGTCAATTTGCTTGGCGTAGTCTTCCCAGGCATGGTGGTGTTGTTGGGTTGACATGGGGAGCGCAGCACCGTACCTGTGGGTGCCTCCTTGCTCTCTGTGCTCAAACTAAGGGGCCTTACTGTCACCGTGGGGCTGCTACTGCTACGGTGTGATGGCCTCTTGAACTGAGTTCCCAGATGGATGTGGATCTTGTTGTCCTCTGTGGTGGTGATGATACTGGCATTGGAGTTGTAGTTTCGGACAGGCGTGGGCAACGACTGCTTCTCTGGGGTCACCTTGAACACAGCCCGGCTCATGGTGCTCATGTCATGGGTCTCAGGGGATGTGGAGGCAAAGGCCACTGGAGTGGTGTTCACTGTGATGATGGAGACGGGGGAGAGAGGTCTGTTCGAGTCTGAGTAGGAGGAGCCCTTATTCCTGTCTGGGGACTTTGCCCTGGAGATGGTGGTGATGGTGACTGGAGACTTGCACCGCTCAGGCCCACCCATCATGCCCTCACCTGGCTTGCTCTTTGAGGACACGGTGGTGGGCTTGGGAACAATGGTGATGCGGGGCCTCTGAAGGCCCAGGGTGGGGATGATGGTGGTGCTGGAGAAGAAGTCCTCAGCACGAGGGCCAGTGATCTTCAAGGAGGCAGTGCTTTTCTCGTGATCGGGGGTCACTCGGATGTGCAGCGGCTGGCCTGGCTTTTGGGACATGGTCAGCTCGGGTGGACGAGCGGAACAGTCCCCATTAACCTGAGGGGATAGGGTCTTCTCTGGGGTGGTCTGAGTGATCGTCACTGCATCATTATTTTTCATCCAAGGTATCCAAGATTTTCTCAGGCCCAGATCAGTGGCTGCTGGGGGGTAGCGCTCCAGCACGGTTGCAGGCTTCTTTAGACCCCTCTGCCTCAGGTTGCTCATAATATGGTTCTCCTCCAGGACAGATTTCCTGATGAACACTGCAGGTGTGTCCTCCTCAACAGGCTCATTGACCACTACGTCTGTCTGCACTGCGGTGGAGGTGACTGGGACATCTACTATCCTCCTCCCATTCATACTGGGACGCAGGGCGCGGCTGTAGCGCTTGGTGACCTCCAGCTCTTTGGTGAGGTTGACCACATCCTGGCTCAGGCTCTTCTTCTTGTCGTCCTCCTCCAGGAACCTCTGCTGGAGGAGGGAGTAGTCTACCTGCAGCTGGGAGAGCTGGTCCTCCTTGTTCATCAGCTCGTGGATCTTCTCTTTGAGGGCCTGGACGTCTGCCTGCAGGTCTCTGGTTCTGGCCTCTTCTATTTTGCAGCGCATCCTTAACTCAGCCTCCTGGCTCACCGCCTCTCCCTTCTCTATGGCCTTGTTCATGGCGGTCTGACTCTTCATCTCATCCAGCAGCTGAGCGAGAACATTGACCTTGTCGTGCTCCGTTCGAAACTTCTTCTCCAGTAATTCGTACTCGTCCTCTGTCTTCAACAGGTCACCTTCCACCACCTCTAGCTGTTTTAGGCGGTTTTTGAGTCTTTCGATTTCCTGCGTTAGCTCCTTGACTTTGTTGTGCTCAGCTAGGGATATTTTGTCCTTATTAGCTCTGCTTTTTAATGAATCTCTTTCTGCCTCCTCTAGCCCCTTCATTTGTTTTTTCATCACGTCGACCTTGAAGCTAAGATCCCTGCACTTTTCCTCTTCACTTGCGAGTTTCGTTTTCAGTTCATCTTTCTCTTTAGTAAGAGACATCACTTTTACCTCCATTTCTGATTTCAGTCTGAGGAACTTTTTGCTCTCCTCAATCAACTTTTCTGTGACTTCCATAACCTTACCCTGCTCAGTTTTGAACATCTTATTTAAATCATCGCTCTTTAGCTCCTCCTGTTTAATTCTCTCAGTCATGTTCTTCCTCTCATCCACTAGTATCACTGTAAATGACTTCAGCTTCATCAGGTCATCCTTTAGGCCCATCTCTGCTTTCTCAAGTCTCGATTCAGAGTTCTCCAGTTCTTTCATACGTTTTTTAACTGTGTCCAGCTCACCAGCTAAGTCATTTGCCAGTCCTTTCTCTCTTACTATGTTAACATGAAGTGTTGCACACTCTGATTTGTTCATGTTGAAAGTTCTCTCCAGTTTCTCCAGCTCCCCCATTCTCTTTTGCAATTTTTCCACCTCCAGCCTCAGCTCCCGGCCAGTGATCTCCTCGTCTTGTAGCCTCTTCCTCAGCTCCCTGGCTTGGCTCTCTGTCTTGGTGATCTCCTCATCCTTGCCCTCCATCTCCAGGACTCTCTTGCGCAGTGTCTCCAGCTCCGCCATGAGGCTGGAGTTCCCACACCCCCCCCTGCTGATCTTGTCCCTCAGCTCTAGGAGGTCTTCCTCTGACTTCTGCAGTGCCTTGTTGCTTTCCTCCAGCTCCTCGATCCTGTGGGCCAGGCTTGCCAGCTTCAGGCGGAGCTGGCGGCTCTGGGACTCCTGGTTGGCCAGCTTGGCAGTCATCTCCTCACGCTCCTGGGTGAACTTGGTGGCTTTGCACTCTAGCTCCGCCTCGAGTTTGAGGACCTTCTGGCTGTCCTCCTTGGCGTTGCCGCTGACAGCGACCAGTCGCTGTTCTCTCTCCTGGAGCTCGCTGCTGAGGTCCTGGACCTTCTGGCTCTGCTGGTCGATCTGCTCGATGTGGAGCTGCCGCTCGTCCACCAGCATCAGGACAAAGGACTTGAGTTTGACCAGCTCCTCACGGACCTTCTCTAGCCTCCTGCTCTGATCCTTGTCTTTACAAGCCTGGTACACCTTATCCTGCTCCAGCAGCTCCTTTAATCTGGGAGAGGGAGAGAGAATGTGACAGAGATGGAGGAAGTGAGAGAGATATGAAGTGTGATTGAAATTGAAATTCTCTATTTGAGATTTTCAGATGTTGCTCCTGATGTAATAATGATTGATCCCCTTCTATATTAAGACACTGTGAATCTACTACATTGTAATTACACCCACAGGAACAGTGTACAGGAACACTGTAGTTACCTACTGCTACATAGCACTTATAACTATTGAACCTATGAGTTTGTAAAGTACAAATAGTAAAAAAATAGAAAGGCATTAACAGAAGGAATGAAAAAGTATTCTAACTCAACATTTCTCACAAATCTCCAAAGTTACTAACATTTCAAACATTTATTTGTGATAGGTAGCATGTGAGACACTGAAGTGAACTACACTGTATAGATTGCCCTGTTGGTGTGCACTTGCACATCTCTGTAGTTCCCAGAGTAGAGGAGCCTGACCAGACTCAAAATGAGTTCCTTACCCCCAGCCCAGAGTCCCGTGGGCAGTGGTGGGAGCTGGAATGGGAGGCAGGCAAGCAGAAGAGATGGCAAAGGCATGATAGGAGAGGGAACAACAGGAGGGCAGATTAGAAGCCTGAACCCTCATGTGATTCTCCTCAACAGGGGTAACCCTGCCCTTCACACAGAGCAAAGGACCACAACATCAGAGATATGCTAGCTAAACTGTAAAAACACAACCAGTGTCCTTAATGTGGCACACTGCCAACCTAGGGCCACCGAGTGAACCTTAACGGAATAATGTTAGTAGATGTTTAACTAATCTCTGCGGGAGTCTCTCTGTCCAAGTGCTATAGAGAGAGTCTGCTGACTGCAACAGGTCCCCCATCCATATGGTAGACACACTAGAAACACATTATAATCAGGAGTGAGTCCTGCACATCATTGTCCTTGGTTGAAGCCTGTTACTTTGTATTACAAACATTCTCCCTGCATGGCACATTACCCAAATCCACCAGGAGCCGGTCTAACAACAATGATCGCAGCCAGATTTCGCTGTTTTCTCAAAGTTTCAACAGCTTAAGCTATCAGACTTACCGACTGCTAGTCAGGAGGGATGCATAGCAGGTAGGTCCATGCCTAGTGTGTTTTGGATAGTGCAGGAGCTGAGCTGTATGCAGGCAGGCAGCGGCTCTCTCTCACAGGGTCATGAGAGGGCCCCCACTCCACAGGGACTTAGCCATCACATTCCAAACATGTCATCAATGGACAATGAAAGGTGAATGTTGTGTAAAACTAGCCCTGCTCCACTTGCGGGTGGTGATGTCATCCCTCCTCCCATTCATGGCACAGAATGGTGCTGCCCTTGTTTGGCCACAGAGGAGGAGTTCAAGCCAGGGGGGAAGGCTTTTCACACTATCTTTCCTGTCCCCCTCTTTCTTTTCTTTCTCTCTCCTCCAACAGAGAGGGGGAATTGTATTTGTGAGAAATACAGTAGATTTGCAGTAGCCTTTTAGACCAGAGGTAAAGTGATACTAAGTTAGTAGTGTCTTTCCACTTCTCATATACTAGCTGGTGTCTTGCCTGACCCAATTGTCTCTTGTCCTTCTTGCGGCCAACCGTGTTTCCATAGAAACAAGGGGAAAGTTTTGTTTCGGGGAGAACAATGTCACACTAGTGCCAGACCCTCTAGTTCATTATCTTCTGTCCCTTGAATGCAAAGGGAAGCAAAGTGGTAGAACAAAATCAAAATGTCTGTGTAGGATGCTACTACTACATCCATTTTACACAGTGTAATTAATAGATGCCGAATCCCAAGGTGGGATAGAAGTAGACCAGAAAGACTCCTGCCATATGGGCCAAGCTCTTGTTTCTGTACTGCAAGGAAGCTTAATGAATAAATACACCCCTAGAACGCTAGTCTGTCGCAGGAAGGTTGCAGATATTTGCAGCACTGCAATGCTCTCACCATTAAAGCACATACAGGATCTCTCACCCACACTACAGTTCCTGGTTGGGGAGCAACACTTGGAGTCTTGTTAAAATGGAATCATGCAAATACCACACAGACGATGTCACTCGTCATATGAATCCTAAAACCTGCGTCACGAGGTCCAGGGTGGCCTTCAACACAATCTGCCTGGCAGCTGTCGAGGAGAAAAGGCTCCAGATTAAGGGAAATAGAGGAATTAACTGTTGCATGACTCACCACAAATATTTACCATTAGCTACCACTGCATTTCAGGAGAGGGGAATTATACAACAAGGCTACTTCAAGGTATGCAGAAAATCTTACTGAGGAGAACACGTTTGTGTTCCAAATGGCACCCTATTCCCTTTATAGTGCACTACTTATGACTAATATTGTTGTGCTACAAGATACCTCCTGGATTCCACCATTCTCAGTGGTGATGGTAGTGTTTCATGGCATTATGAATACGTCCTTTATCAGATGACCAGTGTGTTTCCTGGTGGTCAGGGCTATTCATAGGAATTCTGTTGACAGAGGCCTATCAGTGACGTCTAGCAGAGAAGGTCCAAACCTCCCATACCACATGTCTGTGGCCAAAGCCAAGCCCACAGGAGAGACGAAACTAATGACACACCAATTAATATAACGATTACTATAAAAATAAAACATCTTTGAACAGAAAGGAAGAAGTCACATTTGAAAAAAATTCCTCTACTCAGGGAGAATGTTTTCCTCTGGGAGAGTATCATCTTGTCTGATTTTTTTTGTTTCAGTTTAAAGTAACACATTTGGAAAACAGAGACGGCCATATCACTATATTTTAATGTAGGGAAAACATACCTATCTTCTTGTAAGAATAACTACTGACAGAAGACCTGATAGAAAAGGAGTGGTGGTAGAGGTTCCACCAGAGTGGAGCAGATGTCTGTCTCTGTGTGTGCACTGACCTGCATCCTTTCACAGGTGCTCAGGGTTGTCCAGTCTATGACATCACCTACAGTGAGTGAATGTCTGAGATGACTGCAGCTGGGAGGAATGTGTTATCACACGGTGCTGAGAGAGCGGAGGAGGGGGTTGACGGGGGAGGCGCGGAGGGTAAGGGTCATCGGTGAGGGGTGGGGTTGACGGGGAGGCGCGGAGAGGAAGGGTCATCGGGGAGGGGTGGGGGTTGATGGGGGAGGCACGGAGGGGAAGGGTCATCGGGGAGGGGTGGGGGTTGATGGGGGAGGCACGGAGGGGAAGGGTCATCGGGGAGGGGTGGGGGTTGATGGGGGAGGCACGGAGGGGAAGGGTCATCGGTGAGGGGTGGGGGTTGATGGGGGAGGAGGGGAAAGGTCATCGGTGAGAGGTGGGGGTTGATGGGGGAGGCGCGGAGGGGAAGGGTCAACTGTGGTAGTGGTTGACGGGGCAACTGCAAATCTGTGCGTCAGAGAGCACAAGACAAGAGCATGTAAGTATCTAGTTTTCAGTATACAGACTGGGGTGGCAGGGTAGCCTAGTGGTTAGAGAGTTGGACTAGTAACCGAAAGGTTGCAAGTTCGAATCCCCGAGCTGACAAGGTACAAATCTGTCGTTCTGCCCCTGAACAGGCAGTTAACCCACTGTTCCTAGGCTGTCATTGAAAATAAGAATTTGTTCTTAACTGACTTGCCTATAAAGGTAAAATAAAAAAATAAAATAAAACTCCCACACACAAAGCATATGCTGCTTTACAAAATCTTTCAAAACTCGAGACTGAGAGAAAACCAGAGATGGACATCTGCTCACCAAATGAGTAATGATGTTGAGGTGACAACATGTTTGGAGATGGAGTATAATCATTTTCATGCATTTGAATTGTGCAGAAGTCACTAGTCTGTCATTTCCCATGTTTCTGAATGTGACCCACTCAAACCAAATAGGAATATAAAACCCCTCAAATGTATTATTTCAACATGTCATATATTTAACACTCCCTCTAAGACTCCACTCATATAAACCTAGCTAAAGGCTTTAACTAAATGTATGGTTGTTGGTCAGCTTGTTGTTCTCAGCCTGCTTAAAGGAATACTTTGGGATTTTGAGGCCCTTTAACTAAGTCAAATCAACTTGTGGATAACACTTTTATGTCCAGTATGAAGGAAGTTTGACGTAGTTTCGTGGGCCAATGCTAACTAGCGTAAGCACAGTGACTGGAAGTCTATGGGTGTCTGCTAGAATGTTGGCTGTTTTCAACAAGGTAATTAGACTCAGAAGTCATGGGCTGTCTTCTCCACGCTACGTCCAACAGACCGTGAAATCTCTGTGAATTTGTTCACTAGTTCACTGAACCAACCACTCTACATGTCCTCAACTCAGAAAAACAAGGCAGTTCTCAGGTAGAGCACAGGTGGGGTACTAGGATTTCAAGGGCATTCCTCAAAATCATTAAGTAATGTGAAGCCCTACCTGACTATGCAGATGTGTATTGGGTCCATGGAAAGACTGGATGTGTCCCAAATAGCACCCTGTTCCTTATATAGTGCACTACTTTTAACTAGGGCCCATAAGGCTCTGGTCAAAAGTAGTGCACTATGTAGCGAATAGGGTGCCATTCTGGACGCGGGGCTGTATGTCTGAAAAACACAGAGTGTATGCCGGGAAGCGTCGGTGTCTGGCATTTACTGTCTGGCAGAGTGGGTAACATCCTCTTGTCTATTTCTCACAAACAGAGATAGAAACATCTCACCACTGCAGTGGTGGACTTAGTGATTTGGAGGCCCCAGGCAGTGGCCAGTCTGAGGACCCCTCAGGATTTATAGTAAAGACATGTCATTTAACTGTAAAAAAAATAGTAAAATGTATTACCTTTTTAATGTGCCATGAACACAAACAGTCATGATGTTTTCCTCTGATTGTCAAACACATCACTTAAATGTCCTTGTCACATTCATCCAAAATAATTCCAGCATCCGAACAGTGCACTGTGCACCCGTCAACTTTCCTTTAATTAGCAAGTAACTGAAACTACACTGAATCAACGTTGTGAACAGGGCACAATTGCCCATACCACAACTGCATTTTATCTACGTTAATTTGAATGCACTTTTGAATGAGATACTGTGATGAGATCCTGAAGCCCATTGTTGTGCTGTTCATCTGCCGACGTCACCTCATTTTGTTAAGGTATCTGGGACCAACCAATGCATATCTGTATTCCCAGTCATGTGAAATCCTTCGATTAGGGCCTCATTTATTTATTTATTTCAATTGACTGATTTCCTTATATGAACTGTAACTCCTTTGCAATTGTTGCATGTTCTCACCGAAGACAGCATCCAAGCAAGCGAAACAGCGCCCCCTTTGTCTTACTATATGTAGCCCATGTATCTGATGCTGTCAAGACAAAAAGAGTATGACATGCCATAATCTTTTTGGCCAGACAGCATCAGATACATGGACTACACATACATGTCCTCTGCCTCGACGACAATTGCATTATTATCAGCAGCACCTGTCTTTTTACTAAAGAAATGCCTATTGTATCCACCTAGAGTCTAAGGGCCCGAGGCTGGGTTTCTACTCAGCTAACATATGGAATTGTTTTAAGATGATCATACCAATGATAATTTAGCTATTTGATTTTCAATTTTTAGAAACCCTGCAGGAATAAAAACTACAGGTATATATTATTTGATCAAACACTTACTAGCCCATAGAAAAGCCTTTTAATAACCGATTCATACATGCAAAAACAGATATTAAAAATGTAATCAAAAGGAAGTAAGTTTTGAAGTGTCTGTCCTATATCTGAGAGATTTAAGAAGCCCTCAAAAAAGATGTATACCTTAGGGCCTCCCAGGTGGTGCAGTGCTAGCTGTGCCACCAGAGACTCTGGATTCGAGCCCAGGCTCTGTCGCATCCGGCCGCGACCGGGAGGTCCATGGGGCGACGCACAATTGGCCTAGCGTCGTCCGGGTTAGGGAGGGTTTGGCTGGTAGGGATATCCTTGTCTCATCGTGCACTAGCGACTCCTGTGGCGGGCCGGGCGCAGTGAACGCTAACCAGGTCGCCAGGTGCACGGTGTTTCCTCCGACACATTGGTGCGGCTGGCTTCCGGGTTGGATGCGCGTTGTGTTAAGAAGCAGTGCGGCTTGGTTGGGTTGTGTTTCGGAGGATGCATGGCTTTCGACCTTCGTCTCTCCCGAGTCTGTGTGGGAGTTGTAACGATGAGACAAGATAGTAACTACTAACAATTGGATACCACAAAATTGGGGGGGGGGTAAAAAAAGACCCCCATTTACGTGGAAATGCCCTAGTCACTCCCATATATTTTTCGGCCCTCTACCGGGGTTACTTTCAGATGAGTCTCGTGGCACTTGTGGGGGTTGTAGAGCAGATTGTGCTCATAAGATTCTCATCTTTCCAGAGAGGGGTATGTCCAAAACCGTTCGGACGCTTCACATGCTTTCGTGAGAAGACTCAGCCAGTGCACTACTGAAGGAGCATGTATGTATTTGCATGTACGGAAATATAACGAACAACATGTGAAAAACATATGAACAAGAGGCAATTAAATAATTAAGGTCATTCATTATAGAAAATGATAATTGACTGAAATGATTTGTGTACACAGCGTTTATTTGGAAACGCAGGGCAGCTTTTTTCTCATAGAAGAAAGAAGACATATACAACACAATTTGTTCCTCAAATAGGAACAGCCAACCATCAGTTCCTTACATAAGCCCACTGGTCAATAAGCATGCAATCCACTGTCAAAACACTACCATATTTTCATGTTGTGGGTAAACGGTTCAGTGAGGCATGAGTTCTTTCCATTGGGGAGTGTTTTACACCTGGAGTAGCACTGTAGTGTTCTGATGGTGAGGGGCCATTCATGACCATGCATTATCAGATAGACAGATCCCTGCTCTGGGTCTTATCACATTACTCAGATTACTGATTTTAGTTTAATGCATTCAGTTGTGCAACTGACTAGGTATCCCCCTTTCCCCTTTGTACATAGGTGATGATGTCAGTGGTTCTGTCCTGACTTGCAGGTCTTTAAGTCTACATCCCAAATGGCACCCTATTCCTTACATAGTGCACTACCTTTAACCGGAGCCCTATAGGCCCTGATCAAAAGTAGTGCACTACATACGGAACAGGGTACCACTGAGGCACTTTACTGGGGGCCAGATTAGATTGACATCTGGATTCCACCTCTGTTATGAGCCTCATAAATTCCGCTTTGGAGCATCATGCTGGTATTGTATTTTTTAAATCTCATTGACATCTTCTTGTTTTAAAGTAACTGTCCAGTGTTTCCAGATTTCTATGAAATATGACCTATAATTAACATATGGGTGAAATAGTTTTCCTTACAGAAAATGGTAATTAAGCATGTTAAAAATCAGCTCTTCTGTGTTGGAATGGTGTGGGCGTACCCCAATAACAGAATGGTGTTGGCGTATACCAGTCATAAAAAATATTAATGCGAGTAGACCGCTGATTGGCCAGTTTAGGATGACATCATCTTCCATGAGGAAATAGCAAGTATTTTTTAAACCGTTTGTTTCAGATGCAAGTTTTCTGTTTTTTATAATACATCTTTTTTTCAATTTATACATTGGCCACAAATTTGAGTATAGGATGGGTCAACAACATTTTTTGGGTATGAGTTAACAGAATATGAACTTTTAAAAGTGAGATTTTCACTGGACAGTTACTTTAAAGCCATAGCCAAAAACATAGTTGGTCTCACAGTAGGATAAGTGTATTTGATGGGAAATGACAGCTTGTTAATAATAAAGGTAAATGGGTGTGTTATTAATATAACAGCAATGCCATTAGAAAAGTAATCTAAGTAATATTGCCATAATACTGTGAATCATAGCTATAGCAACATGTATTTCACTATGTCAGTACCTCTTCTATATGGTGTGTTGATGAATGGTTAGGTCAGTGCTCTCCAACCCTGTTCCTGGAGAATCAGATTAGTTACAACTGGGGTTGGAGTGAAAACCTACAGGAGGGTAGCTCTACAACCCTTTTCCTGGAGAATCAGATTAGTTACAACGGGGGTTGGAGTGAAAACCTACAGGAGGGTAGCTCTCCAGGAATAGGGTTGTAGTGAAAACCTACAGGAGAGTAGCTCTACAACCCTTTTCCTGGAGAATCAGATTAGTTACAACGGGGGTTGGAGTGAAAACCTACAGGAGAGTAGCTCTCCAGGAACAGGGTTGGAGTGCAAACCTACAGGAGGGTAGCTCTCCAAGAACAGGGTTGGAGTGAGAACCTACAGGAGGGTAGCTCTCTAGGAGCAGGGTTGCAGTGCAAACCTACAGGAGGGTAGCTCTCCAGGAGCAGGTTTGGAGTGCAAACCTACAGGAGAGTAGCTCTCCAACCCTGTTCCTGGAGAATCATATTATTTACAACGGGGGTTGGATTGAAAACCTACAGGAGGGTAGCTCTCCAACCCTGTTCCTGGAGAATCAGATTAGTTATAACGGGGGTTGGAGTGAAAACCTACAGGAGGGTAGCTCTCCAACCCTGTTCCTGGAGAATCAGATCAGTTACAACTGGGGTTGGAGTGAGAACCTACAGGAGAGTAGCTGCCCAGGAACAGGGTTGGAGTGCAAACCTACAGGAGGGTAGCTCTCCAGGAACAGGGTTGGAGTGCAAACCTACAGGAGGGTAGCTCTCCAGCAGGGTTGCAGTGCAAACCTACAGGAGGGTAGCTCTCCAGGAGCAGGGTTGGAGTGCAAACCTACAGGAGGGTAGCTCTCCAACCCTGTTCCTGGAGAATCAGATTAGTTACAACGGGGGTTGGAGTGAAAACCTACAGGAGGGTAGCTCTCCAACCCTGTTCCTGGAGAATCAGATTAGTTACAACGGGGGTTGGATTGAAAACCTACAGGAGGGTAGCTCTCCAACCCTGTTCCTGGAGAATCAGATTAGTTATAACGGGGGTTGGAGTGAAAACCTACAGGAGGGTAGCTCTCCAACCCTGTTCCTGGAGAATCAGATCAGTTACAACTGGGGTTGGAGTGAGTACCTACAGGAGAGTAGCTGCCCAGGAACAGGGTTGGAGTGCAAACCTACAGGAGGGTAGCTCTCCAGGAACAGGGTTGGAGTGCAAACCTACAGGAGGGTAGCTCTCCAGTAGCAGGGTTGCAGTGCAAACCTACAGGAGGGTAGCTCTCCAGGAGCAGGGTTGGAGTGCAAACCTACAGGAGGGTAGCTCTCCAACCCTGTTCCTGGAGAATCAGATTAGTTACAACGGGGGTTGGAGTGAAAACCTACAGGAGGGTAGCTCTCCAACCCTGTTCCTGGAGAATCAGATTAGTTATAACGGGGGTTGGAGTGAAAACCTACAGGAGGGTAGCTCTCCAACCCTGTTCCTGGAGAATCAGATTAGTTATAACGGGGGTTGGAGTGAAAACCTACAGGAGGGTAGCTCTCCAACCCTGTTCCTGGAGAATCAGATCAGTTACAACTGGGGTTGGAGTGAGAACCTACAGGAGAGTAGCTGTCCAGGAACAGGGTTGGAGTGCAAACCTACAGGAGGGTAGCTCTCCAGGAACAGGGTTGGAGTGCAAACCTACAGGAGGGTAGCTCTCCAGGAGCAGGGTTGCAGTGCAAACCTACAGGAGGGTAGCTCTCCAGGAGCAGGGTTGGAGTAAGAACCTACAGGAGGGTAGCTCTCCAGGAGCAGGGTTGGAGTAAGAACCTATAGGAGGGTAGCTCTCCAGGAGCAGGGTTGGAGTAAGAACCTACAGGAGGGTGTGTGTGTGTTTTTTTTGGTTTTACCGTCTATGTGGGGACCAGAAGTCCTAGCAAGGCAAGGAAAATTCTGACAAGTTGGGACATTTCACCGTTCCACACAAGGAACAAAAACTATTTTAGGTTTATAGTTTAGGGTTAGAATTAGGTGTTAACTTTAATCCCAAACCTAACCCTTAAATTAGGTTTAGGGTTAGGGAAAATATAATTTGGAATGGGAATCAAATGTTTGGTCCCGACAAGGATAGGAAAACAAACGTGTGTGTGTGTGTGTGTGTGTGTGTGTGTGTGTGGCAGAGAGGCAGAGAGGCAGAGAAGAGCTGTAGCATGGCATCAGAGCAGAGGGCTGTGGTGTGTGACGGTGTGATAGTGACGCCAACCCTCTCCCACCATGGCCGAGATTGATTTCTCTTTCATCCCTCATCATGTCCTGTTTCTCAACATCCCCGTGACACACAACTAATTCTGTAGTAAACATGATGTACGTACTCGCATGGAATGAGATAGGAACAGGCAAATCTCACTCCCACACACTTCCCCTCACCTCTCCCTCTCCTGTTCCAGTAGGTTGGTGAAGTCATCACTCTTGTTCATGAAGTCGGTGTGTTTGCGTTTCTCATTGTCCAGCTCGTTAACTGTGCGGCGGTGACACTTCTCAGCTAGCAGCAGCTGCTCCAGCATACGCCTATAAGTCTCACGATGCTTGTCCTCCAGCCGGTCCAACTGATCAACATATTAGAGGGTCTTCAATGACAACCACCATGGTTTCGTCCCAAATGGCACCCTAATACCAAATTAATGCACTACTTTTGACCAGTGCCCATACCGGGGCCCATAATTGTTTAGAAGTGGAATAGGGAGCCATTTGTCTGACTCATTCATACACTGGTATCTATCCAATATATTCATGAAACATTGACTTGTTTATCAGCATAGGTAATGGCTAGCTACATTTAATCTCTATTCATTTTGAGATACATTTCTATCGTGGCACTGTCTTACCTCTTGCATGGGCATCTGGTAGACATCGTCCCCTAGCGTTGAAGTGTTGTTGGTCAGTAGGCTGTCTCTCTGCAGGGCCTGGAGGGGTTTGATTGGGGCAGCTGAGCCGTAATGGGCCTCCAGGGCTTCGGGTTGGGTACGCTCTGATTTCAGCATGTGGATGATATCCTCTCTGGCCTACAGACACGAGGAGCAGGGGGACATGTTAGGTCACCTAAGAACCATTTAAACAGAGAGACAAAGAAAATAACTGTCTTTTTACTTTGATATTCTTTATTCTAGATGACAATAAAAACCACTTCAAACTGACAGATGTGGCTTTGTTATTGTGATTAGAGAATGAGGTTTTTGTTTTTTAAGTGGTTTATGAGCTGTCAGAATGGTTGGAGAATATCCAGGAGAAACCATATACAGTTATTTGGAAGTATGATCATCATATTGACATGACCACAGGGTGGGGCAACTATTGAAAATAAACAGTCGATTTTATTGTGTTTTTTCCAGCACTATGATCTTAACTCTCCCCACAGGGTGGCGCTGTTCTAGTCAGACCCCTGAGTGTCTCCTTTCATTCAAATGCAATTTTCATAACACAGGCTGTTTCTCAAATGGCACCCTATTCCCTATGTAGTGCACAACTTTTGACCAGAGCCCAAAAGTAGTTCACTATATAATGTGCCAGTTATACAACAATACCCTTCTTTATCGTCACACCACTGTACTATCATTAGTCATTTTGATAGTATGAACCATTCTTCAGTGTTGATCAGACATTCAGAGCATGTTGGATTTCAACATGTTCAGGGTTGGATTTCAACATGTTCAGGGTTGGATTTCAACATGTTCAGGGTTGGATTTCAACATGTTCAGGGTTACATTTCAACATGTTCAGGGTTACATTTCAACATACGGTGTAGTAGGAGGGCATGTTGTTTACCCCAAGTTGCAACTTTGGAAAGTCATCAACACACCTAAACAAATCAGCTGGATGGAGCGAGGGTTGAGGATAGAACTGACAGCAGCAGCAGCCCTCTCTCCCTGGAGGTTTGTTTAGAAGTGGAACTCTAAATGGAACTCTTTAAGCAGCAGGCTTAACACTGGACAGCCCCTAGTGGTCTCTGCTTCTTGCTCATCGGGATCTGCAGAGTGGGACAGGGTTGGAAGGGACCAGAGTTCATGGCCACTGACACCGAGGTTGACTCCCCAGCAGTGAGTCAGTAGGATGACTCCTGGTTACACTAACATGTCAAGCCTGACACTGAGATGTTACCACCTGCCAAATATAACCAAAACCACTGACCACAATGTTAGCAGTTAGCACACAGCAGCACAGTGTGAAGAAACTCTGATTGCATTCCAAATGGCACCCTATTCCCTATATAGTGCACTACTTTTTAAAAAACATTTATTTTTTTTACCAGAGCACTGTCAAGGGAGTAGGGTGCCATTTGGGATGCAGTAATGTTAGAAGTTACAGTAGCTAGCACACAGCAGCACAGTGTTAGTGGCGAATCTCTCACCTGCACCTCCCCCTCCATGACCCCCAGCAGACGGAGAAAGTCCTCCTTAGAGAGGTCCGTCACCCATGCTGCATTCTGTTGTCCTCTGCTGCTCTCTGGGGTTCTCTGGGGCCTTTTCACCTTTCCAGGCTCCACTGTCTGGATCTTCCCCTCTTTCTGTTTCTCTAGTGTGTTCTCCCCCTCCCCTTTGGTGAAGGCTTTGGTGGGCTGGGTAACCCGGTTTATCTGTCTGTCATCTGGGCCCTCCATGGCTGTGCTGCTCCTGGACCGCATTCTCAGCTTCAGGGGGAAAACGGACGACAGGGACGACAGGGAATTGCACTTGGTCTCTGTTTTTTTCACTTTAAAATGTATGCCAAGCAAAAACCATTTATCAAATTTTAACAAACCATATAACTCTATGCACAAGGACTACTTTCAACAATTTCCACAGAATTTTACAAAAACTAATTTAGTGGAAGAACTGTGCAGAGCAAACTTTGATGATGGAATTATGGTAAAATCTCCCTCAGGGTTTTATGCGACCACGTTTTCCAAAGACTTAAATATCTGCTCAGATTCAAGATTCAAATATGTCTGCAGAAAGAATGGGGTGTCAGCTATGACATTGACACCTTGAGTTTGAAAAAATCTCTTATGGTTATTGAATTACAGTAAGTGAAGTGGATTTACACCCGGGAATGGAATTATGGTAACGGAATTACATCATGGGGCCCTGATCTGTACTACACATGAAATGCATAATTATGCATATTAGTGTCATTCTCCTTAAGTTTTGCATGTTTTGACATCAGAGCAGAGCAGAGAACAGTATAGTTCAGAACAGTACAGTATAGTTTAGTACAGTAGATTATTGTTCAGTACAGTAGAGTTCAGTATAGTAGATTATAGTTCAGTAAAGTAGAGTTTAGTACAGTACAATAGACTGTACTATACTCTACTTTTCGTTACTGTACTGTGCTCTATCACTGTGCTGTGCAGTACTGTACTGTATTGTACTCTACTGTGGTCTACTCACTGTACTGTACTTTGCTATGCAAACATGTGAAACTTAAGTCTATGATAGGTTTAGTTTTGGTCCCAGACCGGTCCGTGAATGTTAACATCAAGACCAGGGTGGACTGACCAAATTTCAACTACTTTTCATCGTCCATGGGCGTCCGGTGTTGGTTGGTGCTCAGTAGGTGAGAATGCTGGTTACAGTAAATGGAAAGAGGGCCCTCTCTTAAATTGCTGTTATTGATTGTGATTAGGTGTGGGACCCAACCTAGTGAGTGAGAATGGTCTAGAAGAATGTTCTCATGGGGACTTTTAATAACATCTGGAACCAAATGAATATTATGAAGCAAGTAGCTATAATATCAACTGTGTTCTTCTAACCTGGATAAAATAATATATTCAGTGTGATGTTAATGCATCAAAAAACAGGTGACCTTGAATGGTAGGCTATATAAACCCACACCAATACAGGACTGCCATGACTTTACAGTATTCATGTGTAACTCTAATCTCTTTCACCAGACACCTCCCCGCTATGCTCAATTAGCCTGGGGACAAGGTTACTGTAATTGTAACTACAGTATATGTAGTGGGTTAGTTACTGCCTTTACTGCTGCTTGGACACTCTGCACTTATAATAAAAGAGAAACGAGGACATTTCCTGGCCAAGCTCTCTTGGCCTCCAACTGTGCCAGCCAAGTCAGATCCATTGTTTCCATTGTCCTACAATCTAGATAGCCAGAGACAGGCTTTCCATCATCTCACACCAGGGAGCTAGGCTACAGTGGGCCTGGCCTGGCTGGCCTTGTTTGGATATTGATCCGGCCAGTGTGTTTGTTGTGTCTCTGTATTTAGAGTCGAAGGAATGAGTCAGCTTCAGAAGCATCATTATCTCTATGTATCAGAGGTGGATCACGCAATATACTCATAACAGTTGGTCGTTTTTGATTGAATATGGAAGATAAATAGATGAAAAGTTGTTTGAATCAAAATAATCAACTCTCATATCGGGAGTCGTGCTTTGGGACAATGCCAGGGATGATGATGATGATGATGACACATCATCAACACAATAGCCCAGACAGCAGACACAGACACAGGGGATCCATAATCTGCGGTGAGGGTGCTCAGGGAAAGAACACGATTAGGCCAATTCTTCTGAATGGGGCCAAAGTGCCCCAAGTTCGCACAGTCTCGGATGAAAGAAGTGTGTGACTCAGACTGAGAGAATCTTGTCAGCAAAATAGTAGCAGCTACTTTAGAGCTGGGCGTTAATAGTCGTTGTTTCAGGGGAGATGCCAAGCGTTCTTGCAGGTACAGTCATGGAGCGTCAGTTTGATTTGAACCAAAATGAAGAAATGTGGAAAGAAAATAAAGCTAAGACAAGCTGTGGGTGACAGCAGGTAGAATATTGCATTGGGGTGTTTACCTAAAGGTTCTCCATCGAATATCTTGAACAGGCTCTGGGGAAAGGGTGGTAATATTTACGATGTTATTCAGAAGTTGCTTCAAACCATATGAAGTCACCCACTACAACGTACATGTTCTCCTCTGTCTCATGCCCATCCTTCAATAACAGTGAAGTTAAAACAGAAAATAAAACTACTATTTGCTGTTGGTCACAACTTGTATTCCACTTATAGGGATGTGATCATGCCAGGCTGGTGTCCCCAATTTACACTTACGCTCATGGTACAGCGTACCATTATGTCTGTCCCAAATGTCACCCTATTCCCTACATAGTGTACAACTTTTGACCAGGGCCCATTGGTAATAGGGTGCCATTTGGCATGCGACCTACAGATGTAGGATCTTAATTTGATCATCCTGTTTCATGAAAATTTCTATTTTAAACTTATGGTGTATTTGAGGTTTAAAAAGGCATTTTTGTCATTTTCACTTTGAAATTTCAGACTTGATTTCCCCTTAACCCCTACAAAAATGTCCATGAATTATAATCCACATAATAATTGCAGGATTATTTTCCTGCTGTAGCAAACTGGCTCAAATTAAGATCCTACATTTGTATGTGAATTCTCTGCCCATGAAAAGAGGGAGGTAAGTAAGGGCAAGACCCCTGTTTGTGAGCTGGACCTTGGGCTGGGCGGCATGCACAGCTGTCTGCTGGTGAAGTTTTCTGTAAGTATTTATAGTGGACCCCATCCCTCCACTTGTGCAGTGGGACCCAGAAGGGGAAACTCCAAAAGACTATCACTTTATAAGCCATCAGCATTCTAAACAGATGACAATACTTCTACTCCACAGCTGTAGGTCTCACACACACCAGCCACCAATTGTAAATAAATCTTCGCTGCTGCTTGTCAGACTGGGTTGCAGTGCTCATATGATCACACAATTGCTAACTCACTAATTCGCTCCTATGATTCTCTGCACACATTTTTCAAGATTTATGCTACATCGTCTAATATTCAAAGACCCCTGCTATTCATAGAAACAAATGGTGGATAATGATAGCACTTCCGGGCTTCTCTCGCACTCGCACTCCTCCATGGGCATGTGGACAGTGCAGCTAATCTGGGAAACTGGCGGTGTGGGCCAAGACAGTTGGCGGTTTGGTTCAAGGCAGTCCTGTTGTCAGACAACCCATTTGAAATCTATGCTTTGGCTAATTTTGTTCCTGTATAGTAGAGGAGGCTGGTCGGGAGCAGCTATAGGAGGACAGGCTCATTGTAATGGCTGCAATGGAATAAATGGCACGGTATCAAATATATGGAAACCACCATTTATTCCATTCCAGCCATTACAATGAGCCCGTGCTCCTACAGCTCCTTCCACCAGCCTCCTCTGTGGTATTGTTACAGTGTAAGATGTGATGCAGTGTCTGGTGCAATCATGGCTACATGTGGACGGTCACCCAGACCAGCCAACTTAGTCCATGTAAAACTAGGTACTAACAGTGTAACGTACACACTTGATTTAGGAAGCAGGTGCAGAAGCTGAGTTTTTTTGAAGGGGGCAATGCAAATAGTCTGGGTAGCCATTTCATTAGCCGTTCAGGAGTCTTATGGCTTGTGGGTAGAAGCTATTTAGGAGCCTCTTGGACCTAGACTTGGCTCTCTGGTACCACTTGCCGTGCGGTAGCAGAGAGAACAGTCTATGACTAGGGTGGCTGGAGTCATTGACAATTTTTAGGGACTTCCTCTGACACCGCCTGGTATAGAGGTCCTGGATGGCAGGAAGCTTGGCCTCGGTGATGTACTGGGCCGTATGCACTACCCTCTGTAGTGCCTTGCGGTCAAAGGCCAAGCAGTTGCCATACCAGGGAGTGATGCAACCCATAAGGATGCCCTCAATGGTGCAGCTTTAAAACCTTTTGAGGATCTGAGGACCCATGACAAATCTTTTCAGTCTCCTGAGGGGGAATAGGTTTTGTCGTGCCCTCTTCACGCTTGTCTTGGTGTGCTTGGACCATATTAGTTTGTTGGGGATGTGGACACCAAGGAACTTGAAGCTCTCAACCTGCTCCACTACAGCCCTGTCGATGAGAATGGGGACGGTCCTCCTTTTCCTGTAGTCCACAATCATCTCCTTTGTCTTGATCACGTTGAGGGAGAGGTTGATGTCCTTGCACCACACGGTCATGTCTCTGACCTCCTCCCTATAGGCTGTTTCACCGTTGTCGTTGATCAGACCTACCACTGTTGTGTCATCAGTAAACTTAATGATGGTGTTGGAGTCGTGCCTGGCCGTGCAGTCATGAGTGAACAGGGAGTAGAGGAGGGAACTGAGCACGCACCCCTGAGGGGCCCCCGTGTTGAGGATCAGCGTAGCGGATATGTTGTTACCTACCCTTACAACCTGGGGGCGGCCCGTCGGGAAGTCCAGGATCCATTTGCAGAGGGATGTGTTTAGTCCCAGGGTCCTTAGCTTAGTGATTGAGCTTTGAGGGCACTATGGTGTTGAACGCTGAGCTGTAGTCAATGAATAGCATTCTCACATAGGTGTTCCTTTTGTCCAGGTATGAAAAGGCAGTGTGGAGGGTTGGGGCGGTATGCAAATTGGAGTGGGTCTAGGGTTTCTGGGATAATGGTGTTGATGTGAGCATGACCAGATTTATAAAGCATTTCATTGCTATAGACGTGAGTGCTACGGGTTGGTAGTCATTTAGGCAGGTTACTTTAGTGTTCTTGGGAACAGGAACTATGGTGGTCTGCTTGAAACATGGTATTGGTATTACAGACTCAGACAGGGAGAGGTTGAAAATGTCAGTGAAGACACTTGCCAGTTGGTCAGTGTATGCTCGGAGTACACGTCCTGGTAATCCGTCTGGCCCTGCAGCCTTGTGAATGTTGACTTTGTTTGAAGGTCTTACTCACATCGGCTGCGGAGAGCGTGATCACACAGTCGTCCGGAACAGCTGATGCTCTCCGGCATGTTTCAGTGTTACTTGCTTCGAAGCGAGCATAGAACTTATTTAGCTCGTCTGGTAGGCTTGTGTCACTGGGCAGCTCTCGGCTGTGCTTCCCTTTTGTAGTCTGTAATAGCTTGCAAGCCCTGCCACATCCAACAAGCGTCAGAGCCGGTGGAGTACGATTCGATCTTAGTCCTGTAGTCCATGCTTTGCCTGTTTGATGGTTCGTCATAGGGCATAGCAGGATTTCTCTTAAGCTTCTGGGTTAGAGTTCTTCTCCTTGAAAGCGGCAGCTCTACCCTTTAGCTCAGTGCGAATGTTGTCTGTAATCCATGGCTTCTGGTTGGGGTATGTATGTACAGTCACTGTGGGGACGACGTCCTTGATGCACTTGTTGATAAAGCCAGTGACTGATGTGGTGTACTCCTCAATGCCATCGGAAGAATCCCGGAACATATTCCAGTCTGTGCTAGCAAAGCAGTCCTGTAGTTTAGCATCTGCTTCATCTGACCACTTTTTTATAGACTGAGTCACTGGTGCTTCCTGATTTAATTTTAGCTTGTAAGCAGGAATCAGGAGGATAGAATTATGGTCAGATTTGCCAAATGGAGGGCGAGGGAGAGCTTTGTATGCGTCAATGTGTGTGGAGTAAAAGTGATCCAGAGTTTTTTTTCACTCTGGTTGCATACTTAACATGCTGGTAGACATTTGGTAAAACGGATTTAAGTTTCTCTGCATTAATGTCCCCGGCTACTAGGAGCACCGCCTCTGGGTGAGCGTTTTCTTTTTGCTTATGGCGGAATATAGCTCATTAATTGTTGTCTTAGTGCCAGCCTCAGTCTGTGGTGGTATGTAAACAGCTTCAAAAAATACAGATGAAAACTCTCTTGGTAGATAGTGTGGTCTACAGCTTATCATGAGATACTCTACCTCAGGCGAGCAAAACCTTGAGACTTCCTTAGATGTTGTGCACCAGCTGTTGTTTACATATATGCATAGGCCCCTGCCGCATGTCTTAACAGAGGCTGCTGTTCTGTCCTATCGATGGAGTTTATAACCCACCAGCTGTATGTTCTTAATGTCGCCGTTCAGCCACGACTCGGTAAAACATAAGATATTACAGTTTTTAATGTCCCGTTGGTAGGATATAACTGCTTTCAGTTCGTCCCAAGTCCAGGTGTGCTTAATGATGGGGAGCAGGTGCACGTAATGATGGTCCCTGGACGGTGGTTAGTAGACCGGCGACATCAAGCACTGAAGAGGGGGAGCGGGAGTAGGCATGACAAACAGGTGCTGGCAGCTGTCCAAATCCTCCCCACTTGAATTTGTAGCTATTCAAAAAATGCCTTTGAAATTGAATTATATTCAGCTATGCATGTGACTGAAGATTCCCAATGTGACTAAATATTGGAAGAGGTACATTGATTGTGGAGAGACTTTATTTTGAAGACCTAACATCCAATCCTGCTGCTGTACAGTAACTCGGAGTGAAGGGGAGAAAAAGCAGCGTAACCAAAGTTAGAGGCGTAACTGACCATACACTTGCCATAGCTATACTCATCTGAGAATAATAATGGTGATAAATCAAATCAAATCAAATTTTATTTGTCACATACACATGGTTAGCAGATGTTAATGCGAGTGTAGCGAAATGCTTGTGCTTCTAGTTCCGACAATGCAGTAATAACGAACAAGTAATCTAACTAACAATTCCAAAAAAACTACTGTCTTATACACAGTGTAAGGGGATAAAGAATATGTACATAAGGATATATGAATGAGTGATGTACAGAGCAGCATAGGCAAGATACAGTAGATGATATTGAGTACAGTATATACATATGAGATGAGTATGTAAACCAAGTGGCATAGTTAAAGTGGCTAGTGATACATGTATTACATAAGGATGCAGTCGATGATATAGAGTACAGTATCAACGTATGCATATGAGATGAATAATTTGCTGAGTAGATTTCACCCCATTTCCAAAAGCTAAATATTATGTTGTGGTCGTCTTGACAACCCTGTATGGGGTACATAGTACAGAGAGCTGTGTTCAACATCAGAACTTCACACAGCTTTGCACTTCGTTTATCAGATGATTGAGTGAGCTCTCTCTGGGAGTCTGCTTTGCACCATGTTGTATTCATGAGTTCAGCTGCCACTGTCAGTAAGTACCACTGCCAGCTGGGGTTGGGGGGAGGGAACAATCCAAACAAAGCTATCAAAACTAAAACAAAGTTACGATAAGTCACTTCTAATGAGAACACAGCTCGAATGGAACCCCCATGACTCTGTGCAGAGATTCTGTACATTTAAAACCCTGGTCACCTCTGGGGTAGACTGATTAGCTACAGCATATTATTATTCAGTCTCCCTCTGTGAGACGCATATCACTGAGAGTTTATAGGTTCAAGAGGAGGTCACTCTGTCTTTTTGATGTCACAACTCTCTGTAAATGCAGTGGAAAGCAGTCACTTCCTGAAGTCTCCTACCATCCCAGGACCAAGACAACCTTGTGACCAAAGGTCAGGTGGGGTCACGGGTGACTGAGGGTCCAGATCAGGGTGGTTAAACAAAAGTCTGTGAAACTCTGTACAAGAAGGAAAACTGTCTCCATGGGTTCAGACAGACAAAGTTATAGACTGTGTAAATAGAACAACATTGTAATCTGGTTATATGCATCTGGTTAAGTTACATATTCCACAACGCCATGTGCTGTATCAGTTAGTAATGCTATGGTTTGTTATGTGGTATCACACCAAATAAAAATGTCCAGACCACTGATATACATTTTACTAAACCTCTGGGGACAGCTTACCACTGTGTAAATGTAACTCCGCAGACCTCAACACACTACACTGTACAAAGATATAGTCCGCTATTAATATTGAGCGCTTACTGCATTAAGTGCTGATGTATACAGTGGACTGGGAATAGAATATCACTGGGTCCTGGTCAGGTTCCAATCTGTAGTATTTCAGATCTTAATCTCACTTCCCCCCTGGCCCATGCAGAACCCACCTGCTAGTGTTGGACCCCCACATACACTCATACATATAGTACACCTCTACAATCATCTGTAGGGCTTCCAACATTGGAGTTGGACAGAATGTATTCTTACTCTTATCAGAAAAGCAAAGGGGAAGATGAAATGGTTCCTGAAATGTCAGGGTTATCAAGATAGCCTTATAATTTGAAGGAGCACTATCTGGTAGTCTGAGTCACAGAAGAGACTTCTGTGATTCGTAGAGCGGTATATTTGAGTTGATGATCCACATCCTTTGGCAACATTACATGACATAATTATCTGCCACCTTACAAGGGTATGTGAAGTCCGACAATGAGTGAGCAGCAGGGTTCATGGAAAGGCTGGTATAAAATTAGAAATCAGACTCTTGACCAAGTTGTAAGTTCTAAACAACAAGAAGCCAGGTCAGGGGTTTTAGCAGGAATCAGATTGACCATGACTTGACTTCCCCTAACATCATCATGCCTCTCCTCTCACAATCCAATTCAATTCCCAGTCAAACAGCAATGAAAATGAATGAGCAAAATGTAGGGCATGTTTGTATCTATCTTCGCAAGCCTATGTGCTCATATCTAATACGTGGCTATGGGTCTAGGAAACTGACATCAGTGGCCAGCTGCAGTCCTCTGTCAAGCTGGCCAGTCTCAAATGCCTTTCTAGTGGAATGAAGATGAAGTCACTTCCCTCAAAGCGAGAGACGAAGAGACATCTACGAGGGAGAGTGAAGGAAGGAGAAAGGGGGAGAGAGGAAAGTGTGTGAGCAGGGGGATTAATGCTGACTGTGTGTTTTATTATTTTGGTATTTACAGCCTATTTTCTCCCTAAGCATGAAACACTCAACTATTTGGTTGTCATCAGTTTCCCAGAAAACACATACGGTCATAACCTCTAAAAGTCAGGACAAATACGGCGAGGACTAAATTCTTGCAAGAGAAAAAAAAAAGACAGCTCACAAAATTGTCTGTAGGACGATTAGACTTATCTTACAGTAAATATAATATTTTTTCAAAATAACATGCTAATAAGTCTTTATATTAGTAAAGGTGAGTTGAAAGATGTGTTATATTCCGAACACAAATTTCAAATGGTCCCTCATTCGGGTGAAAATACACATCGTACAGCAGCTCTTACAAAGCTGAATTGGATCAGCTGACCTGCTATAATTTCAAGGACTTTCATTCCCTTTGTTAGGAGCAGTCCAATAGCAAGGCCTGGAAATGATTCTGTGTTGCTTCAGATGCAGCTGTTCGAGCTGATAATGAGTGAAGAATCCAGAGACGCTCTAAATCGCTCTGTGTATGTGCGTGCCTGTGTGTGTGTGCACGTGTGTGTGTGTGTGTGTGTGTTTGTGCATGTCTTGGTCCTGCTGTCTATCCCATGTACCTCACCTTCCATTCTTCAGTGTGTAGGCAAGCTGGATGATTTCATGAAGGGTGGGTTGATATGGAATGTTAAATAGCATGGTGGCAGTGCATTGCTTCCCTTGATCATTTTCTATGAGGCACACTCTTGAGGGATGTAAAATCACCCACAGCATTTAGCTGACAATGGGTTATTCACTCAAACGATCACATCAGTCATCTCCATTCAACATTCTTGAGATACTTTTTTTTTAAGGAAGTGCACATACTGATCTATGGCAGACAGAGATAATATAGTATTATTTCACTGGTCTCTGACAGACAGGGATAATATTAATATTTCATTGTGATATCCTATCTGGTAAGAAGGCAAATGTAATCCATCTCTCTCTAGTCCCTTATTTTGTTGTCATGAGAACAGAGGTGCTGTTGTTATGAAACCAAACATGAGGACCTGCACTGCTGTTTCCATCACTGGAAGATTGCTGAGCTAAATTAGTTAAGTGATCTCATGGTTCACTGTCTTATCACTTGGGCTTTGGCTGCCAGTGAAGTGATGCCACCGACACACAGTAAATCAGATGATTTAGAGACAAGTGCTGCCAGAGAAAGTTACAAGACCACAAGGGAATGCAGAATGACAATCTGAGTTCTAGACAGACTGGAGTAGAGGAGAGACATCCACAGGCAGTCATTTTACTTCACCTTTATTTAACTAGGCAAGTCAGATAAGAACAAATTCATATTTACAATGATGGCCTACCCCGGCCAAACCTTAACGACGCTGGGCCAATTGTGCGCCGCCCTATAGGACTCCCAATCACGGCCAGTTGTGATACAGCCTGGAATCTAACCAGGGTCTGTAGTGACGCCTATAGCACTGAGATACAGTGCCTTAGACTGCTGCACCACTCGAGAGCCCCTGGGTTCCCGAGTGTTCATACATAATACCCGTTAACTACCCAATGTGTCAGTAATCTGTCCAAGAAGGTACACTCCATTAAAATAATTCCAGTTTGTTAATGGAGATTAAGGAGGACGTGTAAAATTGTCCAGAATAATATCCTTATAAATTACCAAAAAAATTAGATCCTTGTAAATTGCCCTCTCAGAAATTGGCATTTATATGCAACAGGACCTCACTATGTATTTAGTTATTCTGAACTCTATTGGCACTGTCAAAAATATTTCAAAACAAACTGACCTATGAGCTGTCTATTACAAATGACAGACATTTTAAACCCCTTGTTCATCCCCCACATAACACACAGGATTTCTGTGTGGAGTTCCTATCACCGATGACAATGATGTGATGACGCAAAGCCACTGAAGCCCTCTCTAATCCGCATGGACTCTTTAGATCTGATTCAAAATAACTTACAATAAAATCAGTGGAAAAAGTTATTAATGAAACGCTCCTTAGAACGCCTAGGGATGAATGGTACCACAGGCTGGCAGAGCCCACATCATACAGTATATGCCATTTAACAGATGCTTTTATCCAAAGCGACTTACAGTCATGTGTGCATACATTGTACGTATGCGTGGCGCTGGGAATCAAACCCACAACCCTTGGCGTTGCAAGCGCCATGCGTGACTGATCAAAGATTTTCACGGTCCTGAGAAAGTTGAACAACCATTGCAGTGGTCGGCAACAGGTGGCCCGTGGGCCAAAAACCAGCATGCCATCGTTTTTTTGATCATAAAAGATTGAAATCACCATTCTGCTGAAAATCTAGAGAGAGAGAGAGGGAGCTAAAGGTTTCTTCTGGTAAAAGATGTAATCAATGAACCTCCTAATGTACCATTTCCTGAGTTGAGCCTGGACCGGACGTCAGAGAGAGTGGCAACAAAACTAATGTTCTTTACCAACTCACTGATTCACAATGTGTTCCACTCTGACCCTGTCTCTTTTTGAAAAACACAGTGTCAACCTCTACACACATGGGTTAATGGATGTTATCAAGAATGAATCAACACTGAACCATGGACTGAAACCGAAACGGCATGTATGTTTAATTCTAAGTAACATCTTATTCATTATGGAGAACTACTGTCTATAAAGTCATTCTCAGTAGACACAAGTCTTTCACGAAGTACAGCAGTGAATGTAGCAATTCATTCCACTTTATGAATGGAATTTTTTCTTACCTGTTCTCAATGGTTCCAAATCACAGGTGACGACAGGTTAAAAGGTGAATATCTGAGTTACTGAGAATCAAGTCCCACAGTAAAAACAGTATCTCCTCAATGTCTCAATGCACTTCAGTTACCTTGACTGTGTGTGCCAAAAAGAGACAGCATGATAAAGGTAGATTTGTCAAAAGATATCCATCCTCTCTCCTGTTACTCTTCTCTTCTACCTTGCTTCTCCTCTTCTCTCCTGTCAAAGTTACAGAGGCAATGAAAAGCCGTCTGAAGATAAACCCCAAGCTTTGTCCTAACTCAGGGGTTTGGGTCAGCAGAGTCACAGTGAGGCGATGAGTGAGTGAGTGAGTGAGTGAGTGAGTGAGTGAGTGAGTGAGTGAGTGAGTGAGTGAGTGAGTGAGTGAGTGAGTGAGAGAGAGAGAGAGAGAGAGACCAGCAGACAAGAGGAGGTGGTCAGAGTTGCTTCAACTGTCACTTTTTGCCACAGTTTTCCCTTCAAATAGAGATATCCAGAGATAGATGGAGAGGAGGGTAGATACTGTAAGTGCATACAGCCTTTGTCAGAAGCCAAGACCCTGCCTTTTCCCCTGTTGTTCCTGGGCAGGAGAGTGTAGAACTCTTGAGTGTAGTGGAGAACTATATTTAACAAGTGTTCTCAGTCACTCATGGCTGTTAGCAGCTGAGCAGATTGAAGGAGGCTTTTCCAAGCCTCTCAGACAGCTGAACTATCCCACTCTGAAGCAGGCAGGGGAAGTCCAGCTCAACCACTCCCACCAGAGCAGAGGCAGAGCTCAATCTCTGCCTGGTTAGTCAATGCAGTCGTCTTTTCTAAGAAGCAAATGAGAAAATTGCAGATAAATAATATGAGATCACCATTTTGCCTTCAACCATTTAAGCAGGGTTGGGGAGTTACTGATTACATGTAGTCAGTTATATGTCATCTGATTACAAACACAGTATTGCCCTGTAATCAGTTACATTACCAGCAAAAATATTGCAATCAGATTAAGGATACTTTTGAAAAACTAGATGATTACTTCTTGGATTACTTGTAAATTCAGGAAGTATGTTTGCATAAAAATGTATTATGACACCTTCCTGCTTTCAAAATGACACCTGAGCGAGTCTGACCACAAGTCAGAGACCACTATGATGACACACCAAATGCATTTGATGTAATCTTTATCTAATGCCTCTTAAGGGGAAAGTAATTCAAAAGTAAACAGATTACATTACTGAGTTTGGGTATTCCAAAAGTTATGTTACTGATTACAATTTTGGACAGGTAGTTAGTAACTAACAGATTAGATTTAGAAGGTAACCTACACAACCCTTCAGAAGTGATTTTATTATTTTGTGTAAAAGGTAGTCCAACATTATGCATCCATTGGTTTGCTCAACAATTTTTCAAAAGAAGGATTAGACTACTGATACTGCACAGGGGCCAAGTTAGCCTTTTCAAACCAAAATAATTTATCGAGAGCCATTACATTTGAGAACATTTGTTCCCAATAAAAACAAGTCAAAACATGGCAATATAAATGAAGAGCAGTTATCCACTCCTGTGAGAGTTCTACTGCCTTAACAAACATAGGCTCTGTTGACACCAAAGGGTCATCGGCTTTATTGGGCAGGGGTGTATGACCTTAGTCACGTTGTAATTTACAATGGCTTTCGCACCGAGCCACTTGAACAACACGTCTTTGTTTCAATTATGGTATTCATGTACCGTAAACCTTCACTGTGAGAGAAACTCCAGCTGCACCACCACTCACCATTATATAGAAAATAATAAACTCAACATGTCGACTCTTTCCAATAAAACTAACTTAAAGCTCAATTAATCAAGTAGTTTCTATAATGACACATGAAAGCTGGAACTTCCGACAGTTGGTAGGTCTCCTTGTTGAAACATGGTATCTGAGTTGCATCCCAAATGGCAACCTATTCCCTATGTAGTGCACTACTTTTGACCAGAGCCTTATGGACCCAGGTCAAAGGTAGAGCACTACATTGGGAATAGGGTGCTAATTGGGACACAACCCTTTACTTACTGTAATGCTATTCAGTACTTCAGAAACAGATGTATATGTTCACATCCTGCTAATGCACAACTTATTATACTTGAATATTAACATCTACACGCCCCAATGAAATCATAAAGCTGGTGCGAGAGCCGATGTTGTTGTCTGAAAAGGATCATTCTATATTTTTAGCCCAGAGCTGATGGTGATCCTTACACATTGAGATTGAGGTTAACATGAGTCACTTGAGAGACATGGCTGTTAAAGTGACCAAACTGTTTCAAAGTCCAAGTATTTTATTAATCTAGTGGTTGGTGAGAATGTTTATGTGTAGATGACATACTGCTGTTTCCCTACAATTCTATCCTAATTCTATCCATCCTTTTTCATTATTATGTCCACCTTCAATCTTCATTCTGACATGTAGCCTAACAACAGTAACATGACAACTGGAAGTTTATTGTTCATTTATTTTGAGTCTTTCCGGAATATGAAGGGCGAAGGTGCAATCTGCTCATAACCGTGGCTATGGTTACAGTCTTCCTTGCCCTGCTAATGCACAGGGAGCGGAAACCAAACCACTGCTCATTACTAACAATTGAGTCAGGGCCTCTCCTCTCTGCTTCCTAATGCTCCAAGATGGTTATCATGGTCAGGACCTCTCTGTTGGGCAATTCATCTGGGGTTAATCTACAGGATACTCATCCGGTCAGTATCTTCTAAAGTTATTTTTATCAGCAGAATAAAACTGCAGGGTGCATTGAATCAAGCTCGGTCATTCCATCTAGCTAACAGCGACATTGGTGTGTTCCATTGGGAGACATGCTACATATAGAATTTGATACGGCCCTCAATAGACCAATCCACGGCTCAGTGAGATAAATAGGTAAATGAGGCAGCTCTCTGTCACATAGCAACCAGACCTATTTTGGGGAAGTGTTTAAATGTGCTTGTAAAATCAAGGTCCATGTAAGGTTTTATGGGCAAGGAAAACCAAAACAACATTGGATACATTGTTCTGAATCCTACCTATTTGGATGAGGTTCAACACTTGTTTTAGATATTAAAACAACTGTTAAACCTCACCCCCCCCACCATGGGGATCCAGAGGTTCAAAAATGACATGTTGCCCTGTGTAGATTACATCTATCTATCTTCACAAGAGATTGTTTCAGCGTCTGTAGCATGTCACATTTGGCGAAGGAAAATGTATCAATTTAAGTACACATTTACGTGGTTTGTGTCTGGAAACAGGGGTTTTGTGACTTTCATTAAGGTGGATTCACTGTCCTCTTTAATGCAAAATATAAATCCTGCAACATCTGTTTTGCAGTTTTTTAGGTGAGTGATGCCATGCAAGTCAGTGTAACTAGTGCACCATTATGTGCCAAACAAAATAGTTTCCTATTAAGCTGCAACATAATGTAACATCATCTTTCCTATATGCGTACCGTCTAACTGGTGGGGAGATGGATAGAGTAGTGGAGTTAGATGAGTTTGAGGAAATCACTCATCACCAGTCAGTAGTAAGTGAGATTCAGTTATAACACTGAGAGACATTAAACAAGGCAAATGTCTGGACGGCACACGTGAGACCTTACATAATATGTAATTCAGTCCCTGGATAAAATTGACCAACCCCCCCCCCCCTAAATAGACATTGGTATCTTTAGCCTTACGTATCAAATCCTTCATCTGTGGTATATTACAGGGAACATAGAATCCTTTCAGTTATTATCAGACATCAATGTTACAGGCTGTTAGGCTATGAATACATATCATTCATTATATTTCCAAGCTTTACTGCTTTACCATAATCAAGTTTTGGTGGAGAACATGGATAGGCTACTTGACCATGTGTCTATACAGTGGAAGTACATGACGTATTAAGCCTATGTTAAGCCTATGCGTTGGAGAAATGCGAGAGCTTGGGACTATAAGGTGCTATCTGCATTTGCCTAAATGTAGTTATTGACATAACATTGAACAGAACAAGGCTCTCTACCTATATAGTACTATAAATACCCCAATTAATGTGGTTAAGTTCAAAATAATACTCTATACAAATTGCTGACACCATTGAAACCACTGAGGGTTCGGAACTTTAAAGCCAATTATCTCCGAAATATATTTTTGTAGATAGAACTTTATAGTCCCAAGCTCTCGAAATCTGGAAGCATTTCAGGACATGCCACTACACACCGCACATTTGACAGATTTTTATCTGATTATTTAACCAGATCTCAACCCAAGAGAATACTTAAGGGGGGTTCTGGAGCGGTGCCTGAGACAGCACTTTCGCCCACCATCAACAAAACACCAAATTATGGAATTTCTCATGGAAGCAGGGGTGAAAGTAAGCCGGAGCGGTCCAGTCCTCTGGGAAAATAAATAGTGGGGGTATGCCGTACCATTTCAACATGAGCCTATAACACAATAATTAAAGCAAAGATGCCAAGAAAACTGTAGGCTATTATAGTATTTATCATTACTGCATTTCTTGAAAAATGAGTGAATCGTCTTCAGAAAAAAATACATTTAGCGAAGGCAGAAATGAGTGACCGAGACCGAGACCGAGACCGAGACCGAGACCGAGACCGAGACGCACAAGGACAGCAGCGGACACATCAATTCAGGTTAAAAGTGTAGCCCTATTTGACAATAACCAAATTTCATTCATTAAACTTTTTGGTGTTTTGTAACATATGCATCTTTCCATTCATCAAATGGCATGTGCAGTGTATGGATGCGGGATTTATTTTAGAGTGAATGTGCGCAGGTAACCAGGATTACAGAAGCCTTTAGAAGTGATTGTTATTGTAATTGAAATATACCAATGAAATATACCAATGTGTTTTCATTTAATTTAATTCTCTTAATCTATTTCATGAGAATTTGCAAGATTCTTGTTTGCATAAAATAGACAGAGACCAGTCTTATCAATAATAAGTAACATAATTTATTCTCGGAGCGCGCTGCCACGTTACCACGAGCAACAATTTATATACAATAACATGACGTCATTTCATTGCTCCTAAAATGAATTCTCCTCCTCTCGACCGGGTCAAAGGGAACTTTAAAAGTTAATTCTGAGTTCATTCTGACCCACTAGCACATACACAGGACACACAACACAGCTGAATTAACTTTTGACTCCTCACCATTATCGATCACCACTTAGCTGACAGTTCTAATTAACAGAAAACCTAGGAATGCACTCACAGCCTTTTCTAAAACACCCCAGAGCTCAGTTTCGTCGGTTCAACCATAGGTTAACTACCTTATCTGTTTACTTAATCTACAAACCATTCCTTTCTTCCTAGTTGGAATGGTGTTCATTAACTTTAATTACTCCTTGTCCGTGTCACACAATCCCTTCTTGTGAACTCATATTGTTAGTCAGATATAATAAAACTGAGTATAAGTTTACTTAGTTACAGTTCTATTTAAAATTAGAATATTCTTTATTCATTTATTCATAATATTTCTAACAAATACACAGAAGTATATATTTTTAAACCTGCATATTTAGCTAAAACAAATCCAGGTTAGCAGGCAATATTAACCAGGTGAAATTGTGTCACTTCTCTTGCGTTCATTGCACGCAGAGTCAGGGTATATGCAACAGTTTGGGCCACCTGGCTCGTTGCAAACTAATTTGCCAGAATTTTACGTAATTGTGACTTAACATTGAAGGTTGTGCAATGTAACAGGAATATTTAGACTGATGGATGCCACCCGTTAGATAAAATACGGAACGGTTCCGTATTTCACTGAAATAATAAATGTTTTGTTTTCGAGATGATAGTTTACGGATTTGACCATATTAATGACCTAAGGCTCATATTTCTGTGTGTTATTATGTTATAATTAAGTCTATGATTTGATAGAGCAGTCTGACTGAGCGATGGTGGGCACCAGCAGGCTCATAAGCATTCATTCAAACAGCACTTTCGTGCGTTTTGCAAGCAGCTCTGCTGTTTATGAATTCAAGCCTATCAATTCCCGAGATTAGGCTGGTATAACCGATGTGATGTGAAATGGCTAGCTACTTAGCAGGGTGCACGCTAATAGCGTTTCAAACATCACTTGCTCTGCATGGGTAACGCTGCTTTGAGGTTGGCTGTATGCTGTTGTCGATGTGTTCCTGGTTCGAGCCCAGGTAGGAGCCAGGAGAGGGACGGAAGCTATACTGTTACACTGGCAATACTAAAGTGCCTATAAGAACATCCAATAGTCAAAGGTTAATGAACTACAAATGGTATAGATTGAAATAGTCCTATAATTCCTATAATAACTACAACCTAAAACTTCTTACCTGGGAATATTGAAGACTCAAGTTAAAAGGAACCACCAGCTTTCATATGTTCTCATGTTCTGAGCAAGGAACTTAAAATGTAGCTTTCTTACATGGCACATATTGCACTTTTACTTTCTTCTCCAACACTTTGTTTTTGCATTATTTAAACCAAATTGATCATGTTTCATTATTTATTTATGCTAAATTTGTCACGCCCTGACCTTAGTTATCTTTGTTTTCTTTATTATTTTGGTTAGGTCAGGGTGTGACAAGGGTGGTTGGTTTAGTTTTGTATTGTCTAGGTGACCCTGCCTAGGGTTTTTGTATATCTATGGGGTTTTAGTATGTCTAGGTATATGTAGGTCTATGGTGGCCTGAATTGGTTCTCAATCAGAGGCAGCTGTTTATCGTTGTCTCTGATTGGGGATCCTATTTAGGTTGCCATTTTCCATTTTGGTTTTGTGGGTTATTGTCTATGGTTAGGTGCGTGTCAGCACACACACATATATATATATATATATATATATATATATATATATATATATATATATATATATGAGCGTCACGGTCGTTTTATTGTTTTGTATAGTTTTTAAAGAGGACTGTATTCATATCACGCTGCGCCTTGGTCTCCTTGTTATGACGAACGTGACTAAATAGATTTTATTGATGTATTATATTAAGTTAAAATAAGTGTTCATTCAGTATTGTTGTAATTGTCATTATTACAAATAAATCATAAAAATCGGCCGATTAATCGGTATCGGGAGTTTTTGTCCTCCAATAATCGGGAACGGCATTGAAAAACCATAATCGGTCGACCTCTAATCTATATACAGTATCTGTCACGTCTGCTCCCAGAGCGCCAGGCTGCCCAGCATTACTCACTCATGCCACCATCATTACGCACACCTGCCTCCCCGTCACACGCTTCAGCAATTATTGGACTCACCTGGACTCAATCACCTCTGTCATTACCTCTCCTATATTTGTCAGTTCCCTGGCTCTGTTCCCCGCTGCTGCATTGTTTGTCGTCTGTCCTTATACTAATCGGTGCTGATGCTGTTGCTTGTTTGTTCCATGTTTGTTCAAATTAAATGTTGACTCCCCGTACTTCGCTTAACATCTCCAGCATCGGTTCTTACAGTACCAGTCAAAAGTTTGGGCACACCTACTCATTTAAGGGTTTTTCTCATTTTGACTATTTTCTACATTGTAGAATAATAATGAAGACATCAAAACGATTAAATAACACATATGGAATCATGTAGTAACCAATTTTCTTTTAAACAAATCAAAACATATTTTAGATTCTTCAAAGTAGACACCCTTTGCCTTGATGACAGCTCAAGGTCATTGGCCACAGATGAAATTACATCAAATCACGGTATATCTACCGTAGCTTTGATTGGAATGATCATGTCAACATGGTACTTTCAAAATATTAGCTATCAAGCTAGACAAGCAGTCATCAACGTGAATCAAGTCGACAATCTACTGGCAAATCCTTTTCAATCCTTTTCATATGAAGAGAAATTATAGATAAAACATATTGGTGCTCATCAGCTATTGGACATAAATATTACACAAGTTGGAAATCGTAAATTCAACAATTAGTGGTTTGGAAGGAATCAGTGGCTAACTGCAAGCTTGGCAAAGCAATCACTAGCCTACTATTCAGTGGAGAGGGTGTGTGGTCCAAGTCTGGGTTGAAGGGTCTCTTTTCCAAGCTTAAGAGGACAAACATTCACTCGCAACACACCATGGACCAG
This sequence comes from Oncorhynchus tshawytscha, assembly GCF_018296145.1. Taxonomy (NCBI): domain Eukaryota; kingdom Metazoa; phylum Chordata; class Actinopteri; order Salmoniformes; family Salmonidae; genus Oncorhynchus; species Oncorhynchus tshawytscha. Next base: position 16,340,572 of record NC_056433.1, read on the forward strand.
AAAAGGTTGAATACATTGGCCATGCTGTCAATCCAGCATGACTGCTGCCGTGTTCAAGACAACTGGGAACTCCAAAAACAACGAGCTCCAACTGGGAAAATAAGTTTTGAATGGACCTCCAACTCGGAATTCCAAGTCTGGAACTCTGGCCTCTTTGTAGAGTGCCAACCTGAAGATCCCTGATATCATGATTTGACCTTGTTTTTTTTCTTGAGTTCCCAGTAGTTTTGAAAGCACCATAAATCCATAGAATGCCAGACTTTGATAACAAAGTTTGATGACAAAATTTGCCCACAAGAAAGACCGCCATGCCACCTTCCTGTTCAAGTGAGCAGAGCAAAACAAGGTGAGTCCGAAAATGTATTGTATGCTGCTGCATAAATTATGTAATATGCCAGGGAAATATTTGCATGTATACTGTAGCTAAGAAAGTAATACTAAGTTTATGTTCTGTAGTACGCTGTTAGTAGCCCATTTGTCTCACCCTAATCATTTGGTCCCTTTCCCCCTCATAACATACTGTTCTGACTTGGTGCTGCAAATGTAGCCTATAGCCTGTTTTAGAGAAATATAATCATCAAATATCGTAAGAGCTTTCATTTTCTGCTTATATGCCCCCTTTATTTATCCTACGGTTTTGACTTGGTGTACAGGGAGAATACTGTAAGAACGACCCATGTTCTGAATTCTGTCGCTGTATATTTTAAAAGTGCTGAACAAATAGTTATATTGACAACCTCAGTCCTAGCTCGCTCATTAATGTCTTAATTGAAATTACAGATGGTCTCTTATCCTCTCCTCATTCCCTTATGTCATAGTTTGTACATCTCAATTGTCAGTAGAAACCACATTTGTTTAAGCAAGTCAGCCATATCAGCTATGTTTTATTAAAATGCAGTAAATGAGGCTGAATGAATTTGCCAGACGATGCTCCACTGATAGCCAGGTGTAGCGGTGGTAAGGATTCTGCTGTTGGGACAGCTTTATAATTATCTTCTCTGTATATATCAATGATGTCGCTCTTGCTGCTGGTGATTCTCTGATCCACCTCTACGCAGACAACACCATTCTGTATACTTCTGGCCCTTCTTTGGACACTGTGTTAACAACCCTCCAGATGAGCTTCAATGCCATTACAACTCTCCTTCTGTGGCCTCCAACTGCTCTTAAATACAAGTAAAACTAAATGCATGCTCTTCAACCGATCGCTGCCTGCACCTGCCCGCACGGTTCTGGCTTAGAATATGTGGACAACTACAAATACATAGGTGTCTGGTTAGACTGTAAACTCTCCTTCCAGACTCACATAAAACATCTCCAATCCAAAGTTAAATCTAGAATTGGCTTCCTATTTCGCAAACAAAGCACCCTTCCCTCATGCTGCCAAACATACCCTTGTAAAACTGACCATCTTACCGATCCTTGACTTCGGCAATGTCATTTACAAAATAGCCTCCAACACCCTACTCAACAAATTGGATGCAGTCTATCACAGTGCCATCCGTTTTGTCACCAAAGCCCCATATACTACCCACCACTGCAACCTGTACGCTCTCGTTGGCTGGCCCTCGCTTCATACTCGTCGCCAAACCCACTGGCTCCAGGTCATCTACAAGACCCTGCTAGGTAAAGTCCCGCCTTATCTCGGCTCGCTGGTCACCATAGCTGCACCCACCCGTAGCATGCATTCCAGCAGGTATATCTCACTTGTCACCCCCAAAGCCAATTCCTCCTTTGGCCGCCTCTCCTTCCAGTTTTCTCCTGCTAATGACAGGAATGAACTACAAAAATCTCTGAAACTGGAAACACTTATCTCCCTCACTAGCTTTAAGCACCAGCTGTCAGAGCAGCTCACAGATCACTGCACCTGTGCATAGCCCATCTATAAATAGCCCAAACAACTACCTCTTCCCCTACTGTATTTATTTATTTATTTTGCTCCTTTGCACCCCAGTATTTCTACTTTGCACACTCATCTACTGTCAAATCTTCCATTCCAGTGTTTTAATTGCTATATTGTATTTACTTTGCCACCATGGCCTATTTATTGCCTTCTCACCTCATTTGCTCACATTGTATATAGACTTATTTTTCTACTGTATTATTGACTGTATGTTTGTTTTACTCCATGTGTAACTCTGTGTTGTTGTGGATAAATAAAGGTGAAATAAAAAAAATATTACAATCTATTATTAAATATTAAAATATATTCATATTTCATTTATGAACATAATACATATCAATTCCTAACCTTTTCTGGCCATAATGAGTTCATATTCCCGAAGTAGCCATACAACAAATTACCATGTGAATCTCTCATTTAATTGGGCCTATTAGATAGGCTATTATAACAGGCAGTTAACCCACTGTTCCTAGGCCGTCATTGAAAATAAGAATATGTTCTTAACTGACTTGCCTAGTTAAATAAAGGTAAAATAAAATAAAAAATAAATAAATATAATGACAGTTTTTGCTCTATGCATCCCAAAGGGAGTGCGGTTTATAACATACAGTAGAATTGAACAGGTGAACAGACAGTTGATCTTTTGCATTTAAGTATGTAGGCTACCACTGTAAGTAGGCCTGCTGTAGTTTATTATTTTTTGACTAGACAATGTTCCTGCAGGCATTGCATCATATTTAGGTTAGGGAAGAAGTAAATGCAAAACTTTGAATTCAAAGAAGCTGTTTACAGGTCCACAACAATGTGCAATTGTTTTTGTCTTCCAGACACTTGTTCAGATAGTTTACAGCAAATGTCACCACAAAAGAAAACATTCTGCCAACACCTCCAAAGACATTTAATCAAGTTCGCCATTGCTATTTCATTTACAAGCATTTTGCTACACTCACAATAACATCTGTTAAATATGTGTATGTGACCAATACAATTTCATTTAATTTG